>NC_142780.1:9009600-10209600 GCF_988280905.1 Pimephales promelas | reverse complement strand
AGAATTTTCGGTTACTGTGTTAGCACCCCCCCCCCCCCCACCTTTACAATAGTAGCATAGGTGCACTGAGACAATCATTCATAAAAACGAATAAAACTTTAGTTTACAAAGACGTGAAACTCACCGAGTGGTCTGGGGTGTTCACTGATATGCTCACAAAAAATCGCCTCAAAAGATGCTTGTATCGTAGTTTTATCGTAGTTTTTGTCCAACTCCATTGACTTGTATTGTATGTTCTGTGATGTCCGTTATTACTCCGCCACCTGGAAACGGAAATGGGGCTATTTGGATTCTTTCTGTAGTCTTATGCAGTCGCGTGCATAGGTCGCGTGTATACAAGTGGTTTGCTTGCAATTGGCAAAGGTGCATTATCACCACCAACTGGGCTGGATTGTCTATTATTCAAGCTCTCAACGGAAGAAGGTGGTGCTAACACAGAAACCGAAAATTCTCGTGACAGCAGCATTTGTCTAAAAAACAATCCAAATCCAAACAACGATCTTGCAACAGGGCTTTAATTGTAAATACTGAACTTGTCCTTTAACAAGGGGGATTGAATGGTGTGTTCTAACTACAGGGGGATCACACTTCTCAGCCTCCCTGGGAAAGTCTATGGTGAGGTACTGGAGAGGAGAATACGGCCGATAGTGGAACCTCAGATTCAGGAGGAACAGTGTGGTTTTCGTCGAGGCCGTGGAACACTGGACCAGCTCTACACCCTCTACAGAGTGCTGGAGGGTTCATGGGAGTTTCCCCAACCAATCCACATGTGCTTTGTGGATTTGGAGAAGGCATTCGACTGTGTCCCTCGCTCTCAATTTACCGGTCAATCTATGCTCCTACTCTCACCTATGGTCATGAGCTTTGGGTCATGACCAAAAGGACAAGATCCCAGATACAGGCGGCCGAAATGAACTTTGTTTTATGCACATCATATATTAGGATGAGACAAAAGCCTCTGAAGATATTCGAGTGTCCTCTGTGAGATCACCAATTCCGAGGTGTGATGTGGTATCACAACCAGTTAGTGCATGAAATGCTACAAGGCTTGGTGCTGAATCCTTTGGCAGTCATAGAAACACTGATGTGCTTGTGATTCTGGTTTCCCATTTCCCGCACGTAGCATGTAAAAAACTCTGGCTGTTGTCTGCCTCAATATATACCCATTGATGCTGTTTTTAATAAACTGCCAAATGATTCAGTACCAAGCCTTGTAAACAAAATGAAAAAAAAAATATTGTGCACCCGTCTTTATTATATGTTCAGATCTATCTACCGAAAATATATGCAAAATTGGGCATATTTAATGAGATGATGCCTAATTTGCATAATTAAACATACAAATTTCAAAAACTTATAATACATTTTTTTATATACTTGTGTAAGTAATCAACTGAGGGAGTTTCATGGTGATATCTATTATTTAAAAATCTTACCCTATTCACCTAGTGTTTCGTCTTAAAAGTTGGTATTTTACAAATATATATACATAAAAAAGGCAGTGAGCCTCCAATATATCTTTGCTCTGACCCTTGACTATCGATCTAAAAACTTAATTTCCTCATTTTGATTAATTACTTAATCAAAAAACTAGGAGAAAATGGTCCAACGACTGAGCAAAATAGGCAATTTGGCGGCCATTTTGATATGCAAATTAGAAGGTAAAAAACGTCTCGGTTACGTATGTAACCCTCGTTCCCTGAGTAGGGAACGGAGACGTTACGTCAGAAGTGACGGAGATTGGGGGTTTCGCATAGAAAGCCAATCCTCTTCGAGTATTTAAACACGAGCCAATGGCATGCAATGCCTTGGGGCTGCGGAAATCTGCATAGCGTACTCCGCCCTACTCCGTGAGTATAAAAGGAGGAAGTGAACGCAACCGCAGTATGTCTTCGCTGAGGAGCCAAGACTGAACTCGGCGTCTACCCAGCGATACAGCAGAAGTGGCAGGGAGACGTAACGTCTCCGTTCCCTACTCAGGGAACGAGGGTTACATACGTAACCGAGACGTTCCCTTTCGTAGTCACTTCGAGTTACGTCAGAAGTGACGGAGATTGGGGGTCTGTGCCATCACGCCATCTTCAAGCTGTCTTCCAGTGCCCTGCGAAAGTCTGGACCCCCGAGCCTTACCTCTTTTTTTTTTTTTTTTTTTTTGGGGGATCCGACTTTGACACAGGATTACCAAGGTACACTGGGAAACATATCCCGGAAGGGACATGCTACCAGCTGCCTACCGAAGGGAGGACTTACGAATACACATATGGCCACATAGGAACACATATGGAACACTGGAGTACCAACCGCAGGTGGCTACTAATTTCAACTCCAGGGGTGGCAGATGGCTTGTCAAGGGAAGACACATGCTCAGAGAGGCTTACAGTGGATAATACACATGAGACGGTTACCAAGGGGAACCGTGCGCATGGAGGCACCTAGCCAGCATCCAGAGCAACAGCAGTGGTGCCCGCATCGTCGGTGCTGGAGGACTCAAGACTTCAATGGAAGAACTGAGGAAATATCGCACTTATCCAGTCCGGGGAGTGGAGTGGCGAGCAAGCGAAGACACCTGAGCGGATCCAGAACTGGCCGAAACGAGTACGTGAGAGGATACCGGCTCAATTCGCAGATTATAGAATCTGGCGAAGGTGTTGGGTGTCGCCCAGCCTGCAGCTCTGCAGATGTCTGTTAGCGAGGCGCCGTGCGCTAAGCCCAAGAGGAGGCTACACTCTGAGTGGAATGGGCCGTCACACCAAGGGGGCACGGAAGGCCTTGCTGCTGGTAAGACAAAGCAATGGCATCCACTATCCAGTGGGACAGCCGTTGCTTTGAGAGAGCCCTTCCCTTCTGGCTCCCCCCATGACAGACAAAGAGCTGGTCTGAGGTCCTGAAACACTGCGTTCTGTCGACATAGGTGCGGAGAGCACGTACCGGACAGAGCAGTGCCAAGGCTGGGTCTGCCTCCTCCAGGGGCAGCGCTTGCAGGTTCACCACCAGGTCCCGGAGGGGAGTGGTAGGAACCTTGGGCATATATCCAGGCCGGGGTCTCAGGAATACGTGAGAGTAAGCCGGCCCGAACTCCAGGCACACTTCGTCAACAGAGAGTGCGTGCAGGTCCCTTACTCTCCTGATGGAGACCAATGCAATCAGGAGTGCTGTCACATAGGACAGGGCAAAAACTCTACCGACTGCAAAGGCTCCAGGGGAGGCCTCTGCAGAGCACCCAGGTCTACTGAGAGGTCCCCAGAGGGCAGGAGGGGAGGGAGGCGGATTTAGCCCCCTCACTCCCCTCAGGAACCTGATGACCAGGTCATGCTTCCCATAGACTTACCTTTCACTGCATCATGAGACGCGGCAATGGCCGCGACATAAATCCAAAGGGTGGAGGGCGACAGCCTGCGCTCCAACCCCTCTTGCAGGAAGGAAGCACGACTCCGATCGAACATCTCCGGGGGTCTTCTCAGCGAGAAGAACACCAATTGACGAAGAGGTTCCACTTCAACGCATAAAGGTGTCTCGTGGACGACGCTCTTGCGGAAGTGATGGTTGCCGCCACCGCAGGTGGCAGCGAACTCAAACCTGCCTCGTCCCGTCCTGGAGCCACACGTGCAGCCTCCAAGATCGGGACGAGGGTGCCACAGAGTGCCCCGTCTCTGAGAGAGTAGGCGTACCGCGGATGCCATATGCCCCAGGAGCCTCTGAAATAGTTTCAGTGGAACCGCACTCTTGCCCTCGAACCGTCGAAGACAAGCCAGCAGTGAGTGCGCGCGCTCGTTCGTGAGCTGCGCGGACATGGCGACAGAGTCTATCTCCATGCCGAGAAAAGAGATCCTCTGCACGGGGCAAAGTTTGCTCTTTTCCCGGTTGACCCGAAGGCCCAGACGGGCTAGGTGCCGTAGCACCAGGTCTCTGTGTTCGCAAACCTGAGCTCGAGAGTGTGCTAGTATCAGCCAGTCGTCGAGATAGTTCAGGATGCGAACCCCGTGTTCGCGAAGGGGAACAAGGGCTGCCTCGACGATCTTCGTGAAGACGCGAGGGGACAGAGCTAACCCGAATGGGAGAACGGCGTACTGGTATGCCTGGCCCTCGAAGGCAAACCGAAGAAACGGTCTGTGTCGAGGGAGAATGGAGACATGGAAGTACGCGTCCTTCAGGTCGATCGCTGCAAACCAATCCTGATACCGAACACATTCGAAAATGCGTTTGGCCGTGAGCATTTTGAACGGTAGTCGATGGAGAGAATGGTTCAAAATGCGCAGGTCCAGGATCGGTCGTAACCCACCGGTCTTTCTTGGGGACAATGAAGTAGGGGCTGTAAAGCCCGGACCTCACCTCGGCTGGAGGGACCGTCTCGATTGCACCCTTCGCCAGCAGGGTCGCAATCTCCGCTCTCAAGACTGGGGCATTGCCACCAACCATCGTGGAGCGAACTCCCCTGAAGCGGGGAAGAGACCGTGCGAACTGAATCGCGTAGCCGAATCTGATCGTTCTGATGACCCAGCGGGAACACCGGGAAGCGCTAGCCAGGCTTCCCGGAAGTGAGCCAACGGGGTCATGCGAACCACAGACGTCCCCCCGGAGGGGCAGCGAGGCGGGTCGACTGGCATGCGTGCAGGAGTTACCCCGTCCGGATGCACCGTCGAAACCCGCTCCCCGACAGAAGAGACCAGGGAAGGCAGAGCGTTCCACGGGGGTCTGTTCTGCCGGGGGTCTGGCGACAGAGGGGGAAGGGATTGGCGTAGCCCGGGGACGACACATGCACCCTTCCGCGCCCTCCGAGACAGAGAGGAATGAACGGGGCGACGCACTGGACGTCATGCGCGCTCATTCCAGTCTGTGTGCTCAATGACAGTGTCAGCTTTTCCTCAACCAGCTCAGGGAGCTAGCTAGAACAAAAGATTCTCCACCGGCCCTCCACCGGGGAAGGAGGGGCCCTGCCACCGCCTCCTGAGAAAAACCATGACACTATCACTGAGCGGCCCGCCTCAGGAACATCGCTTCGCCTGGCGTCTAGCGGGGCACGCGGCCTGAGGGGGGGGCTCTTTTCTTGGGACGCTTACCTGTGGCCTCCTCCGCGACGCGAACCGGCTGAAGGCTGCTGCTGGGGCCGCGTGGGAGGGAAGGGAGCCCCAGGGGGGCGTCCTCGGCGTCGAACTGGCGGAGGCGTCCGAGCCGACGGCTGGTTGGAGGCAGCAGCTGGCCGTCGGGGCAGAGAAACCGCCTTCGTCTGCTCCTAGGCGGTCGAGAAGTGCTGGGCAAAGTCCTGGACCGCACCGCCGAACATTATGATGCTCCTGGACCACAGCGGTGGGCATCACCTGACCAAGGGAGCGAGCGACCGCCTCCGTGACCCGTTTAAGGACAAGGTAGGCGGCAGGCTCGCAGCTCGCTTGGTCCGTCACCTCCTCGTGCACATTCCTGAGCAGCTAGCTTTGTAGGTGCTCATCATATGCAGGGCGGAGGCTGCCTGTCCCGCCGCTCTACAGAATCGCGCCGCCATAGACGACGAGAACCCATAGGCTTTGGAGGGGCATCTGAGAGCAACCGCCGGTTGACCGGGGGAGCCCCAGCGTACCCACAGACAGCCGCATCGCCGAGGGGAGGAAGGGCGGGGAACTAAGCACGCTTTTTTTTTTATTTTTTTTTTTATTTATTTTTTAGTGCGTGTCAGTTCCGCATGCAACTCGGGGAAAAAAGGAAATTGGGGTTGGCCGTGGCCGTGGCCGTAAGGCGGCAGCGTTACCCAAAAACCAATTATTCAGCCGCGAGAGATCGGGATGGGGCGGAGTTCCACCCCCACCCGATGCTCACGGACGCCCGAGATAGCACGGCCATCATTGCGGGATCAGACACGGCGGCGCTGACGCTCCCGAGGGAGGCAACGCGGCCGCATCCTCACTTCCCGAGGAGTCAAGCCCACCTAGTGATGCTGTGATCGACATCGCATCATCATCTGGAGCGCTGCCCGAAGCAGCCGGTGCCACCGAAGAAGCAACCGACTGAATCGAACTAACGCTCGCTGGCTCTCGCACTGAGGCGGGAGGTGTGGCCCGAGGAATCGTCGGGGCTTTATCCCACACCATCACCGTAAAATCACCAGGTCCCCGGGTCGACGGGCCCCCTATGGAGGAAACCGATCGAGCGGGGGGGACCGGGACTCTCACTCAAGTGAGATCATTGAGTCTCGACCTCAGTGTAGAGATGGTCATGTTCCCACAGAAGGAACATGAGTCATCCACGAACGCTGCTGCTGCATGCTGAAATGCCCAGGCATACAAAGCAGCGATCGTGACCATCAGATGACGACAGAAATCAACCACACCCAGAAGAACACGGGCGAACCGTCTTTAAAAAGACGTGCGCGTGCAGCTCTTTCAATGAGAGGAGGAAATTCACTCTTTCAGCGCTGAAGCGACCAGGGAGAAGCGCAAAGTCTGGCAGACCACTGCTCAGATCGCAGGCGATGCAGAATCTCGCTGGGTACCGCCGTCACACCAACACTGAAGAGGACGCTCGTCTCGAAGAGTCTTGAACAGTGCTTTCAGGAGTGAAGAGGTTCTCTTGGCTCCGAAGCGAAAACATACTGCGGTTGCGTTCACTTCCTCCTTTTATACTCACGGAGTAGGGCGGAGTACGCTATGCAGATTTCCGCAGCCCCAAGGCATTGCATGCCATTGGCTCGTGTTTAAATACTCGAAGAGGATTGGCTTTCTATGCGAAACCCCCAATCTCCGTCACTTCTGACGTAACTCGAAGTGACTACGAAAGGGAACTCAAAATTTCGCTTGGGTACCAGTTTTTTTGGACTCAGCACCCTTGAAATATATAAGATAGGCCGGTACCCGACTTGTACCCATAAATGCTCCTCACTTCTTATAGAAGGCTATTTTTCTGAAATCCGTCTAGTCTATTACTTTTCGAAGCAATTTGACTTTTTTTTTTATCTGGCAGATAATAAAACAAGCAAAAAACATCTCATGCACTTTCACTGAAGTAGGAACCCATATCATATTTTGGGACCAGAATATCATAAATACTTGGCAATGTTTTTTTTTTTTGTTAGTAGTTTTTTGTTGTTGTTGTTGTTGTTTGTTCATTTTTTCGGCTAGAAAGCAACAACTCAGCAATATTCTTTCAACCACCCAGAACATCACTGCACTCATTACTTAAAAGCATTACTTACAATTCCTGAGAAATTATAGTTTAAAAGATGTAGTTATTTCAGATTGTTTCTATTTTAGTAGTTATAGTTTAGTAGATTTACTTCCTTCTGTTTGTTTCTATTTTAAAACGTACAGTTTTAAGGTGAATACATTAGCGGCTATTTAATGAGGTAGATGACCAGATTCTAAAGCAGTCTTTACTGTTGCTATCACAGTTTATTTTTATTTGCAGAAACCCTCATAAAATCTTGTAAAGTGCTTTGTGTGCATGTACCCATGCTTTTATCAGTTATCATTGTTGCATGCTTTGTCTGTACGTTTTTTTTTTTTTTTGCTTGTGTCCTGCTCAGAAAAGATAGTTGGCTGCCAATGCTTTTCTCTTGAACTGCCAAGGTCAGGGGTTTTCAAAGTTTCTTGAAGCTTCCCCAGCACTGCACATTTTGGATGTTTGTCATATTGAACACACCAAACTCGGGTCATGGAATACTTTACTATTCAGCCGATGACTTAATTCTCTTGGGTTACAGAATGGAGACATTCCAAAAATCTGTAATGCTGGTGAGGCTCCATGAACAGTTTTAAAACCTCTGGCCTAGATTATTTTGACATTTCCTTGTATTGGATCAAAGTGATCCATCCTCTTGCCTCTGAAAGTGCTTTTGCCTTCTGCTCAGATTTAGATCTCTTGCTGGAGATTTTCACCTTTAATCTTTTGCAGTTGCGTTCAAAAAATAGGGGGCAGAGGGCATTGAAAGTGACCCTTGTAAGAGGCTATAACCTGGAGTCACTGTGGCTCTGTCTGTTACAGAACAAAGTGGAAGAGCTCAATCAACGACTAAGACAAGTTATTGATGGTAACTCCCTTCCCTTCTCTCTGGAATGCTTGATGCTGAACAGATTTTTGATAATAGTTAGCTGCTATGGTTCATATTGAGTGTTATCTAAATATTATTTGCCTATTGAAAGGGAATAGCTGACCCAATCATACAACTCTGTCAGTATTTAGTCATTCTCATTTACTTTGCACGCTGTTTCCAAAAAGCAGTGAAAGAAAAAAAATTGTAGCACACACTCTTTCACACAATCTGTTTCATACAATGTATATTATATTATATAATATTGACCGCAGGTTTAAAAAAAAACATGATTTATCCGGTAGTTGATATGACTTCTGTGCTATATTTGAAGTCTTCTGGAGTTGTTATATGTCTGAAATATAAGTTATTCACTGATAATTACATGTCATGCATTTAACAGATTTGCAAGTACTGTATGCAATGGCTAAAGGTCCTTTTTGGAGCTCCCATCTATTTATTTGTGAATTTAACAGAAAGTCATATGGAACAGTGTTTCCCATTCATTACCTATGTCCCCCTACAGTTTTATAATTAACCGAAGATATATTAATACTTTATAACACAAAAGTTCTTTAACTGTGTTTTACACATCTCAGAACAGCTCGGATCACAGTGGATGCATGCAGTGAACTGCATGTGCTGTGAGTTTAGCATGCATTTGGTAACGCAACGGGCACCAGTTACAATTTTTTTTTTTTTAAAATTCGCATAATTTCTAACATTTTTATGGGCAGATGATTACAGCATTTCACTAGATTTGTAATGAGATGGAGTTGTAAACCTGTTTTCACAGAAATTGCTTGTGACAGGAAAATGAGAACAAAGGAAACAGGATTAAACTATAATTAAACCAAAACAGAACATACACGTGACAATAACATGCTGTAAATTAATTGACAGTGTTTGTATTTTTGGGTGAACTAACTCTTGCCTGGTTTATAGGGATTATTCAGCCCAAAATTTTTATCACTTTTAAGAACACAAATATATTTGCAATAATCTTAACATAATTTTGTCCCATCCACTGAAAGTCCATACAACCAATACTTTCAAACTTCAAAATGTATATAAAGACATTGTAATCTATATGAATCAAGCACTGCTTTGATCCAAGTTTTCTGAACAGAAATTATCGCTGGTTTTGTGGACTTTTAATTGATGTACTAATTGATGGTGTACTAATTGATTGTTATTCTGTTTTGTTTTGTTTGTTTGTTTGTTTGTTTGTTTCATATTAAGAGATTACTCCTACTTTTGTTTTTCATTTTTAGACAAGAAGAATCTTCCTTATGGTCGTCCAGCGGTCATGTTCCGCACCAAATACTTTATCCTTCATCATAGTGAATACATTAGCGGCTACAGTGAAGCTTTGTCTATGCCTCTCTGGACATCTTATACTGTATCTAAGCAGGTACAATTGACAAAATGTTAGTTTGCTGTCAATTCGCAAAAAATAAAATTGGTAAACTGTTGACTGTCTGAGTCTAAACTTGAATTTGTGGCTTTTCTGTTGCAGGTAGATTTCACCCCTCTGACTGAGGATCTGAGTAACTGTGTTCGGCCTGATATTAGAGTTCTTCCAGCCTATAGTCAGTCCTGCTCAAGCTACCGTGCAGACAAACAGATCACCTACAGCTTCCTCTATCCACCTCGTGAGGCTTCCTTCTCTCTATAGTGTGCACCCTAGCCTCAGTAATGTCATGTTTAAGCCAATTCCAGAAACCAGCAAGACAGGATTAGTACAGCATTGGGCTTAATCTTACTTGGGCTTCTGTCCTGAAAATCAAGTTTATAGTGACCAAAACTGTGTCAAAGGATAAAATTTAAACTGATATCTCAATTGATAGAATTGGGTCAGAGCATTTTTTAGTACACAGTTTTTAGGGTTTTTAGTTTTGTGCTTTCACACAAATTGGTATAAAAACTGCAAGAATTTTGACTTTATTATTCGATGTCTGTTAAAAAAAATGTATGATCTTATAATTGACAGAGCTTTCCTCCACCCTGGAACCAAGATATGATGCTGTTCTCATTACCAATACTGTACCAATGTATCCAGCATTCAAACGTAAGTGTTTCTTTAATGCTTGCATTGATTGCTCGTTGAGTCAGCCAAGATTTTTACCGCTTTTTTTCACAATAATTTAAAGGTCCTAAAGTCTTAAAATCTTTTTTTGTGAGTGCTTGTTCTAGGTCTTTTGTGAACAATTCAGCTGTGCATTTGTTTCTTTTTTATTAGTTTTTATTTTGATCATGTAATTAATCAAAGTGCCTTCTAGTGAAAATGCTGATAATATAATTAAAGAGCAAGGAGGAAACAGATTTGATGTGTCTAAATGTAAAACTTTGATCTTAAATTGAGACAGAGCTGTCAGATTACCCAACATCTGTTGAAAAATACCTAAAGTAACAAATATAAGCCTAAAGGTAGAGAAGGGTAGGAGGAGGGATGCTGGAGAAACACCATCAGAGGGAGGTAGGCTACGTTACTGCTTATACCTTTGTAACATGATTGATGCTACAAAGGTACGTTTCACTCCCATCTGCACTTTTTATATCACAATAATATAAAAAGCAATTTTAGTTGCTAAAGCTATTTTAGTCTTATCGTTTATGATAAGTGTTTACAAATACTATTGAGCCACAAATCTGAAACATTATCTGAAACATTTATGTTTGCTATAAGATTTTCTGGGATGATTTGTATCTTTTAGGAAATCATGAGTTTTACTTAACCATTATGGCCCCCAGGAAACCCTACAAAAAAGGTGACAATGAAATTAAGTGCTCTTGTGTGTGCGTGCGTGAATTAATTTGTACATCTGTCTGTGAATTAGAAGCATATGTGTGTGTGGCCTGTAGTAGCACTTTGAAAACAAGCCACCTAAGAGCCACCTCTGTTTCAGAAGGAACTGTACACACACATTGCATCCCCTCATAGGAAACGAGTCCCCACAAAGGCACCCAAACAAAATGCTTACTCAAATATTCACAGAAAACATTATTTAGATGTAAATAAAATTTCCTTTATATTAGTTCAGGTTTACAAACAGGCTCCCCACATGTAATTTCCCTCTCTGGAATCTGTAAATGTGTATTTAGAGGGTTTGGCAGCAGAGGTGAAAGGAGAGTGCAGTGATGAATACTGTGTCTGCTTTAGATTAGCTGTGCTGGGCTTAGGCAGTTAACTAAGCTGCCACCCACAGAGGGACATAACCCATTCCATAGCTTACAGCAGAATGTGTTCTCTGTCTTTTTTCAAAACATGTTTTAAAAAATCCTCTCTTACTCTGTATTCTTAAAGAGCTATTTCTGAAGTATTTAACTCATTCAAATTGTTTTATTGGTATAAATGAATGTATTTGTCATGCGAGTGATTGTAGTAATTGTCAAAGACAATTCAGCATCCAAAACAAAAACTTTATTTCTAATTGAACCAGGAACACCCAGGTGATTGCAGGAGTAATATTAATTATATAACACAACGACTTAAAAAAATTACAATAACCAACCAACTAAGACTACAAACTAAATACAAATGACAAACAAGGGAACTAGACAAGACACGGGAAAACATAACAATATAAACAAATGGGGACATAATCAGAAACCAAGGAAGCCAAAACTAAATAGAGGGAAGGAACAGGAAAAAACTGTAACATACAGTAACCATGACGTAACACTCCCTCCCGAAAGCTGGCGAGCTGATGACGGACAGGACACCTGTGGAGTAGGCAGAGGAAGATCCTATGGTGGAGCTGACTGAGGGAGGAGCTAGGGTGGAATTTTGCTGATGATCCGGGCCAAACCTGGGTGGTCTTATGATTGGGAGATACCAGGGTCTGTGGCTCTACCAATGGAGAAAATGTAATGGCCCACTTGTAATAGCATGTGCCTTGATAACCAATCACATTACAGTCTTGATGCAAAATTTTCCATGATTTCTCTTATAAAATAATGTTTTCATTGTAATTTTTAGGATATTAAAAAAACAAATATTTAGGGGCAAATTTTCCCATTAAAGCAGTGTTAAGGCAAAAATTCAACAAACAGACATCACTTCGTAAGAGACACTCTGAGTCAAATTAATAAAAGGAAAAGGTTTATTATTCTTGCAAGAACAATAAGGCTCAGTCACCAACACAGATTACTGCGAAGTGGAGTGACGCCCAGAACACAGGCCGGGGTGAAGACTAAATAGCCCTCCCCAAGGTTATTTACTGCAAGCCGAGCCTTCTCTGTAAATTTCCACAAAGTTATAGGTGTCACGGGGGAAATCCAAGGAAGACGAGGAGGAAGGTATAATTAACAGGTAACTTTAATGAATGGAGTACGGGAACAGGACGACAGCGTGTACAACACAAACAATACCGGACAAGGGAGTGAAGACAGGCAGGAACTTAAATACACAGTGACGGTGATAACAGATGACAATCAGCTGTGCGGGAGGTGATTAGTGTCCATGGAAACAGATGAGGGCGGAGAACTCAGACGAGGGGAACACGTGGTGAATCAAAACACAGACAGTCCATGGGTGGTGACAGATCGCCCCCCTCCGGCAAGGCGCGACCTCGCGCCGTGGCAAAATGACGGAGGGGGAACCGGGGGAGGTTCAGGTGGAGGACGAGACGATGGTGAATCACAGACGAGAGGCTGGAGTGACGGAACGGTGAGGGGACGATGACGATTCCCTGGCGGCCTTGATGGGGATGGCGCGGTGGCGCAGACCCAGAGCCTCCCAGTACCGACAGCCGATGGCAGGGATGACGGAGGGAAGAAACCAGATGGCGAGGGGACTGACGGTAGCTGGGGGATGACCGACGGAGACTCGGTGGCAGGATCTCTCGGCGCAGACAGAGAGCCGGTGGACTCCAGCGACGTCATCGGCATAGGAGACCCCGGTGACGTAGCGGCGACGAGCGCTGGAGCCGTAACCAGAGTGCCCGAGAGCTGAGGTGGAGTGAGGGAGGACAGAGGAGACGCCACAGGGAAGGAGGAGCCCGCCGAAGCCGGAGGGGTGGAGGGATCAAGCGTAGACGACTGACCGCAAGTCCGTGGCGCAGGCAGAGTGACGACTGACCAAGGGGGAGCCGGCAGGACGAGGGAACCCGCTGCAGCCGATGTCTTGAGGGTCTCAGGCGGAGGCGCAGGTGGGAGGAGCCAAGACGGAGCCGGCAGGTCGACTGGCCGAGATGGAGTGCCGAGGACCGAGGCTGGAGGCGAAGCCGTGGGATCCTCGAACACAGGCGCTGCGGATGGTGGGCTGACCTGCCGCTCGACGTCGGGGACTCCCCACGGAGATGGTGCAGGGCTGCGCACATCCAGCAGCGGCGAGGCTGGAGGACTGACTGGGAACGGAGATGGAACAGCGTGAACCAGACAGACAGCAGGGCAGAAGTCATCACAGGATGATTCAAAATATGAAAGAGATGCAGATGACGGGTGGGATAGGGCGGGAACGATCTCCAGTGTCCTGGGTTTCATCAGCCAGTCCTCCAGTTCCGGGAAATTAGTCCCCTCGTCCGCAGATGTCGTGGGCTCACACCCCTGGTCAGACTCCTGTTGGAGCTCCTCCTCCGGGGCGAGGGTCAACTCTGTCCTCTTCGTCTCGGGCACTGGTTGACGCGTCGCGGCGGGTGGTAGCTCTCCGTCTGCGGGGGGCACGCACGAGATCTCCGCGGTCGAGGGTGGTGATTCCGGCTCTGGGTCTGGCAGTGTTCTGGATCGGGCTTCGACGCTCTCCAGACACCGGGAAACGGCCTCCTTCCAGTCCAGGTCAGAGGTGTCTGGGAGGTCGAAGTGCTGGTGGTAGGTGGCCCCGATCCAGAACAGGGTCTTCAGGGTTTCGTCATCTAGGGGGCTGGAGAGTGCAAGTGAAACAAAGTCTCTAGAAAATGAAACAAAATCTGGTGATGACTCGGCTAAAGTGATGAAATCGATATTCATCTTGAGTTTGGTCCGGTATTCTGTCACGGGGGAAATCCAAGGAAGACGAGGAGGAAGGTATAATTAACAGGTAACTTTAATGAATGGAGTACGGGAACAGGACGACAGCGTGTACAACACAAACAATACCGGACAAGGGAGTGAAGACAGGCAGGAACTTAAATACACAGTGACGGTGATAACAGATGACAATCAGCTGTGCGGGAGGTGATTAGTGTCCATGGAAACAGATGAGGGCGGAGAACTCAGACGAGGGGAACACGTGGTGAATCAAAACACAGACAGTCCATGGGTGGTGACAATAGGATTCATGATGCCAGGTTAGATTTACTAACCCTCTCAACCCCTCCCAGTCTAAGATGACCCCTGAGTCTGACCCGGCCGGTCCTCTGGTGCCTAGCTCCACTCTTGATAAGGGAGAACAATTAATACATGTGAGATTAAAATTCCCCACAACAATTCCCCCCTGTTTATCATTAGCTTACCCATAATCATAATAATAAACAAAGACAAATTTTAAGCCCAACATCACATTTATACCCTTCAATTGATTTTCGCATAAATGACCACTCTGCTTAAACATCTGTTGAAAAAATAGTATTTGTAAAAGAAGAAAGCTTAAGGCTGTTTTTGCGGAGTAAAGCTCCATTAATTGTCTAGCAAGCAAGTAAAGCATTTTATTTGAAGCCGGGCTAAATGAATAATCACTGTTATTGCACTCCTGATAAAAATCAGACCCTTAGTCACTCCAAATATATAAGAAATAGGTTATAGATTAGCAAGAAAAACAACCAACAAAACCCCATAATTGTTCCAATATGATATTAAAATACACCAAAATGCAGCAGTCCTATCGCTACAATTGGCAGTACCGTCTGGATTATCCAGTACACCCATCCTCCCCACATAGACATGAACCACCCAACCCATGCCCCATTAGCATGTTCAGGCTCCTTTACCACCTGTCTCATGTGTTCAATCCACCAGTTATGTTGTCACTGTAGTCTGGAATGTTAAAACAACACTTCTAATTCAATTTAGTAAGCCCTATTGAATGCTTGTTAACAAATCTTACCAGATAAGTCTTATAATTTTATCCTTTCCTGTAACCAAATTAGTTGTTCAAAATGAACTCTAATATCTCTAGTACAGACACATCGATCAATACATTTCCTATATTTGCACCAATCAAATCAATACTTAGTTTGATTCAACCAAAATCATCAAAATCATCACAGAAACAGATTCTCCTGTTAAACTTAAACCATCAGTTGGCAGGTGGTTCCTCCAGGTGTGTTGATCATCTCGTTCGCCCCATGGACGTTCCATGTTCACCAGGGTGACACTTTGCGTGCCGTCGCAATGGTCTTCCCACATCGGGAGGGAGGCTGTTACTAGCACTAGCCTTTGACCCCTCACTTTATGCTCTATTGGATGGTTGAGGCCTGTTGGTGTTGTCTTAAGGTGAGAGGCTTGGACCCAGTTATCACATTCTCCAACCATTTTCTGATCCTTTCAAGGTTTCCCTTAATTCACGACCGCACCCCCACTGGAGTGAACCATTTCTTGCCTGTTTTCACCTGCGAACAGAGACCTTAACTATTCTTGTTAGTGACAACATCTATTAACTCATCTGCTTGTCTGGCCAGTCTTCCCTTTTAGTTTGACCTGTGGAATCAACAACCTGAAACATTATCACTGGATCATTTCTTGCACCTTTCAGGGTCCTTTTCCCCTGGAAAACATTCAACTCATATTGCTCATGTCCTCAACATAACGTTTATACATTTGGAACAGAATCAGTTCTGTTTGCTGCAATCCATCCTGAGATTCTGTAAAAGGAAAATCTTAGTTATGCCCTGCGCAGGTGTGACACCTTTCCACCACACTAATAACCCATGCCAGGGTAGTTAGCCAAATTCATCCATAGCCATTATTTTATTAGACATATTCTGGTCCTGTCTTAAAAGTCCGCATGATCTGTAGAGAAAACAAATGTCGAGGTTATTTTCAGATAGTAAAGTACACGTAGTTTCCTTTGTCTGTTGTGCTGCCATGGCCTTCGCTGCTGCCTCTGCCCTGGCGTCTCCTGTTGAAACAGTCCTGAAATTGTGTTATCAGCGTGTGCAGCCCACTTATAGACAGCAACATTGCCCCACCCGTGCAATGGCTTTCAGCAAATTTGAACCCCTCAGTAAACCCATATTTGGCAATTGTTACCATCCCCCTTTTGATGCATGACCCAGCTCATGCATCAATTTAAATGAATCTAATTCTCCAATCAACACAAACCCAAACAGCATCCTTCAGCCAATTTTCGCCCAGACATCTTTCTCTGCCTCTGAAACAAAAATATTACTTAAAGGCCCAATCTCACCTTCTTATCGAAGTTTTTGAAGGGCAACGGTCCTGAGTCTCACAGCGAATCCTGCTTTTCAGGCCTGTTGTTTGGTCTCTCAAGTCAGTTATCTACAAACATTTCCAAAGTCATCAATTGTTTCTATCAGGTCAGGGGCCCGTTTCAATAAGGAGGTTCAACCAACTCTGAGTTAAAGCTTGAACTCAGAGTTGACTTACCCTGAGATGGGAAACTCTGAGTTTTCGGTTACAGAACAGCTGAAATGAGTTAGTTCAATCAACTCTGAGTTGACTGACTCTGAGTTAAGCGCGTGCACCATGCACAGCTATAAAAAGCCATTATCAATGGAGCGCAGATATTACGAGTCACCATGGCAACAGCACCAGACAAAAAGAGGTGTTAGGTGTAATTAATTTCCAAGTAATCTAAATATTGTAATTTAATTAAAGGGATTACTCTTAATTCTTCTTTAATTTAAAATAAAATATGATGCAATTACATTAAATAGGCTACTGCATAAACTATAGACCAATTCAGTATAAAACAATAGTGGATTTAGCATACATTTTTAAAAGGTATATTTTTATATAACCTTCTCCCTCTACACACTTTGATCAATTCAAGAATAATTCATGCAATTGTATTGTTAATTTGAAAGCATTAAAAGTGCAGTTTCTTGTCTCTCCTCCTTGTATTAATCAAGTGGTTGAGGTTGATATAGGATTTAGTAATATGTAGACCAATACTTTCTAGAGATAGTAATTATTACATTAACTACACCGTTGAAGATGTCATTTGTTGTTAATAATTCATAACTATTTTAGAGTAACTGTTATAATATCAGAGGTGAAACTGGAAGAATGTTATTCAACCTAAAGTAGTCTACTATTACTTTGATACATTTTTACTTAAGTAAAAGTAAAAATACCAGTCTAAAAAATCTACTCAAGTAAAAAGTAGTTAATTTAAAACATGAGTAAAAGTTGCTGAGTAACTTGTTTAACAGCTGGGGTGGGGTGGGGTGGGGGACTCCCCCATGTGGGGTTGTAACGTATGAGAGTTTCACAGTATGAGAACCGTCTCAGAAAATTTCACGGTTTATGGTATTAAACAATTGTTAAATATATAAACTGCATTATTAAATTACGGTTATTATTTTCATCAGTTAAAATGACAGTTAAATAAATTAAACATTTGTTCAATAAAACATAATATCAACTAACTTCAATAATTGATTATGATTATGATTGACATCTTATTTTTTATCATGAATAACTAAAATTTTATTACAATTTTTTCAATGATTTAATAGAAATATATTATCCAAAACAGTGGTAATCAAATAAAAGTTTAGCAAATGTTTTAATCCTTTTATTTTTTGGCAAAGTGCTGCAAAACAGATTTAGTCAATTAAACCATGGACAAACAATATATATATATGAAGAGTTCAGATGCAAAAGCCTCTAAGTGCCATTTGAAATTTTCCTCTTTAATGATGATTTTTACCAAACTTGTATATTTAAGTTCAGTAATTTCACTTAAATGGCAATGAAGATTACCTATTAATTGCCATTTAAGTGAAATTACTAAACTTAAATATACAAGCTTGATAAAAATGACCATTCTAGAAGAAAATTTCAAATGGCATTTAAAAGGCTTTTGCATCTGAACTCTTCATATATATTCCTTAAAGAATGTGTAAATACATTTTAGTATTATTGTTGGTGTTTAAACAGCACTTCCTCTTTAAAAAAGGGGAGGAGACCGCAAGAAACTATGGGTTTACTGAAGAAAACCTGCTCCCGACCAGGTTAGGTTCACAGAGTAAGTTACCATGGTAACTGACTCTGAGTATAAGTTACCTCTCTTTCAGAAACGGGCTTGACTTACTCTGCTTTCTCGGGTTTGATATACCCCCCTTTCTGAAACGGAAAACCCAGAGTTTCCCTCATTTCAGGGTTAACATACTCAGAGTTTTCACTTAACCTCCTTTTTGAAACAGGCCCCAGGTCGTGCTGTACAGACTTAGTCTATGTCAGTCAAACATGTCCCCCTCTGTTGATAATTGTTAAGGACTCTCTTAATAATTCGATATTAACTTAGCCATTTTTTCTTTGTTGTTGCCGTCAAATCTACACCCTTTTCGTTGATCTCAACCCCTGACAGACGTCCATCAACGAATTCACAATTTCAATTTAAAACTACATCATGAATGACAAAACTATTACTACTAGACAGAGCTTGATGACCAATCAACTTAAAGCTCGTCAGAATTTTCAAGTCAAGTCAAGTCACATTTATTTATATAGCGCTTTTCACAATACAGATTGTATCAAAGCAGCTTCACACTGATAACATGAAAGTAGCACAACACAGGGTCAACAACCTTGCTAAACACTAAATAATCCCAACTGAGCAAGCTCAAAGCAAGCCAAAAGCAAGGCGACAGTGGTAAAGAACCAAAACTCCATCAGATTGGATGAAGAAAAAACCTTGGGAGAACCCAGGCTCAGTCGGGGGCCAGTTCTCCTCTGGCTTACATTCATATTGTTTAAATATAAATATTAAATATAAATATTGTTTATGAATCAAACGGCGCCATAACATATCGCAGGCGTTGAGTCGTCTCATCACAGGCGTTGAGTCGTCTCATCACAGGCGTTGGGGCATCCAAAATCCCCGTGAGAGGCTGGACACAAAACTGGACCTGACGAACGCCATTTTTCTCGGGACAAGCGTCCCGAGATAACAGCAGAAAGGCAGATGGGAAATAATTAGCATAGCTGATGTTCATAATGATTTCCGTAATAACTCACAAACTCTCCATAACCTGAACTCTCCGCAACCCAACCATACGCGCCGACCCGTTTGTCTAAAAGGCTGTCGAGCCCCACTGGTGCGTTAAGCAGTTTCAGTGGCAAACGGTTCCGTATGGCATAACAGAGGACTAAAAGGTAAGCATTATGTGAATGCTTGACTAAAGAGAAGCGTCTTTAATCTAGTTTTAAACTGTGTGAGCTAGTCAGAGGCTCGGACCATATCGGGAAGGCTATTCCAGAGTTTTGGAGCTGAAATGCGAGAACGCCCTCCCTCCTTCGGTATAGACTTCGATATCCTAGGAATGACCAGAAGCCTTGAATTTAGTGATCTTAAGGAACGTGGTGGATTGTAGGGCGAAAGAAGGTCCGTTAAGTACATAGGAGCTAAACCATTTAGGGCTTTATAGGTCAGTAGTAGTATTTTGTAGTTGATGCGGAACTTAATAGGTAACCAGTGTAGAGATGATAAAATCGGTGTTATATGATCATATTTTCTTGACCTAGTAAGAACTCTAGCAGCTGCATTTTGTACTAACTGTAGCTTGTTTATTGAGGATGCAGGACAACCAGCTAATAAAGCATTACAGTAATCTAGTCTCGAGGTCATGAATGCGTGAACTAATTTTTCTGCATCAGAGATAGATAGCATGTTACGTAGCTTAGCAATGTTTCTAAGGTGGAAAAAGGCTGTTCTTGTAACATATGAAATATGATTTTCAAACGACAAGTTGTGGTCTAGTATAACACCCAGGTCTTTTACTGTAGTGGATAAAGTAACAGGACATCCGTCTATATTAAAGTTGTATTGTGAGAGGTTTTGTGAGTAGTTTTTTGGACCAGTAAGTAATACCTCCGTTTTATCTGAATTTAATAGCATGAAATTACGCGTCATCCAGCATTTTATATCTTTGAGACACCCTGTCATTTTAGATGAGTTAGTGTTTTCATCTGGTCGTGATGAAATATATAATTGAGTGTCGTCAGCGTAACAGTGGAAATTAATTTTTATGTTTTCTTATAATATTACCAAGTGGCAGCATATATATTGAGAATAGCAGAGGGCCTAAAACCGATCCTTGCGGTACTCCATAGTCTACTTACGTTATCTTTGATTTTTTCCCATTTAAACAGACAAAATGAGAACAGTCCGATAAGTACGATCTAAACCAGCTTAATGCCTGTCCCTGGACACCAGTGAAGTTTTGTAGTCGATCCAAGAGTATTTTATGATCTATAGTGTCGAACGCAGCGCTAAGATCAAGTAGGACTAGTATTGAGATACAGCCTTGGTCAGAAGCTAAAAGTAAATCATTTGTAATTTTAACTAGCGCAGTTTCTGTACTATGATGCGGTCTGAATCCTGACTGGAATTTTTCATAGATATCATTTTCTTGCAAAAAAGAGCACAATTGAGCGGACACTACTTTTTCTAGTATTTTGGACATAAATGGAAGATTTGAAATGGGTCTGTAATTTGCCAAGTTATTTGGATCTAATTGCGGTTTCTTAATGAGAGGTTTTATTACTGCCAGCTTGAATATTTTTGGAACATGACCTAAAGATAAAGACGAGTTAATAATATTGAGGAGAGGCTCTTCCACTACAGGTAATAGTTCTTTCAGTAGTTTAGTGGGTATTGGATCTAATAAACATGTTGTTGGTTTAGATGCAATGATAAGTTTATTTAGCGCCTCCTGTCCTATCGTTGTAAAGCGGTGTAGTTGTTCTAGAGGGGCCATAGTTGAAGCTGAATCGTAAGACACCATGGAGGATTGTACATTTATAATTGTGTTTCGGATGCTTTCTATTTTCGCATTGAAGTAATTCATAAAATCATTACTACTAAACTGTAACGGTATATTTTGCTCTGGTGATGTCTGTTTATTTGTTAGTCTAGCCACGGTGTTAAATAAAAACCTTGGATTATTTTTATTTTTAATTTTCCTTTAAAGTTTGTCATTTGCCTTGGCGCATCTGTGATGATAAAACTCACAAAAGCATAAAATGCTTTCACTATTAAACACACACACACACACACACACACACACACACACACACACACACACACACACACACACACACACACACACACACACACACACACACACACTCATACCTGACTATGAACTGCTCATATTTTCATATTCAAATCTTTCGAATAAGATTTTAAACTTCATATTTTCTTGTAACCTTTACCTAATTTTACATGGTTTCTAAACCATCTTTCAATGCATGTCTGTTCATTATTCATTCGAATTTAACAAGGTCAGCTGGTTGTTTTGGTTCATTATCATTATTTTGCTTCAGTTTGCCAATAACAGAAAGACAGACACAGTTCCCTTCCTCCACTCAAGTCTCTCTCACTATAACAAAATAATCTTTTCAAAGCCTTCTAAGACTGTAACTTAGACAACATTACAGTATCCTTTGACCATTCACCTTTGTTATCTAGACTCTTCTTAAATCTACAAAAGCTGTCTTCATCTTTAATCACCACCATGTCTAACGACCTCCAGGAGTCAAAATTATGTTAGACATATTAGTTCTAAATCAACACTATAATTTTCCTTGCCCATAAGGCAACCGACATCCAAAAGTTGTGTTACTGTCTCCACAACAACAAATGGGAATCACTTCATGGCCCTGACTGAACCCCGAAAGCCCACTTCCTGTTAGCTCTTTATCTACAATCTCCATCAGGGTGTGGTCCCCTGGCATACATAGAGCTTGTCACAATGAGAAGCAAGCCATGCAGTGAATGCGGTTTCTGGTGAGTGGGATAGAGGCACTTACGTTTTCTGGGGCAGACTGCCGTGACTCCTCACAGCTCCATCCCCCCTAACGATACAGGATGCTGTTGGCCTCGCAGACACCCGTCCACTCTCATACCCAACCTCACATAAACACCTCCATCAGGAGATGCCCAGTGTCTGCGTGACCCCCTGCCTTAGGTCGTCCCCCGCTGGCCAAAAGAGGATCATTACCCGTCTCTGAGTTGCCACTCGTGCACACATGGTAACCGCCATTTTACAAAACCGTTTTCTTCAACAAAATCTGTTGTTTCTGGAGCTTAGGAAAAATATTCAAGAGTCACCAGGGCCATTTGGATTGCCTAATAGTTGTAACACAGGGAGACAGGTTAATAACAACAGTATTCAATCACTTAAATCCATTAACCATCTTAAAAGCAGCAACTAGCTACTCAGTGGATTTAGATCACAACCGTACATTCAGTGCACTTCATCTGTAGGCGGAGCCATCGTCCCCGCCCCCGTTTCATGGTGGGGACTAAGATCTTCAGACAAATAAGTTATTGGTTCACAAACAACCTAGTCAAAGATGTATCTTCGTTTCGTCTATTATTATTTTAATGACTTCTTGAAAGTCCTTCAGGTTTACTTTTAAAACATTTAAAATACAAATTGCCTCTAAATGGCAATGATTTCTCTTAACATCTCTGTGTCTATGATCTTCAACTGAAACACTGTGTTTTAATACAAATAGCTTATTATCACTAATGACACAGGCTCAGATAACAGCTTCTAGCTGACATTGAATGAGAGAGAGACTGAGGAATTCAGGACTGGTACTGCACGCTCATAAACATCAGGGAATTTACTAATTTCCTCTCAGATTGAGTTGCACTGGCAGTTTTGCAGCCACAGCACACACCAGATTCAGATAAGCAAACTGTTTCATAACAGCCTCAAAATAAACTTATCTTTTGAAAGCTAAACATCAGCTTCTAGTTCTTTCATGGTCAACTTCTCAAGTTGTTTGTTTAATCAGCATTCAACAACTGCTAATAAAGTACTGCTTCTGTTTATTTGTTCTTAAATAAAAAGAATTATTCTAGTTCTCAATAACGTTTCTCATTTCCCAATCTCAATTTTAATCGTCAAGTTCTCTACCATAGTTTACTATTTGACTTAAGTTTTCTCTTGGAGTTTCTCAATCTCCAATTAGGATTCACACTAACTTTGATGAGGCAAGCACTCTGCTTGTGATACTTTTGCAGTTATTGTAAATCATCTGTGCGATTAGTCTCTCTATATCATCTAAAAACTTTTTAAAATGTTTGATTAAAACACAATCATCCTTTTAGTTACTTTGATATATTTTGCAACTCACATCTGTTGGAGTCATTCATTTTACATCAAACTGTAGGCCTATTCGTGTTAAATGATCCTGCTGACCACAATTAAAACATTCTCTGCCAGCTCCAACTTACTGCACACACTTGTAGCAGTGTGTGTCCCATTCAGGAATGCACACAGAGCCACTGATAAGCAGTTCTCTGTGTTCCTTTACAGTCCACCAGTGGCGGATTTAATCAATAGCCCAATCATAATCTTCATCATTATTATTGACAGATCATTAATTTTCATAAGCCGCATCAAAATGCTCAAAATATTCTAAGTTGTTTTCACAAAGTTTCTTGACTACTTTGGTCACTTGTCCTGGGAAATTATCCCTGACCCAAATTATCAAAATTTTATAAAACAGTAGCTTATTTCAATGTCAATCATCCTTACTGATTTCCAGAATCTTTGGACATAGCTGTCTTTACATTTTACTAATTTGGTATTACCATCAACAACACTAATTACAGAACAAGTACATATCTAACATCCGGAAGCCGGGCTGATTAAGCAAACACTGTCACTGTACTCCCAGCATAGCTGGACCCTTTAGGTTCAACCAATGGTTGTCAAACCAAAATTAAACATAATTTCAATCATTATTTTACCACTAAAATATAAAATTGTTCCCCATTCTGCTTAATGAAACATTCCTTATCTTTATATAACTGTTAATCATACTCAATGCCTTATTGTTTTATCTGAAACTTATTTTCATATAAGTTCAACTTAACCTGACTTAACAGTCGCTCATACAGTAAATAGTTCCATGAATTCTTTCAGAATTTTCTTTTCTCTCTACCAGCTTCCTCAAGCCAAATGTCCACTGTCTATTCACATTTTTACATTCATGATGAATGCAGCCACAACAGCCTGTTTGCTTTTCGCTGCCCTGTACCACTGATTCCTTCACTACTTTAGTCTGGTAGCACTCAGTGTTCCCTCACTGGGAAAATCATGATACTTTATCAATTTTTCTATATCCACACATTTCTGCCCATAATGTTTTCTCATTTGGCAAAACACCGGTCTATCATATCTGGCAAGCTTGCTCTGAGATTTCCCCATACTGGCTGTTTCTATTTCCCCCATGGATTTTCCGTTGACGCGTCTAATAATCTGTCGGACGTCTCCAACAGATCCGATCTCTTAACCCAAGATCGGCCAAGGTGCACTACCAGCGCTTTATCTACTGGAAATTTCTTGACCCCGCTGCACGATCTCAATTACCCCACAGATTAAAGTCCACCTGAAATCTCTTGACCTGCTTTCAGCCCTCAAGTGATTTTGGACCGTAATCTGGGCGAAATCTCTTGATCTGACAAATGTCAATTATTTTCAGATTTACGAAAACTCAGTGTCCATGTGAAATCTCTTGACCTGCCAACAGGTCTCAATTAATTTTGGACTACTCTCTTATTCGCACCCCGAAATAGACCCCAGCTAGTACAGTTCCTAATTTCAGATTTACGAAAACTCAGTGTCCATATGAAATCTCTTGACCTGCCAACAGGTCTCAATTAATTTTGGACTACTCTCTTATTCGCAATTTACGAAAACTCAGTGTCCATGTGAAATCTCTTGACCTGTCAACAGGTCTCAATTAATTTTGGACAACTCTCTTATTCGCAACCACCGAAATAGACCCCAGCCAGTACAGTTCCTCTCAATTATATACCCAATATAAAACGAATTTAGCTGTGTCTTGCCAGGATGTCTTTTCTCTGTGCCTCGGGTTCTTTTTGATTCGAGTGGAGCCTCTCCTGGGCCTGATAGTGGTCGGCCCCTCTCTCTCAAGCTTACGAGGTAGAGCTGGAACTGCTCAGTCCAGGTGGCCAAACACCATCCGCTCTCAGGTCCAGAAGGCACTTCCAAGGAATCCCACTTCTGACACCAATTGTTAAGGCAAAAATTCAATAAACAGACATCACTTCGTAAGAGATACTCTGAGTCAAATTGATAAAAGGAAAAAGTTTATTAGTCTTGCAAGAACAATAAGGCTCAGTCACCAACACAGATTACTGCGAAGTGGAGTGACGCCCAGAACACAGGCCGGGGTGAAGACTAAATAGCCCTCCCCAAGGTTATACTGCAAGCCGAGCCTTCTCTGTAAATTTCCACAAAGTTATAGGATTCATGATGCCAGGTTAGATTTACTAACCCCCTCAACCACTCCCAGTCTAAGATGACCCCTGACCCGGCCGGTCCTCTGGTGCCTAGCTCCACTCTTGATATGGGAGAACAATTAATACATGTGAGATTAAAATTCCCCACAACAGCAGTTTATTCAGTGTGGTGAAACCTCTTCTTCATTAACATCTATCTATAAAAAGGGCCCTGGTCTCCTTTCCAACTACTTTGCGAACCTTGGAGGTGTGCCTTAAAGAGCACCTATCATGGATTTTTGAAAATGACTGTTCATGTAGTGTGGAATATAGCTCTAAGGGAATGAAAACATCCTGCAAAGATTTATATCTGAAAGTGCACCGTATATAAAGTTATTGTCTTTCAAAAGTGAGAGTCGACTCTGAGTCTATGAAATGAATTGTTTTTGAAACGAGTCATTAGCTGTTATATCGTGACGTAGAGAGGTCATTGGCCGCTCCCAACAACTGCGTGCGCAGACTTGAAGTGACGTCTAGAACACATGCAAATACTTCAGCTGAATCACATCATGTCGAGAAGACGCTGTGTTCTACATTGCAAAGACAGTTCAGCCACTTGTTTCCATTGTCCAGGGACGAGCATGTGAAGAATCAGTGGTCAGTGTTCATATTTGCAACGAGTAGTATTTGCAATCCAGTGTATATGGATCAGGTTCGTCCTCCTCCGAATCACAATCTGTAAGTAATATTAATAATGTTTGTTATGTTTTCTATAGCATGCACAATATAGTTATATTGTGTTGTGTGTGTTGTGTACACTCCGCGCAGCTTCTAAGCGGGGTAAAGTTATGATATTCACCAAACATTCATTGAAAAATGGCAATTACCTCCTAATGACTTAGCCAAATATGACTTCACTCTATATAATAAGCAGTGCCCCTCAAAAGCCCCGCAATGTGAGTTTCGCCGGGAAAGCTTGCTCTTTACGGAGACGCGAGTAAGGGACCACTTGACAACACTTGACAAGCTATAATCCTGGTTATGGGCGTTCCGTTGCCGACAGTCTCTGCCTACAGTTTACCAATAACAACTGACTGGGTCATTTGACCAATCGCCGCAGATTCGCGTCACTCAAAGAAGATGTTTGGGAAAATGAATCGTCGAACGAATCATTTGGGAGTCGTTGAGCAAATCAGTTAAAAATAAATGCATATTAAAAGACAAAGTGTTTTCTATCCTTGAATGCACGTAAAAGTTTTTGGGAACTCCTAAAACAAAAATAGGAACATTTCAAATACTATGATAGGGGCTCTTTAAAGCGGCTTAGCCTGGGGACAGCCTGACTGGCAGAGCCAAAAGAGGTGATGACCGAGACCAGAGACCAAAAGGATGACTGTCCAGGGCGAGACTGAAGGCCTGAAAGTCCGAGGCCGAGGTGGAGCCGGGGGCTTGGCAGACTGAGGTGACGCCAGAGGGAGTGAGGACAAAGGTGGGGCCGGAGGGAACGAGTAACCCGGTGGAACCAATAGTGTAAAGGCCTGAGGAGCAGCCGGAGGCTCTGAAGTCCGCAATATAACTAGAACAACAAGGAACCAAGGTGAAGACGGAGGATCGAATGAGCCCAATGGAGCCACATGGATGATGAATCACGGTAGAGCTGAAGGAACGCACGGCCAAGACGGAGCCAACAGGCTTATAGGCCGAGGTGAAGTCATGAGTCTGGAACCTCTGCTTCTGGCTCAGGAATGGTCTGAGCAGTAGGCGAGGTTTCTTGGGCTGACCTGACAGTAAGATCCGGTCTTGGGACAGATATTGTGGCCAGATCCGGTGGCTGGCTCTGGCTCCATTGTTGGAGTGGGCTCTAGTGTTGGGTCTGTGCCTGGCTCAGGCTAGGGATCTAGTTGCGTAGTGGGCTTCATCACTGGGCCCATGGTGGCTGAAGGGGTCGTCCTCCTCTGCCGCACATACGAGGAGGAGGAGGATCCAATTATTGTGTGTGCGTACATAAGATGGTATTTTTACCAGCTGAGAAGTTGTGAAGAGCTAAAACTACAACTAAAGATCTGTTGTAGGGTAATGCCTGTACCAAACTGTAATGGGTAAAAACGTTCCTATGATGAGGAAAGTCAGATATGCTTGAGCATTCTGTCCTTTTTAGGGTTACATCTTGTGACACCGTGTGCTATGTGACTGTAAGGTGTAACATGAGGACTCATTTACATTTGTGTCATGGTTTGAATAATTCTGAACATAGATACTGTGATGCAAGAAAAATGTCACACTTTGTCTGACACTGAAGTATTATCGTAGGCCATTGTATTGTATCATACTCATACAAGAGGTTAGATTTTCTTCTTTTTTGAAGCACAAGATGCTCTTTTTCAGATTTCCAGCAAACGTCTACAATTAACAGTACTAGATAAGGATGCATAGTACAATTTAATAGTACAATTAAAGATGCATTTCTTATCCTAACTTTTAACAATTCATCTTAATCTCTCTCTCTCTCTCTCTCTCTCTCTCTCTCTCTCTCTCTCTCCCAGGTGTGTGGGGTTATTTCCAGAAATCACTTGTGAAACGTTATGCTAGTGAGAGAAATGGAGTGAATGTGGTCGTTGGGCCCATCTTTGACTATGACTACAATGGTCTTAGAGATTCAGCAGAGACAATAAAACAGTAAGTTGTCTTCACAGCCTTATACTTATCACTTATCATATACAGTACATTCATTAATTTTGTCATGAAACAGTGAGAGAAGACTCAAGCACAGAATGAGTTTTAAACAGTTTATTGAGACACACACCAGGCAGGACAAGAGAGGAGGGGAAGTTAATCCAACAGAAGGCAAGGAAGCACAAAGACCAACTTGACTTAACTTTGACTTGACCCACACAACAGGAAACGTAGACAGGAACAACATACAATGAAATCCACAGGGTTCTCAAGTTTGAGCAAAAGCTTGGAGTGAGATCACACGCGGTTAGGGGAGGAGCCATAATGAAGCCCCGCCCCACCCATCCCCGCCCCCAATTTTACCCATTGTTCATAATTAACCAGAACAAATTAAAATTATAACAATTAGTAAATCTGATAAATGACAGAGCAATTCATCACATCAAATACTCTTTAATGCAGTATTACAAATATAGCTAACCAAAAATATAACAAATTGCTCCAAACAGTTTCAAACAAATCTTTAAAACTTGCATTTTGATTTTTGAATGCGTCTTCTATCTAGACGAATGATTTATTGTGTGGTGGGACATTGAGAACAAATGGACAGATTAGAGTGCACCACCTCTTCCACTGTCTCCTCCTCTAATCTGGCAACCTTTTTAGGGGGCTTACCCTTTGGTGCCCAAAATGACAAAATATTTTCTGCTTTTTTCCTGACATCTTTGAAAAATACAAATGCAACATTATGACAATGATTAAATATTACCCAGAGCAATCTGCTGTAATACATCCTTAATGTAACTAGAAAGACTATTAATATTACAGTATAATATAATTTAAAATAAAATCAGTAAATCTTCATTCCTTTCCATACCCACTAACATTTCTCTTAGTTTCAGATAACGTAAGATAGCCAAACTGAGCCTGGTTGCAAAGTAGTTGTAGAGTTTTTGACTGCATCAATAATAATGTACGATGGGCTACATATTAAATGTTCTAGCCCAAAAATGTTAGACGAGCTTCTTCCAACTGACCTTCTTCTCCATCACGACACATGTGTTCGCGCGATGTTGTTGGTTACCTAGTAACGAACGTACGGTGGCCGAGGATGTTCCGTCCATTTCCGTGTGTTCGCACTACTGAATGACATGTCATGTATAGATCAGTGGTGCACGCAGCGCGCATATATGTTGCCTAGTAACGAACGCAATCTGGCGGAGATACGCGCTGGCGGCAGGAAACTTCACTTTGTTTGCCTGTGCCTCGTATACAACGTTAGAAAGCTTTCAGCCAGGACAACTTGGTTGGCATTGCCTTTTCAGCGTGAGAAATACACAGTGTGGCGTGTGAGCGTGTGAACCGGTCGAAATGAGTGTGTCTCACGGCCAATGCGTGAGACTTGAGAACCCTGAATCCACAACTGGAACAATGGGAAAGAAAGCAAATGAGGCAATAAGTAACACAAGCAGCACAACACTCAATTAAAATGACCTGGCAAAAAAATCAGTGAGAGAGAACACAGTAAATAAGGAGCAGAGATCATGAGGAACAGGTGAGCACACTCAGAAGAATGAAGGGGGTTAAACAAGGGGGCGTGGTAACAGGAAACATGGAGTCTGGAGCACATGGCGAGCACATGGCCAACACAAACAGAGACAGAGCCATGTGCTCAAGCACAAAACAAACAAGGAAACATTAAACCAAGATAAGACAGACAGATAAGAAGCTGAGGGCTACAAAAAACATTTCCAAGGCGTTATTATATGATTTATCTTTGTTGCATTTTTTTCATCATAAAAAATTACATTTTGCTATTTAAACAGGTGTGTAGACATACAATGCAGTTTATCTTGTGTAAATAACTCCACATGCAGCATCAGTGGTTTTAGCTCTTAAAAGTAATACTATGTTGACGGACAGAATGTGAGTGGAAAGAATGTCTGTGCATCTGAGATGATGTGGGGTAACAAATGAAAGTATGCATATCTCCATTACCAGATTCATAATGCAACTGAAGTTATTTGATCCATGACCAGTTGACACAAAACTAGCATTTTACAAGCCCTGATATGTACATACTTTAATTTTATATAATCCTTCAGTCGGAGTATGTAACTCTTTCTTTGTTTACAGATATGTCAGTGGCTCTGTGCAAATCCCAACTCATTACTACATTGTTGTTACAAGTTGTCTGGATTATACACAGACTCCTGACTCCTGTGCTGGCCCTCTAAGTGCATTCTCTTTCATTCTTCCACACCGATCAGATAATGATGAGACATGTAATGTAAGTCCTCTCCTCTCCTCTCCTCTTCTCTTCTCTTCTCATCTCATCTCCTCTCCTCTCTTCCTCTCCTTTCCTCTCCTCTCCATGCTGTTTACCAGACATTTACAGTAACATTACTTACATTGGTAAATGGAAGCTTAGCTATTCTGCTGTCAGAAGAATTTCTGCTAATACAATCACTTACCAAACTTACCTGTGCAAAGTTACATAGACATGAGCGCCAAATCATCCTTTTAAAAATTCCAGAGTGAATGTGCACACCCCTCAACATACAGTCTGTGTAGTTGCGCTCCTGATATTAGTCGTCATAGCCAGAAGATTTTTCCACCTAGAAAATAGTCCCTTCACAACAATGATTTAGGCAGCCTTATAGCTCAACATTTTTAGTGAGTTCATGTAAGTGCTTAAAAATACAAGCTGTCTGTTTACATTGCTTCCATTATAATTATACTTCCTAAATGTGTTTCTTGTTACTTTAAAATATTGCCATCTAAATGTTGTTTGCTGCAAACGTATTTTGGTTTCACTTTATTTTGATGGTCCCTTTAACACATTCTGTTGACTGTAATTAACATTGCACATACATGCCATAAGAGTATTGGTTGAGTATTATTAAACTTATATGGGTTAGAGTTAGATTAAGTTGACATGTACTGTAGTTGCAAAGTTACTTAGTCAGTAGAATGTCTGTTAAGGGAACATCACAATAAACAGTTTGCAGAAAGCAGCCAATCTACTAATACTCTAATGGCTGCTAGTTGGCATGTAGTTGCAAAGTTACTTATAGTCATAGTTCAAAAGAGACCATCAAAATAAAGTTTTCCCAGTATTTTCAACTTTTTACTTCTAAGCAAAGAACAAAAACATTGTTGCTGTGAGTATATCAGTGCCTTAAATCACATTCTTGTAAATTTAATTGTGCACGAAGCAACCAGCTTATTTGTTGTTTGTAGTTTACTTAAGGGCCACCAGTGTCGGTAATAACTAGGGTTTCTGTATTCTACATATAGCCACTTTAAATTGTACATTTTCAGGGTGTTGACACAACAAAAATGTACAAAAAATGGAAATGTTTTTCCTTTGTGTTTTTCGCATACAAGCGACGTTGTCAAAATGATCCCTGTTCCCACGGATCCGTAAAAACTATTAAAAATGCTGTATTATCAGCCCGTTCTCATCCCAAGGTGTCATATACTGACGCTTTTGCCAATGCATATACATCCAACACACATGGCACCCTTTAGCGTCAATATGAGACGCAGATATATATGGGCAGAAGTCGCCTCCTAGTGGTCTAACCCTAACCCTACCCCAGACCTAAACCTACCCATAACAGAAGCGTGTTATATTGACGCTTAAGGGTGCCATGTGCGTTGGATATACTGCATATACTGATGCTTTTGCCAATGCGTCTACACGCATTGGCAAAAGCGTCAGTATATGACGCCTTGGGATGAGAATGAGGAGTATTATCCATGCAAATAAAAGTGTTTTTTATGTGAAGAAAAAACATCATTTACTACTAACACGTAATATACATGCGTGCATAACATTACCGTTTTCCCAAATTCATGTTTTTTTTTTAGTCTACATGTATAATATCTACACAAAAAGTTTCAGAAGTTGCCGTATTTATGTAAATTAGTCTATGATTGAAGTCAGGGGCAAAAACAGCATTAAACACATGTTTTGTCATACAGAGTTCAGAAGACGACTCAAAGTGGGTGGAGGAATTAATGAAGACACACACAGCACGCCTACGGGACGTGGAGTTACTCACAGGACTAGATTTTTATCGTCGCACCGGCAGGACCTATGAGGAGATTCTCTCTCTAAAAGTGTACTTACACACATACGAGAGTGAGATCTAAACCACTGTATCCCTGCCTTCGCATTCCCTACATCTTAACTCTCAGGATGCAGAAGTAAGGTGTATATTTTTATAGAACCTATCATATTTATTTTTGGTTGCACTTTATTTTAAGGTGTCCATGTTGCAGTATAGTTGTACATAAGTACTGAGTAGTAATATTTAGCCACATGTACTTAGTATAGGGTTAGAAATAGGGGTTGGTCTAATTATGCACAATTTATAGTAATTACCATAGTTCCTACATGTAACATGTAACAAGGACACTGTGAAAAAAAGTGTTGCCTAATTTTTTTTTATTGCTAGTGCTTAAGTGTATGTTTTTACATTCTCCTACTTTATGACTGTAAATTATACCCATGAGTAAACGTTTTTTTTTTTTATGAATTTTGTAATACTGTATAAATGTGTTGACTGGTGATGTTTATATGCTCAAAGTAACCTTTTTTTAAAGTCTGTAAAAATTGTTCTATTTTAAAAATTTCTAAATGTTTTGTTTCTGATTTTAGGCCATTAAAGATTTTAGGTCATTAGCATGCTCGTTTTAAAGAGAATAGCTCCGACTGGTGGTTATATGGCAGTTTGCAGGCTATTGTCCAAAAAGAGATTATTTCTTGTATATGTTACTTTTGCTGTGCGCAATGTTTTATTTTATGGATCATCAATAAACATAAAGCCTTGTGTTATGTGTTTGTCTCTTTCAAGTGAAAGAATCCAGTGCAGGGGCTGAAGAGGATACAGATCCACAGTAAACTTGATAAAGACAACAATGTCCAATAAATCTTTAAATGAAAATCTTTCAAATAAATCTAGGTATGGGCCACAAGAGAACTGGCAAATCCCAGTATGTTCATCCTAACAAAGGAACACCAAGACTGAAAAAGTTACAAACAAATTAAACTTGGAGTAGCTAACAGATGGGCACGATGGGCCTCAATATGACAGGCCCCAGTGATTGTTCAAATATTATACTTATTAAAGTAATTTTGTTTCATTGGTTTTAATATAATTGCAAACATTATTATAACATCCCAAATCCTAAAACATATGAAATGTGCTTTAGTATGGTTGACATCTTATCCAGGTAGTCGCAAGCAATTTACTCACACCTGTGAGTTTGTGTGTTCATCTATTTTCTCAGAAAAAGTAACTGAGTGAGTAACTGAGTTATATCATTACGTGAGGAAGTTTGTGGGGCGGCAGTGGCTCGGTGGTTCAAGTAGGTTGTCTACAAACTGAAAGGTTGGAGGTTCAATCCCCGGTTCCACCTGACCAAGTGTCGAAGTGTCCGTGAGCAAGACACTAGCTGCTCCTGACGAGCTGGATGGCGCCTTGCATGGCTGACACCGCCGTCGGCGTGTGAAAAGGTGAATGTGAGGCAAATTGTAAAGCACTTTGGTGGCCATTGGGTCTGTGAAAGCGCTATATAAATGCAGTCTATTTACCATTACAAAACTAACTAATTACCTCGGAAAGTAACTATTGCGATTCTTAAAAAAAAATACAGTATTAGATTGTATGGGCGGCTGATGTTGTGTGATTGCTTTGCAGTTCGTTTTAGTGATTTAAGTTATTTAGTGAATTTCACCATGTGTGTCATTTCAGACTTCATTATTTAATCGAATTATTATTATTACCCTATTAGATGAATTAATAAGATATTTCTTCAGTTGTAAAAGAATAGATTCTATATTCTGCATGTATTATGCTTTTATCTGTGATAATCACTCAGCCCTTTGTTATACAAATTGCATCAGAAAACAAATTGGGCCTGTGGCATGGGGGGCGTGACTCAGCGGTGTCTGCAGCGGGAGAGCGAGGGAGGAGCCAAGCGGGAAGTAAGTGGGTCAAGTTCAAACGATGAACACCTGTTTGTGATTTCAGTGATTGGCGTGAGGAGAGCGCATTTAAGCGGGCCAGGTGGACAGAGTGTTGAGGGACCTTGGAGCTTGTGTGTGACTGTGTGCGGAGCTGTGTCCATATGTACATATACACACACAAAATGAAAATGAAACTTAAGAGAGGGGAAAAGGGAAATACCAGGAAAATTACAGTTACTAGCACAGCTTTAACCCTTCAGAGACAACCACAGGATTATATCTTGAGTCTCAAATTTGATGGAACAAATTGCATTCAGAGCTGTGTGTGATGGAAGCGTGTGGTCGTCCAGGAGGCGGGAGATGGATTTCTTTGTTCTCTCACGTGGGTGTGTTTCACGGGAGTTCAAAGCATCCTAGAGAGTTCTATCGTGCTGGATGTTGCCTTCTTGTAGGAAAACTGACGAACTTTAACTGGCTATTCGCAAAAGTAAACGTGAAGTAAAAATAAGAGAGACTGATCACTTAAAAAGCTTCAGAAGAGGTTGGAAGACGACGAGAGGGTCCAAGGAGATTCCGGAAGGAGGTAAGAGCATGTAAGATGTAAGAGATGCTGGGTATAAGAGATGGGAGTGTAAGAGAAAGATGATTCTGTGGCGCGAGTTTTTCAAGGGTGTTTCGGGACTCCGCCCTAAAACTTGACGGCCAATGACTGTCCTCGGGCGTACGCCCACTTGATTAACATACCACGTTGTTAATTTTGGTCCTTAAGACAAAGGAAAAGTTCTGCTAACTTTGAAAACAAACTTATACATAATGACATACATTTCACAATATCGATTTCTATTTTCTAAAAGCTCCTGCATTGGGTATGGGTTTACATCCCATCTCTGTGCGTTGAGCCGACCAGATGAACCAGTTCTTTCCAGTGCCGGCGATCTTGTGCCAGCTGCTCTACATCCTCCATAGTGACTCCATGTTGTTGGAGGTCACCCGCAAGGACGTCAAGCCATCGGGTGCGGGGCTTACCTCGTGGTCGTCTCCAGCCTGCAGCTCTCGGATCAAACTGGAGAATGGCTCTTGTCGTATGGTCAAGAGGGAGACGGAGGACGTGGCCAAGCCAGCGGGTGCGGCGTTGCGCAGCCAGACAAGATGCTCTGGGCTGGCACGTGCGGGCTCTAAGCACTTGATTGGAAACCCGCTGGGGCCACCTGATGTTATCTATGGTCCTGAGGGCCCTGTTATCAAAGCTATCAAGTCTTGCGGGCAGTGTCTTATTTATATATATCGATATACAGTTTAAAAGACAGATCACACCAGGAGGATTATAACGAGATCAAACACTTCATACAGCATAGACAGCGTTGTTGAGTTATGTCTTAATGCATTGTATTACAGATATTTAAACTCTTTTGGCACTCATAATAACATTTCATGCTAAGGTAGTGGATTACAGTTCTTCTACACGTATTTCGAACATACTAGATACTTTGGTAACGTTTTACAAGCTTTTCCAGAGCTGTTCGTGTTCGTGCGGGGTGTCTTGCACGTGGATGTGTGTTGAAGATTCACAATCTCATCATTTAATGTTGTTTTTAGTTTTTTTTATTGTTTTTATTAATAATAATAATCGTTAGTATTATGTATGTGTTTTATACTACATTTTTTATATTTTTCATATATCATTCATAATCATTTATAATCTACATTTTTATGAATCAAACTTTTCTGAATACTGTATGTGGAAGACTTTTAGAGTTGGGGGACTTTGGGGGGGAAGTTGAATGTATTATGTTTCTTTCCATCGAGCAGAATATACATTTCAACGATTAATGGGAAGCAGATGTTTCTCTGGTACAGCCTATATGTACTGTGTAGCTCTTTGTTTAAGCAGAGAGAGGGAAAAATACAGAGAAGCAAGAAGGAAGATCTTTGCGGGTCCATTATCACTCTCTCTCCCTTATGTCTTATATGAATTGGTAAAATAAATAACATATATTGGCAGAATGACTGGTGTCTTTTCATTAAATTAAATAACAAGGGGAACCGAAGATTTTAAATCTACATTTTTGGCGTCACACGAAAAGGATCGCATACCCAGGCATTCGTCTCAATCATTTCAGGTAAGACTTTTTTTCCTTTCTAAAAAGTTTTATGTCTGCCTGATGATTAGAGACAGTGACTGAAATGCTGAAAAGAACTGTTATTTTAAGTACCAGTTGTTTTGCCAATGAATATGGGACATAAGGAAAAATTTATATAAAAATTAATCAGATTAAATAATCAAATTGAATTAGGCTTATTTAAGGTTCTCTGAAAAGTAAACCTCAGACAATATTTGAAATGCTGGGATAGAGATGGATCTTTTTTTAGAAAAAAGACCATCTAGTCAGAAATTTGGAATTAGCTGTAAAACGGTTAAGCTAGTAAAATTTGCTTGGTTATAACTGCGACGTGGTTGGATAGTGGCGGGACTGTTTAAAAGAAGGCAGAGTAATCCCTAAAACATCCAGCACACCGAAGATTCGTTCTCAGAAGGAGACGAGGAAGTTTGACACAGGCGATACTTGATTGACCAAAGCGGTTAAATGTGGCGGGACTGTTTTAAAAATGATGGCAGAGTAATCCCTAAAACATTGTAACACGCTAGAGTTATACAAGTATAAAAGCCGCCCTTGTAACTAGCTAGGATCGTGGGCATTCTGAACCTGACCGTAAAGCTGTTCAAATATTTGAGGAGACTGATCCGAGTTAACTTTAAGGAAAAAATAAATACCAAAGAAATTAACCTGAGATAAAATCCAAAATATTTGGAAAGAGAGAGAAAAAAAAAAAAAGAAACATTTTGAGTTTTAAAAAGAAAACTAAAATACTGAAAGACATTAGAGTTAACTTTTCTTTACATTTTTCTTTTGTTCTGTGAGTGAGGGACAGAGAAAGAGAGCGAAGCAGCCCCTCCCTTCAGAATTGCCCTGTACCTTCATACACATACACACACACATCCAGTTGGAGAGGGGGAGAGGCAGGGAGCCCCACACACACATACCTATACACAGGGCCGTATTAAGAGCTCACTGGGCCCCGGGGCTATGAGTTACTGCATGGTTTTCACTATAAATTCAACATTCATTCTTGTTAGTTTTGCAAAAGTAATTCAGTCAAATACAGTAACGTTAAATTACTTTCTTTCTGATGTTTGATTAACATTATTGACACACATGGCGACAGCATCTTTATTAGCAGCGTCTGTCACTTTGAGACCTCAGAGTCGGATTCAAGTGCGCTGTGCAAAACCGTCTCAAGTTCACCACAGTCTATGGTTCAACTTGGTCTCAAAACCAGCATTTACAAAATGAATTCTCCCGCTGCTCACTGTGCCTGAGCAGTTTGAAATAATTTGTATCCAAACCACAACGTTTAAAAACGCGTTTAAATGATAAACTTACATCATGATGGCGCAGCAAAATTTAAATATTTCTACCGGACATATTATCGCCAGTCCTTTAGGCGAATATAGAGTTTAATCAAACACAAAAAGCAAAATTATACATCCATCAAGTTAGGGCTGCAACAACTAATCGATAAAATCGATTATAATCGATTATGAAAATCGTTGTCAACGAATGTCATTATCGATTAGTTGGTCTGATTACGTCACGGGGATTGTTTACATGGAACATGCGCTTCTTACATGCGCTTCATGAGGCGCACATGCAGTCTCTCTACCTCGCCGCTCTACCCTGTCTCGCGCGCACAACACGGACGGTTTGGAGCACATTATCTTCTGTCTCGCATGCGCGCTCTTGATTCCGTGAGTTTGAACTAATTTGCGGGCATCAGGAAACCGCTATCAATATGCAGCATACACGAAAATCATTCACCTTTCGGTAAATTCGCCGTTTTGAAACCAAGATAGGTGACCTACGTTAATCGTGTATACTTTATGAAGCCATACTATAGTATAATGTGAGATAGAAATGTATATTTAAGTCATTAAATTCAAGTTAACCTAAGCTTTTCCCTCCACTGCGGCTGTCAGTCATTCTCTATTCGGTGTTCAAACAGCGCGTCGCGTTACAACAGTTAACATGATGATCTCTTTCCAAGATGATTCAATGTTATTATTATAATTAAACCGTAGATAAAGGTCTATGATGGTTTTTCTATCTTGCTAGACTTTTATTGCTGTAACTTAATCACTGAGTGTCGTTAGATCACAACACTATAGTAGAGTCGGCGCAGTATAATTGTTCTTCACGTGCATAGTAGCCTAACTGAAATTTAAAACTGTTAAAAGAAAAGGCTTAATAAACTATTGCATAGATACTGTATAATACACAGTCAATATGTCTTTCTCTTTCCTTGGTGCTTTTAACTTTAATGCGGCGGACACTGAAGAGCTGCGCGCCGCCCTGTGACTCCGTGTTGCTTCAAGCGCATCATTCAGCGCTCGCGATGTGCATTTGCACTCTGTGCAGCTCTTTCATGATCATGTCATAATACTTTTGCGCAATGAAAGCTTATTAATAGCCTTTCTTGTTCTGTCCTATCTATTATATTTTGCTTCCTCACTAAACAGCTGTGCTTTACATTTAAAACAGTTGTGCATCTGATTTTTACGATGTTTTTCATGAATGTATAACAACAATACAAAGAGCAACACGTTTTAAGTTAGTGCTACACTTATTGTCTCTTATTTGTTCCCCACTAAGAAAGGTTTTTTTCACTAAATGTTTAGATTTTATAAAATTATTGTGCACTTGTGATATTTCTAGGCTTCTAAGTTTTGCTGAGTTATCCACTAATCTAGTTTACAATAGCATTTTTGTCATATGTTATGGTCATATATATATTTTTTTATTTGTTGTTTTTCTTTATAATGAAGTTATCTGTATTAAGTAGATTGTTTAACACACAAAAGAGTGTGGTTTTTAGGGTTTTATTTTGTTATAATAAACAAAAAAATGAAATATAATTTTTTATCCGATTAATCGATTAATCGAAAAATAATCGTCCGAATAATCGATTATCAAAATAATCGTTAGTTGCAGCCCTACATCAAGTTAATATTCAAACTTATCGAAAGTTTGTGGGGTCGATGATGACACTGTGTTTTAAGAATAGACTAGATTAGAATGAAGAGAAGAGTAAAGGCGATTTATTGGTTGATGCTGCCTATTCTAATAAGGCGCAGGCAGCAATCATCTATAGGCCTACGTGCAGCAGCAGGTCGGTCGTTCACAAGTTAAATATAGAATAAATGTATTTGTCATATCAAATTAAAACATGACGTTTCAATTTACCATGCCCTGCTCAGAGCCGTTGGCCCTGCATGCCTACGGGGGTTTGATTGCAGGTGGCCTGGCCAATCATAACGTCGAATACGCAACTTTGTCCGACAACAAAGCTGTCAGTCGGTGGATATGAACTTGAAAACGGTAATGTTTAAATTACTTAAATGACAATATTTGAAAGTTGAGACTTTGTTTCATATCAACAGTAAGCTGCTCTGAACCCTCTCTCGTAATCACTCGGTGTAACGTTAGTCTTTGCCCCGCGAAGTATTTTTCACTGCGTGAGTGCATGAGAACATGATGTGCGTGACTCGTGAGACCCGCCTGGCTCGTGGCCCGTCACATAGTACCTAAAAAAGGCGGGTCTTTGCGAACGTCTCTATTAATGATAATGATTCCATGATAATGCATGGAATATAAGGCAAAGTGCAACTAAATAACAGGGATAATTTGTGGCGGACGTTGCGTGGTAAGGCTTTGGTAATCAGATGGCTTGCAGTATCTGCTTCACAGCCAATCACGGGCCCCCTCCTTGCTTGGGCCCCGGGGCTTAAGCCCCGCCTAGCCCTATGGTTAATGCGGCCATGCCTATACACACAGACAGCCTGCAGCTCTGAGCACACACACATACATATACAGACAGCCTGCAGCTCTGAGCACACACACAGACGCATCACATAGGCTGCAGTTTCTGAACATAGACGCACATACATATCCCCTCCCGTATAACACACACACACACACACACACACACACACACACACACACACACACATATAGGCACACATACATCCCTGCTGTTCTGAGTTAACAGACTGTTCTGAGTGCACAGACTTTGAACACTTTGAAAATGGCAGCAAGTGTCTGTACCAGCAGCACAATAGCTGAATGGTATCTTGAAAAGAAGAAGAACAAGAAACTAACTAAACTTTTGAAAAAAGAACTGGACATTAATGCATCTATGAATGAGGAGTTAAGCTGGTTCGAGTCCCAAAAAGACAAGATAAAATCAAAAGCATTTCCAATTTTAGCAGCTAATTGGATTGTGAAACAAGGTGGAATTTGTTGCAACTTAAATGGTGGTCCGGTTCCGCTTGTTGAAGCAATGAAGCCTCAGCTTGAAGCATACCACAAATTAAACAAAATCATGTCCATCACATGTCCAGAGAAGGAAAACACAACCAGTGATGATTTATTTGATCCAGATTGGACAAATATAATAACTGAAGCTGAAAGGAAATATTCACAAGCACCAGTGAAATCTGAGACAACAGTAACGCCTCCACCTTACAAACCAATTTACCCACCTTTGCCTGAACAATACACAAGTTCATCTAAACCACTGACGCAGCCTCAAGCTTCAAGATCAAACGGAGGTCCAGTTGACAAAATGTATATTGCATCTGCACAAGCAGCTCCAATAATAAAAAGATCTAAATCAGCCCAGCCAAGCAGAGACATGATGAGATGTACACCAGCTCATAATTATGGATCTGACTGGGGTGATGAGACAAGAGATGATGACATGATCACAATTGACAAAATCGGTCCTGAATTTTCTTCACCTGTGATTAAAAGGGAAGAGTCGCAACCTGAGATGATGACCGAAGAAAGACCATTTACTCCGGGAGAACGACAAGCCATTCTCTCAGCCTTGCCTCCTCTGAAGAGACAAGATCCAAACACAGAGTTTTGGCGAGAATTAGACTCCCTGGTTGAAGCACATCAAATGACACTAAAAGACATTCACACCATTGTGAAAGCTAAAATCCCAAGAGACCGATGGGAACGTCTGCCAGCGTCGATAACAACAGCCCAATGGGTAGACTTGTGGGTTGATGGCCAAGGACGAACCCTGGGTCTTTGGCAAACATTAGATGTATTCCAAAAGGAAATCCAAGAAATCTTGGGAAGCGGTAAAATTCCATTCACTTCAGTGACATTGATTAAGCAAAAGGATGATGAATCTCCAGACGAATATGCTCTGCGTAAGTGGAACACTTATGAGAGATGGGCTCTCTGCGCTAAGAAACAACCTGACAGAGATGATGTACAATTCACTGACACACTTGTGGATGGGTTTAGCTCTAAATACCAACAAGCGTTATCACTTGGAGTCAATCCAGGCGAAACATATGACCAAATTATGCAATGGGCTGGCCGTCTAGAGATAGCGATGAGATCAAACAAGGAAGAAGGAAACAAGACAAATCGAAAAGGAGTGGCGACAGCTCAATACAACATGGATACAAAGAATAAGATTGTTGTTTGCGGCAATTGTGGAAAGCGTGGCCACTCAAGAAAAGACTGCTGGGCTAAAGGTGGTGGAGCAGAAGGTCAAGGTCCATCATTTAAACAAGTCACTGCGAAAAATCGTGATGAAACCTCTCAAGGGAAGACATGGACAGAAGCACAAGTCCGTCAACTCATAGAGGGAATTATGCGTCCGCAATAGGAATCAGCGGCCCCCTGTATTAGTAAGAAAAGAGACAATCGCCTTTTCATCAATGCATTAATAGGGGGCCACCCATGTGATATCCTGGTTGACACAGGAGCCTCAATTTCAATAACAGATCTGAACCTACCTACAACAGATGAAACTATGGAAGTTGAAGGAGTTGGAGGAGGTATCACAACATTTCGTAAAAGTATCCAAGTTCCACTACAAATACATGAAGATGAAGTCGTATGGACATCTTTCTGGGTGGGACCGAATTCACAAGGAAGCCTCATTGGCATGGACATACTTCCATTGTTGAACATGATCATCTTCACTGACAGTCGTCAAATCATTACAACAGCTGGGATAATACCACACGAAGATCGCACATGTAATTTGAGTTCAGTTGGTGCAGAAAAACCAATTATCAGAGACTGGACCAAAGATGGTGTGTGGGGTCTTCTGTGCAGTTTACATCCAGAAGTTTGGGCTAAACACAAATTTGATTGTGGCAAAGCCAACATTGACCCTGTTGTTATTGAAGGGCCGACACATGCCCCTCATAAACAATACCCTATCCGACCTGAAGCAAGACGAGCCGTGGAAGAGATAGTGGCAGACTTGGAAGCTGAAGGGATTATCAGACAAACTTCATCAACCACTAATAGTCCTGTCTGGCCTGTCAAGAAATCGGATAACTCATGGAGATTAACCATTGATTACACAAGACTCAACAGTGTAACACCAAAACCGCATCCTATTGTGGCCAATCCTGCCACCATTCTGAATGATATTCCAGGAAATGCAAGAATTTTCACAGTACTAGATGTACTGTCTGCTTTCTGGTCTATTGACGAAAAATCTCAAGAGAAACTTGCCTTCACAGTGGGTGCAAAACAGTATGTCTGGAACAGACTCCCACAAGGACTTAATATTTCTCCTGTGGTATTTCACAGAACTTTGGATCAGTTCTTAACGGAGCAAAAAGCTGAAATTGAGAGTTCAGGAAGTGTTTGCCTCCAATACGTGGATGACTTGTTAATTGCAAGCCCAGAAGAAAACAGCCACATATTTGCTCTGAATATTGTCCTACAAGCCCTTAAGAAAGGAGGATTCAAAGTCAACCCCGACAAAGCACAGCTGGCCAAAACCAAGGTTATCTACTTGGGCCAAGAAATATCTGTCGAGGGAAGGAGACTGACAACAGAGCGTGTGGAGGCATTACGGCAACTTCCAAAACCTCTAACAGTTACAGGAATGAGGAAAGTGATGGGACTTTTCAACTATTGTCGTCAGTATATTCCTGATTTTGCCAGCATCACCAGCCCCCTCATTGACTTGTACAAGGGAGGAAAGCCTGGAATGGAACAGATAAACTGGACACCGGAAGCTGAGGAAGCATTTACTTCAATGAAAGAAAAACTGACTTCAGCCCCAGCCTTGGGACTTCCTGATGGACGATTGCCGTTTCATTTGTGGACCAGGGTGGGAGATGAGACGTACTCAGCAGTACTGTGTCAAAAACCAGGTGATCGATACAAACCAGTTGGATACTTTTCCACAAAGATTCCTGTTACAATGATTGGTCAACCACGATGTATACAAGCTCTCGATGGTGCCACATGGGCAGTGGATGCTGTGGAAAATTTGATAGGAGCACAAACGATCATATTGCATACTCCACACAGTATAGTGACGTTGTTGAACAACACAAACATCAAGACCATTACTGATGCAAGGAGAGCAAAATGGGAAGCAACTTTGTTGAACAAGGATTTGAGAGTGGAAATCATCAGAGACACATCCCTTAACCCTGCAACAATGATTATCGAACCACACGAGGGAACACCACATGAGTGTGAAAAACAAGTAGAAGAAGAAAGTCTTGGTCCTGTTAGTCCAACACCTATTGAAAATCCAGACAAGGAGTTATGGGTCGATGGATCCAGTTACTATGTTGATGGAAAACGACATACTGGATGGGCTGTAGTGGAATCTGATGGAAATGTCGTGAAGAAAGGAGCTCTTTCTGGGCATTTTTCAGCACAAGTAGCTGAGCTCATAGCACTTGCAGAAGCTTTCGAATTATCGGAAGGACAACGAGTCAACATCTACACAGATAGTCGTTATGCTTTTGGTGTGGTCCATGACTACCTTGCCCTGTGGAAAAAACGTGGACTTATCACCAGCAATGGGAGCGAAATACAACATGCTTCCATAATTCGTCGTTTGATTGCAGCATGTCACCTACCCAGAGAAGCAGCCGTGATCAAAGTAAAATCACATCAATCTGACAAGTCCAAAGAAAGTCAAGGAAACACGGCAGCAGATGCAGCGGCCAGAGAAGCAGCACTACTTCTTCTTACTCCTGTTACCTTGGTAAAGGAAAACACCGAAGATAATCCTGAGCTCCGCCTTCTGTCATATCAAACTGAGACAGATGAAGAGAAAGAACAATGGATAAAAGCGGGAGCGAAAGAGGATGATCAAGGTATCTGGAGAATTCCAACAGGACAAGTGGTGATGCCTATCGGAACAAGAAGGGAACTAATGCAGCTGTATCATGGAAAAGTACATGCTGGAGCAAAAGCAATGAAAGCTCAAATCAGCGAGACGTGATGGTGGCCACGAATGATGAGAGACAATGATGATTACTGTAGAAGATGCTTGATCTGTCTGAAAGCAAATGTTGGAAAATCTGTAAAGGTGCGGATGTCACATGCACCCAGACCAACAGGTCCATGGACACATCTCCAAATCGATTTCACAGGACCTTTGTCACCCAGTGGAGGGTACCAATACATTCTAGTAATCATGGACAGATTTACTAGATGGGTGGAAGCATTCCCAACAAAAACCTGCACTGCTGAAGCAGCCGCACGAGTGATGGTTGAACAAGTCTTTTCTTGCTGGGGTCTTCCATATGAACTTGATTCTGACAATGGAACTCACTTCACTGGAAAACTGATGAAGGAAGCAATGAAATTGATGGGGATTAAACAGAAGTTTCACGTCCCATACAGACCTCAAAGTTCAGGCCTGGTGGAACGAATGAACAGATCGTTGAAAACCGCTCTTACCAAGGCCATTCTGCAAACTGGCCAAGGATGGCATAAGTTGTTACCCGCAATTTTGTGGAATCTGAGAGCAACCCCAAACAGAGTAACGGGACTGTCTCCTTTTGAACTGATGACTGGAAGAGCAATGGTTCTGCCTCCTGATGCTCCGCCGCCTGCGGGAACAGGAGGAGACTCTACTTTGTTCCAAGAGAAGCTACGACGCTATCTTGCAATGCTGGACAAAGCAATCAAAGACAATAATAAGAAAGTGTGAGAAGCTCAACAGCAATGGGATGAAAAACATACCACTACTGACATTCCACACATTCCTGAGTTAGGCAGTTTTGTTATGGTCAAACGTATTCCCAGGAAAGGTTAAGAACCTAGGTGGGAGGGGCCATATGAGGTACTCTTAACAACAGATACAAGTGTCTGCCTAAAAGGGAAGGGTGTAGGAACAGATAGATGGTATCATTGGTCACAAGTTAAACCTTGCTTAGTGAATGAACAAAATGATGAAGGCTTAGGACCTGAGATTGAGCACTGTTCACTCATTAACTTTGGGAAAAAGGAGTGATGATTAATTGTCATTGACATTGATTAGAGATGGTCGCAAGTTATTCTCGATACACAACGACAATGGTATGCTTGTTTTTAATTTTTCTTGGCATTTACCAAGGAAGCCAAGCTTTATGGACTCCTCGAGTTCAAGAAATTACTCGGAATGCAACCCTGAAATCTGGCCAACGTTTTACTCTACCCTTTATTTCCAGATGGGGATTATGGGATTGGGTGCCACGTAATGATAAAGACCTTGCTAAATATCGAGTGGGCATCTACGGTGGATGTAACTTTCACCACCAATGTTACAAAAGCAGAGTAATTTGGCCGGTGAAAGATGGGGGGTATACCGGTAGTGCTCAAAGACGAGAAATTTGTTCAAAAGAACAATGTGAAATTGGATCGGAAGATGCGAATGAATATTGTGAGACTGAATTAGAAACTGGGGAAATTGGACGGTGTTTTTATCTTTCTGCGGGAAAGACAAACAAAGCTAAAACATGCCCAAGTACAACTATTGCACCAGCTCATGGTACATTGCTAGCAAAGGAAACCAAAACCTTGATAATCGAAGCTCATATGGTGCGACAACGCATTAATTATAACTTGATGTCTCTTCTTACTGTTTACGATCAGTCCTATTGTGGAAATTTCACAAAAATTAGAAGCTGGTTGGAAAAAGAAATTAAATATTATACCTCTAAGGATCCTCTTGGAAGTCGAAATCGTAAATCTCAAAGTATATGGGGAGACATAGCGGGGGTATTTGGCTCTGTCAATTCAATTAGTAATACTGCTCAGCTGAACCAATTAAGTGAGTACTCTCAGTGGGTGGGAACAATGACCGGCAAAGGACTTACTGAGACTCTTCAAGGTTCTCTACATATTATAGCAGCGGGTCAGCATCTTAATGACGCAGCGAGGGAATTGGCAGATGCATTAGTGAAATCGTCTAATTTTGAGACACATCGTGCAGCGTGTTTATTTTTGGCTCAGAATATGAATAGGAATGGTAGAGGATATTCAGATTATTCGAATGGGTCAAGTTCCTGAGCGAATAGCGGAATCTTTGTTTACGGAAAACAACTTAATTTGACTTCTGATTAACATGCTCCATTAGTTAAAATCGCAATCAATGAAGATTCGTTGTCAGGTTCTGGAACATTACCTTTGATTATGGTCTGGCCTCAATATGGGAAACGCAATATTATGACAGTTAGACGATTCCAATCAATGGGGGTTAGACAAGGAAATTCAGTAATTAGATTGGGAAGGAATGGATATTGGGCTGAAGGTGAAACACCAATGATTTCTACTACAGTGTCACGGATTGGCCAGGTTCTTCCACCACAATCACCCAGCGATCACAGTCACCAGAGTATTGACGAGAGACACCTGCACCTCATCAACTACACTGCTTCATAAGCACACATCACGCACCTCTCATTGTCCGGGCTCGTTCTAACGAAGCGGACTCATAGTGCTTCTCTCCGCGAGTTTCACTACCAAATCTAACCTGTGTTTCCTTACCAGTTTTCTGTGGCATTTCCAGTCTGTCCAGAGCTACGATCCAGAGGTGGGCAAGCCGTAAGCTTTCCAGTTCCTTCAAAGGGAGCGTGTGTGTGTGCCATCCGCCTGTCTGTCTCACACTACGGTGTGGATCTGGGAATCTCCGCCTGTCGAGTCCAAGAAAGAAATATTTCACTTATCCATTCACGGACTAGTCTCAAGAATTGCTCTGATCTGAACTCTGCCATTTCCATTCCATTGCTGCCCATTGAGGGTTCCTGACATTCTGTTGTTAAATTAAAGACTATTCTCTATTACTTACCCTGTTGTCCGTCTGCTTCCGTAACATACAGACTGTTGTATTGAGGAACATGAGTGGGTAATTTGCTCATGTTCTACAATGTTTAGTCTGTCTCTTAATGGATCTGCAGTTTGGGAAGTAGTTCCTTTAGATCAAGCCACAGGTGCATGGCAGGTGTCAGAAGCACAGTGGTGTATATTACATGACGGAATAAATGAAAATATGATATACGTAGGAAAGCTATGTCCAATTCCTTCTGATCCATTTTGCGTTGAGATTCTCTATCCTCTTCAATTGGGTGGAATTCATGTTCCACATGTGCAATTGTTGCAGTTAGATCCACAGTGGTGGAATAATGATTTGGTGGAAGAGAGGAATTATGAACTCTTTGAAATGGTTAAGAGAGTTAAAGCAAGCGTTAAGGCAGCTCAAGAGGAGGGAATTCAAGCAATGGGTCATGTTATCGTAGCGAATGGAGTAGCTAAATTGATGTCTGAGAGGAAATTAGCTCGAATTCCAGGGAATTTAACATGGTCAGAATGGATAGTTTTGACTATGGTAGGAGTTTTTGTGTTTCTGTTATGTAATAAAACTTATCATATATGTGATAAGAAAGAGAAGTACCAAACCTTTTAGATTGGTTATTACTAACAAAATGGATAGAACCGAGAATGGAAAATTCGGAGTGAGATAGGAGATTTTATACACTACACTACTTACAAAACACAACCTCACAAACAATGAACACCCGCTTACTGATTTACAACCCCAAGGGATACGACCCTTTTAACATCAATGTTTATTTTCGGTTGTTATGTTAGCGCGGAACTGGAGGAGTTAATTAATTAACGAGTTAATTAATTAATGAGTCCAGGCATGGGCAGAAGACTTTTTTAGTTTTTCTTTTCTTAGATGATTGGGGTTCATTTTAAATGCTTACACATAGATGTTAAATAACACATAGCATGCGGGGACATAACATGGGTTGGGTTTTTGTTTGTTATTTCTTTTCTTTTCTGTTTCCATTCTTTTGTCTTCTATGTCTATGTCTTGGTCTACTATTTCTCCTCAGCACTATCACTTCAATAGGTTGGCCACCTGGAGATGATGGTGTGGAACTGACGGCCGTAGTTCCAGAGGAGGCACTGAAGATTCACAATCTCATCATTTAATGTTGTTTTTAGTTTTTTTATTGTTTTTATTAATAATAATAATCGTTAGTATTATGTATGTGTTTTATACTTTTCATATAAATTTTTTATATTTTTCATATATCATTCATAATCATTTATAATCTACATTTTTATGAATCAAACTTTTCTGAATACTGTATGTGGAAGACTTTTAGAGTTGGGGGACTTTGGGGGGGAAGTTGAATGTATTATGTTTCTTTCCATCGAGCAGAATATACATTTCAACGATTAATGGGAAGCAGATGTTTCTCTGGTACAGCCTATATGTACTGTGTAGCTCTTTGTTTAAGCAGAGAGAGGGAAAAATACAGAGAAGCAAGAAGGAAGATCTTTGCGGGTCCATTATCACTCTCTCTCCCTTATGTCTTATATAAATTGGTAAAATAAATAACATGTATTGGCAGAATGACTGGTGTCTTTTCATTAAATTAAATAACAAGGGGAACCGAAGATTTTAAATCTACAGTGTGTGTGTGTGTGTGTGTGTGTGTGTGTGTGTGTTTTCCAGTGTTTTTCCATGAGTTGGCAGAGTGTGGTGAATAGTGTGTGCTATGTCATGGGATCAGCTTCCCATCCTTATGTGTGTGAAGCTATCCGGATCTGTGAGTGTGAAGATGCACAATAGATCTTTAGTGAAGTGACACTATTGGACTCTATATCATCTTCATCTTCATGATGTGTAATGTTCAGTTGCAACGCATTCTCACCCCAAGGCGTCACCTTTGACCATGCTTCAATATTTGACGTTTTAGGTGCCCTTTAGCGTCACTTACATGACGCGACCCTACGGCGTCATCTAACTGACGCTAAAGGAATCTCAGGTTATGTTCAAACAATCATGGAGATCGGCCGTCCTGGCGTCCGTCCTCCGAGGAATTGCAGAAGTAAACCTTAGAGGAGGATCCCTCCTTGTAAATTCGCTTTCTTGGTCGGTTGGCAATTACCTGTGCCACACTTAAGAATTAAAACACACCTCCGCCCTTTTGGCACAGGGTATTAGGTCAACGAAATTGAACTGTAAAGATTAATTGCACACTTGTCCAATTAATGCTTGCTTGGCGATTACAATACAATGTATATTCAAATTTAAGAATATAAATGAAATTATTATTTCTGGTCTCTGGAAAAAAAATGTTACAGAGTCGTTAAATTTAGATGTTAAAACTATTAAGCTGTTTGCTATTGGGCTGCTACCCAACTATCAAATGACGCTGATAGCTGAAGGCCTTGAGTGACCAAAGTTGTTAGCTCAGTGAGGGTTTTAGATGCATCTGAGCTTTGGTTCCTTGCAGAGCGCTGGTTTGTGTCAGAGTGTGGTCGTCTGTGTTTTTTGAAATAGGGAGGAGGTCTGCCTCTGCCCAATGACCAGCACTTTTCCTCTGTATGACCTGTTTTGTGACAGGAATTACAGAATCTGCTCAGTTTGCCACCGTGTGGCTTTCTGAATTCTCCTGCAAATGGAGGATTCCCTTTCAAGGGAACTTCGAGCTGCGTTGTCAAACGCGATGGGAACGCTCTGCGTGATTGCGTCGTGAAGCGTCTGTACAATCAGTCCAATGAGAGAGTAGGACATCAGGTGACGTCATCGACCAGGAAACTATAAAGCACCCTTGAGATCAGACCGCGACAGCTTCTGTAGCCTTCAGCAAGCGATCTCTGTACTCTGTCCTTGTCTATTTATTGTTGTTTGTCAAAGCCAAGAAAAGACATATATATCACTATCTATATTTATGGCAAGCAAGATTATAGACGCTGTGTGGTTCCCTGCCCTCGTTACATCACGGGTGGGGACACACATCAGCTATTTGTTTGGGAGTGGAGCATGCCAGCAGTCAGTTCTCGAGGGAGCTGATTGTGGGCATTGCGAGAAGCTGTCCACGAGGACGCTCCGCTCCCGCCGGGCGTTCTCCGAGGAGGACGGTTCGGTTCGGTTCGTGTTCCCCGCGTGGGTCTCTCTGTTGCTGAGGCACGGAGACGACTCGCATTTCGGGGTTCGCAAACGGATCTGACAGCGGGGGTTGGGACGAGCTCAGCTCTATCTCAGCTTTCACATGCCAGATCCGGACTGCGATTTCCAGTTCCGAGGAATTGGTATCGTTAGTGTTTTGTTTTAAAAAGAAACAGTACAAACAAATAAAAATGTTAAGAGAAAGGCAGATGTTTGACTTTAAATGAATGAATGAATAAATAAGTCAGCTCATATCTGCTGAATAAAGAGGAGCTTTTAAAAGGAGGTTTTATTTATGCTTTTGCCAGTTAAAATTTTACTGGCTAGCTGAACATTATTAGCCTGGTTCAACCAGACTCTAGTTCATTTCATTTCCACATAGAGTCTGGAACCGCTCCATTGAGAAACGTTTCCTTCCTTGTAGGCGGGTTCACTATTAAAGTTCAAATCTATTGGATCTGCCCAAAGTCGCTCACGATCTGCCATAGCCAATCGCTAACGGGGTGTCGTGAGTGACGTATGTCACGCGCCGAAATGGCTGGAAACAACAAGTCCGAATGATTAGAGGATTATGTTTACAATAGGATTTCAGTCAACAAGCGCCGCAGGTTTTGTTAATCTAGGGACAATTATTAATTCGAAATGTATATTTGACACGAAGGACATATATTCATTCAACGGTGGAAGCTGTGTCTAATCATTACAAATACGCCGCTGTGGTCGTTTTCTGATCTGCCGCAAATGCTGTAGCAGCTAACGTTACAGTGAATGATCAGTCTGTCTCTATCTGCAGATGTGTAATAAACAACAATTTTTCATATTACGTATTATTGTTTCTTAATTACCTTAATTATGGTCTTCAACGTATGTGTTTGTACATTTTTATGTGGCATTTAGTTTTTTTTAGTAAAACAAATCAACCATTGCCATCTAAAACTGAAAATCAAATATCTTCAAAGTATGGTTTTTCACATTTTTATTTATGACAATTATTTTTAAAAAATCACAACCAATTTGTATGATTTACAACATGTAAAACTGACACACCAACCTCCTGCACGAGTACACAAAGGGGCTAAAATGTTCTATTTATCACAAGAATCAGTAAACATACAGTTGGGAATATGGCGACTGACATGACTCCTGAGCGGATCTTCAACCATAGTTTAGCAGCCAGGACTCGGGGCTTCCGAACACCGCGAACACCAGGCTAAACCGTCCGTCCAAAATGTCACGGTCATCGTGCACGAGCTGCCCAGCACAAACTTCTAAACTTTCTGCCTCCTTCACTTGGTCCTCATTTGTGCAACAAGAGGTGAGACGATAACAATCCGGCTTTAAATTCTGTATATTCTGCAGTTTCTTTTCCAACAACCGACCGAATAGCTTTTCTCACGTCTTTCTCCGCTGCCATTACTGAACTGAAACTGACGCGCTTACATCAACGTCATCGTTCTCAGCCACTCCCTCTATTCGCTGATTGGTCCTACAAAAAAATGGTTTCTGGAAACCTAAGGATATGGAGCGATCCCAGACGTAGTTACTGAAGTAAAATGAAATTGAGCGGAAGTGCGTAGGAGGGCGCAGCCAGGCTAGAACATTATGAGATTGAAAAATAAATAAGAGTTTTTAGATTAAATTTATTTTAAAAACTAGAAAACTCTGTTTCTCAGCCTCCTTGTCGGGGTTATATTTTATGTGTTTAATCCCCATATTATAGCAATGTTTGGGTATTTCAGTGCCTCGGGTTAAGAGACGTGTAATGAATCTTGGCCAGGCGAATTTCTGAAACACATACACGCACACACAAACCTTTCACTTCCCCCACACATCGGAATGTGTGGAATGTTTTTGAACAAAGAGAAGGACTTTTGGTGTTTAAAAACATTCAACAAAATGTTTTCAATGGTTTTTATGTATATGTGTCTTCCCCATGTCACAGTGAAATAACTTTGTTTGGTCACAGTTTAAATAGGAATTAAAAATACCTTCGTCATGCATTTGAAACATAAGTGTATATTCCTTTGATATAACATAATGTTCCTTGATATCTCTAGAATGCTTATTGAATGAAACACTCGAATATGCATAGAGATGTAAAGTAAAGTGTATTTTTAATTCGTTGTACTGCCAATGAAGATCAAATTGCTATTGCAAAACCCTCATTTAACACACCCCCTTCCACGAGAAGCGCGCGCTGAGGAACAAAAGAAAGCTTCCCGCGTGCAACATCCACTCTCCGATTGGCTCAAGCCAACAGGAAGGGGATGGATTTCTCCAAGGTGATAAATGTGAGAACGCAGGTCCGCCCTCGCTCTCTTCTGAACTTTCCAGCGCTCAACATGTAAACCTCACGGGACTCTGATCCAACGATGGATCTTTCCTTTTGTTCGTCTAAAAGTTTCATCTTTTCCTCAAGTGGACTACCAAGTTCGTCTTCCAGGAAAGGAAGTGGACTTTGCCGAACTATCTCCTCGGGTAACGTCACCTCAAAGACTCTCAGCCTTTCAAACACTGGCGCTAAATGCCGACGAACGCCACGTGACTCCCCACGGAACAAAGCAGCCATGAACGAGCCGGAACGGGCCGCGCAAACACGCCGCGGCCGCGCTTCACGGCGCACCTCCAGCCGACATGTGGCCAGAACGGGCCCGCGACTCACACAGACCGAATGTGTCCTGCAAGTATACCTTCTTTTAGAGCTTCTAAGAGGCATTAAAGTGTTTTCGTGGTGTTCAGAAAGGTTAACTGACTGTGTGGCAAACAACCCACTCTCTCTCACTTGCTCTACAACTCACTCTATCTCACCCTCTCTCTCTCTCTCCAACTCACTCAACTTACGCGTATCCATTGTCTAAACGCTCTGCGTCGTCTTAGTTTGTGTTTTAATGTTTGTAAATACATGTATCATTGTAACGTAGTAAATACTTAAGTAGTAACTTTATTAAATACAAAATATGCTTACCTTGACTGATTGTCTTGCTCATAATACGGGTCAATGAAATGTCAATTTAAAGCTACACGCTTTACAGAACTATAAATACCTAAGAGGGTATTTGGTTATATAGCAGGGAAGGCAGATTCTAGTGGCCACAGAATTTGTTTTCACAAGCTATATAACTTAATTGAGCTAATTGATTTTACCTGTCTTGTAAAACGTGGTCCTTGCAATCAATAACAATTAATTTGTGGTTGATTGCGGGGATGCACATGTATGCATATGGGTAAAATTAATAAATTAACATGTAAGACCGGTCTGATCTAAATCTGTATGAATAATTATTAATTATCAATTATTAATTATGATATGCAAATTCCCCCCCCCCTGATCAGACCCGCCTTGTGTCTTTACAGACGCTTGCAAGCTTTCTCTCTCCCGAGTCGGTGTCATCGTTTTTAACCCCGACGTTACCCACCAGCCATCATAATGAATACAGTTTTATTAGGCAGCCCTGGTGGGTATGGAATGTGTGTGAGGAGCGACTCTCTGAGGAGGGTCGCAGCGCTGCCAGTTCGGTTGTTCCCGCTGGTGGCCACAAAATTATATGTACATACAGTATATGTTTATTTCCGATATAAAGATAATGGGATAATAAAAATATGTCTGTTCTTCTGGACGCTCCGCTTTCAAGAAAACTATGAAATAATCCATTCAGCAGTGTTCCAGAGGTTTCTTCCTCACCAATGTTCCTGAGACTGCTGGACGAGAGCAGTCTCGGCCTATTAAGCTCCTCGCAGCACAAGGTGCAAACAGAACAGTCTATAGCCAGTTAGAGAAATGCAAGATCTGAGGACTGTTTTATCTCTAAAAAAGCTTGGACAAAGGAGAAGCCCTGACGCTGAGGTGGTCAGGCTTCTAAGGGTGGTCCCCTCTGGGATAGGGACGATTTTGAGAAATCGTTTCTCCTCGGCAACCTCTGGGGTGCGACTCTCTGAGGAGGGTCGCAGCGCTGCCAGTTCGGTTGTTTCCTGTCGGTTCGCCGTTCAGGACACCGAGGTGTCAGCGTCCCCATACGATCCTCAGAGGAGGGTCGTAGAGCGGTCAGTTTGGTTGCTTCCTGTCGGTTCGCCGCTTCAGGGCACCGAAATGATTGTTCAAGCAAATCCAGAGGCCAGTCTTGAGAGACTGGTTCCCCTAGTAGAAATTCTGGCAGCATGAAAACTACTGCCACACATTTCTCAGTGGGTCCTGCACACTATAGAATAGGGTTTCAGAATTCAGTTCGGTTCTTGTCCGCCCAGATTTCTAGGCGTCCTCCTCGTAGTGGTGGACCCGAGCAGGCTTTGGTTATGGAGCAGTAAGTATTGGCACTTCTGTAAAAGGAGCTGTAGAAGGGATTCCTCCTCCCAGCAGACAGCCATTACTTCATTGTTTCTGAAAGAGGATGAGGTGTTGTGTCCTACTCTGGACCTGTGTCAATTAAACAGCAGGATTCAGAATCTTAAGTTCAATATGCTTAAATATGATTGTGTCACAGATTCAGTCCGAGGACTGGTTTCTCTCAATAAACTTAAGGGACGCTTACTTATCTTTCCATCCTCATCACAGGAGGTTCCTGAGGTTTGCTTTCAGGGGCGAAGCATACCAATATCGGGTTCTCCTATTCAGCCATGTTTCACACCTTTGTTTTCAATATGCGTGGATGCAGCTCTGGCTCCTCTGGACTCCAGGGCATTTGCGTATTATACTATCAATGATTTATTGATCCTAGCTCAATCTGAGCATGTGGCAGTTCGGCATTGAGATGTCGTTCTGTCTCATTTTAAGATGTTGGGGGTTGTTGCTCAACGCCAAGAAGAGTGTGCTCTGAGGACCACTTTTCTAGGTGTAGCCTTTTACAGCAGTAAATGGGGTATATATCATGGCAGCTGCGTCCTAACGTAATTACTTTTGGCCTTCTGTACATGAGACCCATGCAGTGATGGCTCAGGACCAAGGGGTTTTCTCTGAGGAGAAAAACGTTTTTCGCATGATCAAGGTCACGCGGCTTTGCCTTCGTGCTTCGGTCTTGAGGAAGAACCTTGGTTCCTCGCCCAGGCCCATTGTTGGGGGCTTCTTGTCGACGCATAATGTTATCGACGGATGCTTCCCTCACAAGTTGGGGGGGTATATCTAGGCCAGTTACTCACTGTCAAGCATTTTTTAGACTGGTGTCTCTCATGGCAGCTGTGTGCAACGTAGTTACTTTTGGCCTTTTGTACATGAGACCCATGCAGTGATGGCTCAGGACCAAGGGGTTTTCTCCGAGGAGAAAAACGTTTCGCATGATCAAGGTCACGCGGCTTTGCCTTCGTGCTTCGTCATGTCGAAGAGCCTTGGTCCCTCGCACAAGCCCAGTTTTTGGGGCTTCTTGTCGACGCATAATGCTATCGACGGATGCTTCCCTGACAAGATGGGGGTGATCATGAGTGGTTGCTCGGTGGATGGTACTTGGCGGGACCATCTACCTTTTAGCACATAATTGGCTAAAAGTGCTGGCGGTATTCCCGAAAATCTCAATACTTCCTGCCAGACACTAGAGGTCACTATGTGTTTGTCCTTTCGGATAAAACACTGATGGTCTCGTATATCGGAGCAGATATCCTGTTGAGGCAGGGGCTGAGGCCCAGGGAATGGAGACTCACCCCCGAGGTGGTGGAGTTTCTTAAGGAGAACTAAAGTCAAACTAAAGTCAGTCGACATTTCACATCGTTGGTACAACGCATTGCTCTATTTGGTTCTCCCTCACACATCCAGCTCTGCTTGGACTGGATGTGATGTATTAGGTGTGGTTAACACTACACCGGTACGCATTTCCCGATATCTTTGCTCCTGGGAGTTCACCCTCATTTGGAGTTTGGATACTGTGGCTTGGCCTCTGAGGGGGCCCGGCTCATAGAATCCCGTCTCTTGACTGAGGTCGTTGAGACCATTCTCCAATCCAGAGCTCCTTCCACGAGAGAAAGTATATGCATTGAAATGGAAATTATTCTCCATCTGGTGTGGACGAACATCACCAAGATCCTGTTAACTGCCCTGTTGGTACAGTTCTTGATTTCTTGCAAGACCGTTTCTCTGCTGGATTATCTCCTTCTACCTTAAAGGTTTACGTGGCGGCTATATCGGCCTACCACACCCCTCTGGGGGGTACTTCTATCGGGAGAGATCATCTAATGGGCTCTATGCACGGCGTTATTTCCGGTGAAGGATTAAGGATGCTCGATAACTTCCGCCGATCATAGAGTCCAATGCAATACAGAGAATTTATATTGAATTTTATACTCCATGGTTATACTAATAAAACGTTAGTCACAAAAACAGATAAAACAGACACCCCTCGTTGTGTTTATGCTTCTTTTTAAAATTATATTAAATAAACATAACTATATATAAAATTACATCTAAACGTATGTACGTTTCGTTTCAAAGACGGGAGGACAGTAAATATTGAAGACTCTGCCATAATCCCGTTTTCTCCGGTTTTCCTCCGCTTTAATCTACACAACCGGAAATGGACGAGCATCCTTGCGTCAAATGCGGAACTTATGCGTGCATATAGCCCATTACTAGTTTTTCTCGGTGGTACATGAGGTTGAAACCTGCACTGCACTTAGAGCACTGGCTTGGGATTTGGCCATTGTACTTGAAGGTCTGGCTTTGGCTCCCTTTGAGCCCATTGAAGAGGTTTCAGAAAAATTCCTCACTTTGAGAACATTTCTCTTTGCGGTTTCATTTACCGGAGATTAGGAGATTTGCATGCCCTGTCGGTTGCTCCTTTATGCCTGGAATCTGCACTGGGTATGGTGAAAGCATTTCTATACCCTAGACCGGGTTATACTCCTTAGGTCCCAGTTAATTTTTGGGGGCCTTATAGTGCTGCAGGCCTTTTATCCTCCACCTTTTAATACCCCAGATCAGGAACGACTGAACCTGTTATGTCCAGTTCGGGCATTAGATGCCTACGTTCACAGAGCTGCCCTGTGGCGTAACTTTGAACAATTATTTGTCTGCTTTGGGTCACTCAAGAAAGAGTCCCCTGCATCTAAACAGGTTATGAGCAAATGAATAGTCGAGGCTATATCATTAGCTTATGAAGCGGCTGAACAGCTTTCACCTATGGCTGTTCGGGCCCATTCTACTAGAAGTGTGGCGGCCTCTACGGCCTTTATTCTGAGTGTTTCCCTTCTCGATTTTTGTAATGCAGCAGGATGTCCTCTCTGCATACATTTCTCAGATTTTATGACCTTGGCCTCTCCACTCCTGGGGCTAGGTTGCTTGCTTCTTAGTGTGCGCAATGACTTCACACAGAACGGGCATTTCTCAGCATGGCGTAGTGGGTATGGGGTTCCCATCGCGTTTGACAACGCAGCTCGAAGTTCCCTTGAAAGGGAACGTCTCAGGTTACGTATGTAACCCTGGTTCCCTGAGAGGGAACGAGAGCTGCGTTCGCCTGCCATACTTCCTGCATGCCCTGATCGACTTGCTTCAGGCCTTTCACAGAAGCTGTCGCGGTCTGATCTCAAGGGTGCTTTATAGTTTCCTGGTCGATGACGTCACCTGACGTCCTACTCTCTCATTGGACTGATTGTACAGACGCTTCACGACGCAATCACGCAGAGCGTTCCCATCGCGTTTGACAACGCAGCTCTCGTTCTCTTTTAGGGAACCAGGGTTACATACGTAACCTGAGACGTTTTCATGACATTCTAATACAGCTATCTCACCATGTATTTGTTTTCGTGACTCAATTCTTGTTGCCCAGCTAACAATTCCTTCGAATGTCTTTTTTGCTGGAGAAGCACCATACATGAGCGACTGCTGTACACGCGGCCCTGCATTTGTAAGTAGTAATTCAAGGAGAGTTACATTGTTGTGGTTAACACCCTCAATTCCAGAATACTCCTCGAACAGTTCAAACATTTTTTCTGCATATGTCTCAAACGATTCTTCAGTACTCTGTTTCCGATTGAGAATCAGTTCCCATCCAACAGGACTGCAACCACGTAGATCGCGCAGACATTGTTTTAATCTATTTAAGATTTCACTCTCAGGCTCGTTTTGATGTATTGACTGCACAATGGTGCCTGTCATCAAAGCCGGTGGTATCTTATAGTTCAGGACATCTGGAATTGAGCTGATAACAATTTGCCAAATATCTTTTGGTTCAAGCTGAAATGCATGTTTTATGCTAACAATGCGTCTCCACCATGGTTCAAATGGCCCTTTCAAAGAGAATGGTCCGATCTCTGTTTTAAACGAGCTACATTCAGTTACCGTTAGAGGACGTCGAATGGTTGACTCTGTGCCGTTTGGGTGGCGTATCACCTTAAAGGCTGAAACAGACACTTCGTTCAAAACTTTGTCACATGCTTCATCTGTCTGAAAAGGTACAGGGTTATTAGAGCAGGCTGACTCGTTTAAGAAGCGCGCATTTTTAGTCCCATCGCTGTTGAGCGTTTTGGGAGAAATGGACTTTTCAACAATTAGTTTAGCCTTAAGATCTGCAATGATGTATTTGTGATTTTTACACTTTTCAGTCAGGGCTAACTGCTCAGCTAGTAATCTATCTAGCTGTGTTTGAAGATCTTGGATCTTTGCCTCAGACATTTTTGCCTCTGCATTTTTAGAATGCGCCTCTTCACATTTATCATCCATAAGCGAGGATAGAAATGTTGTTGACTTATCTAGCCGTTTATAACTTATGAAGTTTAAAGCCTCAATTATCTTATCATGTTTTGATTTCTTCTGCTTGCTACCCACTGTTTCCCACCAAGTGAGAATTTCACTGTCAATAGCGTCCATGTTAAGACCTTTTTTACTGAGTTTATGCAGTGTATAGGCTCGACCTTTTCGGCCCATAGTGTAAGCAGGACAGAATCTTTATACATTTTCCAATTTATATTTGGGGAAATTTCTTTCCCTGAAGCTTTGAATATAAAAAGGTTTTTGTTTTGGGATTAATGATTTGCGCGTTCACAGTTTCTGCTCAAAATTTTCAAGAATTAATGAGCATTGTGAATCACATTATAACCACATTCAGCATAGACACACACACATGTTTAATTCAGTTCACAGGATACATATGGCCTTGAATACAACATCAACAGCCTTTACCTAAGTGTTCCAAAACACTTACAGTAAAGCAATCCTGTAGCACAAACAACTATACAGTGTGTTCTATGAGTGCGTTACATTGTGAAGCACAACTCCAAATTTGAAAACACAAACTATTGTATTATTGCTTTTTAATCCCATCTGTTTTACAGTGGAAGCTTTCAAAAGCAATATAAAGTTTGCTTTATCATAAACAATGCATCGATCTGCCTCATTTATAAAATCACGTGTTTTCCGATCGTTTACAAACTCTGATTTGTATTTCTGTTGTTTGTCGATTCTCTTCACGTTAGCTGGTTTGTTTCCACAAAGCCACTACAACAATGACGCTAAACTCGAGTAAAGTTAAGACTACCAGAAAATCATTTGGAAGATGTTATTCCAATTTTAGGTTTCATTTCTTTTTTCTTAAGCAAACAAGTATATCTTTAAAATCTACTAGACAAGAGTTTATTTTATCTGCGCGCCGCGGCCGTTATCATGTCCTCACGTTTTAGTTTTGGACTAAACAAAGGGCTTTCCAACCCGTAACAATGCAAACAACATTTTCTCAACACTTTTCAAAAGGGAAGGAAAATTTGACTTACCACAGCGGCAGAAGAAAGGAAGATGTTCAAACCTCTTGTTGATTTTAAGATTCCCGTACTTTGTTGGAAAGGACGTTGTTCGCGAAATCCATCTGTTGCGATCACGGAGGCGTGTCACCACTGTAAAAAGGGCCTCGAAATCGATCCAAACAGCGGGGTTCGATTCGTGGTGAAGGTCTCAAGCGCGTTCCGTCTTTTCCAAGCAAAGTGTTTTTTAATTAAGTGCAATACATTTAATCTTATGTATTAACTCGTTTCATCTGACTCCATAAAATGAAAAGGGTTTATCAATGATATCTGTGCATCATTTAGTAGTTAATGCTTGACTATTCCTTTTAACTCTAATGAAAATAAAGTCAAAGTCCGTTAGAACAGCCAAATATAACAATTTATTATGTCAGGTAAATGTATTAGAATTCCACAAGATAATCGGAGCAAACCATTAAATGTTTCAAAGATCAAAGAACTTTACCCAACATATTACATGAGCTGAGCCTAGACACAACATCACGGGCCGATCTGAATACAGAAAGCAGCCCTGAACTCTTGTGCATTTTCCTTAAATAGAGCCAAACCTTACCTGATCTAATCATCAAATTTATTTTACATCAAATTTCTATATTCTTAAAAACCTTATTACCTTTTCTTTAACTTCTTTGGAAATGAGACATTTTTACCAGTCACCCTGAGACTTTCAAAATGATATCAAACACTTCACAAAGATTATCACATTCACATTAAAACCATCTTGTGTAAGTTTCATCTGCAAGAGTGTGTGTGTGTGTGTGTGTGTGTGTGTGTGTTTGTTGTTCAAGCAAGGTCTTCTTGTCTTCAGAAGACACTGGTCACTGATTATCAACCAGTTCCAGTTTTCCAGTCTTACAGATTCCCTCCTTGACCCCCATGGGTCAGTTTCAGACACTTAGGGGTCACAGACACAGTAAGACGTTTGTTGTAATCCTATAATTCAACAATTGTATCTTTGCAATGTTGACATCTGTAGAAGCTCAGAGGGCTTTGTTAACCAGCAGAACACCTGTTCTCATCAGGCATAAGTAGCATGAGTCCAGCAGGTGGATGAGGCGTTCAGGCTTTCTTCTAGTCATGTGAGCAAAGTTCATAGAGTCAATCTGGACTTTCAGTTGGCATGTAAAATGAAAATGAAACTTAAGAGAGGAAACAAGGGAAAAGGGAAATACCAGGAAAACTGACGAACTTTAACTGGCTATTTGCAAAAGTAAACGTGAAGTAAAAGTACGAGAGACTGATAACTTTAAAAAGCTTCAGAAGAGGTTGGAAGACGACGAGAGGGTCCAAGGAGATTCCGGAAGGAGGTAAGAGCGTGCAAGATGTAAGAGATGGGAGTGTAAGAGAAAGATGATTCTGTGGTGCGAGTTTTTCAAGGGTGTTTCGGGACTCCCCCCTAAAACTTGACGGCCAATGACTGTCCTCGGGTGTACGCCCACTTGATTAACATACCACGTTGTTAATTTTGGTCCTTAAGACAAAGGAAAAGTTCTGCTAACTTTGAAAACAAACTTATACATAATGATATACATTTTACAATATCGATATACAGTTTAAAAGACAGATCACACCAGGAGGATTATAACGATATCAAACACTTCATACAGCATAGACAGCGTTGTTGAGTTATGTCTTAATGCATTGTATTACAGATATTTAAACTCTTTTGGCACTCATAATAACATTTCATGCTAAGGTAGTGGATTACAGTTCTTCTACACGTATTTCGAACATACTAGATACTTTGGTAACGTTTTACAAGCTTTTCCAGAGCTGTTCGTGTTCGTGCGGGGTGTTTTGCACGTGGATGTGTGTGTGTCTGTGTGTCGGTGTGTGCATGTGGCACGTAGGTGCGGGTCACGCTGGTCCACATGTATATTGCGATAGAACAAAAGGGGGTCTGGCTTGTTTCAGAATTCAGCAGTGAAGCGGTCTCGGCGGGGCTGGACGGAACCAGCGGTGAGGAGGACACAGGCTCGGCGGGGCTGGACGGAACCAGTGATGAGGAGAGCTCAAGCTCGGCGGGCTGGACAGAACCAGCGATGAAGAGTCGTTGGGGCTGGTGCAACGCCCAATGGTGAGCGGTGAGTTATTATGCACCAGCACCCACTCGACGAAGTCCTCGAAGGTCCCTTGAGGCCCCTCTCTGGGCAGGCATGTTCTGGTCTCATCATTGAAAAACACACAGAGGCTGGTGTCATCAAAATGTACATGTGGTACCAAGTCCAAATACCTCTGTGAGCAGGCCTCGAGGGACTGATCCTCCTGGGTCAGAAGAATAAGATTCATTGCCGCCCACTCCATTGTTCTTTTCGGTTGGTCGATCTGTCACGTTGTGGTGCAGGCAGAAGAACAGGCAGAGTCCAAAAGCTCCAATACAAAGGTTTACTCACAAAAAACCAAGCACGGGTACAGGCAGAAGACGGCGGCAACGCAGGGTAACATGAACATCGACCGACGAGGACATACTGAACTGAAGCAAACTAAATACAAGCAAGAATCAAACATAACAAGGTGAAAACAGGTGATACCGATGAACCGGTGGCTGATTGAGGGAGTGAGTTCAGGTGTGGAGACAAGTGGATCCTGGTAAAGGCGGGCATACACTGTGCGATGTCTGTGCGATTTCAGCAAGGTACTTACTCACACTGAACGAGTAAATCGCATGCGATGCAAAGCCAAAGTTCAGGATTTATGTGCTCACACTGTACGGTCCGATCGTCGAGCTGTGACTTCACTGCTCACACTATACGTGTAATATCTGCGATAACCCCCTGGATTGCGCCTATTTACGTGTATGTATCCAGATATATTGTCAAAACAAGCATCTGCTATCAGTATCAAGATGATTTAGTATTTTCAATTTATGCATTTAATTATTATTATTATTATATTATCATTATTAGGGGAGGCCTATAGGCTAATTTTACTATTAAATTGATCCGCTATTATAATTAATTTGCCACGCAATATTTTCACAGCACATAACCAACGTGCTGTGAGGATAATAAAATATTAATCTTACTCCTCATTAAAAATTGTCTAAAACATTTAGGTCGATTACAATGAATTATATATAAAATAACTATTAACAGTCTATAATATGTCCGAACATTGCCATTATTAATCATCAATGAAAATTAAAAACAGGTTTATTTCAAAAACATTGTTTGACAAAATAATAAAAGAGGTGTTACATATCAGGTGGCTGGAAGACGGTGGGTAATATTATCCATTTTGCAACACGAACTGGAGGTAAGCAACAGTAATTTGTAGCTCGTTTTTATTTTAATTTTATTTTTGCTGCACATGAAATGGTTAAACTTCTGTTTTCGCGCAGGTGCAGTGAGGGAAAAACACTGAGTTTAGGGCAATCGGTTCGTAGCTTTGCTTCAACTGTGCGATATAGTCACGAGGAGCGACCAAAATTTCTGACATGCCAGAAATTCATCCGACCATCCGATTGTCGATCGTGAGAGGTTAATCGCCTCTCGTTTCTCCCTGTACACTGCACGAACACTGCACGACAAACGACGCACGACAAAGCTGAAAATCGGTCCGACACGAAAATGAGTCGCATGAGTCAGAATTCGGCTCAAAATCGGACGAAAATCGCACAGTGTATGCCCGCCTTAAGTGAAGTGCAGATGACAAAGACAGACTGGTGCAGACGAAGACTGTGACATTATCATTGGAGAATCAAAGAATCTTTTTTAATTCTTTACATTTTTTTCAGCAATTATATTTCATTACAAAATAGACTATCATTTTCTGCTTTTTTTTTTCTTTTTAACAAATCTTACCTTGTCATATTTTTTTGCTAGTATCTTAGCTTTTTGAATGGTTAAAACGTATACCCTCTATTTAAAAAATCGTTTCTCTAACCCTTAGCTTTATCCTCCAAATCTTGTTATTTCTCACAAATTTGACATAAGCTTTGAAACCCAATAAGGTGGAATGTTGTGAGCCATTTTTTTTGTTGTTTGAAGTTTATTAGCGAAATGCACCTATGTGTAATCGACCTATTAGTGTCACAGTCTGCGTCTGCACCATCCTGTCTTGTCATCAGCACTACACTTCCCAGGATCCTTTTGTCTCCTCTCCTGAACTCACTCCCTCATCAGCCACCTGTTCCTCGTTTTGATCATCTGTTTCACCTGTTTCCACTCCATTATGTTTGATTCTTCCATGTATTTAGTTCCCTCTGTTCCATTCAGTCTTTGTCGGTCGATGTAAATGTTTGCTGTGTTTTGTGGATTCCCTACCCGCCTTCCTGTATATACCAGTTCCATGGAGTTTCCTTATTAAATGTTTGAATTAGAGCACTCTCTCTCGGATTCCTTCTTCAACCCGCACTACACCGTGACAGATCGACCGACCAAGAAGCAACATGAACGCAGTGGCTTTTCAGGGGATTCTCCACCTGATTCGGCGGCCCCGTTTGATTCTGGTCCCCCGAAAGCCTGCGCTCACCGTCAGCCCAGCCGAGCCTGCGCTCAACGTCAGCACTGCCGAGCCGGCGCTCACCGTCAGCCCTGCCGAGCCCGAGCTTTCCCCGCTGGTTCCGTCCAGCCCTCCCGAGAAGGAACTCTCCTCTCCGCTGGTCCCGTCCAGCCCTCCCGAGCCTAAACTCTCCGCCCCGCTGGTTCCGTCCAGCCCTCCCGAGCATGAACTCTCCGCCCCGCTGGTTCCGTCCAGCCCTCCCGAGCCTGAACTCCCCTCACCGCTGGTTCCGTCCAGCCCACCCGAGCCTGAACTCCCCTCACCGCTGGTTCTGTCCAGCCCCATCCAGCCAGCGCCTGAGACCGTCCAGCCCGAGACCGTCCAGACCATCCAGCCAGAGACCGCCCAGACCGTCCAGCCAGAGACCGCCCAGACCGTCCAGCCAGAGACCGCCCAGACCGTCCAGCCAGAGACCGCCCAGACCGTCCAGCCCGAGACCGTCCAGACCATCCAGCCAGAGACCGCCCAGACCGTCCAGCCAGAGACCGCCCAGACCGTCCAGCCAGAGACCGCCCAGACCGTCCAGCCAGAGACCGCCCAGACCGTCCAGCCAGAGACCGTCCAGCCTGCACCAGAGACCAGGATCCCGCCCAGCCTCCCTCTCCCGCCTCCTCTCATCTGTCCTCCATCTGCTCTCCTGCCCTTCAGCTCCCCGAAACCAGCCTGGTCAGTGAATCTCCAGTTTTCGCCTCCCGCCTCCTCCACATGGACACTTCCTCGGCCCCCGGTCCCATTGGCTTCCCCGTGGCTCTTACCTCCCTCAGCTCCTCCATGGTCCCTCAGTCCACCAGCTCGGCCAGGCTCCCTCGACCTTCCGGATTCCCTCCGCTCCCTCGTCATCCTCCCTTTACCTTTGGACTTCCTTCCTCTGGCTCCGCCCCGTTGTGTCACCCCTCCGGTTCAGTTGGACTCCTCACTCCCTCCAGTCACCCGTCAGCCCTTACTCCCTCTGTCCTCACCGTGTCCCTCTGTGCCCCTGGCATCACTTCAGTCACCGGAGCCTGTGGTGTCACCATGTTCCCTCGGTCCCTCATCAGCACCACACGTTATCAGTCCCTCAGCTTCACCTTGGTCTCCTCTCCCATCTGCTCCGCCCCTGTCAGTCGGCCCCCTGGTGTCATCAGCCCCATTTCCATCGGCTCCACCAGGGGTCCTCCCTCCATTTGCTCCGCCCTGGTCTCGCCCTCAGCCTGCTCCGCCCTGGTCTCGCCCTCAGCCTGCTCCGCCCTGGCCACGCCCTCAACCTGCTCCGCCCTGGCCAAGCCCTCAACCTGCTGCGCACTGGCCACGACCCGCTCAGCCCTCAGATCGTCCCCTCTCCTTCCTCTGTTCTGCGGCGTGAGGTCACGCCTCCCGGGAGGGGGGGAGTTCTGTCACAGTCTGCGTCTGCACCATCCTGTCTTGTCATCAGCACTACACTTCCCAGGATCCTCCAGGATCCTACTACACCGTGACAATTAGACATAAATTTCACATATTTTCTTCCCAAACTGCTGTTATCACAATACAATACAATGTATTGCATTGTACCCTTTGGGTTTATTTATTTAAATTCAATGCAGTTATTTTTGGTAAATTGTAAATCTAATTAAATTTTAACGTCTACAAAATACTATAACAGTAAGAACTGATGTATAAAAAGTTTTGGTAACGCTTTATTTTACAGCCCGGAAAGTACTGCGTAATTAAGACGATGTCACAGTCCTCGTCTGAATAAATGGAGATTGGAGCAGGCTTCACTCAAAGTTTATATCTCAAATTGTTTTAAGAGTGCTGGCCCAATAATGACAATGCATATATGGAAGAGAGAGGCCGCACTTTGCATATATAGTTTTATTACACAAACGCGTTTCGGCGCGTGCCTTCTTCAGTGTGCAAAAGAACAATACCTTATCCAGTCTTAAATGCCCACACCAGTTAACACACCCATAATCACATCAACCAATGATTTAGAATGATGCACGTGTTACCAATGAATCCATTAATGACAGACAAATACACATAATTAGATAGGCTACAATATGTAATACAATTCTCATAGTATATTTTAAAGAAAACAGCTTAAAGATAGATCCTCGTTCATACCATTGGGAATGCATGTGTTGAAATTAAAAATATACCAAGCCTCCCTTTGGAGGAGGCGGTTCTCACGGTCTCCCCCTCTTGAAGACCGACCAACACACTCCAGACCCATAAATCTAAGCATATTGGCATTGTGTCCCTCAGAATTAAAATGTCTTGCAACTGAAGATTTCTCATCATTCTTTCTAATAGCACACTTATGCTCAAAAATTCGGGTCTTCAGTTGTCGCTTCGTTTTGCCCACATAAAGAAGCATGTAACTTTATGCTGACAGACAATACGTTTACACATCCAAAAACAGGCAGAGTCTATAAAGTTAAGGGCAGAATTACATGTCTCTCTACCTTTATTGTGTATTTATTGACTTGTCCTTGTGGGCTTCTTTATGTGGGCAAAACGAAGCGACAACTGAAGACCCGAATTTTTGAGCATAAGTGTGCTATTAGAAAGAATGATGAGAAATCTTCAGTTGCAAGACATTTTAATTCTGAGGGACACAATGCCAATATGCTTAGATTTATGGGTCTGGAGTGTGTTGGTCGGTCTTCAAGAGGGGGAGACCGTGAGAACCGCCTCCTCCAAAGGGAGGCTTGGTATATTTTTAATTTCAACACATGCATTCCCAATGGTATGAACGAGGATCTATCTTTAAGCTGTTTTCTTTAAAATATACTATGAGAATTGTATTACATATTGTAGCCTATCTAATTATGTGTATTTGTCTGTCATTAATGGATTCATTGGTAACACGTGCATCATTCTAAATCATTGGTTGATGTGATTATGGGTGTGTTAACTGGTGTGGGCATTTAAGACTGGATAAGGTATTGTTCTTTTGCACACTGAAGAAGGCACGCGCCGAAACGCGTTTGTGTAATAAAACTATATATGCAAAGTGCGGCCTCTCTCTTCCATATATGCACAGTCCTCGTCTGCACCATTCTGTCTTCGTCATCTTCACTACACTTCCCAGGATCCTCTTGTCTCCACACCTGAAGTCACTCCCTCAATCATCCACCTGTTTATCGTCCTGTTCATCTGTGTCACCTGTCTTCACCTTGTTATGTTTGATTCATGCTTTTATTTAGTTTGGTTCTGTTCAACCTGTCCTTGTCGGTTGTTGTCTATGTTACATTGTGTTTGCGTCTGCCTGCATCCATGCTAGATATATTATAAGTAAAGTTATATTATTTGGAATCTGGACTCTGCCTTTTCATCTGGTCATAGTGGATTATTTCACCACCACCACAATTATGCACCACAACCGTGACAGAACGACAGACCCCAAAGAAAAGACAGCATGGGAATTCTCCTGACCCCAGCTCACTCACTCTTCAACATATTTGAAGATGGTCATGCTATAGAGGAGTATGTTAAATTCCTGGAACTCTCTGCTGGGGTAAGTTGGTCAGATGATGTCTTCAAATCAATCTTTTGGTTGGGCTTGGACGATCATCTGTACCAGCAAGCCCCAGCAGCAGTGTTTCCAGGAAACTTTGCTGGGTCCCTCGATCATGTGTTGTGGTTGAGTGGGTCAGCCTTCACCATTGGTGAGGCTGAGGTTGACATCATCATTCAACCGCACACACCAGCCATCATCGCCGTCCAGCCCAAGCCTGTCCACGTGCCGTCTGCCCAGCGAGAGACTGTCCACGTCCCGTCTGCCCAGCGAGAGTCCCAGCCACGGCTACCTGAAGGGTCTTCACCGCCATGGCCGGCTGAAGGGTCTTCACCGCCGTGGCCGCCCGAAGGGTCCTCTCCGCTATGGCCGCCCGAACAACCTGCTCCGCCCTGGACGCGAGAAAAGGTTCACGTCCCGTCTGCCCAGCGAGAGACTGTTCACGTCCCGTTGTAACGCTCAGCCTCACTTGAATGGCAGGTTACACCTCAAAATATAATTAGGGGGAAAAAAAAACCTTTATATCTAAGTGAAAAATAAACTGATTCCCAGTGAAAGCAAAAATAAACTAGATGGATGAGTAACCACAAAATGTATTAAATACCAACACCAACAATAATTATAATATTTACATTGAGTCCGGTAAGTATGAGTGTTCCTTTGATTTTAGCTGGCCCCTCCCACTTGGGCGCTAGCTTAGCAGAGAATTTGTTTGACGAACTAGAGAGAGGATGGGTTTTGAACCAAACCAGGTCACCCGTATGAAACTGCGCATCTTTCCTACGGTTATTATAATACCTAGCTTGTTTGGCTTGGCTCATCCTCATTCTATTCCTCACTCCCTCCATCAAGTTATTTTGTCTTTCTACCAGGGCATAAGCAGACTGAAGGTGGTTGGTGAATCAAACGCTCCAGTGACCCTAGTATTTGCCTGCCCAGCATGAGCTCCGTGGGTGTCCTTCCGGTAGTCTCTTGCTGCGCTGTGTTAATGGCATAATGAAATTCCGGTATCCACTGGTCCCAGTTTTAATGTTGCTGACCCACGTAAGCCGCAATCATCGTTTTTACTGTGCGGTTGATTCTTTCCGTCAAGTTTGCCTGTGGATGATAACTCGTAGTGAGTTTCTGCACACAGCCCCATGTTTTACAAAACTCACTCAGAAGACCTGATGTAAACTGAGGACCCCTATCTGACACCAGGTATTTTGGTACCCCCCATCGTGTAAAAAACTCTTCTCTAAGGATTTTGACAATTTTCTGGGTCTTGCTGTCTCTCAGCGGGAACATTTCCACCCACTTCGTGAAATAATCCACTATGACCAGGAGGTACATGTTCTGTTTCTTAGACCGGGGAAAGGGTCCCATTAGATCCACCCCTTGCGTGTGTCCAGGTTCCATGGCTTGAGTGCTCTGCATCCATCCTGATGGTTTTGTAATGCTGGGTTTATACCTCTGGCAGATCTTACAGCTTTTGACGTATTGGCACACGTCCTTCCTAACAGACGGCCACCATGCCACGTCTAAGATCTTCAGCAGAGTCTTCAACTGTCCGAGATGACCTCCAAGCGGATTATCATGGTAACAGTGCATGAAGTCAGTGGTTAAAGATAGTGGTACTGCCAACTGATACTTCTCTCCTTTCTCTTTCATAGGAACTTTGCGGTACCATATCCCTTGGAGGTTTTCAAAGGTGATTGCTTGATCTTTAACTGATCAAGGTTGAATGTTAGATTGCAATTCAGTGATGGTATTGTCCAATTGTTGAGCTTTAGTAATCTCCTCCAGAGAGTGAGGTAACGTAGACTCCTGGTGGGAGGAGATGGATAGACAAGGGGCAACATCCGCATCAGTCATACCCGGGACCCGGGACAAAGCGTCAGGACCCATGTTAAGGCAGCCTTTTCGATGATGGACCTGAAAGTTGAACTGTTGCAGTCGTAGAGTCCAGCGAGTTAGGCGTGAAGAGGTTTTAGGGCAGTTGAATGACCAACCGAGAAGACGTTGAACGCTCTACCCTCTAGATAATGTCTCCACTTTTCAACAGCCCAAAGCACTGCTAGACATTCCTTTTCAGAAGTCCTGTAATTCTTCTCTGCTCCAGTTAAGGTTCGTGATGCATAAGCCACCACCTTTTCTCCCTCCTCTGATTGTTGAGTGAGGATGGCACCCAGTCCTCCCTCACTAGCATCCGTGTGAACCTGGAAGTCTTTGATGTTGTCTGGTTGTATTAACACCGGTGAGTTTTGTAAAGCTTGTTTAAGTGCATCCATACTAGACTGACACTCAGAGGTCCACTCCCACTTAACACTTTTCTTTTTTAGGTGGTTTAAAGGGGCAGCAATGTCAGCGAAATGGGGTATAAACTTATGATACCACCCCACCAATCCCAGAAATCTTTGCAAGGCTTTGAGATCTTGTGGGATTGGGAACTCTGCAACAGCACTGGTCTTTTCTCTGTCAATCTCCACTCCCCTCTCAGAGACTATATGGCCGAGGAATTTGAGCTGTCGCTTGAAGAAGTGGCATTTCTTCATGTTCAACGTCAGGTTGGCTTGAGTAAGTCTATGTAGAACCATGTTGAGATGTCAAATCAAGTCAAGTCACATTTATTTATATAGCGCTTTTCACAATACAGATTGTATCAAAGCAGCTTCACACTGATAACATGAAAGTAGCACAACACAGATCAACAACATTGTTAAACACTAAATAACCCCAACTGAGCAAGCTCAAAGCAATCCAAAAGCAAGGCGACAGTGGCAAGGAACCAAAACTCCATCAGATTGGATGGAGAAAAAACCTTGGGAGAACCCAGGCTCAGTCGCGGGCCAGTTCTCCTCTGGCTTACATTCATATTGTTTAAATATAAATATTAAATATAAATATTGTTTATGAATAAAACGGCGCCATAACATATCGCAGGCGTTGAGTCGTCTCTTCACAGGCGTTGAGTCGTCTCATCACAGGCGTTGGGGCATCCGAAATCCCCGTGAGAGGCTGGACACAAAACTGGACCTGACGAACGCCATTTTTCTCGGGACAAGCGTCCCGAGATAACAGCAGAAAGGCAGATGGGAAATAATTAGCATAGCTGATGTTCATAATGGTTTCCGTTATAACTCACAAACTCTCCCTAACCTGAACTCTCCGCAACCCAACCATACGCGCCGACCATACGCGCCGACCCGTTTGTCTAAAAGGCTGTCGAGCCCCACTGGTGCGTTAAGCAGTTTCAGTGGCAAACGGTTCCGTATGGCATAACAGAGGACTAAAAGGTAAGCATTATGTGAATGCTTGACTAAAGAGAAGCGTCTTTAATCTAGTTTTAAACTGTGTCAGCGAGTCAGAGCCTCGGACCGTATCGGGAAGGCAATTCCAGAGTTTTGGAGCTAAATGCGAGAACGCCCTCCCTCCATTACTGGACTTCGATATCCTAGGAATGACCAGAAGCCTTGAATTTAGTGATCTTAAGGAACGCGGTGGATTGTAGGGCGAAAGAAGGTCCGTTAAGTACATAGGAGCTAAACCATTTAGGGCTTTATAGGTCAGTAGCAGTATTTTGTAATTGATACGGAACTTAATAGGTAACCAGTGTAGAGATGATAAAATCGGTGTTATATGATCATATTTTCTTGACCTAGTAAGAACTCTAGCAGCTGCATTTTGTACTAACTGTAGCTTGTTTATTGAGGATGCAGGACAACCAGCTAATAAAGCATTACAGTAATCTAGTCTCGAGGTCATGAATGCGTGAACTAATTTTTCTGCATCAGAAATAGATAGCATGTTACGCAGCTTAGCAATGTTTCTAAGGTGGAAAAAGGCTGTTCTTGTAACATATGAAATATGATTTTCGAACGACAAGTTGCGGTCTAGTATAACACCCAGGTCTTTTACTGTAGTGGATAAAGTAACAGGACATCCGTCTATATTAAAGTTGTATTGTGAGAGGTTTTGTGAGTAGTTTTTTTGACCAATAAGTAATACCTCCGTTTTATCTGAATTTAATAGCAGGAAATTACACGTCATCCAGCATTTTATATCTTTGAGACACTCTGTCATTTTAGATGAGTTAGTGTTTTCATCTGGTCGTGATGAAATATATAATTGAGTGTCGTCAGCGTAACAGTGGAAATTAATTCCATGTTTTCTTATAATATTACCAAGTGGCAGCATATATATTGAGAATAGCAGAGGGCCTAAAACCGATCCTTGCGGTACTCCATAGTCTACTGACGTTATCTTTGATTTTTTCCCATTTAAACAGACAAAATGAGAACGGTCCGATAAGTACGATCTAAACCAGCTTAATGCCTGTCCCTGGACACCGGTGAAGTTTTGTAGTCGATCCAAGAGTATTTTATGATCTATAGTGTCGAACGCAGCGCTAAGATCAAGTAGGACTAGTATTGAAATACAGCCTTGGTCAGAAGCTGAAAGTAAATCATTTGTAATTTTAACTAGCGCAGTTTCTGTACTATGATGCGGTCTGAATCCTGACTGGAATTTTTCATAGATATCATTTTCTCGCAAAAAAGAGCACAATTGAACGGACACTACTTTTTCAAGTATTTTGGACATAAATGGAAGATTTGAAATGGGTCTGTAATTTGCCAAGTTATTTGGATCTAATTGCGGTTTCTTAATGAGCGGTTTTATTACTGCCAGCTTGAATATTTTTGGGACATGACCTAAAGATAAAGACGAGTTAATAATATTGAGGAGAGGCTCTTCCACTACAGGTAATAGTTATTTCAGTAGTTTAGTGGGTATTGGATCTAATAAACATGTTGTTGGTTTAGATGCAATGATAAGTTTATTTAGCTCCTCCTGTCCTATCGTTGTAAAGCGGTTTAGTTGTTCTAGAGGGGCCATAATTGAAGCTGAATCATAAGACACCATGGAGGATTGTACATTTATAATTGTGTTTCGGATGCTTTCTATTTTCGCATTGAAGTAATTCATAAAATCATTACTACTAAACTGTAACGGTATATTTTGCTCTGGTGATGTCTGTTTATTTGTTAGTCTAGCCACGGTGTTAAATAAAAACCTTGGATTATTTTGGTTATTTTCGATTAGTTTGTGGAGATGCTCAGCCCTGGCTGTTTTTAGGGCCTTTTTATAACGTGACATACTGTCTTTCCACGCGATTCTAAAGACCTCTAAATTAGTTTGTTTCCATTTACGCTCTAAGTTGCGAGTTTCTCTCTTGATAGCATGCGTAGCACTGTTGTACCATGGTGCTTTAGTTTTCTTTCGAACCTTTTTTAATCTAATTGGCGCAACAATATCTAATGTACTAGTAAGAATGGTGCTTAAACTGCTAGTCATTTCCTCTAATTCATCTGTTTGTTTGGGTTCACTTAGCAGCTTAGATAGATCAGGTAAGCTATTTGAGAATCCATCTATAGTGGTTGGAAGGATTGTTCTGCCTGGTCTATAACGTGGTGCAACATGACATATTTAATCAGTACGTATTATGCAAGTCACCATGTAATGATCAGTGACATCATCGCTTTACGGTATAATATCTATATCAGTTGGATCGCTTCCATATGATATAATTAAATCTAGTGTATGATTTAGACGATGAGTGGGACCACTGACGTTTTGTTTGACCCCAAAGGAGTTTAATAAGTCTGTAAACGCAGCCCCTAAAGCATCATTTGTATTATCTACGTGTATGTTAAAATCTCCAGCAATTATTGCTTTATCGACATTTACCAATAGATCCGAGAGAAAGTCTGCAAACTCTTTTAGGAATTCAGCATATGGCCCTGGAGGTCTATATACAGTAGCCAGGGCTAGAGATAATATGGATTTCCTTCTTACATCTAAGAGCGTAACATTTAGCACAAGTACTTCAAATGAATTAAACCTGTGACCTGTTTTCTGAGTAATATTAAAAATATCTTTATAGATTGTTGCAACACCGCCGCCACGACCGGTCAGACGAGGCCAGTATCCTGGCGGAGTAGATTCGTTTAGACCGAAATACTCATTTGGTTTAAGCCAGGTTTCAGTAAGGCACAGAACATCAAAGTTATTATCTGTGACCATTTCATTTACAATAACCGCCTTAGGTGTGAGCGATCTAATGTTTAGGAGACCTAGCTTTAGAAATTGTTTTTGTTCACTGATATTTCGATTTTCTGGTTTAATTACAATAAGATTTTTGCTAGATCCTACACTAGATTTATTGTTTGGCTTCACTAAACAAGGAATAGACACAGTTTCTATATAATGTTCCACACTATGCTTATTAGTTAAGTTTGGACCGCAAAGGCTGTAATTTGGACTTTGAATCATTAGTCATCTGGTGCGTAATGTCTTGGAGATGTTGTCTGACAGCACACCCGCTCCGATTCGGCTGGGATGGAGTCCATCTGTACTGTACAGTCTCGGTCTCTCCCAAAACAGATGCCAGTTATTTACAAAGTGCAGCCTCTGTTCATTACACAATGACATTAACCATTCATTTAATGCAAATAATCCTGAAATAATACTGAACCTTTCCTGTCCTTGTCTGTACGTGGGAAGCGGTCCAGACACGATGATCGCTGCTTTAGGCGCTGTGCTGCGTACCGTCTCGATCAGGCTCCTGTAGTCCTTCTTCAGAACCTCCGTCTGCCGCAGCCTAATGTCGTTCGCTCCCGCGTGCAGCACAACAGCTCCGACACGCTCGTCCCCGTTCAGGATCTCGGGAACCTGTGCAGCGACATCAAGAACACGAGCACCAGGAAAGCAGTGAGTGCGCACCTTACCTTTCCCCGAAGTAGTAGCGCAGACATGACGGACCATGGATGTGCCGATGATCACGGCGTCGTCGCGTTCCGGCTCGCGAAGAGGGGAGAAGCGGTTCCGGGTGGAGATCTCGAAGACCGGGAGGGGCGGAGAGGCAGCTCTGGTCCTGGCTCGTGTCCTCCGCTGTGTGATCCATGGTCCATGTTGCTGTTTCGGTGCCGGAGTGAATGAAGCCCGGGATGATCGCGTCCTGGGCAGAGTAACATACGGAGTAGAGGAAGTCGGGCTCAAAGAGTTAACGTTACTAACCACTGATTTGTGAGCGTCGGCGTGTGATGCTTCAAGCGTTGAGCGCCGATCCAACAGCTCGGCTTGCTTCACCAGCAGACCACGGATCTGTTTGTCGACGTATTCCAGCTCCGACGTATTCCAGCTCCTGCTTCACCGTGAAGAGCTCGAACGTGTCCTCACCTGCACTCAGAGGTAATGTTAGACACACATCTGATATGTTCGCCATTATAACAGATAAACAGTAAATTAGTTGTGATACTACAACTATCACCACTAATTTAGGACTTATTAGTAGTGATACTACAACTATCACCACTAATTTAGGACTGAAATGCCGGAAATAACCAGGATTCAGTGAAACGGGTATAGAATGAGACGACCAGTAGGCGAGAGGGCACGCGTGGAATGCTAGCGGGCTAAAGGCTAGTAGCCGGGATTCGGAAGGTCGGATATAGGTAGCGATATCAAAGTAATTATTATTATTATTATACCTTTATTTAACCAGGAAATCCCATTGAGATTCAGAATCTCTTTTACAAGAGAGACCTGGCCAAGGTAGCAGCCAAAACACAACACATATGTAAAGTATGGACTAGTGGTTCTTTGTAGGATGGGAACACTACAGAAAGATTCCGGCCAGAGAATCCTTTATCATCCTTTTATTTCACAGACCAGGATGCCAATATACAAGTTTGCAAGTGTATCTGCTGTGTGTGTGTGTGTGGTCTAAACAGAAAGAAAGAAAAAATAAATAATGAAATGATAATAAACAAATAAAGAATACTATAATATACTTATTGTCATCATTCACAACAGTATAGTAATGAAAGTAATAGTTAACATTAATCCAGTACAGAATACGTCACTATATGCCCTTTTATGGTGTACTACTGCACCTTTAAGTGACTATGCAAAATATAACATTATATCGCTATAACGCTGTAGCATCAAATAAACAGTAAATGCTGCATCCGAACACGGAATTATATGTCTAAATATACAACACAAAGAGGTCTATATCGACGTATAGATGGGCTAATTATTTACCCACAGAAAACATATTAACTATTACAGCACGCTCTGTTTCATGACTACACAAATCACACAGAATAAACGAGTTTGAATGAACATAAATAAAGTTCAAAGCATAGTATAAACATACAACAGTAGTCAGAACTTACTTGTTTTTCATAAAACGCACACAAAAGTAAAGGAAGGGGTCTCTGAGAATCCTCTCATCATCTCTGAGCGCGAATAACTGAGGCGCAAATATCTGAGGCACGAATAACTTAGGCGCGCGCATTCCTTTCCAGGTGCAGTTCACGTGATGGAGCGCGAGCGCACTTAGGAAATATCAGCGCTGAACAAATAGGCTTTCAGACAAAGCCGCCCCCAACTGTCCGTATGGCAGTTGAAAGAATAGGAGAAAGTCTATTTGTTAGTCTCTTCTTCATCCTCGTCCTCCAGAGCTGGGAGCAGGATGATCCGGGCGACTGGACGAATGTAAGTACGGTCCTTCACTTGAACACTGATCGTTCGTACGCGTCCATCTGCTCCTGGATGAGTCTGGGTAATCCGTCCTACGGGCCATGACGCTCGAGGGAGTTGGGGATCCACAATTAAAACAACATCACCGATGGAGAGTGGCTTAACGTCTTTCCTCCACTTACTGCGTTCTTGTAGCCCTGGTAGGTAGTGGCTGATGAAGGATGACCAAAAGCGGTCAGCAATGACTTGACTGTGCCTCCAGCATCTTCTCCCGAGGTCACTGGGGTCATAAACTGCTTGAGGAAGCGATGAGTCGTGTCGGCCCATTAAGAGGAGGTTAGGCGTGACCGGATCTGGATCAGAGGCATCTGATGACAAGTAGCCTAAGGGTTTCGCATTCATTATGCCCTCGACTTCTACTAGAATTGTCATTAGGACAGGTTCAGGAACAGTCTGATCTTTGAGGACAACACGAAGAGCAGTCTTGATAGACTTCACTTCCCTCTCCCATGTGCCACCAAAGTGCGGCGCACTTGGAGGATTGAATCGGAAGGATATCTGCTGTTCAGCGAGTTGCTCTCTCCACTGAGGTGCCATAGCAGCAACGGCCTCACGTAACTCTCTCTCTCCACCGACAAAGTTGGTACCATTGTCCATGAGGAGTTCGAACGGTCTGCCACGCCGAGAGATGAATCTCCTTAGTGACAGCAGGAAAGCATCTGTATCGAGGCTTTCCAATAGATCCAGATGCACCGAGCGAGTTGTCATGCATTTGTAGACAATGCCCCACCTCTTTTCAGTGCGGCGCCCGATCCGTACTTGGAAAGGCCCGAAGCAATCAACTCCAGTTGAATAGAACGGTGGCTTATGGAGTCGTAACCGAGCTGGTGGATAATCTGCCATCTTCGGTACATCAGGTTTTGCTCTCCATCGTCGGCACTCCAGACATGAATGCTGATGCTTTCGAATGGCCTCTCTACCACGGATAATCCAAAACCTGCGTCTGATCTCGACAAGAACCCGTTCTGGCCCAGGGTGCAGTAGTGACTCATCAAAATCCTTGATGATAAGCTTTGTCACCGGATGGCTTGGGTCCAGGATAACTGGGTGGATAGTATCAGGGTCTAGTCCTTCAGCATGACTTAACCTGCCACCAACTTTGAGTAGCTCCGTGGCTCCTTTATATTCTGGTGACAGAGATGCAAGACGACTGTCTGACGGAAGAGTACGTCCAGCTTTGAGAGCCCTCAATTCTTCAGCAAAGCAGTCCTCTTGAACCTTCTGTAACATTAGCTTCTCTGCTTGCAGAAAATCGGCAGCGGAAAGGGGTACTGAAAGGAGCTAGCAGTTTCCTTAAGAAGCTCTTTCCAGCTGGAGAACTTACTGGGATCCGGAAGTGATGTGGGCAAGATGCTGGACACAGTTCCAACGAAGGCAGACTTTCTAAACTCGGTGGTGTCTAGTTCTGGCTCAAATAAGGGCATTTTGGGCCATTCCCTTTCAGACAAACGGAGAAAATGTGGACCTTTGTTCCAGCGATGATCCTGTACCATCTCTTGCAGAGTGAGTCCGCGGGTTATATCATCAGCTGGATTACTTAGAGTGTCAACATACCGCCATTGAACAGGGTTGGTCAGGTTCTGGATTTCTGCGATGCGTGTTCCCACAAACACTTTATAACGGCAAGATTCTGATTTGATCCAGTGCAGTACAGTTGTCGAGTCTGACCAAAGAGTGATATGCTCAGATGGTACTGCAAGCTCTGTCTCGATCAATCTAGCCAACTGTGCGCCTGTAAGCGCGGCACTGAGCTCAAGCCGTGGAATAGACAGCAGCTTACGGGGTGCAACTCTCGATCTAGCAAACACGAAGGAGACATAGACTTGCTGATCATAATCTGTCGTCTGCATGTAAGCTACTGATCCATAGGCGCGCTGCGAAGCATCACAGAAAATGTGAATGTGACGGGTTGCGTTGGCAGTATCGGCAATGGCTGGTGCATATGGACGAGGCAGCTTTAGATGTTGCAAAGTGGGAATTTCTTGCACCCAACTTGACCATTTCTCCAGAAGGTCAGCGGGTTGGATCTTGTCGTCCCAACCAATATTGGCCTTCCACATGTCCTGAACAAGCACTTTACATCTTGTCGTAAATGGCACAATGTATCCCAACGGATCGTAAAGCTTAGCAAGAACACTGTAGACATTACGCAGAGTAGTGTCTGAACATTCAGCTTGACGCTGTTTGTAACCCAGGGTATCATTCAAACAATCCCAGCAGAGTCCAAGCGTGGGTTCTTGGAGGTTGTCGCTGGCCTTGGATAGCCATAGCTCACTACTAGCTGACTGTGCTTCAGGAGGTAGATTTGCTACAACTTCAGGCATGTTACTAGCCCATTGCCGGATCTCGAAACCTCCCTTGTTCAGAAGCGCTCGTAGATCATCAACTAGAACCTTGGCATCCTCAGGTTTACTAACACTGTGGAGGCAATTGTCGACATAGAACGAGTGCTCGATCACGTGCATGAGAGGAGAATCTGGTGGCTCGTGATCTCTGATGTGCTGCTGCAGAGCAAAGACTGCACAACAGGGGCTACACGTCGTTCCGAATGGTAACACCTCCCATTGGAATATGCGTGGTTCCGATGTCCTCTGCATGTCACGCCACAGGAATCGTAGAAGTGGTTTGTCACTGGGTAACAAGCGGATCTGATGGAACATCGACTTAATATCTCCGCTGATGGCCACAGCATGACATCTGAACCGCATCAGGACTCCAATCATGGTCGGACCGAGCGTTGGTCCCGGCAGGAGTTGGTCATTCAGGGACAGGCCATTAAAGGAAAAGGAGCAGTTAAAGACCACTCTTTCCTTTCCATTGTGGTGCACCATATGATGAGGTACATACCACGACTCTGTGGACTTTGCTGCTTCTTCTGTTAAGATTTCTGCAACATAGCCAGACTGAACAAGTTTATCCATCTCCTTGCAGTATGAGGCTGCTCGCACAGGGTCCTTAGCCAACCGGCGCTCAGTGCTGCGTAGGTTTGGCATCACGGCATCTTGCTGAGCACAGAGTTTGATAAATGGCTGACGACGCAACAGTGGAGTAGCGTAGCGCTGGGTACCATCGACAGATACACGTTTGGAGGCTGTCTGTAAGAGGATGAGTGCCTGCTGGTCTTGCTTGGAACGCATTGCAGTCTTCTCACTGACATAGGGGACTGTGTCAATGTGCCAAAGACGTTCCACATTTCTGAGGAGTTCAGAATGCGAAGACTCAGTGGCGATGTGCAGACAGGAAGACTGGTGAGAAGAGACTGGCATAATGTCAGAAGGACCTTGCAAGGACCAACCTAGCCTTGTGCAGATGGCTATAGGACCACCAGATGGGCCTGCTCTGACTGGCTGGGTAGGAGTGAGAAGCTGAGGCATATCAGAACCGATGAGGAGCAGAGGTTGGGCTCTGTGGATAAGTGTCAAAGGAAGTCCTTTGAGATACTCATAGCGCTTCTGGAGAGCTTCTACTGGATACGTGTGTTCAGATAAGCTCAAACTGCTTGCTGTGAAAGCATGTGGAATCCAAAACTTCTTGTTTGGCTTGAAGATGGGGGATACATGAAAGCTAACTGAAGAACCTTTCAGCTCTTTCACCTCTTGCTGTACTGTCCTCAGATGAAGTGTCTCTGGATGCTGAGAGAGTTGTAGTTGCTTTACAGCCTGTGGAAGGATAATAGTTCTCTCCGATCCATCATCGAGCACTGCAAATGTCTCAAGAATGCGGTCTCCATGATGCAGAAGTACTTTGACAATCTTCAGCAACACTCTCTGAGGGCTTCTAGGCTGCTCAATGTAGACAATGGGCTTCGGATTTCTAACCATCAGCACTTTATGGGATGACTCTTGGATAACATCATGCAGGACTGTAAGGTGTTTCTCTTTGCAAAGCTTACATGGGCGTTTAAGGGTGCAGGCTGTAGCTTTGTGGCCGCGGCCGCATTTCCAACACCTATCACCTTCATGGATCCACCTCTTGATCTCAGCTGTACTCAGTTTCTTGAAGTCCGAGCATGAGTTAAGGTAGTGCTCCTTATTATTGCAAAACGGACAATAAGGACTGAGTTTGAAAGCTTGGGATTTCGAATGAAAAGTCTCCTTGTCAGCTGCCTCTCCAGAGCAGAGGAAGACTGATGCTGTTCTATCTTTGGACTTTTGGCTACGTTGATCTCGCTTTGGTAAGGTAGGCCCTGTAGAGTTATAGAGAAAAGTAGCACGACTGGTGAGACGCTTGGCTTGAGCCTTCATCTGGAGCCATGCAGCGAGGTCGGGCAAGGAGTAGGTGAGTTCTGAACCTGGCTGTAGTATGCCGCGAACGAGACAATATTCCACAAATCCATCTCTGTAGGAAGGAGACATTTTGCTTAAAAGACGGTCAACATGGGAACCACACTTGAGCTCGTATCCAACCGGTCCCTCTAAAGTGCGTAGCATACCGACAAGCGACTGCACCGAGAGGGCAAAGGAGTCAAATGCATCTGCGTCTCCTGACTTAATGGCTGGGGAGTTGAGGATTGCCCCAAGTTCACTTTGCACCAATTGTCTTGGCTGGCCATATTTATCTTGCAGAGCCCCCAATGCTGCTGTATACGGTGCAGGGTCATACATGTATGATTTGGCCAACTGCAGAGCACTCTGAAGTTTGAGCTGGCCCAGGAGAACTTGGTATTTATAGTGCTCGCTGAGATGAGGGTGACTATTCATCAAGTTGTCAAGCGCCATCTTCAAAAGTGCAAAATCACTTTCTTTGCCACTCTCGAAAAAAGGAAGTGTCGGTTTGGGAATGCCATAAGATGTAGCAATCAAGGTCTCCATACCCGGGTAAGTCCATGGTGATGCCATCTGAACTGGTGATGCAGCTGTAGGAGGTGGTGGTGCCATTATGAAACTTGTACTGGTAGTTGGAGCCCCTTGGTACTGAGACGGGAGACTAGTTGTGACAGAAGATCTTGTCATCGGCAACACTCCACCTTCCTGAGTAGTTACCATGGAGGGAATGGGAGCAAATGAGACGGGCGCAGATGGAAGTACAGAGACTGGTACTGCAATCGGTGCTGTGCTAACAGGAACACTGATTTGGGCACTTGTGACGGGACTAGCAGATGGTGCCAATACCTGATAAGGAACAGTGGAGGAAGATGCTACCTGAACTGGCGCTAGATTTGGTTGCTGTACAGGTGGGTACTGCATGGGAACCGATGGCACCAGAGGTGGCTGTTGAGTCAATGGTGATGACAGAGGTAACTTGGAGAATACAGCAGGAGCTGACGTAGACAATGATTCATTGTTCGTCCCTGTCAGGTAGGTCTTTACAAGACTGGCAATGTGTACCTCCTTCTCGAGTTTCTTCAAGCGCCTGCGTCTCCCCATTTCTCTAGCTATTCTCTCTTTAGCCAAATGTGCTTCCTCCTGTAGTCGCTGTCCTTCTCTGGCTTGTGCATCCAATGCTGCTGCTTCTAAGTCAGCTTTCCTTTCTTCTTCTATTTCCTGTTGCAGATCAGCTAGCTCCAATCCTTTGATCTCCTCCTCTAAAGCCGCTTCTTGTATATCAGACGTACTTCGAAACAGATGGAGTCCGTAAGATAACCGAGAGGACCGTCGTGACTGTGTAGCTGACCGATAACTTGTCAAACTCCTAGCCCTGGTTGACTGAGCCTGGTCTGGTTGTCCTACAGGCGTAGAGGAGGTTTGGACCACAGGCTGTTGAGAGGGCAGAAGAGTGACTTCGTACTGGGCCAAATGTGCAGGTGGACGGGTTTCTCTCTTGGGTCGATCCAATGACTCCAGCTGCTGACCTTCAGTTGATGACTCCATAGTGTCGAGGAAAACCCTAGCTCCGGCTCGAAGGACCAATGTAAAGTATGGACTAGTGGTTCTTTGTAGGATGGGAACACTACAGAAAGATTCCGGCCAGAGAATCCTTTATCATCCTTTTATTTCACAGACCAGGATGCCAATATACAAGTTTGCAAGTGTATCTGCTGTGTGTGTGTGTGTGGTCTAAACAGAAAGAAAGAAAAAATAAATAATGAAATGATAATAAACAAATAAAGAATACTATAATATACTTATTGTCATCATTCACAACAGTATAGTAATGAAAGTAATAGTTAACATTAATCCAGTACAGAATACGTCACTATATGCCCTTTTATGGTGTACTACTGCACCTTTAAGTGACTATGCAAAATATAACATTATATCGCTATAACGCTGTAGCATCAAATAAACAGTAAATGCTGCATCCGAACACGGAATTATATGTCTAAATATACAACACAAAGAGGTCTATATCGACGTATAGATGGGCTAATTATTTACCCACAGAAAACATATTAACTATTACAGCACGCTCTGTTTCATGACTACACAAATCACACAGAATAAACGAGTTTGAATGAACATAAATAAAGTTCAAAGCATAGTATAAACATACAACAGTAGTCAGAACTTACTTGTTTTTCATAAAACGCACACAAAAGTAAAGGAAGGGGTCTCTGAGAATCCTCTCATCATCTCTGAGCGCGAATAACTGAGGCGCAAATATCTGAGGCGCGAATAACTTAGGCGCGCGCATTCCTTTCCAGGTGCAGTTCACGTGATGGAGCGCGAGCGCACTTAGGAAATATCAGCGCTGAACAAATAGGCTTTCAGACAACATACATACATAATAAACACCATATTGTACATAATAAAAGTTATATTTTCATGATAAAAGAAGTTAAGAACACAGTTAAGTTAAGTTAAGTTAAGTTAAGAACATAATGATACTCAAGAAAAACAAGAACATGTCTCCATCACAACACTCTTTACAGTAGTTTTAAATTTATTAATGGACATAAGGGTTTCTAACTTTAGCTCTTTTTGTAGATTATTCCACCCCCAAGGTGCTAAATAAGAGAAAGCAGTTCTTCCCAATTCGGTTGCAACTCGTGGCACGTTAAAAAGCAACCACTTCGAGGAGCGTAGCTGATAGGTACCGGAGCAGACAGAGAGGAGGTTACAGAGGTACAGTGGAAGTTTGCCAAGTATAGCTTTATAAATAAAGATATACCAGTGCTGTTGTCGGCGAATTTTAAGTGATGTCCAACCAACTAAATCATAAAGAATGCAGTGATGGGTGAGGGACTTTGTATTTGTTATGAATCGTAGTGATGCATGGTAAACTGAATCTACATGGCGCAAGATGGAAGATGCAGCATGCATGTACAATATATCTCCATAATCAATTACAGACAGAAAAGTAGCTTCCACAAGTTTCTTCTTAGCACTAAAAGTAAAACAAGATTTGTTTCTAAAATAGAAGCCAAGCTTGACTTTAAGTTTCTTGACTAAAACAGAAATATGTTCATTAAAGGAAAGCTTTTCATCTATCCATATCCCCAAGTATTTGTATGAAGACACTCTCTCAATTGATTTCCCATCTAAGGACAAGAGGCCACAGTTGTCAGGTAGTTGTGTTCGAGCTTTTGAGAAGACCATAAACTTTGTCTTCTGTGTATTTAAAACCAGTTTTAGACTGAATAATGTGCTTTGCAATGCCTGAAATGCAGTCTGAAGTTCCTGCACTGCTGCTAAAATGGTGGAAGCCTGAGTATAAATCACTGTATCATCAGCGTACAAATGTAATTTGGCTTGAACATCTCTATCCAAGTCATTTATAAAAATTGAAAACAGAATGGGTCCTAAGATTGATCCTTGAGGGACACCTTTGGTTATCTGAAGAAAATCTGATTTATAACCTTCAGCGTAAACACATTGAGTACGATCAACAAAGTAATTTTGGAACCATGCAACAGCCTTCTCACTTAAACCAATTGACCGTAATTTTGTCAATAACAATCCATGATCTACTGAATCAAATGCCTTAGAAAGATCAACAAATAATGCAGCAGCATGTTGCTTCTTATCTAAGGCCCCAATAATATAATTTATCACTAATGTAGCAGCAGTGATAGTGCTATGGCCACTTCTGAACCCTGACTGAAAATTATTTAAAATGTTTTGGTCAGCTAAATAGTGTTTTAACTGTACATTCACAAATGATTCCAAGATCTTTGACAAAGCAGAGAGTTTTGATATTGGACGGTAATTATTCAGTTCTGATGGGTCTCCACCTTTATGTAAAGGGAGGACATAGGCTGCTTTCCAACTTTTGGGAATAGAGTTGGAAAGAAGACTCAGATTAAAAATATGCGCTATAGGCTCAGCAATAATATCAGCTGCTACTTTTAACAGAAAGGGATCCAAATTATCTGGACCTGCTGACTTTTTGTGATCAAGATCTCTGAGGGCTTTATAAACTTCTGATACTGAAATTGGTTTAAAATTAAAAAATTCCAGATTTACATTTTCAGATGCTGACATAGCAGGGCATGGGACAGATTTATTTACGGTTTGATCAAATAAGAATCCAGCTTGAATAAAGTGTTTATTAAACTGATTGACTATGGCTGCTTTGTCTTTTATTTCCTCTGGACCACTGAGAATCTGTTCAGGGAGGTTTGAGGTCACACATGTACCCGACAAAGATTTAACTGTTTTCCAAAACTTTAAAGGGTTGTTTAAGTTTTCTGTGATTGATTTCAGATAAAAGTCAGATTTAGACTTTCTAATCATCAAAGTACACTTGTTTCTTACAGTTCTAAATGCAGTCCAATCAGCAGAAGAGTTGGAGAATCTAGCTTGTGCCCACATTTTATTTCTTAAACAGATTAACTCTGATAGGCTGTCTGAGAACCAATGGTTGTCCTTACCACTGATCCTAAACTTTTTGATTGGTGCATATTTATTTACAATGGAAATGAAAATTGAATGAAAAAAATCCCATGCCATTTCAGCATCTGAAAACAAAGACACCCTATTAAGATCACTGTGATACAGATCATGCAGAAAAGCCTGTTGTTCAAAGTTTTTAAAATGTCTTTTTAGGATGATGCGTGGTTTTGCCTTGGGGACTTTTGTATTTCTTACACAAGCGACTGCACAATGGTCACTGACGTCATTACAAAATACGGCAGTTGAGGTATATTTATGAACTGAATTTGTTATGATTAAATCAAGGAGAGTAGATTTTATTTCTGCTTTGGGATTTATTCTTGTTGGTTCATTAATAAGTTGCACTAAGTTTAAGTCATTACACAAGTCTTTAAAACAATCAGAGCTCCCAGAAAGCCAGTCCCAATTCATATCACCCATAAGAATAAATTCAGAGTCATTAATTTTATGTAATATTTTGGATATAGTTTGGAAAGCATCCTTTGACGCAGACGGAGGTCTATAGCACCCAACTACTGTAATAGCAGCGTCTTTTGAGATATTCACTTTCACGGTCAGAATTTCAAACTGTTTAGCTTTAGTTAATGACAGGGTTACAGAGCTTGTAAACTTAGATTTCACATATATGGCAACCCCACCTCCTTTGCCAACCCGATCAGTTCTGTAAACTTTAAAACCTTCAATAGAAATAAGTTCATCAGACACCGATTTTTTAAGCCAGGTTTCAGAGATAATAATGAAATCAGCATTGGTTATATTAGCCCAGATCTTAATCATATCCATTTTAGGGACAAGGCTTCTAACGTTTAAATGTATAAAACCAAGGCCATGTCTGCTTTTGAATTCTGAAGGAGTGGCCAAGGATTGTAAAGTGTTAGGAAGATCAGGAACAGGACCAGGATTGGGGTGAACATTACCAGATAACATCAATAAAAGCATAATCATACAACGTAGTTTTTGTTTGGCTGGGTGATGTTTGTCACCTCTTTCCTCTATGAACTGAGAAAAAGAGTAATCCGAGACAATAAAATGATCATTTAACAGTAGTAGCTTCTGGAAATGCAGGATCTTATTAGTTTGTGAATAATTATTTTGGTTACACAGGTTGATTTTCTGGTGGTGTATCTCATGATGATTTGTAAATGAAGTTGAGAAATGACCATAATTTAAGTGTAATAATATACTGCTTCTCATTTTGGGCTTGTCAAGTTCATCTAGTACAATACTGGACTGTAAAAGTATGAAGAGTATAAACAGATGCATGATGTCAAGTTACCAGGCTTGGTTGAAGACAGCCTTAACACAAGACAGCAGATGAACAGTACCTTAGAGTCAGAAAGTCAAGACTACAGGATGGAGGCTAGCAAGGAGACTTCCAGGTGAAAGCTGGCAAGCAGAGCTAATAGCAGCAAATTAGGAGAAGGGCTATCAGTAGCAGGCTAGCAGCAGGGCATCTAGAGGTTGGCTAGCTAGTGGGACTAGCAGTAGGACATCCAGGTGGTAGCTAGCAAGGGAAGCTAGCGGCAGGGCACCCAGATGGTGGTTATCAGGAACAGGCTAGCAGCAGGGCATCCAGTTGGTGGCTAGCAAGTGGAGCTAGCAGCAGGGCATCCAGTTGGTGGCTAGCAAGTGGAGCTAGCAACAGGGCATCCAGGTGGTGACTAGCAAGCAGAGCTATCAGCAGCAGGTTATGAAACAGGGCTACCAACAGCAGACTAGCAGTAATGTAAACCAGTAGCAGGGTAGCAGCAGGACATCCAGGAGGTGGCTAGCCGGGCTACTGACAGCAGACTAGCATAATAGATCATGCAGGTGGTGACTAGCTGCAAAGCTAGCTGCAGCAGGCTAACAAGCAGGGACTACCTGTAACAGACTGCTTAGCAGGATATCCAGGTGGTGGCTAGCAAGCAGGGCTACCAGGTAGTCAATGTCCAGGTTTTAAGTTCAAATTCAGCCTTATTCACGATTAAAATAATCCCAGTATGGAGGAAAATGTCCTGTTTTTCGAGAGTATACTCATTTGAGATTAAAAGACATAAAACATCACAAGAAAAAACTTGAATCTCGAGTTCTCAAACACTGAGATCCACACATGGGTGGAGATCGGCTGCCATCTTGGATTTGCGCTGCCATCTTGGATTTGCCAAGATGTAATCCAATTGTTTTTTATAAGGAATGGTATCGAGGATTAGTTCACATGATATAAAAATAGAAAATGCTTGTTTATAAATGAGTGGTAAAGAAGTAAATCAAGGATTAGTGAAGAAATTCTCCGGAGCTACAAACACAAACAACCGATCGCACGCGCATGCGTGAGATGTTGAACGTTTTGTTCTATTAACTTTGAAAAGATGATGATGTCGTCAATATAAACGAAACAAATCTTCCCTCTTAAATCAGACAGAACTCTCTCTATCAGACGCTGGAAGGTAGCAGCAGCATTTCTGAGCCCATACAGCATAGACTTCAATTGAAATAGCCCCTTGGTGGTGATAAAAGCAGTTTTTTCCTTACTCTGTTCCTCCATCTCCACCTGCCAGTATCCAGACTGAAGATCCAAGGAACTAAACCAAGAGGCTCCTTCCAAGGATTCAAGGATGTCATGGAGCGTCCGCCACTGTCTTGCTGTTCAGCCTCCTATAATCCACGCAGAACCTGTGTGAGCCATCAGGTTTGGGGACAAGGACCACCGGTGAAGACCACGGCGAGAAAGAAGGTTCGATAATATTGACTCGCAGCATCTGATCTACTTGCTCCTCTATAATCTGCTTTTTAAGAGGAGACACTCTGTACGCCTGGGATTTGAGCGCTATGTCATCACATAAGGTGATTTTGTGTTGTACAATTGAGGTCTTACCCAGGTTGTTGGAGGGGCCAGGCAGATCTCAACTTCAACAACTCCTCCTGATTGTCCGAGTCCCACATAGTGCTCTCGGGGAGAATGGAGAAGAGTTCTGGAAGTCTACCTGTGGATGGTATCGCATAGTATAAATTCAGCTTTGCATCCCTACGAGGAAGAACTTGACCCGCCGGGATCACAGGACCTGTTGGCATCTGTGATGGCAAGAAAGAGTAATAGGTGTTTCCTTTTTCAGATCTTAATCCATATCTGCCTTGTCCCACTTCCAGGACTGCTCCCGTGTCCCTCAGGAAATCCAAACCGGCAATAAGAGGACATGTGAGGTGAGTGTCTTTTAGGATATAAGTATCCAAACTGCATTCTTGGTCATGCCATTGAATCCTAATCTTTTGCAGATCTCTGGACTGGTGAATCGTGCCGTCCGCCATTATGAACCTCTGTGGACTGGAGATAACGACTGATGGAATCTCACCTTTCAACTGTACCACAGGCTTTCTTGCATTAACGTGTATGTGCTACCTGTGTCTAATACAGCCTTCACTTCTTTGCCGTTCACTCTTACAGGCACCATCAGAAGAGATGACACTGGATGGGGTTGTGCTAGTGTTACTCCAGCCAGGTTTTTGTGAGAGGTACGTTCAGCCGATTTCTTGTTGGTCTTTTCTTTACTGCTCTGAGTGCTGAATTTTTGCCAGTAGTCTTTGGCTCCGATGTGGTCCTTTTCCACCATAGAGCCAACCTTCACCAGCTGCTCAACCGAATTGACGGTTCCCCTCATACATCCCGCAACCCTGGGCTTGATGTTGTTTAGGGCTGAAACAATTCCTCGAGTTACTCGATTACAAAAATTCCTCGAGGCAAAAAATCTGCCTCGAAGCCTCGTTAAATTCCTATGACGCGCACTTTACGCGCACGCAGGGATCTGATTGTTTCAAACGGACCGTTGTTCAGGAAGCACACCATAGCGCATTATACATTTGACTTCATAAATGGCAGAGAATGTCTAAAGTTTGGGATCATTATATGTTTATAAAGAGAGAGAACAAGATGCAATGTGTCTGCAAAGTATACCTGGCAGGGCTGCCAACTCTCACGCATTCATCGTGAGACTCGCACAATTGAGCCAATTCTCACTCTCACGCCATACCCCCGATTTCTCAGGCTGAGGTGTCCATCCCTTCGGTCAAATGCCTGAAAGATGAGTTTGTCTATAGATCTACCTGTTGAGCCACTCGTGATCGACTAGTTTTACCGCCGCATATTAATTCGCAAGTTAAAATATGCTGTAATCTAGTGCGAGCGCGCATGCGAGATGTTGAGCTCCTAATCGCGGCTCGCGCACGACGGCAAAGAGGTAAGCGAGCGCGTGCACCCATGTCTCTCTCACGCGCCAGTCAGACCAATTGCGGCAATTCATCATGCTTAAACTTTTATGTAGTCACGCAACAAAAATTTCAGCATACATTCACACTGTATACACCGGGACGTGATGGAGGAACAAATATTGTGAGACATACACACATACACACACTCTGATGTTTGTCTTGAGATTACATATGAAAAAGTCTGACTCTTATTTATAATTTTTTTTTTCCATTTATTATTTTATAAATTGTATACATTTGTATACCTGTTTGGGTTGATATTTTATATTAATTTATTTTTTGTTTCCAGGTGTAATCCAGGTTCTTCCAGGTGTTGTTTCCAGGGTAATTTGTAGAAGGTGCAATCCTTATTTTGTAATGTTGTATTAAGAAGACAAAACTGGCCAAATGGTCTTTACTATTTAAGTTTGTATTCAAAGTTTTACATGTTATGGGATACATGTAACTGCTTTTACAGTTAATTGTTTTAACTGTATTGTTATATAATTGTTGGCACTGGCACTTATAAACACTAAATGGGTAAAAATTGCAATAATTAGTTGTGGAGCCAAATGTTGGAGTTGGAATAAATACCTGTATTTTTTTTTTTTTTTAAAGAAATAAAAGCCAAACACCTTATCATTTTTGTAATACATTATTTGTTTTGGTTGCTTAAAAACACACAAACAAATTATCCGATTAATCGATCGATTAAGTGCTAGATTAATCGATTACAAAAGGAATCGATAGCTGCAGCCCTAATGTTGTTAAGTATACGATTTACTAAGTCCTCCTCAGATATATCTGGCTTCCATTTCAGACATAAGGCCCGGTAGTCACATGCAAAGTCCCTCAGACGTTGTTGTGGCTTTTGAACCATTGTCCTCAGCTTTTCCTCCACTTCTGAGATGTAATCGTCTGAAAGAAAAGCAGTCATGAATGCCTCTTTGAAGGATTTTTCAATCCGTTACCTTGACCTTCTCCGCTTTCCACCAACTCAGAGCAGGTCCCTTCAGCACTGTGCTTAAGGTTCCTAGGAGTTCTGCACTGGGAAGGGGCCGAATCTCTAGGAAGTTCTCACATTGTTCAATAAAATTGAGCACCTCCGCCGTATCACAAGAGTCACCAAAAGAGGGGAATTCGATGCGGATAGGAGGTCGGGCACAGAATGAGGATAAACCTGCCACTAGTGAGGGGGTAAGCAGATTAGAGTGTCTATCATACATAGGATGTTGCACATCATAAGTTGCATTGAGGGGTGTATGAGTGGGAATTTTCGCTCCAGATACTCTAGCTGGGGTCGGTGGTTGTTGGACAGTGGAAAATCGGGAGGTATCTGGATAATGGGCCTGTAATCTGGTGAGTGTGGGAGTGCTAGTGAGCCTAAATTTTCTCATTTGACTTTCCCATTTCGCATCTCTCCTCAGAAAACAATTTGTCACAGCCCTTTCTAATTTTTCCAGAGCATCGGCAACATAATCTTCCAACTTTGCCAAGCTAGAATCTACAGCCTGCCTGAAACTTGTTTCCCGATTTAATGTACTGTCCATTGACTGTTTGAAATCTTGTTCTATGGTTTGTACTTTGTTATCAAGGGCCAATAAATCAACTTTACATTGAGTTATTTCTGCTTGCAATGATTGTACCATATCAACAGTTTGTGTACAACTCCCATCATCATCATCATCATCAGATTGTTCTGCATCAGAAAGGTACAATGAACTAAGCATTGAAGTTATTTCAGCAGTAGGATTACGTCTAGTCCCAAAAGAGACAGGAATACAAGTAAGATCTTTTGCTTCAGTATCATTTGGGACATTTTCAAATGTAACCAAGTCATCAGCAGTATCAACCAATTCTGTAACTGTATCGGTATTCACCACATCCATCTTGAAAAGAAAAAAACAACAAAACAACAACACAAAGTGTTAAGTGTTAAGTTAGATTAAGTCTTTTCTCCCCGTACGGGCCACCAATATGTAACGCAACGCTCAGCCTCACTTGAATGGCAGGTTACACCTCAAAATATAATTAGGGGGAAAAAACAGACAGGAAACTGACATTGAATCAACGTGGAAACGAAGTCTCTCATAACATCGAAACAACGTTGATTTTGCTCATCGAATTAACCTTGAACCAACGTCAGATGCAGCATTCTTCAAAGCTAAATGAAAATCGAAAATTGGATTGCTTTCATAACGTTGAAACAACATTGATTTCAAGTTGATTTTCCGTTAGTTTTGAACGAATGACGTCTGACGTTGGTTCAACGTTAATTCGATGAGCAAAACAATGTCAGATCAACGTTGTTTCGATGTCATGTTTCCACGTTGATTCAATGTCAGTTTGCTATCTGGGAAAACCTTTATATTTAAGTGAAAAATAAACTGATTCCCAGTGAAAGCAAAAAATCAACAACAAGATGAATGAGTCAGCAAACAGGGGACGTCCTCCGGACGTTGCGAACGTCTAATTAGGTCCGGGATCTGGTCCGGTTCATAACGTTCGCTGGGGGACGTTCGGAGGACGTCCGCATTTGGTCCGGTTCATAAAGTTCGCTGGGGGACGTTCGGAGCACGCCCGCATTTGGTCCGGTTCATAACGTTCGCTGGGGGACATTCCGAGGACGTCCGCATTTGGTCCGGTTCATAACGTTCGCTGGGGGACATTCCAAGGACGTCCGCATTTGGTCCGGTTTATAACGTTCGCCGGGGGACATTCTGAGGACGTCCGCATTTGGTCTGGTTTAACGTTCGCTGGGGGACATTCTGAGGACGTGCACTTTACATTTTGACATGGCTAGTGCAAATAAACCATAAAAACATAAGAAGTGTTGGTGGTGTAACAGACTTTGTTGAATTCTGTTATGACGCACTAATTCTGGAGGTACTGGCGCTCATTGTATATGCAACGTATTTTTCCCTTCGGGGCTTGCCGTAGTTAGGCATGTGTCATGCGCACGGTATGTACTAGAGTGTCGCGGGTTCTAGTGAGAGTTGGTGATCTGACAGGTGAAGCAATATAGTGGAGAAGAGTTCCAAAGTTAAACGGCTACCGTTTATTGTTTTCTTACTTCCAAGTGTTAGGCGAACCCTGTTTAAACGCTCGGTCACATTGGTGGCAGCGGTGTTGTTTTGATTTATTTGCGTTTACGTGATCCAGTGTTTCGGCGGGAGTTTAACTAGTTAGTTTACAGTGAAAAGAGTTAGCACGCGCGGGTTTAACGTCGACGCGGCCATCATGTGGTGTAAAGACGAGGATGATGATTTCTATCTGAGACGGGACCGCGACAAGATCAACAGGCACGTGAAAATCGAGCTGCCGCCGCCGTTCTCAGGCGACGAGAAGCAGAGCTTTCTGTGCTGGGCGCGCCAGTTCGAGGTCGCCGTCAGAGCGCTCACAGAGGGGGATGGTCCTGCGTCGGTTAATTATGAGCTAGTGAGGATTCTGCCGACACGTTTAAGCAACGCAGCATTTCTTCTGTGGGACAGCCTTCCTAAAACTGTTCAGGCTGACTATACAGCTGTAAAAGAAAGACTGAAGGAGGCTTTCGGGCAGAGGCAGTTTATGGATCGCTTCAGAGCCAGTTTATTAGCCCGCCCTCGTGCTCCACGGGAAAGTTTGGAGGTGTATGCGGCAGAGATAAGCAGGTTAGTGGACGAGGCTTTTCCTGAATATGGCGACAATGCCCAAAGAGAAGAAAAGTTTCGTCGTTTCTTGGCTTGTTTGGATCCTGTGCTCAGAGCTAAATGACATTAACAGGGAGCAACAGATTTGGAGGAGGCCGTGATAATTGCAGGTCGGTGCGAAAATGCCAGAGACTCGATAAAGACTGATTACATGCCTGTTAATGCTGCCTATGCTAATAATGATGGTGGTGCAGTGGCTGCTGTTCACTCTGTGGCTGATAATGGAGGACTATATAGAGCAGTGGATAGATTAACAGAAGAAATGAGAGATATGCAAATGGAGCTGAGGCGCTTGGGTGATGAAAACCAAAGACTGAAATCCAGTGTGAGTCCTAGAGCAATGGATGAGTGGAATGGAGGCCGCTCTCAGCCGAGTGGAATGTGCCAGTGTCTCTGCGGGGGCCGTGGATGCCAGTCACGTGTCTTTGACAGCGCACGGAGGGGCCGTTCACCTGAGAGGAAATCATTCCAACATTTTGGGCGCACATCAGGTATGGATGTTCGTGGTCATAAAGACTCATACTCTGCTCAGTCCCCTGCAAGACGCAGCCCTAGCCCCGGTCCTCGCAGCTGGAACAGCGCTGAGGATGACTCGAGAAAGCGGGGAGTGCGTTTCATGTCTCCTGGCGGAGTGGAGCACCGCAATGGGCCGGGAAACGGATTTTAGCTGATGTTGTGGCCCAAACACCAGCTATGTTGTCTGTGGGCCCTGTAATGGACAATGTTGATGATGGTGACTCAATTTCAAAAAGCGTCAATGTGATTGTGGATGATGGCCAGGAGCTGGTGTCGTACGTGAGAGGAATAATTGAAGGTGTGGAGGTTCAGATCTTAGTGGACTCTGGTTCCAGTGTATCTCTCATGAGTGCCGATTTCCGTATGTCAATTCCATCACTTCGCAATCGGCCATTGAAAAAGGACTATGTGTCAGCCCGTGCTGTGAATGGTCAAATGCTGGATACACTCGGCACCATCACAGTAACATTTCAACTGGGAATTGAGTCATGGCAGCATGTATTTCATGTGATAAGAGAAACCACACAGACTGTGTTGCTGGGCTGGGACTTTTTGTTGAGGAACCATGCTTTACTGGACCTCGGCCGCGCCGAGCTACAACTGTGGGACATCTCAGTTCCTCTCCTTACCAGCAAAGATTTTGTTCCACTGTGCTGCAACGTGTCACTGGCCACCACTATGAACTTGCCACCTCTCAGTGAGTCAGTTGTGGCAGTTAAAGTGTGTACACCCAATGCAGTCCATTTGGCTATTGACTTTGTTGGCTATCTGGAACCCAATGTCGCTGAGTCTTCTGGTCTCGTGGTTGCTCACACAGTTGGCATGGTTCACAACGGACTGACAAAAGCTCGGGTTTTGAATCCTACCGGACAGGACATTTCATTGAAACAAGGTATGCACCTGGGTGAGTTTTACACAGTTAATGACTCAGATGTTCAGCTGTTTCATGCTCCAGTTGGCGTAGCTGCAGCGACTTTGTCCAGGGTCACGCCTCCTGTGTCGTTGGATGAGTCACCTATTTCTGAATCAGAGAGAGCTGCGCTTTCAGCATTGCTGTTGGAATACAATGACATTTTCAGCTCCTCCAAACGGAATTCCAGTAGATGTACACTGGTGAAACATCACATCAGAACTGGTGAGCAGACTCCTATCAAACAGCGTGCATACCGTGCTTCCCCTGAAAAACGTGCCGAGATAGAGAAACAAGTGGCTGGCCTGTTAGAGGATGGAGTTATTGAGGAGAGCTGTAGTCCCTGGGCGTCACCAGTTGTTTTGGTGAAAAAGAAGTGTGGCACATGGCGTTTTTGTGTAGACTACAGGCGATTAAACAGTGCGACTATTAAAGACTCTCATCCTCTACCCCGTGTGGATGACACACTGGATGCGTTATCAGGCGCAGTGTGGTTCAGCACGCTATATTTTTCCAACGGTTACTGGCAAGTGGAAGTTGCTGAAGAGGACAGAGAAAAGACGGCCTTTACAACAGGACAGCGCCTCTATCAGTGGCGGTCCATGCCGATGGGCCTATCCAACGCCCCCGCCACGTTTCAACGATTAATGGAGCTTGTCCTCAGAGGGCTCCCGTGGCACATCTGCATGGTATATCTCGACGACATTTTAATTTATAACAGGACATTTGAAGAACACCTGTCTAGCATGAGAGAGGTGTTTTCAAGAATCCAATCAGCTGTTTTGAGACTAAATCCAGGCAAATGTCACCTTGCCAGAGATCACGTGGTCTTTCTTGGCCATGTCGTCTCTCGAACCGGTCTTCAACCTGATCCAAAGAACACAGAGAAAGTTTTGAACTGGCCAGTTCCCCATTCTCCTTCTGAGGTGAGAGCCTTTGTGGGTCTATGTTCCTATTACAGACGATTTGTCAAGGATTTTTCTAAACTCGCTGCTCCACTAAACCATCTCGTCGGGAAAAATGTGCCCTTTGTGTGGACTGATGAGTGCGACAAATCATTTAACCTTTTGAAAAGTGTGTTGTCATCCGATCCTGTAGTAGTGTTGCCTGACTTCAGTGTGCCTTTCAAAATCTACACTGATGCATCCAACCTGGCCGTCGGTGCAGTTCTTGCCCAGGACAGAGATGGACTTGAACATGTGGTCGCATACGCCAGCCGGGCATTGAATTCCACGCAAAGGCGTTGGTCCACCTTTGATCGTGAGCTGTGGGCTATTGTGTGGGCAGTAAGGGAATTCAAGCATTACATTGGACTTGCCTCATTTACCATTATCACAGACCATAGACCACTCTTGGCGCTTCGCCGTATGTCCATTGATGATGATCCAACAGGAAGGAGAGGGAGGTGGATTCTGGAGCTTGATCCGTTGAATTGGGTCATTGTACACAAAGATGGAAAACAACATAAGAACGCGGACGCGCTTTCTCGCCGCCCTGAGCCACCTGGCCCTAGCGAGGCAGAGGCCAGTGTTAAAGAGGTACTGGAAGTGAATGTGGTGAGTTCTGGTCAAACAGATGACATTACACGTTCCTCTGAAGTCACTGATTCGGCAGGAGATGCGACCGCTGTCAACGCACATGACAATTCAGATTGCATGTCCTCCATGAATGTTTTGTCACACAGCTTATCAGACATTAGGGCAATGCAGCATGCTGACCCTGATATTAAGACTGTGTTAAGGTTGGGTGATGCAATCCCAAAGACCATCAAGGAGAAAAATTCAAGAACCTTCTCGGTGCTTACGGAAGCTTTGGACTGAATTCAACCGTCTTTCTGTAATTGATGGGCTGTTATGCCGCTCAGTTTTCTGTCCCCTCACGAGTGGCCCTGTAGTACAAATGGTTGTACCCTCTGCTCTGATATAAGATATTCTTTTGCAGCTGCATGGGGCCCCAGCTTCTGCCCATTTCTCTTCAGAGCGTGTGTGGGAACGGGCAAGACAATTTTGTTACTGGCCTTCTATGTACAGGGACATCAAAGCATGGTGTGAGCAGTGCAAGGCGTGTCAGACACGGCGCGGTCCGGTTCCTGCCCTCTGTGCACCAATGGGGGGGTCCCAGTCAGTACGGCCATTTGAAAGGGTAGCTATGGACATCTTAGAGCTGCCTGTGACTTCAAAGGGAAACCGGTATGTGCTGGTTGTGGAGGATTACTTCACCAAATTTGTCAACCTGTATGCCTTGCTTAATCAGTCAGCACAGACAGTAGCACGTTGTCTGTTTGAGGACTATGTTCTGATTCATGGCGTTCCAGAGACTTTGCATTCGGACCAGGGTCGTCAGTTTGAGGCAGAGGTGGTCCAGAATCTCTGTCTTCTGCTTGGCATTAAAAAGACACGCACCACACCCTACCATCCGCAGTCAGACGGTATGGTTGAGCGATTTAATCGGACTCTGATTGATCAACTGGCTAAGACTCTTTTGACCTATGGGGGGGGGAAGGGACGATTATGTGAAACATGTAGCTTTCGCTTACAACACAACGACTCACTCCAGCACTCGTTTCACACCTTACTTCTTGATCCATGGTCGGGAAGCACGGGTTCCCTGCTGATGTACTGTTACCCACCCGTACTCTTGTTCCTCGGATGTCAGCATCACATGCTGAGTTTGTTTCTAAATTGCTGACAGAACTGAACTCTGCCTTTAGCAGTGCACGGATGCACAGTGAGGCAGCTCATGACCGTCAAAAACTGTATCATGATGTAAGATTGCGTCACCAGCCCTATGATGTAGGTGCCATGGTGTGGCTCCACAATCCGGTGGAGGGTCGCATGAAACTGGCACCCCATTGGAAGGGACCGTATAAAATAGCGCAAGTCATGGATTCATGTGGGGAACAAGGACTGACTTACCGGATTATAGATCCTTTTGACTCTAGTGAGAGGGCACAGGTCGTACATTACAATAGGGTGCGGCCTTACACGTTGCCTTTTTCTCCTCTGTCACAGGACCAGACGTTGTCAAATGTTCCAGACTCACAGCCTGAGTCTCTTTCCATAGAGGCAGGAGTTTCTGGTGGAGAGGAGTGCTTTTCTCCCCAGAAAGATCTGAGTGCTTTGTCTGACTCACCATGTTCTGTTAAGGGGTCTGAGCAATACATGAGTAGGACTGGAAGAGTTCATAGGCCTCCGGGCCATTTGAAGGATTTTGTTTTCTATTGAAGTAACTGTATACCTATGTGTATGGGAGAGTGCAAGTTGAATTTGTTCTATTGTGGAGCCTGTAGTTACAGAGGAAAATAGTGTGTTCTATCAATAGGCTTGTTACAGTACCAGTAATATGCTATGTACTCTGTTTTGTGGTTTTTTTTTTTTTTTTGGTACACAGCTGTTTTTTCATGACTGATGATGTTACTATTCTGAAACATAAACGGGGACGTTTATTTTGTGAGGGGGGGACGTATGTAACAGACTTTGTTGAATTCTGTTATGACGCACTAATTCTGGAGGTACTGGCGCTCATTGTATATGCAACGTATTTTCCCCTTCGGGGCTTGCCGTAGTTAGGCATGTGTCATGCGCACGGTATGTACTAGAGTGTCGCGGGTTCTAGTGAGAGTTGGTGATCTGACAGGTGAAGCAATAAAGTGGAGAAGAGTTCCAAAGTTAAACGGCTACCGTTTATTGTTTTCTTACTTCCAAGTGTTAGGCGAACCCTGTTTAAACGCTCGGTCACAGTGGTATAAAAAATACTGCCTATGAGCATTTTTAGCACATGTTCAAATGAAATGATATGAGGCTTGAGTGTTCGCAAAAACATAAAAAAATCTTAATTAAAAGTGCCATTGAATGATAATTTGCACCTAGGAACGGGTCATAACTTCAAAATAAGTTTTACTATATTCATGCTTTAATAATGATATTTTTATTCAAGTATAGGTTCTAATTCTAGTTTATGTTTGATGCATTTTAACCGGCATGCGCATGAAGTTGAGTTGCCATGGAAACGGAGCGTCACCAGTGCAGACAGCAAAACTCCGACTCTCCCTGTTTTCACTGCTTTCAGGTGAGTTTAGTCTCTAAAATCACACAAATAATACACACGACTGTTCTTGACACTTCTCTTAATTGTAACTGACACGCTTCTGTTTATTACTTTATAGAAATGGGTTGTGTCTTCGAAAAAGTCCATTAGCATCACTACCGTTTTCAGAAGAGTTAATCACATTTTATGTGTTGATGAGAGGTTTTGATATTTTTGTAGCCTAAATATTTTGCTTGGAATTGAGCTAAAAACGTTACGTTTTATAACTGTTAATCGATGACGTCACTTACACGGCTGAAACTAGCTCAATGGTTAATAAATATTGATAAATAAATTCTGTGATTTCAGCAGCAACAAGATAACTTGGCTATGTGACAAATGGTTTGTTGTGTTCCTAGATCGCTGATGCCCTGCTCCGATAGCAGAGTTGAACTGACCATCATCTGAACCTGGCAACCGGACGGGCAAACACACACGCTATACCCTATGTGGCCCGGCTACACCGTCTGCCCAGCGAGAGACTGTTCTTGTCCCGTCTGCCCAGTGAGAGACTGTTCACGTCCCGTCTGCCCAGCAAGAGAGACTAGTATATATATATATATATATATATATATATATATATATACAGTATACTGGGAAATATCCTCTTGTTACAGGGTAAGTGTGACATTGCGGGCCGTAAATTAAAGTGGTGCTTGTTACCCTCTTGTTCCATGTAGTTACAGGGTAAGTACAATAAAAATTTACACACAATCTCATATCACTGATTTGGAAACCTTTAGGCCTATTTGAAAAAACAACTTAGGACAGTTGGTCTGAAGCAAAAGTCTACACTCTACAGTTTAAAAAGTTCAAAATATTGTTATTTTTCTTACAAACACCTATCATTTCCCTTCAGAAGACATTGATCCATCCATTGGGGTTGTATGGATTACTGCAGCAAAAGTCTGTAATAATCCATACAACCCCATCAGACCGCAGTGTTGTTTGATGCTCCACTTTTTTTCCAAAACTCACATGAGCTCGCATGATATGTATTCGCAGAGATGCATTTTTATTTTTATCAAAACCTTCATTTGTGTTAATCTGAAGAAGGAAAGATGTATACATCTTGGATGGCATGGGGGTACAAGATGAGTAAATGAGCACGTATTTCTGGGTGTACTGCATTTTCAAAAGGAACAAGCCAAGCAAGACAAAAAAGGGGGACAAAACATGCAACTTTATGTCAAGACTTTAAGCATTTGAAATGAATTGTTGATTGAAAAAGAAGTTTTAAAGGAAAAAAAAGTGTGGTAAATCTGTTTTGAATTAAGTTATTTTTCAAGGTTTCCGAGTCAGTGATATAAGATGTGTATGTATTTTTATTGTTATTGCAACAAGCACCACTACATGAGTATTTTTTCCCAATATTTAAGCAAAAGTTTAAGCACTTTTGTTAAAAATATTACTGTATAAATGCATATGTACCCTGTCATTTAAAAAAAAAAATACATGTAAGTACTTTATACGTACACTATTATTACAGAAAGTTACACTGAAAAATCGCTTTAATTACACAGTACATTCCAGGCTGTAATCATTACCAATGTTTTTTTATTGTTATTTAAATCAGTATAAATTAATGGAAATATGTATTTTTGAGATAAGAGTGAAACATGACTATATTTTCTTAAGATTCAATAGATAAAGACCCAACTACCACCAACAATTTGATTAAATTGTTAATACACTTGCATAACATTTCATAACAACCTCTGTTTAAACACTGTGATGAGTATATTGCCTGGATAAATTTATATTTTAAAAGCATACAAATGTATAAACTACACCTTTTTTTTCCCTTGAGTTCCTGCATGTGTTTGTTCAATCTTATTATCCTCCCAAAAAAAAAAAAAACAATTCTTAGGTCACCCAAATTTTGCCATGTTGGAATAATTAAGACCAGCATGATAGTTAACCCTTTGCAGTCAAGATTTCAAATCAAACAAGCCGACATCAAACTGTCAGGGTAAAGGTTTAACTGGTTTGGGAAATTACAGACCTTTTAAACATATAAAGGTTTAAAAACTTGCAATTAATAAAAAAGTGAAACACATTGTTTAATATTTTCCTTTCAAAACAGTAATTGATACAAACAAATCTTTAACAACACGGTAAATGATTCACTCTAATAAATTTTATTGACGCCTCTTTAACTTAACTTTAACGGTATATTGTGGGTAATGATACTATCTACACCAAGGTTGCTCTAAAAAAAAAACCCTTTCAATGAAGGAACTAGGCAATTGCATTTTTGCTTTTATAATTCATGAAAAGGATGCACTCTAGTGGCCACATTTGACCAAACAGAAAATTCCACAGGCTATTACAAAAAAATATGGTTTATAAAAGCTTTTATAAAATCTAACATGAGTTAGGTACAAAAAAAACAAAAACAATTTTATTAAATATACTATGCTTATTACAATACACAGTTGCATCTAACTTAAACACATTTGTCATAAAAATACCTTTTGCCTTGCTGTTGTTACAGCAGTTGCTAGAAAAAAACCTATTCCAAAATGTATTTAAAATACATTTATTTCATACTACAAATCCATATTTACTGGCATATTGCTTGAGACTTATATAAATATTATATTTAAACTTTATTTGGAGTTCTTCTTTATTGCACAATGCACATTTCTTAATATTAAGCCTAAAATGTGTTTAATATCACTATCCATAAGGATAGTATGATTTCTGCATAATATCAGATTTTAAATGCAAGATATAAATTCTGTCTTAGAAGAAAATAAACACAATCTATTTGATACAGTGGCTAAATAAACGGGAAATAAAGCTTCAACTTCTGATGTTTCCAAACAGCACAGCAGTAATGACTTTATGAACTTCTTTACTTGCAAGACATAGGGAGAAATTATAAGGGAGACATAGGGAGAATTATAACCATACAACCATATACTACAGTATCGCTTCAAACAGTGCATTGTAGTGTCCCGAGTAAAAATATATTCATTGCTAGGAGAGGAAGAATTGTCTAAACTCTTTAAATCATCTTAATCGACAACATGTATTTTAGACCCTATAGTGACTAAGCTACTGAAAGCGATGCTTGCAGAGGTCATAGGTCCTCTTTTTAATATCATTAATTCCTCTTAGTCACAAGGATTAAACCTAGTGACCTAGAGAAATTAAACTTCTTATTAAAAAAACTGCAACTTGATTCAAGAGAATTTGTCAATTACAGGCAAAAGGCAACAAGGCAGTATCCTCACAAATCCTTTCAGAGAGAAATGGTACCTGCAAGGATTTCCTATCAGACCGTACCATAGGACTTGCTCTTATTATAGTCACAAATAATTTGCTCTTATCGTCCGATCTCTCTATAGTGTTACTGGATCAATATTCTTTTGAATAGACTCGGAAATTATGTTGGTGTTATAGTGGAACTGCATTGGCATGGTTCACAAAATTAACAGAATGCATATTACAGAATAACTTATAGTCTGTAAAAAATTGGATGACTAGTAATTTACTCTTTCTTAATTTGGAAAAAAAAAGAGTTTCTTATTATTGGACAACAAATGCTCGTAATAACCTATAAAATCAAACACTTGATGGCTACTCTGTCATGTCTTCGTCGTCAGTTATGAACCTGAGTTCACTTGAGAATATACTGTATCTTCATTAATAAAAAACAATACAGGAACAAATGAGTAACCCACTATTAACATTCTAGTAACTATTAACTAACAAGAAACTCTGAATAACAATTTAGTTAGTACTCAGTCAAATGTGGTAATTCACAAATAGCTAATCAATAACTACCTAATATTGACTGAAGACATTGTAAGCTTTCAAGGTTTTTGTTAGGTTTTGGATAGTAATAAGGTCACGGGTGATGATCATGAAGGAGGTGGAACCTTTATTTACAGGTGAGGTTTCCCCTGGGGAATTCTTCCAGTGTGGGACCCGTAAAGACTCCGGTTCCGGTGTTGTGCCGAATTCTGACCCCTGCCAAATTATTACCCCACTAGGTTTAGGATTAGTTTTGGGGGAGGGGTTAGGATTAGGGGTGGAGTTAGGATTAGGTAATCAGGCATTGACTTCAACGAGGGGGGTAATAATTTGGCAGGGAGTCGAAATTCGAGCACAACACCGGTTACGCCGGGTAACGACACAAATTATCATTGAATAATTGAAAACAGGTGTGGGAAGAGAATGAGTGCATCAGCGTTTGGGACGCACAACAATTGAGAGTAATATAAAAAGGCTTTGCATTCTAAACAGGAGGCCCTACCGCCGGGGTGTCTTCCAGCCAGTGTGTGGCTCGGCAGTTGGATTGTTAGGCCAGTTTTGTGTTCCAGATGGACAGACCGGAAGCAAGGAAAAGGGGTAAGTTTGACGTACTGAGACCGAATTAGAAAATTGGAGAGGAGAATCATTGTTGAGGAGGGATGTGTTGCACATTGACTGGGTTCTGATTTGATGGATGCCCTTGGGAATGTTCTTCTTCAAGTCCGTTGCAATCTCAGATGTCGTTCTGCCAATATCTGGTGCAGATCACAGCTTAACCAACCACTTTTAAATCCTTTTAAATGATCATTTTAAACAAACTTTTATCCTTGTCTGTCTGTGTCGGCTCCTCACGTTGATGCCCAAGTCAGGGGTGTGGCCGGTCATCATAGTGCCCACCCCGACCTTTGACAATAACTCAAGTGTTACTACATCTTTCTAAAGGAACTGCTAATTATTTGGATCAGTATTCTGAAGTGAAGATCATGGGAACACCATAGTAATGACTAAAGTGTTACCAAATACACCAGAAGGAATTACTGTTAAAAATTTTACAAAAATCTTAAAAGCTTTCAATGACTTCAGTCAATAATAGGTAAATGGTAAATGGACTGCATTTTATATACACTGTAAAAAAAATATAGTTGGTTTAACTTAAAAAAATGAAGTAACCTGGTTGCCTTAAAATTTTAAGTTCATTGAAATGGACAAATTGAGTTAATACAATGAAGGAGTTTGATTTAACCATCAGAAACTCAAAATAGTATGTTATGTGAACTACATAAATTATTTAAGTTGATTTGACAAAAGAAAAAATGTGATTACAAATCATGAAAATATTTTTTTGCAGTGTAGCACTTTCACAGACCCAATGGCCACCAAAGCGCTTAACATTTTTGTCGCACATTCACTCACTCATTCATACACTGGCGGCGGTGTCAGCCATGCAAGGCGCCATCCCATCCAGCTGGGGTTAGGTGTCTTGCTCATGGACACCTTGACACTTGGTCAGGTGGAACCGGGAATTGAACCACAAGGTTTGTAGACAACCTACATGAACCACTGAGGTAGTAATGTTTTTCACTTTAGAATACTCATCCAAATAATTAGTAGTTTCTTTAGAAGGAACTACTAATAATTTGATTCATAACACTTGAAGTCATTACTAGTGGGTTACCATACCTTTTATTATAAATTATGCATTATTTATGTTAATTATGAACCTGTACATATAGTATATAACTCAGAGAGGTATGAAAAAAATGCTAGTTACTGATTAGCTAATAGTAAACTACAACATTCAACTGAGTGCTACTAATTGGTTAAGCAATTATTTTTATTGTTAGTTAATAGTTGTTACTGAGTGTTAATGCGTTACTCATTTGTTCCTGTGCAGTTATTCATTAATGAAGGAACAATATTCTAAAATGTTACCCACAAACCTAGATTAAACACACATAATACGCATTGGCACCAGATTGGCACGCCATCACCATTTTCACAGATTCACTTTTTAAAAGTTTACACAGAGATGATAACGGTATTGTTTTCAAGACTTTTCACAAAACCTACTTCAAAAGTTTGCGTCCTACTTCTCAGGCCACCAAAACACTGCTGTCGTGTAAATAACAGTCAGAAAGCATTAAGAGTTTTCTGTTGTCAATTGAAAATGGTGATGCGGCCGCTAAGTTAACTAATAATTTTTGCAATGGAAATGAATCAATCAAAAACTTAGACAATGCTAGACAATGACTTTCTTCGATTTTCTCAATCAGTATTATAAAAAGCACTATATAAAAAGGTGAGCTAACTTGACTTGACTGTTTAAAGTGTACCTAAAGTATACTTGAAATAGTTCTGCTTAAGCACAATCAAATATACTTAAGTATATCTTTAGTTGGTCCTCAGTAACTAAAGAACAAAATATTTTTTTTTCCAATTTAGAATACTTTTAAGTATACCCATTTAGTATACCAAAAGTACAATTGCAGGGTATTTATATTAAGTACATAAATATGTATTTGTAGTATAGTTAGCATAACATACATATATTTCAAATACATTTTACTATATTTATTTAGTATATTTTTATTTTTCTGATTATTTTTCACTAGGGTAATACAGGTGAAAAGGGATTTACAATTTGTTTTTGGGACTGACTCAAAATCTAGCACTGACTGGTGAAATATTGTACCACTCTGAGCACCAGTGAAATGTAACGATAACATCTTAAAACAAGTAAAATTTAAATACGATTGTATATCATTTTTGGCCAAATCACCAAATATTTAAAATATTTTACAGCTGTTAAAATGACTCTTTACTTTAATGCGAATAAAGACCATGGAAACATTGTGGTAAACCAGTGGTACCATTATCACCTTATGTAATGTCCATAATAGTACAGTTGACATTTGAATACATTCGTGTTATGAATGGGTCACATATGCTCCACTTTTTGTGAGTTATTTTCTCCATCTCCTGAAGCCCATGAACATACTGCAGCCATAACACAGAGTCACTATAAAGGCAAATATCTGCGGAGAGAGAAATAACAGAATTATTTACATACTGTAAGTGTTTAGTATTTGAATCACTTGAAAGCAAATGCAAGCAGGGCTCACATTACAATTTTGTTTCTGTTTTAGAACGTGGATGGTGAAAGTAGCATAGGATGGTTCTTATTGAACACTTTTCAAACTTAAACAGGCAGAGTAACAAATGTTATTTTGGCACAAAGTAGAGCTTAAATGACGAATGACAAAAGGCATTGGCGAAAGACATTGATGCCATTGACTGGCCCTGACGTTCCCCAGACCTAAATCCATCTGAGAACATCTAGGTTACCTCTGTAACCTCTGTTCCCCGAGAATAGGGAATGGGACATGCCTCCTTGCCATGCCTCGGGGCCTGCCTACCAAACAGTACCTTCAGACAATAAGGTGATTGTCATGTTTGCAAGGCAGCACTTTTATACTTCCAGGGAACAGGGAATGGGAGACTGCATTGAAACACATTGTGGAACGCCTCAGGCGTGACAGGTGTCTGAAACTGCTATTGAATCATGGCATTCCTATTGACCTGCAACAGCCCATGTCATCATTGTGTGACCTGGAAGTATAAAAGGGCAGCCTTGCAAACATTAAAAAAAAACGTATAGTCTGAGCGTACTGTATGGTTGGCAGGCCCCGAGGCATGGCAAAGAGCCATGTCCCATTCCCAGTGGCAGTTCTACTTTGAATTACACCCAGGGCAAGACCACCTTTGAGTGCAAACCCCCCCACCACCACCAAAAAAAAAAAAACAGCAACAACAACCCAATAATAAAATTACATACCACAGTTAATAGAATCCAGTTATTTTGCTAGATTAATCTAACTTTCAAGGGAGGAACCATTAGCACATTGGTTACTGCCTTGAATTATATGCATGGCACACTTTTAGTTATGAGTTGTTAAACTATACTTTGTCACAAGATACTTATGTAGGAACACATTACTTAGGCTATCGCTTAAGTAATTTAGAACAGCTCTCATATTAACAACTATCCAAACTGTTATAGACCTAAAATACTTGTAGCTTTTGTAGCCCTATGTCACTCTTAAAATGTCAGAGAAAAGGACAGAATCAGAGATTATTTTTGATATATACTTTATTGTCCCCGAAGGGAAATTTGTTGTGGACACTGTCCATTCCGTAGCTTTACAAGACAGCAAAAAAAGACAATTCACAGCAAAAAAGAAAACACAAACAGATATTGCACACTCTCTATATGGCCCTACATATTACATACTCCATGGAACACATAAAAATTACAGTTAACATATTGCACTCTCCCTTAGGCTTATTTACAAAAAATACGTAGTTGGCATACTACGCACCCTATAGTACTGTATTGCACAATCCATCTGGCCTGCAGAATATACAATTAACATATTGCGCATATTGTAGAATACACAATTAATATATTGCACCTCCTCTATGGCCTACAAATCATCCAAATGACCTATAACACCCAACTCAACAACCAACATATTGCACACACCCTCAAAACACTACATGTTCGAGTTAATAAGCTTAATGGACATAGGTACAAAAGAGTTTTTATAGGGATTTAACCTACATTTAGGAACTCTGAATCTTCTGCCAGAGGGTAAGAGCTGAAATTCTGGGTGGAGGATGTGGGTCGGGTCAGAAACTATTTTTTGTGCCTGTCTGATGACCGACTGCTCATAGATTTTCTGGGGGGGCAGATAGTTTTTGACCCCCATAATCTTCATAGCTATTTTTATTTGGCGAGCGATCTGTGATTTTGATTGTACTTTCAGGTTCCCATACCAGCTCGTAATACCATACTTAAAAATGCTCTCTAGTATTGCGTGATAAAACAACAACATACATTTTTGTTCTACTCCATACAATCTAAGTCTCCGTAAAAAATGCATCCTCTGCTGGAGTCTTGAGCAGATAGTGTTTACATGGTCCTTCCAGGTCAGTGCATTATCAATATGTACACCCAGGTACTTGTAAGAGCTAACCTGAGTAATGGGTACACTGTTAATTACTACAGGCCTGGTGTCACCTATAGCTTTTGGGTCAAACACCATCTCCTTAGTCTTAGTTACGTTTAGCTTACGATAGTTGTCATCGCACCACCGAACAAATTCCTCGATTTCTGTATAATACGTGGCTGGAGTTTTATCTTTATGCATGATACCCAGGATTGCTGTGTCATCGGAGAATTTAATAATATAATTGTCAGTATGGTGTCGGAGGCAATCATTTGTATATAATGTAAAAAGGGCCGGTGAACTGACACAGCCTTGCGGGACACCAGTGCTGATCGGCCTGGGCTCCGTAAGAGCATTATTTACTTTAACCTGTTGAGTGCGGTTTGTTAGAAATGAAAAGTACCACTTAACTCTTTCCCCGCCAAACACGGAATTTTCCGTGTTTAATGAAAAAACGCATCTGCGCCAAACACGGAATTTTCCGGGTATCCGTGTTTTAGGTGGTATACGGTAAGGAAGACCCGCGCGCATGTCCTGAATGATTGCGCAACTCTTTGATCAGAGAAACAGATCGCAATCGTCTCAAACAGTGGAGTAGTGAGAATGTATCAGACAGACAATGCAGAGGTATATGGCTGAAGTACTGGAGGTTAATGGACTCGGAGTCCGATCACTCTTTATTTGATAATTCTGAATCTGATCGGGACGAAGTAGTCAGTGAGAGAGATGCACATGTTCATGCTAGCCATGGACGTGCCGCAGATAGATCGTATAATATTATGACACTATAATATACGTGTGTGTGCAGGCATTTATGTGTGGCTGTCTAAATATGAAGGTGTAATTGTCAATTTATTTCTCTCTTTGTGCACATTTACCACATTGTAATATGTATTTGTGTGTGTGTGTGTGTGTGTGTGTGTGTGTGTGTGTGTGTCTAGGCCTGTTTATTGTAATTCCAATTATTCATTATTCACAGGTAGAACACAGAGAGGCAGAGCAGAGGCAGAAGTTTTATTGCAAAAGTTACATTTCCCTTACATCCTGGGAAATTTGATATATTTTACATTTATTTTATGTTTTTAATTTATTTTGGAAAGTTTTATATATGAAGGAAACAACATCTGAATGTATTCTGCTTTTAAATGCACTTGTTTGATAAAAATACCTTTTTCTCAGTTTTTTGTCCAAAATGTTGTGTTTTTGACAAAACCTACCTCTGTTCAAGAGGCAATAAAAAAAGAACAGATGAAGATAAAATAAAAACGTTTTTTTTGCCTAAAAGCAGAGGCTCAGATCTTTATTTTTATATATATCATCTTCATATATTCATGGAAGAAAATATTCAGCGGGGGCATTCAAATTTAGCGAAAATCGTCAAAAACCCTGGCGGTGGCTGGCAACTTTTTTTTAAAACGCTGGCGGGGAAAGAGTTAAGAATAAAATAATTAACATTCATGTGTTTCAATTTATAAATGAGCATGTGAGGCTGTATAGTGTTGTAGATGCGTAGAAAACAGAGGAGTCGTTGGTAACTTTATGACAAACTCACTTTAATGTCATCTTCCATGAAGTTCCTGAACATACTAACTAAACTCCGCCCCCTAACCTCGCGCTCTCCTTTACTGCTCCCGTACATCTAGGAATAGATGCGACACCCCAATATTCTACATCTTTCTTCTTTTTTTTTTTTTTCTTTTTTTTAACAAGTGAAAGGATTGAGAAAAAAAAAACTAGCAACATGTAACATATAACACATTCTCAGATCTATTTCAAACACTGTGTACTGAGAAATCAATCAGTGTGTAACAAAGTCTTTGAACCTTGAATTAGGCTTGGACACCCTTCCCGATCGAGTGACAACAAGCGAAGCTGGATTCTCTTGCCTGGAGCTGTCGCTGCTTTGTGGCGACGGCATATCACATCCATTTTCTGAAGTGTCATGTGACATTACAGTACATGGCCTTGCTTGGGGTTCTGGAGAGATCACGGGCATGGACGTGATGGTGGTCTCCGGACAGTATGATTCAGTCACCCGTAGAAGGTGACGGCGGTTTCTTACAAAAGTCTTCCCATGAGACTGGACCATATAACTGTTAGGTTGAATAGCATTTCCTGAAACTGTGGCCAGCTTGTCAAACCCACGCGTCGTTTCCATGCGTACCGTCTGCCCGGGCTCCAGCGGCGAAAGACGTCTGGCAGATTTATCATGGCTGATCTTCCCTTTTTTTCTGAGTGCAAACAAAGCAGCCTGGACATTAGTCTGAACTTTCGGTGTGAGCTGGGATGGTACCATGGGAATCAAGGACCTGGTGCGTCGGGACAGTAGACGTTGTGCCGGAGAAGGCATGCCGTCTCTGGGTGTGTTGCGCAAGTTGAGCAAAGCTGCATGGATGTCAGAACCGTCACGCGCACACTTTTCTAGAAGATGCTTTGCAGACCTGACAGCACGTTCCGCCAGACCATTTGACCTAGGGTAATTGGGACTGCTCGTGACATGCTGAAAGTCCCACTGGTGAGCAAAGCTCTTGAAATCCCTGCTTGAAAATGATGTTGCATTGTCAGTCATCAACTGGTAAGGGATCCCATGAACAGCGAATTGCCGTTTCAATAACCTGATCACAGCATTACTGGAAAGGTTCGGAAGGACCTCATACTCCCACCAACCAGAGTACGAATCCACTAAGACCAGGTAAGTCTTCCCTGACCACTCGAATATGTCAGCTGCCGTGATGGACCATGGACTGTCTGGTATCTGGTGAAGTTGCAGAGGTTCTCTCATCTGATGCTGCTTTAGAGCATTGCATGGGGCACATCTGGATACCTCCCTTTCAATATCACTGTATATTGTGGGCCAGAACATGGTTTCGCGTGCCCGTCGCTTAGTGGACTGAATGCCAGGATGACCTTGGTGGAGCTGTGTGAGGTAGTGTTTCTGGAGCGAGTGGGGGATTACATACCTCTGACCACGAAGAATCAAGCCATCATCCACAGTCAATTCATCTCTCATGGCATAGAACGGACGGATGTCATGTGGAACGTCCTTGTACGAGTCAGGCCAGCCAGTGAAAATCGTGTCTGCGAGTCGCTTGCAGACAGCATCAGTCTGTGTGTTTTGCCTGAGTTCCTCAATCCTTCTAGATGACAGCACCCCTTCTAGAGCTAGCACATCATAGTCCTCGATGGTTTCAGGGCTATCAGTGGTGTGGAGGTGTGCACGTGATAGTGCATCCGCAACATACAGTTCACGGCCTCGTTTATAAATCACATTCAGATGATAACGCTGAAGTTTGAGCATCATTCGCTGGATGCGCACTGACGCTGTGTGAAGAGGCTTTCTCAGAATGGTTATGAGGGGTTGATGATCCGTTTCCACAGTCACTGGCCGGCCATAGATATAATCATGGAATTTTACACAGGCAAAGACTAGTCCCAAGAGTTCTTTTTCAATCTGTGCATAGCGCACTTCCGTGTCTGTGAGGGATCTCGATGCAAATGCAATAGGTCTGCCATCCTGAAGACAAACTGCTCCAAGACCATGCTGGGAGGCATCAGCAGATAAGGTCACAGGCTTGTGCACATCAAAATACTGTAGGACAGGTGGACTTGTCAGTTGTTCTTTAAGTGTGTCTGCAGCAGCAGCATGTTGTTCAGTCCAACACCATTGTGCATCTTGGCGCAGGAGCTGACGAAGGGGAGCCGTTATCTCGCTGTACCGATGGATGAATTTTGAGAGATAATTTGTCATGCCAAGAAACCTCTGCAAACCATGTTTGTCTTCTGGAGTGGGCATCTGGCGAATAGCCTTGGTTTTCTCTGGGTCGGGTTTGACACCTTTATCTGTAAGAAGGTGGCCGACATATGGCACCTCTGAGACCCTGAAATGACATTTTGTCGGGTTCAGCTGCATATTAATGGCTCTGACACGGTCTAACACACATTTGAGACGTTTGTCATGTTCTTCAACAGAAGAGCCCCAGATCAAGATGTCATCCACGACTATTTCACATGGCTGGCCTGCAAAGAGCTGTTCCATGCATCTCTGAAAAACTTCACTTCCAGTCGAGATCCCATATGGCATTCGTAGAAATCTGTACCTCCCGAATGGGGTCATGAAGGTTGTGAGTTTCGATGATTCCCCGTCCAAAGGGATCTGCCAAAATCCGCACCTTGCATCCAGAATGCTGAAAATCTTTGCCTGTGGCATATCAGCGATTACTTGCTCTACAGTCTTCAATGGGTGATATGGCCTCAGGAGAGCCTTATTAAGATGTACAGGGTCTATGCATATGCGTACCGAGCCATCCTTTTTGACAGCAGCTGCCATGGCAGACACCCAAAGGGTAGCCTCCTCCACAGGCACAATAATGCCCATTTTCGTCATTCTTTCCAGCTCTTGTGCAACTTTGTCTTTCATGGCCAGCGGGATCCTTCTGGGCGCACACACAGTCGGATGCACCGACTCATCCAGGCGCATGTGATATATGACTGGGAGCTTGCCAACAGTGTCAGAACGAAACAAGTCCTCATATTCGTCCATCTCGGGAGCCTGTTGCTGTATAGCATGTACTTCTGGGCTAAGTTGTATGAGATTTAACCTCATGCTGTCTGGTAAGCCTAATAGGCTCTTAACATTTCCATCTACTATGTGGAATTGCAATTTCCCCCCTGAGAGAACAAGGGTCACAGTGCCCAGTGTCTGAATTGTGTGACCACCGTAAGCTATCAGATTCACTCTGTGTGACTGATCAATTTGGGCATTTGAGTCAATGTGCTGTAATGTAGATAAAGACATAACATTGCATTTAGCCCCAGTGTCTATTTTCAGCTTAATCTGCTTGTTACAATTTGTTGTGAGAGAGGTGAATATTTCTCCTTTGTTTGCAGACAGGTCCACGCTTTCACAAAGAAAATCATCTTGGTGGAATTCACCTTCCACTGCATTTACTCTGTGTAGGTTTTTTTCACTAGATGGCGCCATCCTCCCGCCTGTGTATTGAGGCTTTGATCTACAACACTTGGCAAAGTGGTTCCATTTGTTGCATGAGTTACAGCGTTTATTGAAAGCTGGGCATTTGTTGCGCTCAAAATCATGCTCACCCCCACAATTGTTACATCGCCTTTTGTTGTGCTGCACTGCAAACACTTCAGCCTCCCTTTTAAGCTCCTTGGTACCCTTTTCAGAACGCTCAAAGAGCATGCAAATCCTGATTGCTGATTGCAATGTCAAGTCTTTTTCCCTTAACAGTTGAGAACGAACTGCATCATTATGTATGCCACAGACAATCCGGTCACGTACTAGTTCATCAGTTAGCTCTCCAAACTCACATTTTTTTGCCAACAGTCTTAACGTGGCCACGTAGGACTGAATTCCTTCGTCAGGTTTTTGCATTGTGATATTGAAAGCGTGTCTGTCCATTATCACGTTCCGTTCTGGCAAGCATATCTCATCAAATTTTTTTATTAACACGCAGGATCCTCTTTGTCCTCGCCCTCTTGAAAGTGAAATGACTCATATTTATCTAGTGCATCTGAACCGGCAAAGTTGAGGAGAGTGTAAGCTTGCACCTTTTTTGATTTGTCCGACAGTCCTGCTTTGCTGTACACGTCCCATTCTCTCTTGAATTTCAGCCAGTTGTTAGCGATGTCGTCATCAAATACGAGCGGTTCTATGCGCCGGAGACTTTGAGCCATGATTTCTCAGCACTCTCACTTCTGACACCATGTAGATGCGTAGAAAACAGAGGAGTCGTTGGTAACTTTATGACAAACTCACTTTAATGTCATCTTCCATGAAGTTCCTGAACATACTAACTAAACTCCGCCCCCTAACCTCGCGCTCTCCTTTACTGCTCCCGTACATCTAGGAATAGATGCGACACCCCAATATTCTACAAGTGTTAAAAGCCGAACTAAAATCAACAAATAAAATACGTGCATAGGCTTTGGGATCTTCAAGATGTTTACTGACCAGATGTGAAATGCTACTAATAGCGTCGTCAGTGCCACGCCCCTGCCTGTAAGCAAACTGAAATGGATCTAAAAACACACCAACATCTTGTTTAAGAAATGACACCATTATCTTTTCAAAACATTTCATAACAATGGAGGTTAGTGCCACCGGCCTAAAATCATTATTTACCTTTGGGCATGGTTTTTTAGGTACCGGTGTAATTACTGATTTCTTCCACAAGGTGGGTATGACATGTGAGTCTACTGATTTTTAAAAGGTTGGAGACCATGCAGGTGTCAGTTCATCTGCACATGTCTTTAACAAAAATGCGGATATTCCATCCGGACCCGTTGCCTTCTTAGTACATAAGTTTTTAAAATGCAATCTTACCACTTTGGGTTCTACCACCAGCCTTACATCCTGCTCTGTGGCATTAATTGTCTCTAAAATATTCTTCCCTTCAAAAGAAAACTCCTGGGTTTCGAATCTCAGATAAAAGTTATTCAGTTCATTAGCTCTTTGCAGGTCATCCGGAGTGCTGATGCGTTTTTGAGCCGGTGTCATGTTCGTGATTGCCATCATCGTGTCCCATATATTTTTTGAGTTCTTTTCTCTAAAACTCTGTTCGATTAGTTCTTTATGTCTCTTCCTGGCTTCCCTGAGCAAGTGATTAAGCTCAGCTTGCACAGCTTTCAGTTTTGCTCTGTCCTGGTTCTTAAATGCCAATTTCTTACGGTTGATACAGTCTTTAACCTCCTTAGTTATATATGGTTTATTGTTGGGATACATAATTATTTCTCTTTGGGGTATAACATTGTCTACGCAAAATTGTATGTAATCCGTGACCGTCTCTGCCGCTTTGTCCACGTCTAGTTCGTGAAAAATACTCCAGTCTGTCGAGAGAAAACAGCCTTTAAGGGACTATGCTGTCGCTCGTCCACACTTTCACAGTCTTTGTGTATGGTTTACAGCTTTTGAGAACAGTTCTGTAAGTAGGAATGAGATGTACTACATTGTGGTCCGAATTTGACAACGGGGGTTTAGCCCTGCTCACATAAGCATTCTTTACATTACAATAGCACTTATCAAGAATTCTGTCCTCTCTTGTACCACATTTAACATACTGTGAGAAACCCGGGAGTGACAGTTCCAAATTGCAGTGATTAAAATCCCCTAGAATCACAACCGCGGCCTCCGGAGTGCGCAGTAACTGTTGATGTACACAGTCAGTTATATGTGCCGCAGCGTTCGCGGCGTTCCCGCTTGGAGGGACATACACACTGCACAGGATGATGTTACCAAACTCTCTGGGCAGATACAGGGGTCTTAAACTCAGGCACATTAGTTCGACGTCGGGATTACAGACAATTTTCCGCACTGTATATTGCCTGCACCATTTATCATTAATAAAAACACAAATGCCTCCGCCTCTTTCTTTACCTGACGTCTCACTCCTATCGGAGCGAATGAAAGAGAAGCCCTCCACTTCACACAGAGAGTCAGGAACATCAGGACGCAGCCATGTCTCCGTGAACACCATTATAGATGACTCGCGGTATTCATAGCAGGCTGAAGCGTTAATCCGTAACTCGTCCATTTTCCTTTTCAAAGATCTCACATTGCTGAGGATCATGGAGGGTAGCGGTGGCCTGTTACCCCTCCTTCGGAGACGCTGTCGGATACCTCCTCTCTTTCCTCTTCTCCGAGTTCGTCTCCCCGGGTCCGAGGACCGTATATCCTCGATGAGGTTGGGCGGTGGATGGTCTTCCGCAGCACGAAGGGCCAGCAGCTCGAGTCTGGTATATGACAACGCCAAACTATTTCCTTTGGTTTGGCATGGCCGGAGGAGTTCCAGAATAAAAAATACAAATATAAGTTTTTCCAGGGTCGTCATTGTGTCGACTATAAAACCAAAAACACTAAAACCAACGTTAAAAACAGACAAACAAACAAGCTACGACGTGAAACAAGAGTCCGTGTCGCAGCAGTACCGCGCCACCGGAAATGGACCGCTATTTTCTATTTATTTAGAAAATAGAACATTGTACTTTGCATAATATAGGCTACTGGCGACTAGGCGACTCAACGCCGGCAATATGTTATGGCGCCGTTTTATATATAAACAATATTTATATATAAACAATATGAAGGTTAGCCAGAGGAGAACTGGCCCCCGACTGAGCCTGGGTTCTCCCAAGGTTTTTTTCTCCATCCAATCTGATGGAGTTTTGGTTCCTTGCCACTGTCGCCTTGCTTTTGGCTTGCTTAGTCGGGGTTATTTAATATTTAATATTTAACAATATTATTGATCTGTGTTGTACTACTTTCATGTTATCACTGTGAAGCTGCTTTGATACAATCTGTATTGTGAAAAGCGCTATATAAATAAATGTGACTTGACTTGACTACCGTAAAAAAAACCCACATAATTAAAGTTGATTTTAGTTGATCATTATGAAAATTATTTTCATTTCATGAATAGGCTATAGTGGCCAAAATGATCACATACATAGAATCTTGTTCAAAAAGCCTAATAGCCTACACAGTGAAATCAATTCACCAAGTTAATAAGTCAAGTCAAGTCAAGTCACATTTATTTATATAGCGCTTTTCATAATACAGATTGTATCAAAGCAGCTTCACAGTGATAACATGAAAGTAGTACAACACAGATCAACAACATTGCTAAACACTAAATAACCCCAACTGAGCAAGCCAAAAGCAAGCCAAAAGCAAGGCGACAGTGGCAAGGAACCAAAACTCCAACAGATTGGATGGAGAAAAAACCTTGGGTGAACCCAGGCTCAGTCGGGGGCCAGTTCTCCTCTGGCTTACATTCATATTGTTTATATATAAATATTAAATATAAATATTGTTTATGTATAAAACGGCGCCATAACATATCGCAGGCGTTGAGTCGTCTCTTCACAGGCGTTGGTCCTCTCATCACAGGCGTTGGGGCATCCGAAATCCCCGTGAGAGGCTGGATACAAAACTGGACCTGACGAACGCCATTTTTCTCGGGACAAGCGTCCCGAGATAACAGCAGAAAGGCAGATGGGAAATAATTAGCATAGCTGATGTTCATAATGATTTCCATTATACGGGAGTCGGTGTTAGAAAACCACTATCTCACAAACTCTCCGTAACCTGAACTCTCCGCAACCCAACCATACGCGCCGATGTGTTTGACTAAGGCTGTCAAGCCCCACTGTCGCGGAAATGCGTTTCAGTGGCAAACGGTTCCGTGACTATGTGAATGCTTGACTAAAGAGATGCGTCTTTAATCTAGTTTTAAACTGTGTCAGCGAGTCAGAGCCTCGGACCGTATCGGGAAGGCAATGTTAGCAATGGTAGCAATGTTTCTAAGGTGGAAAAAGGCTGTTCTTGTAACATGTGAAATATGATTTTCGAAAGACAAGTTGCGGTCCAGTATAACACCCAGGTCTTTTACTGTAGTGGATAAAGTAACAGGATATCCGTCTATATTAAAGTTGTATTGTAAGAGGTTTTGTGAGTTGTTTTTTGGACCAATAAGTAATACCTCCGTTTTATCTGAATTTAATAGCAGGAAATTACGCGTCATCCAGCATTTTATATTTTAGATGAGTTAGTGTTTTCATCTGGTCGTGATGAAATATATAATTGAGTGTCTTCAGTGTAACAGTGGAAATTAATTCCATGTTTTCTTATAAATATTACCAAGTGGCAGCATATATATTGAGAATAGCAGAGGGCCTAAAATCGATCCTTGCGGTACTCCATAGTCTACTGACGTTATCTTTGATTTTTTCCCATTTAAACAGACAAAATGATAACGGTCCGATAAGTACGATCTAAACCAGCTTAATGCCTTTCCCTGAACACCAGTGTAGTTTTGTAGTCGATCCAAGAGTATTTTATGATCTATAGTGTCGAACGCAGCGCTAAGATCAAGTAGGACTAGTATTGAGATACAGCCTTGGTCAGAAGCTAAAAGTAAATCATTTGTAATTTGAACTAGCGCAGTTTCTGTACTATGATGTGGTCTGAATCCTGACTGGAATTTTTCATAGATATCATTTTCTTGCAAAAAAGAGCACAATTGAGCGGACACTACTTTTTCTAGTATTTTAGACATAAATGAAAGATTTGAAATGGGTCTGTAATTTGCCAAGTTATTTGGATCTAATTGCGGTTTCTTAATGAGAGGTTTTATTACTGCCAGCTAAAATATTTGTGGAACATGACCTAAAGATAAAGACGAGTTAATAATATTGAGGAGAGGCTCTTCCACTAAAGGTTATAGTTCTTTCAGTAGTTTAGTGGGTATTGGATCTAATAAACAAGTTGTTGGTTTAGATGCAATGATAAGTTTATTTAGCTCCTCCTGTCCTATCGTTGTAAAGCGGTGTAGTTGTTCTAGAGGGGCCATAATTGAAGCTGAATCATAAGACACCATAGAGGATTGTACATTTATAATTGTGTTTCAGATGCTTTCTATTTTCTCATTGAAGTAATTCATAAAATCATTACTACTAAACTGTAACGGTATATTTTGCTCTGGTGATGTCTGTTTATTTGTTAGTCTAGCCACGGTGTTAAATAAAAACCTTGGATTATTTTGGTTATTTTCGATTAGTTTGCGGAGATGCTCAGCCCTGGCTGTTTTTAGTGTCTTTTTATAACGTGACATACTGTCTTTCCACGCGATTCTAAAGACCTAAATTAGTAAATTAGTTTGTTTCCATTTACGCTCTAAGTTGCGAGTTTCTCTCTTGATAGCAAACGTAGCACTGTTGTACCATGGTGCTTTAGTTTTCTCTCTAACCTTTTTTAATCTAATTGGTGCAACAATATCTAATGTACTAAAAATGGTGCTTAAACTGCTAGTCATTTCCTCTAATTCATCTGTTTGTTTGGGTTCACTTAGCAGCTTAGATGGATCAGGTAAGCTATTTGAGAATCCATCTATAGTGGTTGGAAGGATTGTTCTGCCTGGTCTGTAACGTGGCGCAACATGACATATTTCAGCAGTACGTATTATGCAAGTCACCATGTAAGGATCAGTGACATCATCGCTTTGTGGTATAATATCTATATCAGTTGGATTGGTTCCATATGTGTGTGTATGATCTAGTGTATGATTTAGATGATGAGTGGGACCACTGACGTTTTGTTTGACCCCAAAAGAGTTTAATAAGTCTGTAAACGCAGCCCCTAAAGCATCATTTATATTATCTACGTGTATGTTAAAATCTCCAGCAATTATTGCTTTATCGACATTCACCAATAGATCGGAGAGAAAGTCTGCGAACTCTTTTAGGTATTCAGCATATGGCAGCAATATTCAGTAATAATAACATTTAAAGCAATAATAACATTTAAAGATTTGTTTTAAAGGAGTATCTTTTATGTTACCTACTAAACTTAAAAAAGGTTAACACAAAAAAGGTTTTATAAAAAGATAAACCTCATATTTCAGCATTTAAATCAGTCAATAAAGATATATTCCTGACATTTATAATGTACAGTAGCTTATCTTTTATTATTAATAGTAAAAATTTGGTCCGATTTCCCCATGGCTGTCGTTGCTATACAACCATGCACTGGGCTCTCCACAACGACAGAGAAGTTTTAGTAGCTAATGTATTTCCACCACAGAAAAACGCTTGGTGTATCTCTGCTAAAAGATTTATTTACGGAGAAGAGAAAAACACCCAAGAGTTTGGGTGCACGTGCTGAAAAGTTTATGAGCCCACTTCCCGTGAGCCCATAATGAGCGCGCTTCCCGTGCGTGCGCCTATTTGAAATAACGACCTCGAGCATGCAAAAAACGCGATACGTGAACTAATCAGGAGACCCTCTTGACATTGCTTCTGTGAACTGCTCCTTCTCAGCAAGCAGGGGTGCCATTGCCAATAATTGAATCGAAGTGATAAAAAATAGAAAACCTTCGCGGCACAGAGGATTTTTTTAACTGCTCGTGCCGCCCCCCATGTGACATGAAGAAATGCCGCCCCGGGCGACTGCGCAGTTCACCCGCGCCTAAAACCGCTACTGCCCATTCCCTGTTCTCAGGGAACAGAGGTTACAGTCGTATTCATTGTAAAATTGTGGACCTATTTTTCCAAACGGCTTATGTACATTCTTCCGTTGAGAGCTTGAATAATAGACACTCCAGCCCAGTTGGTGGCGATAATGCATCTTTGCCAATTGACCCTTCTCATTGAGCTTGATTGACAGGTAATCTGACCAATCATAGTTCGCCATCCGCCATTAGAAAATAGAACATTAACATGGGAGGATTTGAACCTGAAAAAAACTGAGTGTACTGATGTCTTGAAAAGAACATTCATTCTTATGTTCATTCATGTTTATTTGATGCTATAAATGAGTATTTATTAGGGCCCAAGCCCTGAAAGGAAGAAGGCCCTATTGTTTTCCTTAGGATTATTAGGGCCCAAGCCCTGAAAGGGCGCAAAGCCCTATTGTTTTCCTTGGAATTATTTATTAGGGCCCAAGCCCTGAAAGGGCGAAAGCCCTATTGTTTTCCTTAGGATTATTAGGGCCCAAGCCCTGAAAGGGCGAAGGCCCTATTGTTTTCCTTAGGATTATTAGGGCCGAAGCCCTGAAAGGAAGAAGGCCCTATTGTTTTCCTTAGGATTATTAGGGCTCAAGCCCTGAAAGGGCGAAGGCCCTATTGTTTTCCTTGGGATTATTTATTAGGGCCCAAGCCCTGAAAGGCCGAAGGCCCTATTGTTTTCCTTAGGATTATTATCAGGGCCCAAGCCCTGAAAGGGCGAAGGCCCTATTGTTTTCCTTAGAGTTATTCTTTTATATTATTATTAGGGCCCAAGCCCTGAAAAGGCGAAGGCCCTATTGTTTTCCTTAGGATTCTTATTATTATTAATTATACGACTATTTGGGCACTTTTGGGGCCCTTAACGTGCTCGAAAACTATTGAAACTTTGCACACAGGTCAGAACCCGCGTCCATCAGGGCCGGGCTGAAGATGGTACCCGGGCGTGGTAGGGGGGGCTAGACAGCGCCCCCTGGAACGGGGTCCGAAAACTTGGTCCATAAATCAAACACGCTTGCATGTAATAGTATGAAACTCGGTACACATGTAGATCTCATCGTTTCATATATACCTCACACTCTTACTTTTACCCCAGCCCAACAGGAAGTCGGTTATTTAGGGTTGTTCGTAAAACACATGCAATGGAATTTGAAATACTCCTCCTAGAGAATTCAAACACATGGGACGAAACTCAGTCAGCATGAAGGCAAGACATTGAGGATGAAAGTTTGCGAGGGGATTTTTGATATCTCGAACGGTTTGGCTGTGGCGAGGAAACCAAATTATGGCGAGAAACGTGAAACAGGAAGTGTGTTATAACTTAAGCATACATTAACTGATCTTGATGAAACTTCATCAGTGTGTTCGCTGTAAGAGGACGATCACATGGATGTGACTATTGTGAGTCAAAGTTATAGTGCCACCAACTGGCAGCAGGAAGTGTGTCACTTCACAAAATGCTTTGAAATCACCCTCTTATTTTTACCCGATATGCTTCAAACTTCATCTGTATAATGTAAATGCACGGCAGATGAAGACCTGTGAATGGATTCTTGACTTTAAAATTCTTTTTTTTTTTTTTTTGAGACTCTTAGCAGCTTTTGGGGCCCTTAACGGGTTTGAAAACTCTTGAAACTTTGCACACAGGTCAGATCCCACAGCCATCAGAGCCGGGCTGAAGATGGTACCTGGGCGTGGCAGGGGGGCTAGACAGCGCCCCCTGGAACGGGGTCCGAAAACTTGGTCCATAAATCGAACACGCTTGAATGTAATAATATGAAACTCGGTACACATGTTGATCTCATCGTTTCATATATACCTCACACTCTTACTTTTACCCCAGCCAGACAGGAAGTCGGCTATTGAGGGTTGTTTGTAAAATGCTTGCAATGGAATTTGAAATACTCCTCCGAGAGCTCTGATCCAAATTCGATGAAAATTCGGTCAGCATGAAGTCAAGACATTGAGGATGAAAGTTTGCAAGGGGATTTTTGATATCTCGAATGGTTTGGCCGTGGCGAGGAAACGAAATTATGGCGAGAAACATGAAACAGGAAGTGTGTTATAACTTCTGCATACATTACCCGATCTTGATGAAACTTCAGCAGTGTGTTCGTTGTAAGAAGCCGATCACATGGATGTGACTATTGTGAGTCAAATATATAGCGCCACCAACTGGCAGCAGGAAGAGTTTCACTTTCAAAATGCTTTGAAATCACACTCTTACTTTTACCCGATTTGCTTCAAACTTCATCTGTATAATGTAAATACTCGGCAGATGAAGACCTGTGAATGGATTCTTGATATCTTTGAAACAGTTGCCGTGGCAACACTTCAAACTTTGAAATTATTTTAGGATGCTTTTGAGACTCTTAGCATGCTTGAAATTGCATGAAACTCAACAGACACATCACATTTATTAGCCAGTAGACGTGCAAAGTTTCAGAAACGGGCATGGTGCAGGGACTAAATAGCGCCACCTTTTGACAAAAGTGGGGTTGTTAGTTTTATCTACAGTTACAAAAATCGGTATATACATTGTACTCCTCAAGCCGGACAACTTTCTAATTCATAGTCATTAGCTCGGACCAAAAGGAAGTGAGATATTTTGGTTTGAATATGGTGAGCCTCTCTCTGAGCCTACGTCCCTGTATGGCAAGCCCGCTTAACATTTAAAAGCTAAGTTTGCCTATCCGGAATTAACATTGTATTTATCAGCAATGTCTTTCTGTCTAGTCGTAATTACATTTTGGATAGTTTGTATTATCATTTAAGATATCTGTAACATAATTTTGACTAGTCGAAATGACAGAGTATGGCAAGCCGTTTTAACATTTAATCATGAAAGGGGCAAAGCCTTCGGCACCGCCACCCCGGTGCCTTTAGGTAACTAAAGGAGCCGGGGTTGCGGTGCCACCGGCTTGGGCCCGCCATCGCTGCTCGCAGCTATATTTTTCCTTGGGATTATTCTTTTCTATTATTATTATTATTAGGGCCCAAGCCCTGAAAGGGCGAAGGCCCTATTGTTTTCCTTAGGATTATTAGAGCTCAAGCCCTGAAAGGGCGAAGGCCCTATTGTTTTCCTTCCGATTATTTATTTATTTATTTATTTATTTATTTTATTTTTTTCTAACGACTACTCGGGAACTTTTGGGGCCCTTAACATGCTCAAAAACTCTTGAAACTTTGCACACGGGTCAGAACCCGCGGCCATCAGGGCCGGGCTGAAGATGGTAGCCGGGCGTGGCAGGGGGGCTCGACAGCGCCCCCCTGGAACGGGGTCCGAACACTTGGTCCATAACTCAAACATGCTTGTATATAATATTATGAAACTCGGTACACATGTCGATTTCATTGTTTCATACTTCTTTTTGCACTTTTACTTTTTACCCCAGCCCAACAGGAAGTCGGCTATTTAGGGTTGTTTGTAAAACACTTGCAATGGACTTTTAAATACTCCTCCTAGAGCTCTGATCCAAATTCGACGAAACTCGGTCAGTGTGAAGTCAAGACATTGAGGATGAAAGTTTGCGAGGGAAATCCTGAAAATCCGTTTTAACATTTATTCATGAAAGGGCCAAAGCCTTCGGCACCGCCACCCCGGTGCCTTTAGGTAACTAAAGGAACCGGGGTTGCGTTCCCACCGGCTTGGGCCCGCCCTCGCTGCTCGCAGCTATATTTCATCTAATTATTATTTTGCTACTTTTTGGGCACTTTTGGGGCTCTTAACGTGCTCGAAAACTCTTGAAACTTTGCACACGGGTCAGAACCCGCGGCCATCAGAGCCGGGCTGAAGCTGGTACCTGGGCATAACAGGGGGGTCCATAACTCAAACACGCTTGCATGTAATAATATGAAACTCGGTACACATTCATCTATACCTCGCACTCTTACTTTTTACCCCAGCCCAACAGGAAGTCGGCTATTGAGGGTTGTTTGTAAAACACACGCAATGGAATGTGAAATACTCCTCCTAGAGCTTTGATCCAAATTCAACGAAACTTGGTCAGCGTGAAGTCAAGACATTGAGGATGAAAGCTTGTGTGGGGATTTTTGATATCTCTAACGGTTTGGCCGTGGCGAGGAAACGAAATCATGGCGAGAAACGTGAAACAGGAAGTGTGTTATAACTTCAGCATACATTAACTGATCTTGATGAAACTTCAGCAGTGTGTTCGCTGTAAGAGGACGATCACATGGATGTGACTATTGTGAGTGAAAGTTATAGCGCCACCAACTGGCAGCAGGAAGTGTGTTACTTTCAAAATGCTTTGAAATCACCCTCTTATTTTAACTCGATTTGCTTCAAACTTCATCTGTATTATGTAAATACACGGCAGATGTAGACCTGTGAATGGATTCTTGATATCTTTGATACTGTTTCCGTGGCTACGAATCAAACTTTAACATTCTTTTTTGATGCTTTTGGGACTCTTAGCATGCTTGAAATAGCTTGAAACTCGACAGATACATCACATTTATTAGCCAGTAGACATGTGCAACTATGGCAAAAGATTAAAGTAATGTCAAAAATGTCTTCTAAAAATGTAATTATACAACATTTGTTTCTAAATTAAATTATACAAATATTATAATTAAACCAATTTTTCCCTTTTTTCATTTAAGAATTATGTTTACATTCAAAAACAGCCAGAACGGTTGTAAAATTCAGTCTTACGTAGTTCTATACTGCCCTCTTGTGTTCAATATCAGGTAGGCCTATTGTGTATATTCCCACCGGTTAATCAACGTGTGACTCCGCTGGGACTTGGGAGCTTTTAAATCGCTTACTTAAAACCGAAAGTCAAAATACAGATGTCCGCACAAGACATTAATGGTGTGGAGTAGAGCGAGCATTTTAAATAAATTCCTTTTAAGTAGGATTGAACTAAACAGAATGAATGTTCACTCTGTTCTGCTGGTTCCTCGCTGGTGGATCATAATCTATGACAAAAATGCTATTATGAACTATATTAATGGATAATACACATTGCTCTTTGTATTGTTGAAAAATACATTAATGAAAAACAAGATAACAAAAATCAAAAAGATATAGCCATGGCTACTATAAAATTGAGACAACATGTTTGAAATGTATAGCACAGATGTTTAATGAGGCAGCAACATATAATTGAAAGGCAATTAATAATCTGTCATTGCGTCACTGCATTATGATATTAAAGGCTCCAATACAGTGCAACACAAAGCGCTTATGTGCATCCCGAGCGGAGAATGATGTGCTTGAAGCCACATGAAGTTACAGCGCGTATTGTTTTCCTTAGGATTATTAGAGCTCAAGCCCTGAAAGGGCGAAGGCCCTATTGTTTTCCTTCCGATTATTTATTTATTTATTTATTTATTTATTTTATTTTTTTCTAACGACTACTCGGGAACTTTTGGGGCCCTTAACATGCTCAAAAACTCTTGAAACTTTGCACACGGGTCAGAACCCGCGGCCATCAGGGCCGGGCTGAAGATGGTAGCCGGGCGTGGCAGGGGGGCTCGACAGCGCCCCCCTGGAACGGGGTCCGAACACTTGGTCCATAACTCAAACATGCTTGTATATAATATTATGAAACTCGGTACACATGTCGATTTCATTGTTTCATACTTCTTTTTGCACTTTTACTTTTTACCCCAGCCCAACAGGAAGTCGGCTATTTAGGGTTGTTTGTAAAACACTTGCAATGGACTTTTAAATACTCCTCCTAGAGCTCTGATCCAAATTCGACGAAACTCGGTCAGTGTGAAGTCAAGACATTGAGGATGAAAGTTTGCGAGGGAAATCCTGAAAATCCGTTTTAACATTTATTCATGAAAGGGCCAAAGCCTTCGGCACCGCCACCCCGGTGCCTTTAGGTAACTAAAGGAACCGGGGTTGCGTTCCCACCGGCTTGGGCCCGCCCTCGCTGCTCGCAGCTATATTTCATCTAATTATTATTTTGCTACTTTTTGGGCACTTTTGGGGCTCTTAACGTGCTCGAAAACTCTTGAAACTTTGCACACGGGTCAGAACCCGCGGCCATCAGAGCCGGGCTGAAGCTGGTACCTGGGCATAACAGGGGGGTCCATAACTCAAACACGCTTGCATGTAATAATATGAAACTCGGTACACATTCATCTATACCTCGCACTCTTACTTTTTACCCCAGCCCAACAGGAAGTCGGCTATTGAGGGTTGTTTGTAAAACACACGCAATGGAATGTGAAATACTCCTCCTAGAGCTTTGATCCAAATTCAACGAAACTTGGTCAGCGTGAAGTCAAGACATTGAGGATGAAAGCTTGTGTGGGGATTTTTGATATCTCTAACGGTTTGGCCGTGGCGAGGAAACGAAATCATGGCGAGAAACGTGAAACAGGAAGTGTGTTATAACTTCAGCATACATTAACTGATCTTGATGAAACTTCAGCAGTGTGTTCGCTGTAAGAGGACGATCACATGGATGTGACTATTGTGAGTGAAAGTTATAGCGCCACCAACTGGCAGCAGGAAGTGTGTTACTTTCAAAATGCTTTGAAATCACCCTCTTATTTTAACTCGATTTGCTTCAAACTTCATCTGTATTATGTAAATACACGGCAGATGTAGACCTGTGAATGGATTCTTGATATCTTTGATACTGTTTCCGTGGCTACGAATCAAACTTTAACATTCTTTTTTGATGCTTTTGGGACTCTTAGCATGCTTGAAATAGCTTGAAACTCGACAGATACATCACATTTATTAGCCAGTAGACATGTGCAACTATGGCAAAAGATTAAAGTAATGTCAAAAATGTCTTCTAAAAATGTAATTATACAACATTTGTTTCTAAATTAAATTATACAAATATTATAATTAAACCAATTTTTCCCTTTTTTCATTTAAGAATTATGTTTACATTCAAAAACAGCCAGAACGGTTGTAAAATTCAGTCTTACGTAGTTCTATACTGCCCTCTTGTGTTCAATATCAGGTAGGCCTATTGTGTATATTCCCACCGGTTAATCAACGTGTGACTCCGCTGGGACTTGGGAGCTTTTAAATCGCTTACTTAAAACCGAAAGTCAAAATACAGATGTCCGCACAAGACATTAATGGTGTGGAGTAGAGCGAGCATTTTAAATAAATTCCTTTTAAGTAGGATTGAACTAAACAGAATGAATGTTCACTCTGTTCTGCTGGTTCCTCGCTGGTGGATCATAATCTATGACAAAAATGCTATTATGAACTATATTAATGGATAATACACATTGCTCTTTGTATTGTTGAAAAATACATTAATGAAAAACAAGATAACAAAAATCAAAAAGATATAGCCATGGCTACTATAAAATTGAGACAACATGTTTGAAATGTATAGCACAGATGTTTAATGAGGCAGCAACATATAATTGAAAGGCAATTAATAATCTGTCATTGCGTCACTGCATTATGATATTAAAGGCTCCAATACAGTGCAACACAAAGCGCTTATGTGCATCCCGAGCGGAGAATGATGTGCTTGAAGCCACATGAAGTTACAGCGCGTAAAGTCCGCATTGAAAAGTTCAAAGCACAAAGGAAATACATATTAATGAACAGTGTATTTTAAATAATCTATCTATGCAATAGTTTATTGAGCCTTTTCTTTTAACGGTTTTAAATTTCAGTTACTGTGTGCATGAAGAACAATTATAGTTGTCTGACTCTAGTGTTGTGATCTAACCAACAGCGTCCGACACCCGGTAGAAAGTATGGTGCCTTTTTGCAACAGCTTCGCTATCTCTGCGTGGAGCGTGTTGATGGCCACCGGGCTGACAGTGGTCTCGAGCCGAGCGCGGAAGCGCAGCGGGCGACGACAAAACTGTAGCAGATAGCCGTTCTTTATAATGCTTAACATCCACAGGGAAATGCCCGGAAGGGCTTCCCACGCTTCTGAGCGAGCGGCTAGCGGTTGAATGGCTAAAACGCCCTGATTGCTGTACATAGCAGGTTGGACACAGTGTGTGGGCACACTTGAACTGTATGTAGCAACGGGACTTACACTCAGAGATGAGTTTATGGGCCTTGAAGCAGAGCGAGCAGAGGGGGGATGCGCTCACAGGCTCGTGGGCGCGCTTATGTTCTCTGATTCTAGAGCGGGCTGTGCGGGACATGTGGTGCTTGTGTGTAAGAGTGAACACATGCTTGTGGGCACATTTTTTACACGAGAGAAATTTTTGCTCTTTTTGAGATTTCTCTAGGTAGCTGTGAGAACGGCTTTTTGACGCTCGCAAGCGGGCAGGGACGCCGGCTTATATATACAAAAAAGTATAATAAAACACTGTAAAACAAGTGTATAATTAAAAAAGAAATACTGCAGTCTTGTTAAGAGAACCTTTTCCTCATAAGTGATTGGTGAGGGCTGTTAAGATATTTAATAGCTCTGCAATATGTACTATTGAGGAAGCGAGAGGTTTTAGTCTTAATAGCTCTTATCCTTCTTCCTGATGGAAGTATGGAAAAGAGGAAGTTAGATGTACAGGGGCTGGGACAACTTCCCCCTTCTACGGAAGTCAACCACTAGCTCCTTAGTTTTGGAGACATTTAATTATAAATTATGGTTGGAACACCATTCAATCAATGAGATGACCTCTGTCATATAGGCAACATCATCATACCCAGAAATGTCCACTACTGTTGTGTCATCTGCAAATTTAAACATTTTAACAGATTCAGTGTGTAATGTGCAATCATCTGTATATATTGAATATAAAAGAGGTGACAGAACACACCCCTGAGGGGCTCCAGTGTTAATATGCCTAACATTAGAGATGTTATTGCCTATTTTTACAAATTGTGTTCTCTGCACCAGAAAGTCCCAGATCCAGTAACATAAAGAATTGTGAACACCGATTTCCTGGAGTTTCAGAAAAAGTTTGTTGGGTAAAATTGTGTTAAAAGCAGAGCTATAATCTATAAAAAGGATCTTTACGTAATTCCCTGGAGCCTCCAGGTGCTGTAGAATGGAATGAAGACATAGGGATACAGCATCCTCAACAGACCTATTTGCCCTATAGGCAAATTGAAAGGGGTCGAGCCTGACAACGCTAGCCAGATGATTACAAACTATTTGCTCAAAGATTTTCATTATAACAGATGTTAGTGCTACAGGTCGGTAGTCGTTCAGGCAGGTTATATTGTTTTTTTTGGGGCAGGGGAATTATTACCGCAGACTTAAAACATTGGGCAACAGTGCATACCCTCAAGGACCAGTTAAAAATTTCTGTGAGGACTGGAGCTAGTTCATCTGCACAATATTTGATAGTAGCAGAGGATACAAGGTCAGGACCTGCAACTTTCCTGCAGTTCTGCTTCCGTAATAAAAGCCTAACCTCATCCACCTCTATTACAAAAGGAGGGCTGGGGGTATTGATGTTTGTCAATTGTGTGATGTCATCAACATAATTTCTGTCAAAGCGACAGTAAAACTCATTAAGACAATCAGGCAGCCTAGAATCATCACTGACCACTGGCGATGTACTAGTATAGTTGGTAATCTGCCTCAGACCCTCCCATACCCCTCTATTGTCATTAGCCTGTAGTGTACTTTCCAGCTTATGCCTATAGTCAGCCTTAGCCTTATGAACAGCTCCCTCAAAGTCGTATTTAGCCGCCTTATATAGATCTCTGTCACCACTCTTATAAGCATTATGTTTATTTTTCCATAGATGTTTTAACTCTCTGCTAAACCATGGCTTATTATTACTGTACACAGTCACTGACTTTGTAGGCACACATACATTTTCAGCAAAGTTAATATAGGCATTAACCACCTCAGTAAATTCATTAAGATCACAACATGACTCTTTAAAAACAGACCAATCTGTATTATCAACAGTCCTTGAGTGCATCAATTCCTTGAGAAGACCATTGTTTAACAACCTTAGTTTTAGCTTTTACAGATTTTAATTTCTGACGATAAACAAGGATCAGAAGGACAGTGTTATGGTCTGACTGTCCCAAGGGAGCCCAAGCTACTGCATGAAAGGCATTACCAATAGTACAATAACACTGGTCCAATACTTTATCATACCTGGTTGGCACCCGGATCTGCTGTTTAAACCTGGGCAGAGACCGCTTCAAGTTGACGTGGTTAAAGTCCTCTAAAATCAACACTGTAGCGTCCGAGTAAGAGTTTTCGATGCTCATGATATGACCAGAAAGTTGTTGAACTGCCTCAGACTCAGATGCTTGAGGCGGTATACACAGCGACCAGTATGATAGAGGTAAAATCCCTTGGTAGGTAAAACGGTCTGCACTTTATGGTGAGCCTCTCGAGAACTGGGGAGCAGGCCTGTGCGATCACTGTTGTGTCCGTGCACCACCTCTCGTTCACGTAGAAACCTACACCGCCACCCTTTGTCTTCTGAGAAGCTTCAGTGCGGTCTGCGCGGTGAAAGGTGAAGCCATCCTGGTTAACTGCCGAGTCAGGAATGCCAGCGCCAAGCCAGGTTTCGGTAAAACACAGTATGGAGCAGTCTGCAATAACCCGTCTGCTATTTAGGAGGATGGCGAGCTTATCACAATTGTTGACTAATGAGCGAACGTTAGAGATTAGAATGCTCGGTAGTGGAGATCGATGCCGTTTGAGCCGGACCAGAGCGCCAGCTCTTTTGCCCCATTTCCTGGGCTTCCACGGGGGTTTGTGGTTGGTATGCATTCGCTTACCCCCGGTGTCCGCAGACCCGACAAAAACGTCTTCAGGATAAGAGACCAACTTTAATTGAGTTTGGCATATTTAAAAGAGTTTGGCAACTTTAAAGTTTGGCATATTGTCCCGTATGTGCAGGAGGGCCAGCCTATCATAATTTATCTGGCCAAAGACATAATCCACACGAAGACATAACACCAACAAACATATCGACAGACAGAGCAGCACTATGTCGCCATACGACGGCACCATTTCCAATCCGCTTCCAGCGGAAGCGTATAGCTCGCTGAAGGATGAAAAAATCAACTTATAAGCCTACGAGGGCTCCTTTTATACTCTCTAGCCACGCCTATTCTGGCGGGCTCTGATGCAATGAGAGCGTGTCTGCTTCTCATTGGTTGCGGGCTCAGCCCTGCTCTCCCATAGGCTTAAGCAGTTCTCTGTGAGCGAACCAATGAGCTGCTAGCTAGCCCGCTCATGGTCTGCTGCAAAGGAGCTGCGTTGACAATGGATACAAATTATGGAATCATTTTTTGGCTTCAACTTCTCAGAAAAGATTAATCTTTCCCATAGCGTAAGCTAGCTTACGCAATACGAGAGAACCTCTCGTAAGAGAACTGCCGTACGTACGTTTCCAGCCCCGTTTTGTGCGTACGCACGCACGCTTTATGAATGAGACCTCTGTCCAGTCTGTCAGCGTGTTGTCAGTCTCCAATCTACTCCGTGATGTATTTTTCACTGCGTGAGAACTGGTGTGCGTCTGAGAGCAGCGTAACTGAGGGGGCAGGTCATTGCGAAGGGTCAATTTCAAGCAAACCACTGGCCTTTCACTGAATGGGCTATATGCACGCATAAGTTCCGCATTTGACGCAAGGATGCTCTTCAGTTTCCGGTTGGGGAGATTTAAAGCAGAGGAAAACCGAGGAAAACGGGATTATGACAGAGTCTTCCAAATTTACTGTCCTCCCGTCTTTGAAACAAAACTTTAATACATTTAGATGTAATTTAAATATAGTTATGTTTATTTAATATAATTTAAAAATGAATCATAAACACAATGTGGGGTGTCTGTTCTGTCTGTTTTCTGTTTAATGTTTTTTTTAGCATAACCATAGAGTATGAAATCCAATATAAATTAGCATTGGACTCTACGATCAGCAGAAGTAATCCGCCGATCTAACCCAGCATGCTTAGACCTAACCATCCTGAGCATCCTTAGACCTTCACCGGAAATACCACCATGCATAGAGCCCATACACAGATGCAGAAGAATACAAACAACCTAATTTTCATTTCCGGCGGTTGAGCCTCACAGCACATCCAATTCAAGTCAATGTAATTGGACAAAAACTACAATAAAATCTGTTGGAAAGCATCCATGAGTTTTACGTCTTTGTAAACTAAAGTTGAATGCGTTTTAGGAAGGATTGTTCCAGTACACCTACAGTATCCAAATTTCAATCTTAAGGCCCTTTCAAGCGATGCGTAACGGAAAAGCGAAACGAAAAAGCGAATAGTTCGCGTGAGAATATTTCGCGTCAAAACCATTCACATCAGCGAATTTGCGACGTTCAGAACTTCAACATTCCAAAACATTCGCGCCGATGAAAGCAGACCTGATTTTCATCAGAAAACGTAGGCTACTCTATACTTATTATTATAGCCTATAGGTGAATAAATATAGATTTTATATTAGATGTCTTTTTGAAGTGATGTTAACATGATGCTTTAATAGGCTTAATAAAAAAAAAAAAAATCCCAATCTCTAAATAGCACATTTTCAAATAAGCACATAAGTCCATTAGGAAAGATAAAGATGAATGCGTTCTTACCGGATTCGATCAGTGCATTTTGAATTTATATTGTTTGTCTGATGATCTGGCAGCTTCGATTGGACCTTCTTTTTAATTATGTGCATGTCAGTAACTCGCAGTAACTACTGGCAGGTGGAGCTCACTTTCACCAGTTCACTTTAGGTCCACAGTTGCCTGGTTCCTTGTCCACGCAGCATTCATCAGAGCAAACACTCTCTCCACGAAGAGTTTGTTTGTTTGTGATGGCTCCATTAACGTCTGTGCTGTGCATTTTCTATGTTTTCTTATTACATTTTTTTAAATTGTAGAATTGTTATTTAAAGGACGATTAAATAAAAGGATGCAGACAAAAAAAATGCGGTACAGTGCTATGACTTGCGGGACGTGGCACATAGCTTCTTCATCACTATCATTATCATCCAGTGAAGACAAGCTTTTTATTTTATTTAAAAGCAGAAAAGAAGGTTTGGGGCACCCACTACCGGAGCTAGAAACATATGGCAGAAGGTGAGCTGTCCCATTCATCAGGGGCTACGTTTACATGCAATCAAATAAACACTTTTAGTAAACGTATTGAAGGCTCAAATGGACTGAAAAGCCTTGTAAACACCCGGTTGGGCTCGATACGAACGAACGAGCACAACGTCCCACCAGTCCTTGTTTCAGATGTTCATTCACAGACTCGACACACAAGCAATCAGAAGGTCCGTCCGTCATTGCTGCGGTCACGTCACCTTTGTTTCCCTGTATGATTGGCTGAAGCCTTTTCTTTCGCCTCAAAAATCGACATCGAAGCGAAAAAAATAAAAGTCGTTTTTTCGCCGCAGCAGATTCGCGTTCGGTGTGGAAGCACTCATTACACAAACAGCTGATCAAAAAATAAAACCATCGCGCGAATTATTCGCGCGTCAAAATCGCGTTCAGTGTGAAAGGGCCTTTAACCTTGGTATTTTATCAGAAACGATCTTAAAACAGGACTTTAAGTGTAAAATACTGAACTTGTCCTTTAATATCAGCTATTTTATTATTAAAGGGATAGTTCACCCAAAGAGTAATCAATCAGTTGACAGTAGCCATTGATAGTTTTGTTCTTTCTTTTTCTTTTACATACTATGGAAGTCAATAGCTACTGTCAACTGTTTGGTTACCCATATTGTTCAAGTTTCAAGTTTGCTTCTGAGTTTAGCAGAAGAAAGAAACACATAGAGGTGTTGGAACAACTTGAAGAAGATTAAATAATGACAGAATTAAAAATAAATAAATAAAAAAGGCGAAAAAATACGAATAAACAAAAACATTTCCCATAGCAAAACATAACAACTTTGCAAAAGCAAAGAAAATACTGGACAGTGAGTAGAACTAAAAATAAGATAAACTAGCTTATCACTTTTTAAAGAACTGTGTACCCCTTTAGTGTGATTTTTTGACATGCAGGCTTTCGCATTGTTTTCATTGATAAACCTTTGCATAACACACAGACATGATGGGCATGGACATTTTATAGTCATGTTGAAATAAATTGGGTTATAATTTTCCCATAATGCCAAATGTGTTGATTGAGGTACGACTTTCAATTTAAACAACCACAAATATTTCTATTAAACAATTTAGATATTTTTGAGCAAATAACACTACTCCTTACCCAAACCATTTATAAATTACAGCTATATAAAATAAGACACATATAACAGGCTTGGTGTATTTTGGAATTAACTAGTCATTTATAAAACTTTTTTTTGTCTTGGGAGAAAACATTTTATGTAAATTATGCAGTATTGTTTCATGGACATATATTTAATCCATCAAACTGTAGAAATGATTCAGATTCAAGTACTTTCACAGGCTAGCATATTTCAAAAAGTACCAAACAATTGGTTTGTGTTAGGAACAGTACCAAAGCGATCACTATCGTTTGCCGTAAATATCCTCATCCTCATCACACTTTCAAAAATTACTGCTAGAAAAAAAGTCACATTTGTCATTTATTTGATTGTAAAATGCTTTCAGCTTTTGTGTGTCTCATGATTGCGTCATGCTAAGGTTCGTATTGTATGACTTCAGAAGACTTGGAATGCAACATCAGTTCCCTTTCGTAGTCACTCCGAGTTACGTCAGGAGTGACGGAGAATGGGGGTTTCGCCTAGAAAGCCAATCCTCTTCGAGTATTAAAAAACGAGCCAATGGCAAAGAAATGCCATGGGTCTGCGGAATTTGCACAGCGTATCTCCGCCTCACCCCGTGAGTATAAAAGGAGGAAGCGGACGCCACCGCAGTATGTTTTCGCTTCGGAGCCAAGAAAACTTCTTCACTCCACAAGCCACACAATCTGAGTTTACTATTGTGACTCACCTCTTCGAGACGAGCGAACTCTCTGGTGTTGGTGTGACGGCGGTACCCAGCGAGTTTCACATTGCCTGCGATCTGAGCAGTGGTCTGCCAGTGTGTGTGTCTCTCCCTGGTCGCTTCAACATCCGCGGAGTCTTCTCCTCTCACTGAAAGAGTGTGCACGCGGCACGTCATTTTAAAGACGCGTCTTTTTAAAGACGATTTGCCCGTGTATTCCTGAGTGCGGTATTCTGATAGTCAGCGGATGGGCGCGAGCGCTGTTTGATGTGTTTGGGCTTTGATCACGCTCAGACAGCACTCGTGGGTGTGTCACGTTCTCTCATTGGGGACGTGATCATCGCAATGTATACGGTTGAGACTCCGTGAGCTCAATAGAGTGAGAGTCCCCTCATCCACTAACCAAACTATTTTCTCCACGTGAGATAATACTTCGGCTAGTGGCCAGGGTGACCAAAAGACGTCAGGTCTGGAACTAAACCGCCGAAAATTCCTCGGCCCACACCCCGTCTTTCACGTTGCAACCCACGTGGTCCAGAGTGAGTGGGCGGGGCCCGCCCGCGGGCCCGCTTTCTCATTCGGTCCCCCAGCTGATGAGATCATGTTTATCGCCGCATCACAAGGTGAGCTGGAGGCCTCTGGAGATGGCTCTTCTGTGCTGCTGTCCTCGGATGTGCTAGCATAGTGAGTTTGATTCAGGGTTCACAGCTATGCTTTCCCGGGCTGCCACGAGTGTCGGGTTTGTGTGGAAAATTCTGCCATGTCCCGAGCACTTAAGGCTGATGATTGGTTTTTGGGGGTGGCGAACCCAAATCCTTTCTTCCCGGATGTGCATGAAGAGGCCGTGAGATCGTGGAAGTCTCCTTTGACTTTTCACGATCACTCAGGTGCCTCTTCTGCCTTCCCTGCCCTCGTAGAGGCCGCAGTCTAGGGTACACTGGGGTTCCCCCCTATGGAGTGTTCTGTGGCAACACTTATGTGTCCCACAGCGCCTCCACCTGGCGTGGCAACCCTAAGCACCCCTCCAATGCCTGTAGGTTCTTGTCTACTCCAGTGGCGGGGAACTGTAGAGCTGCGGGGCAGACTGCCACCTCACTGTATGTTATTGTCATCCTTATGGGTGTTCAGTGACATGCACGAGGATAGGGCTGATTCAGTACTCATCCATTAGCTGCCTGCCGTCACCAACCTTACTCTACGAGCGACGAAGGTGACCGCATGCTCCCTGAGTCAGGTGATGTCCACATGCGTGGTCAGACATTTTTGGCTTAACCTGGTTGATGTGCGTGAGGCTGAGTGAACCAGTTTCCTCAACTTCCCCATATCCAAGGCTGGCCTTTTCGGCGGCGCGGTCGTGAACTCTGCCCAACAGTTCTCGTCCGCCCAGAAGTGGACTGTGGCTTTTGTCTGTCAACCAGCCGCTGGCTCAGACGCTTCAGTCCGCTTGCCGCCGAATGCACTCTCCTGCGACTTCCGCCCCCTCCCGCCCGGCCCCAGCAGCACTGGGCCGTACCGTACATTCAGTTCGCACGGTCTCCTCCCCGCTTCAGGGGAGTCCGCTTTACGGTGGTCTGTGGCAATGTCCTGATCATGAAAGCGGAGGTTGCCACCCTGCTGGCGAAGGGTGCAGTCGAGGCTGTCCCTCCAGCCGAGATGAAGTCAGGGTTTTACAGCCCCTACCTTATTGTCCCCAAGAAAACCGGTGGGTTACGATCGATTCTGGACCTGCGCGTTTTGAACCGCACACTTCACCGGCTGCCGTTCAAGATGCTCACGACCAAACGCATTTTTGAATGTGTGCGGCCCCAGGATTGGTTTGCAGCGATAGACCTGAAGGATGCCTACTTTCATGTCTCCATTTTACCTCGACACAGACCGTTTCTTTGGTTTGCTTTCGAGGGGCAGGCATATCAGTACGCGGTTCTCCCATTCGGGTTGGCTCTGTCTCCTCGCGTCTTTACGAAGATTGTCGAGGCGGCCCTTGTTCCCCTTCGCGAACAAGGGGTTCGCGTCCTGAACTATCTCGACAACTGGCTGATCCTAGCACACTCTCGAGAGACGTCTGCGAACACAGAGACCTTGGCTCCGGCACCCAGCCCGTCTGGGCCTTCGGGTCAACTGGGAGAAGAGCAAACTTTGCCCCATGCAGAGGATCTCTTTTCTCGGAATGGAGATAGACTCGGTCGCCATGTCCACTCACTGCTGACTTGTCTTCGACAGTTTGAGGGCAAGAGTGTGGTTCCACTGAAACTTTTTCAGAGGCTCCTGGGGCATATGGCATCCGCAGCCGCGGCAACGCCACTCGGATTGCTTCATATGAGACCGCTTCAGCTGTGGCTTCGCGATCGAGTCCCGAGGTGGGCATGGCATCACGGTACGCTCAGAGTTCCAGTGACTCCGACCTGCCGTCAGACCTTCACCCCGTGGAGGAACCTCAGCTTTCTACGGGCCGGTGTTCCCCTAGAACGAGTTTCCAGGCATGTTGTTGTCTCCACAGATGCCTCTGCCACGGGTTGGGGCGCCATGTGCAATGGGCATGAAGCCGCGGGCTTCTGGTCAGGACCCCAGCGCCTTATGCATGTCAATTGCCTCGAGTTGCTGGCAGTAGGCCTTGCCCTGCACCGCTTCCGTGCGTTGCTCAAGGGTCAACACGTACTAGTCTGTCAGACAATACCGCGACAGTAGCGTACATCAACCACCAGGGGGGTCTACGCTCTCACGTATGTCGCAACTCGCACGCCACCTCATCTTATGGAGTCAGAAGCACCTGAGGTCCCTTCGTGCTATCCACATTCCAGGAGTTCGGAACTGTGCAGCCGACGAGCTGTCACGGCTCCGTCCAGTCTCTGGCGAATGGCGACTCCATCCCCAGTCGGTCCAGCTGATTTGGGATCAGTTCGGGGACGCACAGATAGATCTGTTTGCCTCCCACGACTCATCCCATTGCGCCCTGTATTACTCTCTGACCGAGGGCAAGCTCGGCACAGACGCACTGGTGCACAGCTGGCCGCGGGGCCCACGCAAATATGCGTTTCCCCCAGTGAGCCTTCTCGCACGTACCCTGTGCAAGATCAAGGAGGACGAGGAGCAGGTCATTTTGGTCGCCCCATACTGGCCCACCAAGACCTGGTTCTCCGAACTGATACTCCTTGCGACAACACCTCCGTGGCCAATTCCTCTGAGGAAGGACCTCCTTTCTCAGGGACGGGGCACCCTGTGGCACCCTCGACCCGATCTCTGAAGGCTACATGCATGGCTCCTGGACGGGTCGAGGCAGGTTTAAGTACCCTGCCACCTGCGGTGGCGGCTACTATCACTTCCGCTAGAGCGTCGTCCATGAGACACGTCTATGTGTTGAAGTGGAACCTCTTTGTCAACTGGTTTTCTTCTCGCCGAGAAGACCCCCGGAGATGCTCGATCAGTGTCCTGCTTTCCTTCCTGCAAGATGGGTTGGAGTGAAGGCTGTCTCCCTCCACCCTGAAGGTGTATGTGGCTGCTATTGCCGCATATCACGAAGCAGTTGAGGGTAAGTCTCTGGGGAAGCACAACCTGATCATCAGGTTCCTGAGAGGAGCGAGGAGACTGAATCCTCCTCGCCCTCCTCTTGTTCCCTCTTGGGACCTCTCAGTGGTTTTAAGCGCCCTGCAGAGGCCTCCCTTTGAGCCTCTGCAATCAGTCGAGATTAAGTTCCTGTCGCTTAAGACAGCGCTCCTGGTTGCACTGGCCTCCATCAAGAGGGTAGGGGATCTGCACGCATTTTCCATTGACGAAGCGTGCCTGGAATTCGGGCGGGTTACTCTCACGTGATCCTGAGACCCCGGCCTGGATATGTGCCCAAGGTTCCTACCACTCCCTTCCGTGACCAGGTAGTGAACTAGCAAGCGCTGCCCCTGGAAGAGGCAGACCCAACCTTGGCACTACTCTGTCCAGTCCGCGCCCTCCGTGCTTACGTAGACAGAACGCAGTGTTTCAGGACCTCAGACCAGCTCTTTGTCTTTTCTGGTGGGAGCCAGAAGGGAAGGGCTCTCTCAAAGCAAAGGTTGTCTCACTGGTTAGTGGACACCATTGCTTTGGCTTACCAACAGCAAGGTCGACCGTGCCCCCTTGGTGTGACAGCCCACTCCATCCGGAGTGTGGCTTCCTCTTGGGCTCTAGCGCATGGCGCCTCGCTAGCAGACATCTGCAGAGCTGCAGGCTGGGCGACACCCAACACATTCGCTAGATTCTATAATCTCCGAGTGGAGCCTGTGTCCTCTCTTGTACTCGCTCACCCGGCCAGTACTGGACCCGCTCAGGTGTCTTCGCTTGCTCGCCATTCCACTCCACCGAATGGGATTAGTGCGATTTTTCTCAGCTGAGCCTTCTACGGAAGCCCTGAGTTCCTCCAGCACTGTTGACGCTGACGCCAGTGTATTGCTTGGACGTCGTTTAGGTGCCTCCTTGTGCATGGTTCCTGCTAGTAACCCCCACATGTGTATTTCCACTGTAAGACTCTCGGAGCATGTGTCTTCCCTCGGCAAGCCACCTTGCCACCCCTGGAGTTAAGATTCTAGCCACCCTACGGGTTGGTGACTCCAGTGTTCCTCCATACGAAGCCCCCTGGGCCGTATGTGTATCCCTAAGTCCTCCTCACGGGTAGGCGTACTGCGGCATATTTCCTCTGGGATATGCTCCCCAGTGTACCTTGGTATTCCTGTGTCAAGAAGGACTCCTCGTCAGTAAGTGCGTTAGGGGTCAGACTTGCGCAGGGCACTGGAAGACAGCTGTGAAGGTGGCGTGATTACACGGGGGACCCCCATTCTCCGTCACTCCTGACGTAACTCGGAGTGACTACAAAAGGGAATGTCTCGGTTACGTATGTAACCCTCGTTCCCTGAGTAGGGAACGGAGACGTTACGTCTCCCTGCCACTTCCGCTGTACCGCTGGGTAGACGCCTGAGTTCAGTCTCGGCTCCTCAGCTAAGACATACTGCGGTGGCGTCCGCTTCCTCCTTTTATACTCACGGGGTGAGGCGGAGATACGCTATGCAAATTCTGCAGACCCATGGCATTTCTTTGCCATTGGCTCGTTTTTTAATACTCAATACCCCATTCTCCGTCACTCCTGACGTAACGTCTCCGTCCCCAACTCAGGGAACGAGGGTTACATACGTAACCGAGCCGTTTTTTGTAATACTTTTATCCTGTTTTTGGTCAGTTTTTGATATAAATATCTCATGTTGTCAGTTTGTTTTGATTTCTGTTCTTGTCTGTGTTTGGTTAATCTGTTAATTAGTTGAGTTCTGTCTTTCTCCATCTCCTGCCTGTTTTTTGTTTGTTTGTTTGTTTGTTTTTTCCATGGTAACTGATTTGATTTTAGTTCCAGTACAGGGGTGTCTTGTAAATTTGCTCCTCAATTGCTATAATTAAGCACTGTGTTTCTATCAGTACTTTGTCAGTTCTATGTTGCATGTTCGTGGTTGTTCTGTTCATGTTTCTGTTTCTGAGATTCTGTTTTGTGAAGTTTTGAGTTTGTTTTTAAATAAAGCTGCTGCACTTAAATGATTTGATTTGATGATGTGTCTCTGCTGCATCCACATTGTAACAAAATACTTTACATTACAAATGAATTGACTTTAATTTGTCTGTTATGTGTATGTGTTTTTAAAAAAATATATAGTATAAGTATAAATATTTTTTAAAATATTTCTACTTTTACAAACACAAACAAAGAATTAAATGCATCTTGATATGATGCATAAGGTAACTGAAAGCAATGGTGTAACTTGCTCATCAAAAAATTACGCTAAAGAGGTACAATGAAAAAGCAAGGGAAAATAAAGGTAGTGTTAACAACTCACCGCAGCAGCAACATTAATGCTGTATTCCCGATAGTCCAGAAATGTCATTATATTGCCACGGGGTCTGCGTATACAGGTGGTGCTGTTTACATATGTACCCGCAGATGAAACTGTGGCCTCCAACAAGAATGCACCAAAATAAAACAGCAAAGCGATGAAATGGTAGAACATATCCTGTAAATGGAAGACAATTTATAATGCTTTTGAGTACAGATCACCAGTTCAAAGGGCTGTATTTCAGAGAATCCTGACAGATTAATAATTACTTTAGCTTTTTAAAATCAGTTTTAAATGTATTCACAGACTAAAATGAGCAACATAATTATATATACATCACTGCACTATTATTAACCTCCGTTACTATATGGTTGTTGTCACATTTTTCTTGTTTTGGACCTTGAATCACTTAGGTTTTCATGTCTTTTATTTTGTAATTGTCATAGCTATATGTTCCTAGTTTTGTCATGTTCCCGGCTGTTCCTATGTATTATGTTGTTATTGGTTTATTCTTGTCATTTGTTTCTCTGTTCTGTTTAGGGATTCACCGCACACAGTTTGGCAAAGGCTGTGAGTATTTTATGCGCAGCTTGTCAGTACAGTGTGGGTGGTCGGTAATAAATGCTGCTCCATCTGAACGCCAGAGGGTGCTCTCATGCAGACCAGGGGCTAGCCCTCTAGTTGGGCCCCGGTCACCGAACCAACAGATGGGTCCCTTACAACACAATACCCAACACCCGAGACTGCTTTATTAGGGCCCGAGCACTAACAGTGCGAGGACCCTATTGAAACTGTTAGGGTTATTTTTAGGGCCCGAGCACTAACAGTGCGAGGACCCTATTGAAACTGTTAGGATTATTTTTATTAGGGCCCGAGCACTAACAGTGCGAGGACCCTATTGAAACTGTTAGGATTATTTTTAGGGCCCGAGCACTAACAGTGCGAGGACCCTATTGAAACTGTTAGGGTTATTAGGGCCCGAGCACTAACAGTGCGAGGACCCTATTGAAACTGTTAGGGTTATTTTTTTTTTTTTCTTTTTTCTGCAAAGTAAGTGCCATTTTCGGGGCCGCAACATGCTCAAAAACTCACCAAATTTGGCACGCATGTCAGGACTGGTGAAAAATTTCGTATTTTGTGGGTTTCGCAGATGGGCGGGGCAAAATGGCACGCTAGCGCCACCTAGAAAATTGGAAAAAATTAGCCCCTCGTCCACGTTCAACCTACATGCACGAAATTTGGTGGGGACGTGTATCATATCAAGACGCACAAAAAAGCCTCAAGAACCCATACCCTAAACTCGACAGGAGGTCCGCCATTTTGAATTTGGCGGCCATTTTTGGACGATTTACAGACTCCGTACTTTAACGAACTCCTCCTAGGGATTTAGTCGGATCGACTTAAAATTTCTGCTGTGCCTTCTAAAGGCATTGACGATGTAAAGTTGTGCTATCTGCGCGTTTTCGTCGATGGGCGTGTCCGTGGCGTCGAAGATTCGCCATGAAACAGGAAGTTGTACTAACTTGGCTGTAAATGCCCAGATCTGCACGAAATTTTACACATTTGACAAGAGTCACGCCCTGAACAAATCTACATGCCGACATTCACCCACAGTCATAGCGCCACCTGCTGGCAACAGGAAGTGACCTTTAACGAAGCAGCCCCCGCCGCTTGTTTGACCGACATGTACGAAATTTCTGTGGTACATCTACCATGACCAGACGCACAAAAAAGCCTCAAGAACCCATACCCTAAACTCGACAGGAAGTCCGCCATTTTGAATTCGGCGACCGATTTGGGACGATTTACACACTCCGTACTTTAACGAACTCCTCCTAGGGATTTAGTCGGATCAACTTCAAATTTCTGCTGTACCTTCTAAAGGCATTGACGATGTAAAGTTGTGCTATCTGCGCGTTTTCGTCGATGGGCGTGTCCGTGGCGTCGATGATTCGCCATGAAACAGGAAGTTGTAGTAACTTGGCTGTAAATGCCCAGATCTACACGAAATTTTACACATTTGACAAGAGTCCCGCCCTTAACAAATCTACATGCCGACATTCACCCACATTGATAGCGCCACCTAGTGGCAAGAGGAAGTGACATTTAACGAAGCAGCCCCCGTCGCATGTTTGACCGACATGTACGAAATTTCTGTGGTACATCTACCATGTCCAGACGCACAGAAAAGTCTCTTGGAGCGATGCCCTAAACTCAACAGGAAGTCAGCCATTTCTAATTTTACCGCCATTTTTGGATGATTTACTCATTACGTACTTTAACGAACTCCTCCTAGGGCTTTAGTCGCCTTCAAATTTCTGCTGTGCCTTCTAAAGGCATTGACGATGAAAAGTTGTGCTATCTGCGCGTTTTCGTCGATGGGCGTGTCCGTGGCGTCGATGATTCGCCATGAAACAGGAAGTTGTAGTAACTTGGCTGTAAATGCCCAGATCTGCACGAAATTTAACACATTTGACAAGAGTCCCGCCCTGATCAAATCTACATGCCGACATTCACCCACAGTCATAGCGCCACCTGCTGGCAACAGGAAGTGACCTTTAACGAAGCAGCCCCCGCCGCTTGTTTGACCGACATGTACAAAATTTCTGTGGTACATCTACCATGACCAGACGCACAAAAAAGCCTCAAGAACCCATACCCTAAACTCGACAGGAAGTCCGCCATTTTGAATTCGGCGACCGATTTGGGACGATTTACACACTCCGTACTTTAACGAACTCCTCCTAGGGATTTAGTCGGATCAACTTCAAATTTCTGCTGTACCTTCTAAAGGCATTGACGATGTAAAGTTGTGCTATCTGCGCGTTTTCGTCGATGGGCGTGTCCGTGGCGTCGAAGATTCGCCATGAAACAGGAAGTTGTAGTAACTTGGCTGTAAATGCCCAGATCTGCACGAAATTTTACACATTTGACAAGAGTCACGCCCTGAACAAATCTACATGCCGACATTCACCCACAGTCATAGCGCCACCTGCTGGCAACAGGAAGTGACCTTTAACGAAGCAGCCCCCACCGCTTGTTTGACCGACATGTACGAAATTTCTGTGGTACATCTACCATGACCAGACGCACAAAAAAGCCTCAAGAACCCATACCCTAAACTCGACAGGAAGTCAGCCATTTCTAATTTTACCGCCATTTTTGGGTGATTTACTCATTACGTACTTTAACTAACTCCTCCTAGGGCTTTAGTCGGATCGACATCACATTTCTGCTGTGCCTTCTAAAGGCATTGACGATGTAAAGTTGTGCTATCTGTGCGTTTTCGTCCATGGGTGTGTCCGTGGCGTCGATGATTCGCCATGAAACAGGAAGTTGTTGTAACTTGGCTGTAAATGCCCAGATCTGCACGAAATTTTACACATTTGACAGGAGTGCCGCCCTGAACAAATCTACATGCTGACATTCACCCACAGTCATAGCGCCACCTAGTGACAGCAGGAAGTGACCTTTAACGAAGTAGTACCCGTCGCATATTTGACCGACATGTACGAAATTTCTGTGGTACATCTACCATGTCCAGACACACAGAAAACTCTCTTGGAGCGTTGCCCTAAACTCAACAGGAAGTCAGACATTTCTAATTTTACCGCCATTTTGGGACGATTTACAGACTCCGTACTTTAACGAACTCCTCATAGGGATTTAGTCGGATCAACTTCAAATTTCTGCTGTACCTTCTAAAGGCATTGACGATGTAAAGTTGTGCTATCTGCGCGTTTTCGTCGATGGGCGTGTCCGTGGCGTCGATGATTCGCCATGAAACAGGAAGTTGTAGTAACTTGGCTGTAAATGCCCAGATCTACACGAAATTTTACACATTTGACAAGAGTCCCGCCCTGAACAAATCTACATGCCGACATTCACCCACATTCATAGCGCCACCTAGTGGCAAGAGGAAGTGACATTTAACGAAGCAGCCCCCGTCGCATGTTTGACCGACATGTACGAAATTTCTGTGGTACATCTACCATGTCCAGACGCACAGAAAAGTCTCTTGGAGCGATGCCCTAAACTCAACAGGAAGTAGGCCATTTCTAATTTTACCGCCATTTTTGGATGATTTACTCATTACGTACTTTAACGAACTCCTCCTAGGGCTTTAGTCGGATCGCCTTCAAATTTCTGCTGTGCCTTCTAAAGGCATTGACGATGAAAAGTTGTGCTATCTGCGCGTTTTCGTCGATGGGCGTGTCCGTGGCGTCAATGATTCGCCATGAAACAGGAAGTTGTAGTAACTTGGCTGTTAATGCCCAGATCTGCACGAAATTTAACACATTTGACAAGAGTCCCGCCCTGATCAAATCTACATGCCGACATTCACCCACAGTCATAGCGCCACCTGCTGGCAACAGGAAGTTGCCTTTAACGAAGCAGTGTGGCAAATGCACAGCCGCACTGGCTGAGCTGCAGAAAATGAAACGTGGCCGCCTCAGACCCCGACGTGCTACAGGTGCGAGGGCCCGCCCATCGCTGCTTGCAGCTTTAATTTTTATTTTATTTTTTTTTTTATTTTTTCTGCAAAGTAAGTGCCATTTTCGGGGCCGCAACATGCTCAAAAACTCACCAAATTTGGCACGCATGTCAGGACTGGTGAAAAATTTCGTATTTTGTGGGTTTCGCGGATGGGCGGGGCAAAATGGCTCGCTAGCGCCACCTAGAAAATTGGAAAAAATTAGCCCCTCGTCCACGTTCAACCTACATGCACGAAATTTGGTGGGGACGTGTATCATATCAAGACGCACAAAAAAGCCTCAAGAACCCATACCCTAAACTCGACAGGAGGTCCGCCATTTTGAATTTGGCGGCCATTTTTGGACGATTTACAGACTCCGTACTTTAACGAACTCCTCCTAGGGATTTAGTCGGATCGACTTAAAATTTCTGCTGTGCCTTCTAAAGGCATTGACGATGTAAAGTTGTGCTATCTGCGCATTTTCGTCGATGGGCGTGTCCGTGGCGTCGATGATTCGCCATGAAACAGGAAGTTGTAGTAACTTGGCTGTAAATGCCCAGATCTGCACGAAATTTTACACATTTGACAAGAGTCCCGCCCTGAACAAATCTACATGCCGACATTCACCCACAGTCATAGCGCCACCTGCTGGCAACAGGAAGTGTCCTTTAACGAAGCAGCCCCCGCCGCTTGTTGGACCGACATGTACGAAATTTCTGTGGTACTTCTACCATGACCAGACGCACAAAAAAGCCTCAAGAACCCATACCCTAAACTCGACAGGAAGTCCGCCATTTTGAATTTGGCGACCGATTTGGGACGATTTACACACTCCGTACTTTAAAGAACTCCTCCTAGGGATTTAGTCGGATCAACTTAAAATTTCTGCTGTACCTTCTAAAGGCATTGACGATGTAAAGTTGTGCTATCTGCGCATTTTCGTCGATGGGCGTGTCCGTGGCGTCGATGATTCGCCATGAAAAAGGAAGTTGTAGTAACTTGGCTGTAAATGCCCAGATCTGCACAAGATTTTACACATTTGACAAGAGTCCCGCCCTGAACAAATCCACATGTCTACATTCACCAACAGTCATAGCGCCACCTAGTGACAGCAGGAAGTGACCTTTAACGAAGCATTCCCCGCCGCATGTTTGACCGACATGTACGAAATTTCTGTCGTACATCTACCATGTCCAGACGCACAGAAAAGTCTCTTGGAGCGATGCCCTAAACTCAACAGGACGTCGGCCATTTCTAATTTTACTGCGAATTTTGGATGATTTACTCATTGCGTACTTTAACGAACTCCAAGTAGGGATTTAGTCGGACCAACTTCACATTTCTGCTGTGCCTTCTTTGACGATGTAAAGTTGTGCTATCTGCGCATTTTCGTCGATGGGCGTGGCCCTGGCGTCGAAGATTCGCCATGAAACAGGAAGTTGTAGTAACTTGGCTGTAAATGCCCAGATCTGCACAAAATTTAACACATTTGACAACAGTCCCGCCCTGAACAAATCTACATGCCGACATTCACCCACAGTCATAGCGCCACCTGCTGGCAACAGGAAGTGACCTTTAATGAAGCAGCGTAGCAAATTCACAGCCGCACCGGCTGAGCTGCAAAATATGCAACGCGGCCGCCTCACACCCCGACGCGCTACAGGTGCGAGGGCCCGCCCATCGCTGCTTGCAGCTTTAATTAGGGCCCGAGCACTAACAGTGCGAGGACCCTATTGAAACTGTTAGGATTATTAGGGCCCGAGCACTAACAGTGCGAGGTCCCTATTGAAACTGTTAGGATTATTTTTTTTTTTTTTTTTTTTTTTTTTTTTCTTTTTTCTGCAAAGTAAGTGCCATTTTCGGGGCCGCAACATGCTCAAAAACTCACCAAATTTGGCACGCATGTCAGGACTGGTGAAAAATTTCGTATTTTGTGGGTTTCACAGATGGGCGGGGCAAAATGGCACGCTAGCGCCACCTAGAAAATTGGAAAAAATTAGCCCCTCGTCCACGTTCAACCTACGTGCATGAAATTTGGTGGGGACGTGTATCATATCAAGACGCACAAAAAAGCCTCAAGAACCCATACCCTAAACTCGACAGGAGGTCCGCCATTTTGAATTTGGCGGCCATTTTTGGACGATTTACAGACTCCGTACTTTAACGAACTCCTCCTAGGGATTTAGTCGGATCGACTTAAAATTTCTGCTGTGCCTTCTAAAGGCATTGACGATGTAAAGTTGTGCTATCTGCGCGTTTTCGTCGATGGGCGTGTCCGTGGCGTCGAAGATTCGCCATGAAACAGGAAGTTGTAGTAACTTGGCTGTAAATGCCCAGATCTGCACGAAATTTTACACATTTGACAAGAGTCACGCCCTGAACAAATCTACATGCCGACATTCACCCACAGTCATAGCGCCACCTGCTGGCAACAGGAAGTGACCTTTAACGAAGCAGCCCCCGCCGCTTGTTTGACCGACATGTACGAAATTTCTGTGGTACATCTACCATGACCAGACGCACAAAAAAGCCTCAAGAACCCATACCCTAAACTCGACAGGAAGTCCACCATTTTGAATTTGGCGACCGATTTGGGACGATTTACACACTCTGTACTTTAACGAACTCCTCCTAGGGATTTAGTCGGATCAACTTAAAATTTCTGCTGTACCTTCTAAAGGCATTGACGATGTAAAGTTGTGCTATCTGCGCGTTTTCGTCGATGGGCGTGTCCGTGGCGTCGATGATTCGCAATGAAACAGGAAGTTGTAGTAACTTGGCTGTAAATGCCCAGATCTTCACTAAATTTTACACATTTGACAAGAGTCGCGCCCTGAACAAATCTACATGCCGACATTCACCCACATTCATAGCGCCACCTAGTGGCAAGAGGAAGTGACTTTTAACGAAGCAGCCCCCGTCGCATGTTTGACCGACATGTACGAAATTTTTGTGGTACAACTAACATATCCAGACGCACAGAAAAGTCTCTTGGAGCGATGCCTTAAACTCAACAGGAAGTCAGCCATTTCTAATTTTACCGCCATTTTTGGATGATTTACTCATTACGTACTTTAACTAACTCCTCCTAGGGCTTTAGTCGGATCGACATCACATTTCTGCTGTGCCTTCTAAAGGCATTGACGATGTAAAGTTGTGCTATCTGTGCGTTTTCGTCCATGGGCGTGTCCGTGGCGTCGATGATTCGCCATGAAACAGGAAGTTGTTGTAACTTGGCTGTAAATGCCCAGATCTGCACAAATTTTTACATATTTGACAAGAGTCCCGTCCTGAACAAATCTACATGCCGACATTCACCCACAGTCATAGCGCCACCTAGTGGCAACAGGAAGTGACCTTTAACGAAGCAGCCCCCGCCGCATGTTTGACCGACATGTACGAAATTTTTGTGGTACAACTAACATATCCAGACGCACAGAAAAGTCTCTTGGAGCGATGCCCTAAACTCAACAGGAAATCGGCCATTTCTAATTTTACCGACATTTTTGGATGATTTACTCATTACGTACTTTAACTAACTCCTCCTAGGGACTTAGTCGGATCGACTTCACATTTCTGCTGTGCCTTCTAAAGGCATTGACGATGTAAAGTTGTGCTATCTGCGCGTTTTCGTCGACGGGTGTGTCCGTGGCGTCAATGATTCGCCATTAAACAGGAAGTTGTAGTAACTTGGCTGTAAATGCCCAGATCTGCATGAAATTTTACACATTTGACAAGAGTCCTGCCCTGAACAAATCTACATGCAGACATTCACCCACAGTCATAGCGCCACCTGCTGGCAACAGGAAGTGACCTTTAACGAAGCAGAGCAAATGCACAGCGGCACTGGCTGAGCTGCAGAATATGCAATGCGGCTGCCTCACACCCCGACGTGCTACAGGTGCGAGGGCCCGCCCATCGCTGCTTGCAGCTTTAATTATTATTATTTTTTTTTTTTTTTTCTGCAAAGTAAGTGCCATTTTCGGGGCCGCAACATGCTCAAAAACTCACCAAATTTGGCACGCATGTCAGGACTGGTGAAAAATTTCGTATTTTGTGGGTTTCACAGATGGGCGGGGCAAAATGGCACGCTAGCGCCACCTAGAAAATTGGAAAAAATTAGCCCCTCGTCCACGTTCAACCTACATGCACGAAATTTGGTGGGGACGTGTATCATATCAAGACGCACAAAAAAGCCTCAAGAACCCATACCCTAAACTCGACAGGAGGTCCGCCATTTTGAATTTGGCGCCCATTTTTGGACGATTTACAGACTCCGTACTTTAACGAACTCCTCCTAGGGATTTAGTCGGATCGACTTAAAATTTCTGCTGTGCCTTCTAAAGGCATTGACGATGTAAAGTTGTGCTATCTGCGCGTTTTCGTCGATGGGCGTGTCCGTGGCGTCGAAGATTCGCCATGAAACAGGAAGTTGTAGTAACTTGGCTGTAAATGCCCAGATCTGCACGAAATTTTACACATTTGACAAGAGTCACGCCCTGAACAAATCTACATGCCGACATTCACCCACAGTCATAGCGCCACCTGCTGGCAACAGGAAGTGACCTTTAACGAAGCAGCCCCCGCCGCTTGTTTGACCGACATGTACGAAATTTCTGTGGTACATCTACCATGACCAGACGCACAAAAAAGCCTCAAAAACCCATAACCTAAACTCGACAGGAAGTCCGCCATTTTGAATTCGGCGACCGATTTGGGACGATTTACACACTCCGTACTTTAACGAACTCCTCCTAGGGATTTAGTCGGATCAACTTCAAATTTCTGCTGTACCTTCTAAAGGCATTGACGATGTAAAGTTGTGCTATCTGCGCGTTTTCGTCGATGGGCGTGTCCGTGGCGTCGATGATTCGCCATGAAACAGGAAGTTGTAGTAACTTGGCTGTAAATGCCCAGATCTGCACGAAATTTGACACATTTTACAAGAGTCCCGCCCTGAACAAATCTACATGCCGACATTCACACACAGTCATAGCGCCACCTGCTGGCAACAGGAAGTGACATTTAACGAAGCAGCCCCCGCCGCTTGTTTGACCGACATGTACGAAATTTCTGTGGTACATCTACCATGACCAGACGTACAAAAAAGCCTCAAGAACCCATACCCTAAACTCGACAGGAAGTCAGCCATTTCTAATTTTACCGCCATTTTTGGATGATTTACTCATTACGTACTTTAACTAACTCCTCCTAGGGCTTTAGTCGGATCGCCTTCAAATTTCTGCTGTGCCTTCTAAAGGCATTGACGATGAAAAGTTGTGCTATCTGCGCGTTTTCGTCGATGGGCGTGTCCGTGGCGTCGATGATTCGCCATGAAACAGGAAGTTGTAGTAACTTGGCTGTTAATGCCCAGATCTGCACGAAATTTAACACATTTGACAAGAGTCCCGCCCTGATCAAATCTACATGCCGACATTCACCCACAGTCATAGCGCCACCTGCTGGCAACAGGAAGTTGCCTTTAACGAAGCAATGTGGCAAATGCACAGCCGCACTGGCTGAGCTGCAGAAAATGAAACGCGGCCGCCTCAGACCCCGACGTGCTACAGGTGCGAGGGCCCGCCCATCGCTGCTTGCAGCTTTAATTATTATTTTATTTTTTTTTTTCTTTTTTCTGCAAAGTAAGTGCCATTTTCGGGGCCGCAACATGCTCAAAAACTCACCAAATTTGGCACGCATGTCAGGACTGGTGAAAAATTTCGTATTTTGTGGGTTTCGCGGATGGGCGGGGCAAAATGGCACGCTAGCGCCACCTAGAAAATTGGAAAAAATTAGCCCCTCGTCCACATTCAACCTACATGCACGAAATTTGGTGGGGACGTGTATCATATGAAGACGCACAAAAAAGCCTCAAGAACCCATACCCTAAACTCGACAGGAGGTCCGCCATCTTGAATTTGGCGGCCATTTTTGGACGATTTACAGACTCCGTACTTTAACGAACTCCTCCTAGGGATTTAGTCGGATCGACTTAAAATTCCTGCTGTGCCTTCTAAAGGCATTGACGATGTAAAGTTGTGCTATCTGCGCGTTTTCGTCGATGGGCGTGTCCGTGGCGTCGAAGATTCGCCATGAAACAGGAAGTTGTAGTAACTTGGCTGTAAATGCCCAGATCTGCACGAAATTTTACACATTTGACAAGAGTCCCGCCCTGAACAAATCTACATGCCGACATTCACCCACAGTAATTGCACCACCTGCTGGCAACAGGAAGTGACCTTTAACGAAGCAGCCCCCGCCGCTTGTTTGAGCGACATGTACGAAATTTCTGTGGTACATCTACCATGACCAGACGTACAAAAAAGCCTCAAGAACCCATCCCCTAAACTCGACAGGAAGTCCGCCATTTTGAATTTGGCGACCGATTTGGGATGATTTACACACTCCGTACTTTAACGAACTCCTCCTAGGGATTTAGTCGGATCAACTTAAAATTTCTGCTGTGCCTTCTAAAGGCATTGACGATGTAAAGTTGTGCTATCTGCGCGTTTTCGTCGATGGGCGTGTCCGTGGCGTCGATGATTCGCCATGAAACAGGAAGTTGTAGTAACTTGGCTGTAAATGCCCAGATCTGCACGAAATTTTACACATTTGACAAGAGTCCCGCCCTGAACAAATCTACATGCCGACATTCACCCACAGTCATAGCGCCACCTGCTGGCAACAGGAAGTGGCCTTTAACAAAGCAGCCCCCGCCGCATGTTTGACCGACATGTAAGAAATTTCTGTGGTACATCTACCATGGATAGACGCACAGAAAAGTCTCCTGGAGCGATGCCTTAAACTCAACAGGAAGTCGGCCATTTCTAATTTTACCGCCATTTTTTGATGATTTACTCATTACGTACTTTAACTAACTCCTCCTAGGGCTTTAGTCGGATCGACTTCACATTTCTGCTGTGCCTTCTAAAGGCATTGACGATGTAAAGTTGTGCTATCTGCGGGTTTTCATCGATGGGCGTGTCCGTGGCGTCGATGATTCGCCTTGAAACAGGAAGTTGTAGTAACTTGGCTGTAAATGCCCAGATATGCATGAAATTTTACACCTTTGACAAGAGTCCCGCCCTGAACAAATCTACATGCCGACATTAACCCACAGTCATAGTGCCACCTACTGGCAACAGGAAGTGGCCTTTAACAAAGCAGCCCCCGCCGCATGTTTGACCGACATGTAAGAAATTTCTGTGGTACATCTACCATGGACAGACGCACAGAAAAGTCTCTTGGAGCGATGCCTTAAACTCAACAGGAAGTCGGCCATTTCTAATTTTACTGCCATTTTTGGATGATTTACTCATTACGTACTTTAACTAACTCCTCCTAGGGCTTTAGTCGGATCGACTTCACATTTCTGCTGTGCCTTCTAAAGGCATTGACGATGTAAAGTTGTGCTATCTGCGGGTTTTCGTCGATGTGCGTGTCCGTGGCGTCGATGATTCGCCTTGAAACAGGAAGTTGTAGTAACTTGACTGTAAAAGCCCAGATATGCATGAAATTTAACACGTTTGACAAGAGTCCCGCCCTGAACAAATCTCCATGCCGACATTCACCCACAGTCATAGCGCCACCTCCTGGCAACAGGAAGTGACCTTTAACGAAGCAGCGTAGCAAATGCACATCCGCACTGGCTGAGCTGCAGAAAATGCAACACGGCTGCCTCAGATCCCGACGTGCTACAGGTGCGAGGGCCCGCCCATCGCTGCTTGCAGCTTTAATTTTTTTTCTTTTTTCTGCAAAGTAAGTGCCATTTTCGGGGCCGCAACATGCTCAAAAACTCACCAAATTTGGCATGCATGTCAGGACTGGTGAAAAATTTCGTATTTTGTGGGTTTCGCGGATGGGCGGGGCAAAATGGCACGCTAGCGCCACCTAGAAAATTAGAAAAAATTAGCCCCTCGTCCACGTTCAACCTACATGCACAAAATTTGGTGGGGACGTGTATCATATCAAGACGCACAAAAAAGCCTCAAGAACCCATACCCTAAACTCGACAGGAGGTCCGCCATTTTGAATTTGGCAGCCATTTTTGGACGATTTACAGACTCCGTACTTTAACGAACTCCTCCTAGGGATTTAGTCGGATCGACTTAAAATTTCTGCTGTGCCTTCTAAAGGCATTGACGATGTAAAGTTGTGCTATCTGCGCGTTTTCGTCGATGGGCGTGTGCGTGGCGTCGAAGATTCGCCATGAAACAGGAAGTTGTAGTAACTTGGCTGTAAATGCCCAGATCTGCACGAAATTTTACACATTTGACAAGAGTCCCGCCCTGAACAAATCTACATGCCGACATTCACCCACAGTCATAGCGCCACCTGCTGGCAACAGGAAGTGACCTTTAACGAAGCAGCCCCCGCCACTCGTTTGACCGAAATGTACGAAATTTCTGTGGTACATCTACCATGACCAGACGCACAAAAAAGCCTCAAGAACCCATACCCTAAACTCGACAGGAAGTCCGCCATTTTGAATTTGGCGCCCATTTTGGGACGATTTACACACTCCGTACTTTAACGAAATCCTCCTAGGGATTTAGTCGGATCGACTTCAAATTTCTGCTGTGCCTTCTAAAGGCATTGACGATGTAAAGTTGTGCTATCTGCGCGTTTTCGTCGATGGGCGTGTCCGTGGCGTCGATGTTTCGCCATGAAACAGGAAGTTGTAGTAACTTGGCTATAAATGCCCATATCTGCAGGAAATTTTGCACATTTGACAAGGGTCCCGCCCTGAACAAATCTACATGCCGATATTCACCCACAGTCATAGCGCTACCTAGTGGCAAGAGGAAGTGACCTTTAAAGACGCAGCCCTCGCCACATGCTTGACCAACATGTACGAAATTTCTGTGGTACATCCACCATGTCCAGACGCACAGAAAAGTCTCTTGGAGCAATGCCCTAAACGCAACAGGAAGTCAGCCATTTCTAATTTTACCGCCATTTTTGGATGATTTACTCATTACGTACTTTAACTAACTCCTCCTAGGGATTTAGTCGGATCGACTTCAAATTTCTGCTGTGCCTTCTAAAGGCATTGACGATGTAAAGTTGTGCTCTCTGCGCGTTTTCATCGATGGGCATGTCCGTGGCGTCGATGATTCGCCATGAAACAGGAAGTTGTAGTAACTTGGCTGTAAAGGCCCAGATCTGAATGAAATTTGACACATTTGACAAGAGTCCAGCCCTGAACAAATCTACACGCCCGAATTCACCCTAAGTCATAGCGCCACCTGCTGGCAACAGGAAGTGACCTTTAACGAAGCAGCGAACCAAATTGACAGCCGCACCAGCTGAGCCGCAGAATATGCAACGCGGTCGCCTCACACCCCAACGCGCTACAGGTGCGAGGGCCCGCCCATCGCTGCTTGCAGCTTTAATTAGGGCCCAAGCCCAGAAAGGGCGAAGGCCCTATTGTTTTCCTAACGATTATTATTAGGGCCCAAGCCCTGAAAGGGCGAAGGCCCTATTGTTTTCCTTAGGATTATTATTATTATTATTATTATTATTATTTATACGACTATTCGGGCACTTTTGGGGCCCTTAACATGCTCAAAAACTCTTGAAACTTTGCACACGGGTCAGAAACCGCGGCCATCAGGGCCGGGCTGAAGATGGTACCCGGGCGTGGCAGGGGGGCTAGACAGCGCCCCCTGGAACGGGGTCCGAAAACTTGGTCCATAAATCAAACACGCTTGCATGTAATAATATGAAACTCGGTGCACATGTTGATCTCATCGTTCATATATACCTCAAACTATTACTTTTTACCCCAGCCCAACAGGAAGTCGGTTATTTAGGGTTGTTCATAAAACACTCGCAATGGAATTTGAAGTACTCCTCCTAGAGAATTCAAACACACGGCACGAAACTCGGTCAGCATGAAGTCAAGAAACTGAGGATGAAATTTTGCGAGGGGATTTTTGATATCTCGAACGGTTTGGCCGTGGCGAGGAAACGAAATTATGGCGAGAAACGTGAAACAGGAAGTGTGTCATAACTTCAGCATACATTAACTGATCTTGATGAAACTTCAGCAGTTTGTTCGCTGTAAGAGGACGATCACATGGATGTGACTATTGTGAGTCAAAGTTATAGCGCCACCAACTGGTAGCAGGAAGTGTGTCACTTTCAAAATGCTTTGAACTCACCCTTTTATTTTGACCCGATTTGCCTCCTACTTCATCTGTATAATGTAAATACATAGCAGATGAAGACCTGTGAATGGATTCTTGATATCTTTGATACTGTTGCCGTGGCAATGCATCAAACTTTAAAATTCTTTTTTTTTGATGATTTTGAGACTCTTAGCGGCTTTTGGGGCCCTTAACGGGTTTGAAAACTCTTGAAACTTTGCATACAGGTCAGATCCCAAAGCCATCAGGCCCGGGCTGAAGATGGTACCTGGGCGTGGCAGGGGGGCTAGACAGCGCCACCTGGAAGGGGGTCCAAAAACTTGGTCCATAAATCAAACACGCTTGCATGTAATAATATGAAACTCGGTACACATGTTGATGTCATCGTTTCATATATACCTCACACTCTTACTTTTACCCCAGCTAGACATGAAGTCGGTTATTTAGGGTTGTTCATAAAACACACACAATGGAATTTGCAATACTCCTCCTAGAGAATTCAAACACACGGCACGAAACTCGGTCAGCATGAAGTCAAGAAACTGAGGATGAAATTTTGCGAGGGGATTTTTGATATCTCGAACGGTTTGGCCGTGGCGAGGAAATAAAATTATGGCGAGAAACGTGAAACAGGAAGTGTGTTATAACTTCAGCATACATTAACTGATCTTGATGAAACTTCAGCAGTGTGTTCGCTGTAAGAGGCCGATCACATGGATGTGACTATTGTGAGTCAAAGTTATAGTGCCACCAACTGGCAGCAGGAAGTGTGTCACTTTCCAAATGCTTTAAAATCATCCTTTTATTTTGTCCCGATTTGCTTCAAACTTCATCTGTATAATGTAAATACATGGCAGATGAAGACCTGAGAATGGATTCTTGATATATCTGATACTGTTGCCGTGGCAACGCATCAAACTTTGAAATTATTTTAGGATGCTTTTGAGACTCTTAGCATGCTTGAAATTGCATGAAAATCAACAGACACATCACATTTATTAGCCAGTAGACATGTGCAAAGTTTCAGAAACGGGCATGGTGCAGGGACTAAATAGCGCCACCTTTTGACAAAAGTGGCGTTGTTAGTTTTATCTACAGTTACAAAAATCGGTATATACATTTTACTCCTTAAGCCGGACAACTTTCTAATTCATAGTCATTAGTTTGGATCAAGAGGAAGTCAGATATTTTGGTTTGAATATGGTGAGCCTCTCTCTGAGCCTACTGTACGTCCCTATATGGCAAGCCCCTTTAACATTTAAAAGCTAAGTTTGCCTATCCGGAATTAACATTGTAGATATCAACACGCCACCTTTTGACAAAAGTGACTAGTCTTAATTACATTTTGAATAGTTTGTATTATCATTTAAGATATCTGTAATGTAATTGTGACTAGTCGAAACGACAGATAGAGTATGGCAAGCTGTTTTAACATTTCATTTAATCATGAAAGGGCTAAAGCCTGCGACACCGCCACCCCGGTGCCTTTAGGTAACTAAAGGAACCGGGGTTGCGGTGCCACCGGCTTGGGCCCGCCATCGCTGCTCGCAGCTATATTTATTATTATTATTTATACGACTATTTGGACACTTTTGGGGCCCTTAACATGCTCAAAAACTCTTGAAACTTTGCACACGGGTCAGAATCCGCGGCCATTAGGGCCGGGCTGAAGATGGTACCCGGGCGTGGCAGGGGGGCTAGACAGCGCCCCCTGGAACGGGGTCCGAAAACTTGGTCCATAAATCAAACACGCTTGCATGTAATAATATGAAACTCGGTGCACATGTTGATCTCATCGTTCATATATACCTCAAACTATTACTTTTTACCCCAGCCCAACAGGAAGTCGGTTATTTAGGGTTGTTCATAAAACACTCGCAATGGAATTTGAAGTACTCCTCCTAGAGAATTCAAACACACGGCACGAAACTCGGTCAGCATGAAGTCAAGGCATTGAGGATGAAAGTTTGCGAGGGGATTTTTGATATCTCGAACGGTTTGGCCGTGGCGAGGAAACGAAATTATGGCGAGAATCGTGAAACAGGAAGTGTGTCAGAACTTCAGCATACATTAACTGATATTGATGAAACTTCAGCAGTTTGTTTGCTGTAAGAGGACGATCACATGGATGTGAATATTGTGAGTCAAAGTTATAGCGCCACCAACTGGCAGCAGGAAGGGTGTCACTTTCAAAATGCTTTGAAATCACCCTCTTATTTTTACCCGATTTGTTTCAAACTTAATCTGTATAATGTAAATACATAGCAGATGAAGACCTGTGAATGGATTCTTGATATCTTTGATACTGTTGCCGTGGCAACGCATCAAACTTTAAAATTCTTTTTTTTGATGATTTTGAGACTCTTAGCGGCTTTTGGGGCCCTTAACGGGTTTGAAAACTCTTGAAACTTTGCACACAGGTCAGATCCCACAGCCATCAGAGCCGGGCTGAAGATGGTACCTGGGTGTGGCAGGGGGGCTAGACAGCGCCCCCTGGAACGGGGTCCGAACACTTGGTCCATAAATCAAACACGCTTGAATGTAATAATATGAAACTCGGTACACATGTTGATCTCATCGTTTCATCTATACCTCACACTCTTACTTTTTACCCCAGCCCAACAGGAAGTCGGCTATTGAGGTTTGTTTGTAAAACGCTCGCAATGGAATGTGCAATACTCCTCCTAGAGAATTCAAACACACGGCACGAAACTCGGTCAGCATGAAGTCAAGGCATTGAGGATGAAAGTTTGCGAGGGGATTTTTGATATCTCGAACGGTTTGGCCGTGGCGAGGAAACGAATTTATGGTGAGAAACGTGAAACAGGAAGTGTGTTATAACTTCAGCATACATTAACTGATCTTGATGAAACTTCAGCAGTGTGTTCGCTGTAAGAGGACGATCACATGGATGTGACTATTGTGAGTCAAAGTTATAGCGCCACCAACTGGCAGCAGGAAGTGTGTCACTTTCAAAATGTTTTGAAATCACCCTTTTATTTTTACCCGATTTGCTTCAAACTTCATCTGTATAATGTAAATATACGGCAGATGTAGACCTGTGAATGGATTCTTGATATCTTTTAAACTGTTGCCGTGGCAACGCATCAAACTTTACCTTTCTTTTAGGATGCTTTTGAGACCCTTATCATGCTTCAAATCGCATGAAACTCGACAGACACATCACATTTATTAGCCAGTAGACATGTGCAAAGTTTCAGAAACGGGCGTGGTGAGGGCTCAGTAGCACCACCTTTTGACAAAAGTGGGGTTGTTAGTTTTAACTAGAGTTACAAAAATCGGTATGTATATTGTACTCCTCGAGCCGGACAACTTTCTAATTGACACTCATTAGCTAGGACCCACAGAAAGTCAGATATCTTTTTTGAATGTAGAGAAAATCTTAGAATTTTGCCAGTCTCTCAGTGTCTCTCTGTGTGAGTGAGAGGAGGGGCGCCTGTCAGGTTAATTTTAACCCTTTATTTGCTGTGTGCGACTTCTCTGGCATTTTCGGGGGTTTTAACATCCTCTAAAACTCTTGAAACTTTGCACACGGGTCAGAACCCATGGCCATCAGGGCCGGGCTGAAGCTGGTCATCGGGCGTGGCAGGGCGGCTCGACAGCGCCCCCTGGACTGGGATTCGAACATTTGTCCATAAATCAAACACACTTGCGTGAATTAATATGAAACTCGGTACAATTATAGATCACATCAGGCCAAACAACTTTCGTGCTCTAAGTTTTACGACAATTAAAATGGAAGTTGAGAATTATGGGTTGTTTGAATAGTTGTCCTAGGAGAAATACATCAAATTACAACGCATGTGCTTACCAATCACAACCAAACTCGGTGTGCAAGAAGTCAAGACATTGAGGATGAAAGTTTGTGAGGGGATTTTTGATATCTCAAACAGTTTGGCCGTGGCGAGGAAACGAAATTATGCGAGAAATGTGAAACAGGAAGTGTGTTATAACTTCAGCATACATTAACATATCTTGATGAAACTTCATCAGTGTGTTCGCTGTAAGAGGACGATCACATGGACGTGACTATTTCGAGTCAAAGTTATAGTGCCACCAACTGGCAGCAGGAAGTGTGTCACTTTCAAAATGCTTTGAAATCAACCTCTTATTTTTACCCGATTTGCTTCAAACTTCATCTGTATAATGTAAATACATGGCAGATGAAGACCTGTGAATGGATTCTTGATATCTTTGATACTGTTGCCGTGGCAACGCATCAAACTTTAAAATTCTTTTTTTTGATGATTTTGAGACTCTTAATGGCTTTTGAGGCCCTTAACGGGTTTGAAAACTCTTGAAACTTTGCACACAGGTCAGATCCCACAGCCATCAGGCCCGGGCTGAAGATGGTACCTAGGCGTGGCAGGGGGGCTAGACAGCGCCCCCTGGAACAGGGTCCGAAAACTTGGTCCATAAATCAAACACGCTTGCATGTAATAATATGAATGAAAAACTTCATCTGTATAATGTAAACAGATGAAAAACTTCATCTGTATAATGATGAAAAACAGATGAAAAACTTCATCTGTATAGTGTAAACATACGGTAGATGTAGACCTGTGAATGGATTCTTGATATCTTTTAAACTGTTGCCGTGGCAAAGCTTCAAACTTTGAAATTATTTTAGGATGCTTTTGAGACTCTTAGCATGCTTGAAATTGCATGAAACTCAACAGACACATCACATTTATTAGCCAGTAGACATGTGCAAAGTTTCAGAAACGGGCATGGTGCAGGGACTAAATAGCGCCACCTTTTGACAAAAGTGGGGTTGTTATTTTTATCTACAGTTACAAAAATCGTTATATACATTGTACTCCTCAAGCCAGACAACTTTCTAATTCATAGTCATTAGCTCAGACCAAGAGGAAGTCAGATATTTTGGTTTGAATATGGTGAGACTCTCTCTGAGCCTACGTCCGTGTATGGCAAGCCCTTTTAACATTTAAAAGCTAAGTTTGCCTATCCGGAAATTAACATTGTAGATATCAACAATGTCTTTCTGTCTAGTCGTAATTACATTTTGGAAAGTTTTATTATTATTATTTAAGATATCTGTAACATAATTGTGACTAGTCAAAATGACAGACTATGGCAAGCCGTTTTAACATTTAATCATGAAAGGGCCAAAGCCTTCGGCACCGCCACCCCGGTGCCTTTAGGTAACTAAAGGAGCCGGGGTTGCGGTGCCACCGGCTTGGGCCCGCCATCGCTGCTCGCAGCTATATTTATTTATTTTTTTATTTTTTCTGCAAAGTAAACGCCATTTTTGGGGCCGTAACATGCTCAAAAACTCACCAAATTTGGCACGCATGTCAGGACTGGTGAAAAATTTCGTATTTTGTGGGATTCGCGGATGGGCGTGGCAAAATGGCACGCTAGCGCCACCTAGAAAATTGGAAAAAATTAGCCCCTCGTCCACGTTCAACGTACATGCACGAAATTTGGTGGGGATGTGTATCATATCAAGACACACAAAAAAGCCTCAAGAACCCATACCCTAAACTCAACAGGAAGTCGGCCATTTTGAATTTGGCGCCCATTTTGGGACGATTTACACACTCAGTACTTTAACAAACTCCTCCTAGGGATTTAGTCGGATCGACTTCAAATTTCTGCTGTGCCTTCTAAAGGCATTGAAGATGTAAAGTTGTGCTATCTGCGCGTTTTCGTCGATGGGCGTGTCCGTGGCGTCGATGATTCGCCATGAAACAGGAAGTTGTAGTAACTTGGCTGTAAATGCCCAGATCTGCACGAAATTTTACACATTTGACAAGAGTCCCGCCCTGAACAAATCTACATGCTGACATTCACCCACAGTCATAGCGCCACCTGCTGGCAACAGGAAGTGACCTTTAACGAAGCAGCCCCCGTCGCATGTTTGACCGACATGTACGAAATTTCTGTGGCACATCTACCATGTCCAGACGCACTGAAAAGTCTCTTGGAGCGATGCCCTTAACTCAACAGGAAGTCGGCCATTTCGAATTTTACCACCATTTTTGGATGATTTACTCATTACGTACTTTAACTAACTCCTCCTAGGGCTTTAGTCGGATCGACTTCACATTTCTGCTGTGCCTTCTAAAGGCATTGACGATGTAAAGTTGTGCTATCTGCGCGTTTTCGTCAATGGGCGTGTCCGTGGCGTCGATGATTCGCCATGAAACAGGAAGTTGTAGTAACTTGGCTGTAAATGCCCAGATCTGCACAAAATTTTACACATTTGACAAGAGTCCCGCCCTGAACAAATCTACATGCCGACATTCACCCACAGTCATAGCGCCACCTGCTGGCAATAGGAAGTGACCTTTAATGAAGCAGCGTAGCAAATTCACAGCCGCACCGGATGAGCTGCAAAATATGCAACGCGGCAGCCTCACACCCCGACGCGCTACAGGTGCGAGGGCCCGCCGATCGCTGCTTGCAGCTTTAATTAGGGCCCGAGCACTAACAGTGCGAGGACCCTATTGAAACTGTTAGGATTATTTTTTTTTTCTTTTTTTTTTTTTTTTTTTCTGCAAAGTAAGTGCCATTTTCGGGGCCGCAACATGCTCAAAAACTCACCAAATTTGGCACGCATGTCAGGACTGGTGAAAAATTTCGTATTTTGTGGGTTTCGCAGATGGGCGGGGCAAAATGGCACGCTAGCGCCACCTAGAAAATTGGAAAAAATTAGCCCCTCGTCCACGTTCAACCTACATGCACGAAATTTGGTGGGGACGTGTATCATATCAAGACGCACAAAAAAGCCTCAAGAACCCATACCCTAAACTCGACAGGAGGTCCGCCATTTTTAATTTGGCGGCCATTTTTGGACGATTTACAGACTCCGTACTTTAACGAACTCCTCCTAGGGATTTAGTCGGATCGACTTAAAATTTCTGCTGTGCCTTCTAAAGGCATTGACGATGTAAAGTTGTGCTATCTGCGCGTTTTCGTCGATGGGCGTGTCCGTGGCGTCGAAGATTCGCCATGAAACAGGAAGTTGTAGTAACTTGGCTGTAAATGCCCAGATCTGCACGAAATTTTACACATTTGACAAGAGTCACGCCCTGAACAAATCTACATGCCGACATTCACCCACAGTCATAGCGCCACCTGCTGGCAACAGGAAGTGACCTTTAACGAAGCAGCCCCCGCCGCTTGTTTGACCGACATGTACGAAATTTCTGTGGTACATCTATCATGACCAGACGCACAAAAAAGCCTCAAGAACCCATACCCTAAACTCGACAGGAAGTCCGCCATTTTGAATTCGGCGACCGATTTGGGATGATTTACACACTCCGTACTTTAACGAACTCCTCCTAGGGATTTAGTCGGATCAACTTCAAATTTCTGCTGTACCTTCTAAAGGCATTGACGATGTAAAGTTGTGCTATCTGCGGGTTTTCGTCGATGGGCGTGTCCGTGGCGTCGATGATTCGCCATGAAACAGGAAGTTGTAGTAACTTGGCTGTAAATGCCCAGATCTACACGAAATTTTACACATTTGACAAGAGTCCCGCCCTAAACAAATCTACATGCCGACATTCACCCACATTCATAGCGCCACCTAGTGGCAAGAGGAAGTGACATTTAACGAAGCATCCCCCGTCGCATGTTTGACCGACATGTACGAAATTTCTGTGGTACATCTACCATGTCCAGACGCACAGAAAAGTCTCTTGGAGCGATGCCCTAAACTCAAAAGGGAAGTCAGCCATTTCTAATTTTACCGCCATTTTTGGATGATTTACTCATTACGTACTTTAACTAACTCCTCCTAGGGCTTTAGTCGGATCGCCTTCAAATTTCTGCTGTGCCTTCTAAAGGCATTGACGATGAAAAGTTGTGCTACCTGCGCGTTTTCGTCGATGGGCGTGTCCGTGGCGTCGATGATTCGCCATGAAACAGGAAGTTGTAGTAACTTGGCTGTAAATGCCCAGATCTGCACGAAATTTAACACATTTGACAAGAGTCCCGCCCTGAACAAATCTACATGCCGACATTCACCCACAGTCATAGCGCCACCTGCTGGCAACAGGAAGTGGCCTTTAACGAAGCAGTGTGGCAAATTCACAGCCACAACAGCTGAACTGCAAAATATGTAATGCGGCCACCTCACACCCCGACGCGCTACAGGTGCGAGGGCCCGCCCATCGCTGCTTGCAGCTTTAATTTATTTATTTTTTTCTTTTTTCTGCAAAGTAAGTGCCATTTTCGGGGCCGCAACATGCTCAAAAACTCACCAAATTTGGCATGCATGTCAGGACTGGTGAAAAATTTCGTATTTTGTGGGTTTCGCGGATGGGCGGGGCAAAATGGCACGCTAGCACCACCTAGAAAATTGGAAAAAATTAGCCCCTCGTCCACGTTCAACCTACATGCACGAAATTTGGTGGGGACGTGTATCATATCAAGACGCACAAAAAAGCCTCAAGAACCCATACCCTAAACTCGACAGGAGGTCCGCCATTTTGAATTTGGCGGCCATTTTTGGACGATTTACAGACTCCGTACTTTAACGAACTCCTCCTAGGGATTTTGTCAGATCGACTTAAAATTTCTGCTGTGCCTTCTAAAGGCATTGACGATGTAAAGTTGTGCTATCTGCGCGTTTTCGTCGATGGGCGTGTCCGTGGCGTCAAAGATTCGCCATGAAACAGGAAGTTGTAGTAACTTGGCTGCAAATGCCCAGATCTGCACAAAATTTTACACATTTGACAAGAGTCCCGCCCTGAACAAATCTACATGCCGACATTCACCCACAGTCATAGCGCCACCTGCTGGCAACAGGAAGTGACCTTTAACGAAGCAGCCCCCGCCACTTGTTTGACCGAAATGTACGAAATTTCTGTGGTACATCTACCATGACCAGACGCACAAAAAAGCCTCAAGAACCCATACCCTAAACTCGACAGGAAGTCCGCCATTTTGAATTTGGCGACCGATTTGGGACGATTTACACACTCCGTACTTTAACGAACTCCTCCTAGGGATTTAGTCGGATCAACTTCAAATTTCTGCTGTACCTTCTAAAGGCATTGACGATGTAAAGTTGTGCTATCTGCGCGTTTTCGTCAATGGGCGTGTCCGTGGCGTCGATGATTCGCCATTAAACAGGAAGTTGTAATAACTTGGCTGTAAATGCCCATATCTGCACACAATTTTACACATTTGACAAGAGTCCCGCCCTAAACTAATCTACATGCCGACATTCACCCACAGTCATAGCGCCACCTAGTGACAGCAGGAAGTGACCTTTAACGAAGCAGCACCCGTCGCATGTTTGACCGACATGTACGAAATTTCTGTGGTACATCTACCATGACCAGACGTACAAAAAAGCCTCAAGAACCTATACCCTAAACTCGACAGGAAGTCCGCCATTTTGAATTTGGCGACCGATTTGGGACGATTTACACACTCCGTACTTTAACGAACTCCTCCTAGGGATTTAGTAGGATCAACTTCAAATTTCTGCTGTACCTTCTAAAGGCATTGACGATGTAAAGTTGTGCTATCTGCGTGTTTTCGTCGATGGGCGTGTCCGTGGCGTCGATGATTCGCCATGAAACAGGAAGTTGTAGTAACTTGGCTGTAAATGCCGAGATCTACACGAAATTTTACACATTTGACAAGAGTCCCGCCCTGAACAAATCTACATGCCGACATTCACCCACAGTCATAGCGCCACCTACTGGCAACAGGAAGGGTCCTTTAACGAAGCAGACCCCGTCGCATGTTTGAGCGACATGTAGGAAATTTCTGTGGTACATCTACCATGTTCAGACGCACAAAAAAGTCTCTTGGAGCAATGCCCTAAACTCAACAGGAAGTCGGCCATTTCTAATTTTACCGCCGTTTTTGGATGATTTACTCATTACGTACTTTAACTAACTCCTCCTAGGCATTTAGTCAGATCGACTTCAAATTTCTGCTGTGCCTTCTAAAGGCATTGACAATGTAAAGTTGTGCTCTCTGCGCGTTTTTCATCGATGGGCATGTCCGTGGCGTCGATGATTCGCCATGAAACAGGAAGTTGTAGTAACTTGGCTGTAAATGCCCAGATCTGCACCAAATTTTACACATTTGACAAGAGTACCGCCCTGAACATATCTAAATGCCGACATTCACCCACATTCATAGCGCCACCTGCTGGCAACAGGAAGTGACCTTTAATGAAGCAGCGTAGCACATTCACAGCCGCACCGGCTGAGCTCCAGAATATGCAACGCAGCGGCCTCACACCCCGACGTACTACAGGTGCGAGGGCCCGCCCATCGCTGCTTGCAGCTTTAATTAGGGCCCGAGCACTAACAGTGCGAGGACCCTATTGAAACTGTTAGGATTATTTTTTTTTTCTTTTTTCATTTTTCTGCAAAGTAAGCGCCATTTTCGGGGCCGCAACATGCTAAAAAACTCACCAAATTTGGCACGCATGTCAGGACTGGTGAAAAATTTCGTATTTTGTGGGTTTCGCGGATGGGCGTGGCAAAATGGCTCCCTAGCGCCACCTAGAAAATTGCAAAAAATTAGCCCCTCGTCCACGTTCAACCTACAAGCACGAAATTTGGTGGGGCCGTATATCATATCAAGACGCACAAAAAAGCCTCAAGAACCCATACCCTAAACTCGACAGGAAGTCGGCCGTTTTGAATTTGGCGCCCGTTTTGGGACGATTTACACACTCCGTACTTTAACTAACTCCTCCTAGGGATTTAGTTGGATCGACTTCAAATTTCTGCTGTGCCTTCTAAAGGCATTGACGATGTAAAGTTGTGCTATCTGCGTGTTTTCGTCGATGGGCGTGTCCGTGGCGTCGATGATTCGCCATGAAACAGGAAGTTGTAGTAACTTGGCTGTAAATGCCCAGATCTGCATGAAATTTTACACATTTGACAAGAGTCCCACCCTGAACAAATCTACATGCCGACATTCACCCACAGTAATAGTGCCACCTGCTGGCAACAGGAAGTGACCTTTAATGAAGCAGCCCCCGTCGCATGGTTGACCGACATGTAAAAAATTTCTGTGGTACATCTAACATGGCCAGACGCACAGAAAAGTCTCTTGGAGCGATGCCTTAAACTCAACAGGAAGTCGGCCATTTCTAATTTTACCGCCATTTTTGGATGATTTACTCATTACGTACTTTAACTAACTCCTCCTAGGGATTTAGTCGGATCGACTTCAAATTTCTGCTGTGCCTTCTAGAGGCATTGACGATGTAAAGTTGTGCTATCTGCGCGTTTTCGTCAATGGGCGTGTCCGTTGCGTCAAAGATAAGCCATGAAACAGGAAGTTGTAGTAACTTGGCTGTAAATGCCCAGATCTGCACGAAATTTGACACATTTGACAAGAGTCCCGCCCTGAACAAATCTACATGCCGACATTCACCCACAGTCATAGCGCCACCTGCTGGCAACAGGAAGTGACCTTTAACGAAGCAGCCCCCGCCGCTTGTTTGACCGACATGTACGAAATTTCTGTGGTACATCTACCATGACCAGACGTACAAAAAAGCCTCAAGATCCCATCCCCTAAACTCGACAGGAAGTCCGCCATTTTGAATTTGGCGACCGATTTGGGACGATTTACACACTCCGTACTTTAACGAACTCCTCCTAGGGATTTAGTAGGATCAACTTCAAATTTCAGCTGTACCTTCTAAAGGCATTGACGATGTAAAGTTGTGCTATCTGCGTGTTTTTGTCGATGGGCGTGTCCGTGGCGTCGATGATTCGCCATGAAACAGGAAGTTGTAGTAACTTGGCTGTAAATGCCCAGATCTGCACGAAATTTTACACATTTGACAAGAGTCCTGCCCTGAACAAATCTACATGCCGACATTCACCCACAGTCATAGCGCCACCTAGTGGCAACAGGAAGTGACCTTTAACAAAGCAGCGAAAAATTTCACAGCTGCACCGGCTGAGCCGCAGAATATGCAACGCGGCCGCCTCACAGCCCAACGCGCTACAGGTGCGAGGGCCCGCCCATCGCTGCTTGCAGCTTTAATTTATTTATTTATTTATTTTTTTCTGCAAAGTAAGCGCCATTTTCGGGGCCGCAACATACTCAAAAACTCACCAAATTTGGCACGCATGTCAGGACTGGTGAAAAATTTCGTATTTTGTGGGTTTCGCGGATGGGCGGGGCAAAATGGCACGCTAGCGCCACCTAGAATATTGGAAAAAATTAGCCCCTCGCCCACGTTCAACATACATGCACGAAATTTGGTGGGGACGTGAATCATATCAAGACGCACAAAAAAGCCTCAAGAACCCATACTCTAATCTCAACAGGAAGTCCGCCATTTTGAATTTGGCGGTCATTTTGGGACGATTTACACACTCCGTACTTTAACGAACTCCTCCTAGGGATTTATTCGGATCGACTTCAAATTTCTGCTGTGCCTTCTAAAGGCATTGACGATGTAAAGTTGTGCTATCTGCACGTTTTCGTCGATAGGCGTGTCCGTGGCGTCGATGATTCGCCATGAAACAGGAAGTTGTAGTAACTTGGCTGTAAATGCCCAGATCTGCACGAAATTTTACACATTTGACAAGAGTCCCGCCCTGAACAAATCTACATGCCGATATTCACCCACAGTCATAGCGCCACCTGCTGGCAACAGGAAGTGACCTTTAATGAAGCAGCCCCCGCATGTTTGACCGGCATGTTCTGTGGTACATCTACCATGTCCAGACGCACAGAAAAGTCTCTTGGAGCGATGCCTTAAACTCAACAGGAAGTCGGCCATTTCTAATTTTACCGCCATTTTTGGATGATTTACATTACGTACTTTAACAAAATCCTCCTAGGCATTTAGTCGGATCGACTTCACATTTCTGCTGTGCCCCTTCTAAAGGCATTGATGATGAAAAGTTGTGCTATCTGCACGTTTTCGTCAATGGGCGTGTCCGAGGCGTGGACAATTCGCCATAAAACAGGAAGTTGTTGTAACTTCAGTGTACATCCTCAGACCTGTGCGAAATTATTGAAAACTGGCACAATGCTTATTCTTTGAAGTCTTGCTATTAGATTTATCTGAGCCAAAGGCCTATTCTACAGCTTGCAAAGCAGGACTATATTGAAACTTCTTTTATTTCTTCTTTTTCTTCTGCCTCCTTATCCTTGTTTCTGTGGGCCAGCTTTAAATGCTACATGTAAGATTAGAGCTTGAAAATCCCCCACTTTTTCACTTTCCTGACATTGACATTGTACAACGGTATTTGTTTGAATTGTGATTTTTATTTTCTTGCCATTTATCTTTCTCAAATTTAATTAAATTAAACATAATGTGTGTTGATTTTTTTTGCACAACAAAGAAAAAACATAACTGTTTAAACACTGTCAAAGGGTAATTTGATTTTTTATTCACAGGTATTTCTTGTTACAGCAACTTTTTAAGTTAATTGGGGCAAATTTGTAAGTTGTGGTGATCAAATCATTATTTAAATGTAGTGTAATAGCTATAAAATAACCACAAATTCTAAAATGTTTTTAAAATTACCTTTATTTTATACAAATAAAGATGCCGTTTTATTTAAAGTGTATTCCTAGCATATAAAATAACCTGAAATATGACCTTAAATCTTGCAAGCACTATAATTTCCTGCTCCAACAATGTGACCTTGAGACTTTACCCCAAACTCTACTTGGAGGATTGTTCTGGAAATTTGTATACAATAATCTACACTTCAGTGTCAACTCCATGTCTGTGTTAGAGTTAGTCTGAGCACTGTGCATTTGTAAAGAAATACACACTTACCATGAAATTCCAGTCAATGTTAATCTTGTCAGCTAGGCCCAGCAGAAACAGGGCGAGGTATGCAGATGAACAGATGAACATGGTTACAGACACAAACATCACCCATCCCTGCAACAATGGCACGGACACATTTGTTGATGCTACTAATATCCACACCAATCCTCCAAACACCTAGTGTTTGAAAAAAAGAAGACGAAATTGCTGAATTCAAAGATTGTGTCACATAATTGGTGTGTACAGACATAATTAATATAGTATTACTGTGTTCTCTGTCAGACTATAAAGTATTAATAAGCCATATTGTTATGATTTCCATTTTTGGGCCATGTTTTAGTTATCAAGGGGTGTTCTGCCATAATAAAATGGACACACCTTTGTGAGTTACAGAAAATTAAACCCAGTAAGTCTTGAAATAGCTACAAACAACAATACTTACAATTTCCAAACAAATCAGGGCCCCGGAATACGTCCTCAGTATTTCCACTCCGACGGGTAGAGAAATAGTCGGTGCTGGGAAGGAGGTAGTGGCAGGGTTCGGTGTTTCCGCCATCCTTATTCAGCTCCACGAGCACAGGTTGAACAAAAGACTAATGCATATGAGAATTCTGCTGGAGTCATGTATCAGGAACAGGTCTGACAGGTGTGTGGCCACTCCCATTTTGTTCGGCCTTTTCTCACTCCCACAGTTCAGCCAAATCCCTGGGACTGAGGGCATGCAGTTTCATTTACTGTGAATGAATACCTCCTTTAAAAAATAGGTAGGCCTATTTAAATACCTATTTAAAATGAAGGTATTTGAAACGTGCCTCTTGTGAAACGTGATTTTTCTTCTTCTGTTTGGTCACGTACAAAATAAATTAATTGTTTCACAACTTTGGTTAATGATTAATGCACATGCTTAGGTTCAACATACCTGAGTAAATATTATGTTACACACTAAAATGATTATAAAGAAAAGCCCAGAAAAAGCAGAGAAAACTGTGAATGTGCTGCGAATTAGCCTTGTATTACTGACATGGGATTGCTTCGAGAACATAATCTATGTAATAATGTATTTGTCCCTAGCAAATAAACTATACATTTGTGGAGTTATAAAATCCATTAATGGAGTTTAAAATGATTTGTTTTATTTGAATTAGGTACTGAATGAAATCAGTAGCTATATACTAACAATTGAACTAGAAACATATCGAAAGGGGTAATAGGCTTTAAAAGGTCATTGTTGATAGAAAACCTTCACCATCCATGAATAGAGATGAAGTGAATAGACCTATTTTCGTAAATTTTAGTTTCATGCATAAGACCACTGCTTTAGTGACTCTGTTTAGTTAACAATGATGAGAGATATACATCTGAATACTGCTAATGTGCACAGAACATTTGAAGTTTTTTCAGGTATTTAGTATTTATCAGAGCTACTAAAAGTATGAGATGTTCCATTTCGTAGTCACTCCGAGTTACGTCGGATGACAGAGAATGGGGGTCCCCCGTGTAATCACGCCACCTTCACAGCTGTCTTCCAGTGCCCTGCGCAAGTCTGAACCCCTGTCGCACTTAGCTTACGGACGAGGAATCCTACTTGACACAGGAATACCAAGGTACACTGGGGAGCATATCCCAGAGGAATATGCCGCAGTATGCCTACCCGTAGGGAGGATTTAAGGATACACATATGGCCCAAGGGGGCTTCATATGGAGAAACACTGGAGTCACACCCATAGGGTGGCTAGAACCTTAACTCCAGGAGTGGCAAGGTGGCACATGCTCAGAGAGGCTTACAGTGGAGAATACACATGTGGAGGTTACAATCAGGAACCATGCACACGGAGGCACCCAGCCGACGCGCAGGCAACAGACACTGGCACCAGCATCAACAGTGCTGGAGGACTCAGGGCTTCAATGGAAGGCGCAGCTGAGGAAAGTACCGGGCTTATCCAGTCCGTGGAGTGGAATGGCGAGCAAGCAAAGACACCTGAGCGGGTCCAGTACTGGCCGGTTGAGCGAGTACAAGAGAGGACACAGGCTCCACTTGGAGGTTATAGAATCTCGCGAATGTGTTAGGTGACTAATTTGACATTCAAGATGGCGCCAGGATGTTTGCCGGCTTGCCACAGTCTGTCCTTGTCTCTTTTATTTTTAATGTTTCTTGTTTGTTTTATCACGCGCTCTGTTTGCTCCCCTCTGATATATGATCGCATGACGCTATTGAATATTCGATCGGCTGTGTCCGATTGTTTATTTCGTGATCTCAGAGATGATTGGCATCTGCACTCGTATTCCGTGCCAATCACACTAAGGAAAGTGTGTTACCTGCCGGGATGTCTGTGCATGCGGAGGAAACGGCGAAAGAGGCGTGGGAAGCGTGCTGGAGTCCTTGCGAGATCAAAGAGGGTCGGGAAGTTTCCAGTCATCGGACCTGCCTCTTCGATGGCGGAGGCCGTGGTCGTGAGCCTGAGATGTTCACACATTGTGCCTGTCTTCCCGTCTTCGTCGTTGACGCCTCAGTCATCGCGGATGGTGTACGTAAGGCGTAAGTCTGCGGATCGAGGAGCTGATCTTCGAAATCTTCGCTCTCTATCACGTGACGGGAGTCCGGTAACATTTTGTGATTCCTCTCTGATTGTGAAATCCTCTTCCGATCCCACTCCAGTGACAATGGCGTTGATTAACGCGAGATCTCTGGCAAATAAGACCTTTATTTTGAACGATCTTTTTCTTTCTCAAGAAATTGATTTTTTATTTGTTACTGAGACCTGGCTTAATGCTGGTGAGATGACTTCTCTCTCTGAACTTTCTCCTCCTGGTTGCAGTTTTTTTAGTACCCCTAGGTCGGTTGGCCGGGGCGGGGGTCTTGCAGTTGTTTTTAAAGACAAGTTTAAGTGTAGACTTTCACCTTCTGAGTCTTATAGCACTTTTGAATCTCAGCTAATTACGCTGAATTCTTTTAAATCTGTGTTATGTGTACTGATTTACAGACCCCCTAACTTTCATGGGGGTTTTATACAGGAGTTCTCTGAACTTTTATCTGGGATTGTGCCTTCTTTTGACAATATTTTGATTTTGGGGGACTTTAATATACATGTGTGCTGCCCTTCAAAGCCCCTGGTCAAAGAATTTTTACATTTATTAGAGTCGTTTGATTTTTTGCAACATGTTTTGGGTCCAACTCATGAACGTGGTCATACCCTTGACCTTGTATTATCAAAGGGATTCTTTGTTGATAGTGTGAAAATTGTCGATACTGTTTTTTCTGACCATAAGACTGTTATTGTAAACACTAGCTTTCCTTGTGGTGCGCCATGTAATATTGCTTCTGCCTCAGTTTCATCTCGCATACTCAATCCATGCACAGCTAGTAGTTTTTCAGCTGCTTTTAATGTCTCTTCTTTTTTTTCATTGATTGAGTCACACTCTCCCTGCATAGGTGTAGAAGAGTTGGTTGATCAGTTTAACTCTTCTTGTTTAGAGATTTTAGATGTTGTGGCTCCGGTCAAAGTCAGGGGGAAAAAAGTCAAATCTCAGCCCTGGTTGAATAGTACTACCCGTGCTCTTAGGCAGGAGTGTAGGAGGGCTGAACGCAAATGGGTTAAAGATAAATTGCAAGTTTCTTATGAAATTTTGAAGAACCGCTTGAATGAGTATCAAAGAGCTGTTAAATTGGCTAGATCAAATTATTTTTCTGACATCATCTCCAGAAACGGTAATAATTCTAGAGTACTTTTTTCAACTGTAAATGCTGTTCTTCATCCTACTGCAACTCCTTCATTTACTCCTTCTGCTAAGTTATGTGAAGAGTTCTTAAACTTTTTTATTGGTAAGGTTGAAGGAATTAGATCTCAGATTTCATCTGTTGCCAATGATTTTATCGCTCATGTTGACCCTACGAACCAATTTACTAGTTTTATGCCTGTTTCTTTACAGCAGATAAATGATATAACTGCTCATATGAAGCCCACCAGGTCTCCTGGTGACGTGCTCCCTTCTTCTCTGTTTAAGAAGGTACTTGATTCAATTGGCCCGACCATTCTTTCTATTATGAATACTAGTTTGTCATCTGGTGTTGTTCCGGTTAGTTTTAAGCATGCGGTTATTCAGCCCCTTTTAAAAAGAAATGGCCTAGACTCCTTTGACATGAGTAGTTTTCGTCCAATTTCGAAATTACCTTTTATTTCAAAGATACTGGAAAAAATTGTGCATGCACAGCTAAATGACTACTTAATGAGGAATAATATTGCCGATAGATTCCAGTCAGGTTTTAGAGCTGGTCATAGTACAGAATCTGCTCTTTTGAGGGTCTCTAATGATATCCTACGAGGTGTTGATTCTGGAAACCGTGTTGTTTTGCTTTTGTTAGATCTTACAGCGGCTTTCGATACAGTGGATCATAACATTCTCATTAATCGTCTTAGGAATCAGGTTGGTATTCAGGGCTTAGCCCTGAAATGGTTCTCTTCATATTTGAAGGATAGGACCTTTTCAGTCAGTTTAGGGGAATATTTTTCTTCTGTTGCCCCTCTTGTGTGTGGGGTTCCACAGGGATCTATACTGGGACCTATTTTATTTTCCCTTTATATGCTCCCTCTAGGCTCGATTTTTGAGAAATTTGGGATTCAGTATCATCTGTATGCGGATGATTCTCAAATTTATTTACCATTGAAACATGGGCATAAATGTGCCATTCAGTCTTTCCATGCATGTTTGGCCGAAGTTAAGTGTTGGCTTGCGAATAACTTTCTCCAATTAAATGAGGATAAGACCGAGATGATTTTATTTGGAAATAAGGGGTGTGTGGATGATGATTGCCTGGGGTTGTTTCCTGGGAAAAAGCTGTCTAGTGTGAGGAACCTTGGTGTCATTTTTGACTCTGAGCTTAAATTTGACCGGCAAATCAATGCTGTCGTTAAGAATAGTTTTTTCCATCTTAGATCAATTGCTAAATTGAAATCTATCCTTACTTTTGATGATATGGAGAAGGTTGTTCATGCTTTTGTGTCATCCCGTTTGGATTACTGTAATGTTTTGTATTTGGGTGTGAGTCAGGCCTCTCTCTCCCGTCTGCAACTCGTTCAGAACTCAGCTGCCAGACTTTTAACAGGTACTAAGAAGAGAGAGCACATTACTCCGGTTTTAATTAAATTACACTGGTTACCCATAAGATACAGAGTTCAATACAAAGCATTGTTGTATGTTTTTAAGTCTCTGAATGGCCAATCACCTGAATATGTTACTGACTTAATTAGCCGCTGTCAATCCAGTAGATCTCTGCGCTCAAATGATCAATTGCTTCTCATGGTTCCGCGGTCCCGTTTGAAAGGTAAAGGTGATCGGGCCTTCTCTGTTGCGGCTCCTAGGCTCTGGAATGATCTTCCCCTGTCTGTGAAATCTTGTCCTTCTTTGGGTGTTTTTCAGAGTGCGCTTAAAACTTATTTGTTTTCTTTAGCATTTGATAATCCTTTGTAAGGTTTTTTTTTTTATGTCATGTGTTTGTATTGTTTTTTATTTCTTTATTTTACTTTCTATTTTATTCATTTTGTACAGCACTTTGGTTCCACTTGTGGTCTTGAAAGTGCTCTATAAATAAAGTTGAGTTGAGTTGAGTTGAGTTGAGGTGTCGCCCAGCCTGCAGCTCTGCAGATGTCTGCTAGCGAGGCGCCATGCGCTAGAGCCCAAGAGGAAGCCACACTCCGGGTGGAGTGGGCCGTCACACTAGGGGGCACGGTCGACCTTGCTGCTGGTAAGCCAAAGCAATGATGTCCACTATCCAGTGGAGCCCTTCCCTTCTGGCTCCCACCATAACAGACAAAGAGCTGGTCTGAGGTCCTAAAACAACGCGTTCTGTCGACGTAGGCCCAGAGGGCACGTACTGGACAGAGCAGTGCCAAGGCTGGGTCGAAGGGAGGCCTCTGCACAGCACTTAAAACCACTAAGGTCCCAAGAGGGTACGAGAGGAGGGCGAGGAGGATTCAGTCTCCTTGCTTGCCTCAGGAACCTGATGATCAGGTCGTGCTTCCCCAACGACTTACCTTCGACTGCTTCATGGAATTGCAGTCACAATTGCAGCCACATAAACTTTTAGGGTGGAGGGAGACAGCCTTCGCTCCAACCCTTCTTGCAGGAAGTAAAGCACGACACTGATCGAGCATCTCCGGGGGTCTTCTCGGCGAGAAGAGCACCAGTTGATGAAGAGGTTCCACTTCAACGCATAGACGTGTCTAGTGGTCGAGGCTCTAGCGGAAGTGATGGTAGCCGAGACCCGCAGGTGGCAGGGTACTCAAACCTGCCTCATCCCATCCAGGAGCCACACATGCAGTCTCCACAGATCGGGACGAGTGTGCCACTGGGTGCCCCGTCTCTGAGAGAGGAGGTCCTTCCTCAGAGGAGTTGGCCAAGGAGTAGCTGTCGTGAGGAGTACGAGTTCGGAGAACCAGGTCTTGGTGGGCCAATAAGGGGCTACCAACAAGACCTGCTCCTCATCCTCCTTGATCTTGCACAGAGTCCGTGCGAGAAGGCTCACTGGGGGAAACGCATACTTGCGTTGACCCCGTGGCCATTTGTGCGCCAAGGCGTCTGTGCCGAGCATGCCCTCGGTCAGAGAGTAATACAGGGCGCAATGGGATGAGTCGTGGGAAGTGAACAGATCTATCTGTGCTTCCCTGAACTGGTCCCATATCAGCTTGACCGGCTGGGAATGGAGTCGCCATTCGCCAGAGATTGGCCGGATCCGTGACAGCTTGTCGGCTGCCAGGTTCCGCTCTCCTTGAATGTAAATAGCGCGAAGGGACCTCAGGTGCTTCTGACTCCATAATAGGAGGTGGCGTGCGAGTTGCGAGTTGGAGGGACAGTCTCGATTGCACCCTTCGCCAGCAGGGTAGCAATCTCCGCTCTCATGATCGGGGCATTGCCACCGACCACCGTAAAGCGAACTCCCCGGAAACGGGGAGGAGACCGTGCGAACTGAATCGCATAGCCGAGCCTGATCGTTCGGGCGACCCAGCGAGATAGGCCAGGGAACTCTAACCAAGCTCCCAGGAACCGATCGAGCCGGGTCATACGAACCATAGGCGTCCCCTCGGAGGGGCAGCAGGGTGGAGAGACCAGCAGACACGGGGGTGTTACCCCCCGCGGGTGCGCAGTCGAGCTCCGCTCCCCGACAGAGGAGACCAGGGAAGGACCAGCGTTCCACGGGGGTCTGCTCTGCCGGGGGTCTGGCGATAGAGGGGGAAGGGAGCGGCGTGGTCCGGGGACGACACGCTCCCTTCCGCTCTCTCAGAGACAGAGAAGAATGAGTGACGCAAGGGGACGTCTTGCACACTCATTCTGCTCTGTGTGCTAAGTGATAGTGTCAAGTCTTTCTTTAACCAACTCAGGGTGCTGCCCACCCGTGGGTGAGCAGCGGGGAGCTGAGAACAAAAGATTCTCACCCGGCCCTCCACCGGGGGGAGGGGGCCTGCTACCACCTCCTGGAAAGGACTTGATGCCATCACTGAGCAGCCCGTCTCAGGAACGCCGCTTTGCCTGGCGTTTAGCGGGGCGCGGAGCCTGAGGGAGCTTTGGCGCCTTCCTGCGGCCTCCTCCACGGACCGGGTGAAGGCTGCTGCTGTGGCCTGCGGGAGGGAGGGGAGCCGCAGGGGGGCTGCGAGCAGACTGAGGCGGCTGTACCGACGGCTGGGTGGAGGCACTAGCTGGCCGTCTGGGCAGGATGTGTTTGATGGTCTGCTTCTGGGCGGTCGAGAACTGCTGGGCAAAGTCCGCACCGCTGAAAAGGCCAGCCTGGGAGAGGGGGGCATCGAGCAGACGAGTCCGCTCGGCGTCCCGCACGTCTGCCAGGTTGAGCCAGAGGTGGCGCTCCTGGACCACGTTAGTGGCCATCACCTGACCCAGGGAGCGTGCAGCCACTTTAGTCACCCGGAGAGCGAGGTCAGTAGTTCATTAAACGCCCCTGGATCAGTCCCGCCCTTGTGCATGTCCCTGAGCAGCTTTGCTTGAAAAACCTGCAAGGTGCTCATTGCATGCAGGGCAGTGGCCGCCTGTCCTGCAGCTCTATAGGACCTCGCCACCATAGATGACGAGAACCTACAGGCCTGGGACGGGTGCTTAGGAGTACCCTGCGAGAAGGCGCTCTGCGGACACAGTTGCATCGCAACAGAGCGCTCCACCGGGGGAATCCCAGTGTACCCACGGGCATCCGCGCCGTTGAGGGGAGGAAAGGGGATCGCTCACGGGAGGTCAAAGGAGCCTTACAAGTTTTCGTCAGTTCCCCATGCAGCTCGGGGAAGAAAGGGATTGGGGTCGGCTGTGGCCGTGAGGTGGCAGCCTTGCCCAAAAACCAATCATCCATCCGCGAGCGATCGGGGCAGGGCGGAGGGTTCCACTCTAGCCCAATGCTCACAGCGGCCCGAGACAGCATGGCCATCATCTCGGGATCAGACACGAGCAATGCACTCCCGGCGCTCAACGCAGCCGCATCCTCACTTCCCGAGGAGTCTAGCCCACCTTGTGATGCCGTAATCGACATCACATCCTTCTCTGGAGCACCGAATGAAACAGACGGCACCTGCGAAGAGGCACTCTACTAAATCACTGCAGCACTCGCAGGTTGCAACAGGGGGGTGCTGAGGGGGGTGTGGACCGAGGAACAAGCGTCGGATTTTTGTTCCACACCGTCACCGTCAGATCACCCTGTCCGCGAGCCGACGAGCTTCCCCTCAAAGAGGAAGCAGATCGGGTAACGGACGTGGGGACTCTCACTGTCAGATCATTGAGTCTAGATCTCAGCGTTGCGATGGTCATGTTCCCACAAAGAGAACATGAATCATCCACGAGCACTGCTTTTGCGTGCTCGAAGCCCAGACACACAAAACAGCGCTCGTGCCAATCAGAGGAAGACAGGAATCGACCGCACCCAGAAGAACGCGGGCAAACCATCTTTAAAAAGACGTGCCACGTGCAGCTCTTTCATTAGAGAGGAGGAAATTCACTCTTCAGCGCTGAGGCGACCAGGGAGAAGTGCAAAGTCTGGCAGACCGCTGCACAGATCGCAGGCAATGCAGAATCTCGCTGGGTACTGCCGTCACACCAACACTGGAGAGGACGTTCGTCTCGAAGAGTTGAACTCAGTACAATGGCTTGTGGAGTGAAGATGTCTCTTGGCTCCGAAGCGAAAACATACTGCGGTTGCATCTGCTTCCTCCTTTTATACCCACCAGGTGGGGCGGAGATACGCTATGCAAATTCCGTAGACCTAAGGCATTTTCATGCCATTGGCTCGTTTTTTAATACTCGAAGAGGATTGGCTTTCTATGCGAAACCCCCATTCTCCGTCATCCGACGTAACTCGGAGTGACTACGAAAGGGAACAGTGAGATCTAACAGTAAAGGATTTAGTGTGAAAATTTCCCTCAACCATTATTTAAAGAAAGATGCATAGACACAGATCCCTTGTTATCCTATTTACTTTTTATTTAATTAAAGTGATTTTAATGGTGGTGGATAATTTTCATAAAATCAGAAACATCAAAACATTTTTACAAAAAACAAACAAAACAAAAACACATTAGCCAACATGAGACAAGATATATGACATTTAATTGGCTTTATGCCCAGCTAAACTACTTCCTGATCTTCAGCCAGCTCCTTGTTTCCTATCTGCCATTATTGGCCAAATTGATTAATTCAGGTGTGTCTGATTATTGTTGCCATGACTACTGAGGTCAGGCACACCTGGATTAATCAATTTGGCCAATAATAGCAGACAGGAAACAAGGAGCTGGCTGAAGTTCAGGAAGTAGTGCAGCTGGGCATAAAGCCAATTGTACATTACCATAGCATATTTTAAATGATGATTTAAAAATACAAATTATTTTCCTCTGTGGCCATTAAACCATTACAAGACTTAAGTTGCTGAAGTGTTTTTGTTTTTGACAAACTCGCATATGTAGTACTGTGTGGCTCCACAATCTACCTGGCTCCAGCCTCCGGTACTACCAAGCTGCAGACAGGCACCTTTACTGCTGTGTGGCCCCTGCAGAGCCCAGACTGTGGTATTCAAGACGGGGTTACCATCAACATACACATACCCCACCTCTGTCACCCCTACCTGTAGTCCTATGAACACATGAGTAAGATCAGCTTCTCTGATATAGTTGGCCAGCAAGGTGTTTGTCTCTGTAGTTCTGGGCATGGCAAGAGACCCCCCACGCAACTTGCAGTTTAGAAGTGAGTCTTCATACCTCCGTGCTTCTGTCACCAGCAGGTAAAACATGTTTTCAGTCTCCCTAATACCTAGAACCACTTTAAAGACATTGACAAAACATAGAACAGGTTAGTTCCTTGTAAACATTTGTCCTTGTTTTCAGTGGAAATAATTGTGACATGCAATCTGAAGTCACAGAAGTCACACCGTTCTTAAGAAACTTGACCGCATTTCTCAGTTTGCTTATATTGATGTCCATCTGTCTGAAAACCTTTCTGTACCTCCCACAGTCACAGGTCGTACCTGTTACAAAAATTGTTATCACAAACAATAATAAAAATGAAGAAAATCATTTTGAACTCCACGGAAATGAAATTTCCAAACGGAAAACACAGATGATATGACATTTACCAGGTTTTCCTTTTAACCCTGGGAGACCATCAATTCCTTGTTGTCCTTTGTCACCTGTCACAGTAACAGATTAACCGTTATAATTTAATCTCTGTCATTTCATTTAAACATACAGTCTAATAACTAAACATTAGCCTCTAATTATTAATATTGCAAGCACATATCAATGATTTATAGAATCCAGTAATAAGAGTGAATAACCAGTAGGTGGCAGCAGTGCACATCAAGTGAAAAAAGTGAACTACTTCACACTGGTTTTTCCCCTTATCTGCAAAGCAAATTATGTCTGTTTCCAACTAACCATATTTTTTCTTTTGAAACATTAGTGTTTTGTGTCCTATTATAAGTAAATCTTTTTTTTCCCTTTTCTTTTTTCTTTTTTTTTCATGCAGTTATGTTCAGAGTAAGTAGAGAATAATTTCAAATTGTGTATCAGTTATTTATTTTTCAAGAGTGCCAAATTTTACTGGTACAGTATTGTTGTGAACTAATTGATGTAGGGCAATAAATACCTTCACTGTCTAGAAGGGCATTAGGACATTCACATAATTAGATCATTGAGCACTCCATTTTGAGTCAACAAGTGCTCTGCACATTTTCAACAAACTTTACAGATCAACTAAAAGTAATCATTACCATTAAATAAGATTCTTTTTGGTTGTGTTTAAGTGTGTTGTTCTCTGTCTGGAATAAATGTTTGAATATGAACTAGTGAATAAAAAGGGCATAGACAAATTAGAAAATACTGCACAACATGGGTGGAAAGGAAAGTTGCCTTCTGTTGATGAATCCCAGACACAGTGTTATCAATATAGCATATAACATGTAAACATAGCATGCATAAACAAACAGCATTCAATCTCTGTTTAGAGTCTAACCTCTCGTTCCCCTAGGGCCCATCTTTCCCATTTGGCCCTTTTCTCCTTTTTCTCCATATTCACCGGTCAGGCCTAAGGAAGAAAAAAACAAAGTTACTGGTTATCTGACTTTGCCAAATTTCATGAAAATTGTCTCAAAATGCTTTTCCAATGGAATCAAAAGCACACTATCAAAGCACAATAAGTCTTGTTATGTGCATACTCTTTTAGCCTCAATCATTGCATTTTGTGTGTGGCGAAATTATATTGTGTCAGTAGTCTTTGATATAAAACTGATTAAATTACATTTTCCAGCTCGTTAAAAGGTTTGAGACAGCTGTTTTTGGGACTGCTCGTGACAGCCTAGTACCAAAGTTCCTAATTAAATATCCATCTGGAAATGGTATAGGCATTCCTGAGTTTTGCGAAGCAATAATACAACTGCCAAAGCATTAATATAGGATGCAATTGCTTTCATTTCTGTACTGCCATTTAATATCATCTCTGTGATTAATCATTTTGGCTGAGTGGCACTGACATATGTTCTCATACTCATATTTTTTTTTTTTTTTTACAGAATAACGTGTTTGAGTTGCTGTTTGCCATCAGCAGTGATTGCTCCATTTATTCAAATATTTCAGTTATATGGCAAACTATGCTGGAAAACCTGAAAAACAGACAGCATTTATGAAATGATTTGTGGCGTACAGGAACCATCCTTGTGTCTAAACAAAATTATGTGGAGAGGAGGAACTGAACCATCTGAATGTCTCAAAATGATCTTTTCCCCTTGTGTATGATTTTGTGTTTGCTTTGAGGGTGTGAGATTGATTTAAAAACTGGAATGATAATTTACAGTAAAATTAATTAAAGCAGAGTCTAGCATGGTTTTGACAGTCAATCCCATCAGTTCTCAGTTTCTTTTTTTTCTGATAAATTTTTAGCTGTTTTGAAAACATTTTGCAGATATGTTAGGCTACGCTTAGATGCATAGCTAAAAATACAACTAAAATTTGCAGTAAACATTCAAAAACTTAATACCACCGTGGTCACTCTGTAGAGTGAAAAAACAGGCCGAGAGCCTTCCTGGCATTTTGGCTTTTTTCATTTTATTTTTAGTAAAGTACGTTTATGTGTGGAAAAGAGGTCATGTCTTTCTGTGATTGCAATTGCAGGCGTCCTTGGACTGGTTCGATTAACAGCCTGGAAGAGGCTTGTCTGCTGCAGAACTCTACACTTCCATCTTTGAACACATGGCGACACCGCTGCCCCTGGCCTCAATTAACATGTCTGCCTGCCCCTGACGTGACTTCCCTCAAGGGAAGATGTGGTCTGGCAGAAACAGACAGTCTACCAGCTACACTCTGATGCCCAGTGAGGGCAAGGACACATCAAACAGCTAACTTCAGGTCAAACTTAGTACAGTAGTACATGCTACTACTTTTTTGGAGTGGTACATAAGAAGCTACTGTCTAGCAGGAAATTCCAACAGCTTGATCAGTGTGCAGCTCAATTTTATAAAAATACATAATCCACAAAACTCATACAAGTTCACAAAACTCTGGACTACTTATTGTACCAATAGTATTTTAAAGTAAATTTACTTACTTTTTTTATTTTTTATTTTTATTTAATTTTTTTTTTTTTTTGCATTTGGCTTCTAAACTCTGGAGTGTCCTTTCTCAAAACAAGTGTGGTTCAGATAAAAGTTTCTTAAATCTAGATTAAGACACAACTCTTTAGTCATATCAAGTCAAGTACATTATATAGCACTTTTTTATATCCACATTTGGTAGAGCTGATCAAGGGTATTATTGATTGGTTAATTAATTTGATTATCCCCAACTGAGCAAGCCAATGGCAAGGAACCAAACAACTCCATCAAGTGACCTAATGGTGTCCTAAAACTCCATCAGGTGGAGAAAATGGAGAATGGAGAAAAACAAAACAAAAAAAAAACCTTGGGAGACCCCAGGCTCAGTTGGGGGCCAATTCTCCTCTGGCGTTTATGAACAAGATTTGTCTCTAAACAGACTTTAAACACAAACCTGTGATAAATGCTGATGGCGTTCATATGCGCATTAAGAATTTATTCTATAGTTATGTGCATTTGAATATACGTGTGCCGGTTTTTAATTCCCTCATACCTGAACAAACTACTTGTCCTGTCTATAAATTTGATACAGAATATTACAACGCTTTATCTGTAGAGGGGAAAACGCATTCACATAACACATCTCATAATTTATTACATAATTTATTATTATTATTACAGTTATGTCTCATGAAAGTGTGAAGTGTCTGAAATAATCCTTCTCCTTTGCTTTCTATTTTGGGATTCTCATACTAAGGATACTAGAGTATTCAAAAACAGATGGATTTGTTAAACTCCATAATATTTTCCGTATTTTGCAATCATTATATTCAAAAGCTGTATTTACTACCTTAATACTGCTTGCTCAGTTGGGATTATTTAGTGTTTAGCAATGTTGTTGATCTGTGTTGTGCTACTTTCATGTTATCAGTGTGAAGCTGCTTTGATACAATCTGTATTGTGAAAAGCGCTATATAAATAAATGTGACTTGACTTAATAATGTGTCAAAAGGCAGCATAATTTTACATCTGTTTAACTGAACATGTGACTTGAATCTTAAAATACGTATTGTTATATGATGACATTATTTTGTTGCCAGAGGAGTATGGGACCCAGATGAGACTGATTCTTTTCAAGATTTTTCTCCAACACCTCACCACCTTTTCACCACACACCTCAAAACACCTTTTTCCTTTGGCAGCTCATTTGTGGCTAAAAGAGATAAATGGACAATTTTTTATTTATCGCTAGATTCCCTGTTCATTATGGCCAAAATGCATTTACCTGAAACAATCTGTTTGAAAAAGTGTACAAAATAAATATTAATGAAATTGAAAAAAAATAATAAAAATCCATTCCCAGCACAGAAAGAGCAACTGCATTATAAAGCTTTATCAAAGCAGCTGATTTGAGTTTACTGGATATTTTGGCTATGAACAGGCATGCTTTAACCAACTTCCCTTTAATCTATCACTGATTCATTAAATAACAAACCAACAACGTCTCAGAGACCTCGCTGGCCAGGTGGACCGGTTTTCCCCACTCTGCCCTCTTCACCGTTTGTTCCCACGTCACCTGGATCACCTGTTATGAAGACAAAGTTAGAGATTGGGGCCTCTCAACAGAAAATGTACAGACAGGTCTTACCCAAACATGCTTCTCAGTTACATTGCAGCTGTTTAAATACAGACAGTTATTCAATATCAAGAAGGGTTGGTTTATTGGCATTGCCAAAAGTATGAGCTGCGGGGAGAGGCATTTCCTCTTAACAGTTTTTTTGTTTGTTTTGTTTTGTAAACAAACTGTTTATATTGTGTAACACACACACACACACACACACGCACACACACACACACGGCATATACAGAAATAGCATCAGCTCTTTAAATGCTGTCTGTTTGCCGTAATGGAATAATCACTGACATGTTAATGTTCCAGACAACCCTTTGGAACAAAGGCACACTGTAGGGTTTACCAGCAGGTTTTCTGTCATATGAGAAGCTACTGTAGCACATTAAATTGATGATTTCAGCTAACCAATATGACAACAACAAACCAGTTGGGAGCCAACAATGTTAAAAGTGGTCATCAAGTGTCACCTTAAAGAGCTATTTCTAACTGATCTTTCCCTGCAATTTAGATTTGTTAGTGGAACCTAAGTTATTCAGGTTGATACTGTAATGCCCTGCCATGGACAGGCCATCTATCCAGGGAGTTTCCCTGCCTTTAGCCCAAGACTCCGAAATAGGCATCCCCTGCTGTTTGGCAAGTTTGGAGCAGTTTGGAGAATAAATGTTATTCAACATTAATATCAAATAACATTTACATTAATTTAGATGTTACCACATGAATTATCATATCATAGCAATTCTTTTCGCAAAGTGAAGGTTATTTATCCAAACTAATAATGATAATGTTTGACCTGAGCAAATAATAATCATAATAATAATAATAATAAACTACAAACTGGCTGTTCTGAAATCTGTACTATAAAAACATGTTAAAAGATTATTAAAAAGGTGATAAAATAATCTTTTTTCATAAAAAAAAAACACAAATACCTTTTGATCCAGGGATAATGCTGTTGGAGCAAATTTCAGTTGTATTACAATAAAGGTGTACATTACAAAGTAATAGAAATAATAAAAGTTTCCTGCTAAAAGTGTGTACATCCATGACTTGAATTGGAAACTTCGTTCTGTTCTCAAGAGAGTGAAAAGGGAGTTTAACATATGTTTACCAGACCTTATCATATCTGTGTTTAGCTTTCAAACAACACTGTCCAGACTATCTCCTTGCACTGCACGTGAGGAATTTGGTTGTGTAAAAAAGTGTTGCCACCACCTAATTGAGTTGGCTTGTGAAAGCCAACTTACTGAAATCCTATTTAAACTTATTATTCTTCTTACTCAGAAATTTCTATCCATCTATCTATCTATCTATCTATCTATCTATCATCTATCTATCATCTATCTATCTATCTATCATCTCTTTCTATTTTCTAATAATCTTTCTTTCTTTCTAACTATTATTTCTTTCTAACTAATCCTTCTATCTATCTATCTTTCGAACTAATCTTTCTTTTAAACAAATCAATTTTTCTTTCTTTCTAACTAATCCATCTTTCTTTCTTTCTACCTAATCCATCTTTCTTTCTAACTAATCTATCTTTCTTTCTTTCTAAACTAATCCATCTTTCTTTCTTTCTAACTAATCCATCTTTCTTTCTAACTAATCTATCTTTCTTTCTAACTAATCTATCTTTCTTTCTTTCTTTCTTTCTATCTAAATTCTAACTAATCCTTCACTATGGTAACCCGGCAAACATGTGACTATGGCGGCTTGTGTCTCTTTTTTCATGTTTTGTGTAATAGAATCACCTGTATCATTTCCACCAGTACATCATCGATTCCTGCTTCTTTCCCAGGTTTCAGACTGCTCATTGCAGCTTCAAGTTCTTGTGGATCGAAAGGCTTGTTGAGTGCTCTGGCGGGGTTGTGGGTGGTCAGGACCGGTACCGCTGTTCCGCGGTATTCTCTTGTGGGTCTGTGCTGTTTTTGGCTGTGGCTGTTTGCCACCAGTCCTGCTACTGAGTTTGCTGTGACTGTTGTGAGTGTAGAGTGATCTTCCCCGACTTTGTTCAACAGGATATCTCCAAGTTCCATGGTGGTGGGGGAGAAGGGGTCCTCCCCGTGATAGGCACAGCACTGTAGTACACCATATTGAACTTTTGACCAATAAGACATCTCTTCATTTACTGCTATAAATTGATAACTGTCAGATAAGTATGATTTAAACCAGTGGTTCTCTCCCAGGGGGGCGCGAGTAGACTACAGGATGGGAGGGGGGGAAAACTGGGAGGAAAAAAAATTACATTTTTTTATCACTAAACTACTGTCATAAAAAGTTATAGTTTTGTATATACATAACTACTGAATAAAAATTTAAATGTGTTTGTTTGGACTGATTTAAAAAAAAAAGTTTTGAACAAATTTAAATTGGTTTGTCGATACACAGCAAATTCTGTTTTTTGGAATAAACTCCCTGTTAGTTAAAATCAACTCAATCTGAGTGTACATGTGAGACCATCAATTAGACTCCAGCGCAGAGTTAAAATAACTCTGCCCTTGGAGTTGAATTTTTAACACTTTTTTTCAGAGTTAAAATGGAGTTAAAATACTAATCCTACAGAGAGTAAATGTAACTCTAAAATTAATTATATGAACTCATTACCAGTGTTACCAGTTTAGTTTAACACTTCTTAGAGTTAACATTTATTTAACACAATATAATGTTTTGTGTGGAAATTACTACACTGGACACCATACTCTTGATTAACTGCCTTTATTTGAGCAAATCCATTTGGTTCAGACTTGAGGAGGAGTAACCTTCAACTGCTTGCTGCAGGACAGTCGTCTGAAGATCACAAAAACAACAGCATGAGGCATAATATAATCTAGCACCATTCATTGAGAATGCAAAAATATATAAGCTGAAAATCACGCACATCGTGGGTCACCAATATAGCCTAACGTTACATAGCTGTTACAATTCAATTGCCTGTAATGCATTGATGCATCAATTTCACGGCAAAACACTCATTTTCAGAAACACGGTGAATGGAAAGACGGTTAGCTAATGTTAACTCGTTTACATCGACAAAAAACCCACGCAAATAGCCATTTCAAAATTTGAAACAAGTAATTTAAACATGCGTTCAACAGCAAGTTTGTCATGGTCGTTGACGTTAATTAGTAAACAAACTAGCCTGTAACGTAACAGCTACGCGATGACCAAACGTGTTTGTCAGAAAATATATTTTTTAAATAGTTTTATATAAGTTACACTTTTACCTACCTCACGACGAAGCGTAAGTCCATTATTCCTTTGTGCAGCGGCAGGGTCGTGTCGTGGCGCACTTCTCAAAAATAACTCCAGGTGTAGTGTTAAAACACGCTCCTGAACACCAATGAATGAACTCCAAAATACAACACAGCCGGGGAGTATCCAATAACACAAACCGTGGTCAGAGTTAAAAAAATAACTCCAAAAAATTAACTCTTTCACACTTTTTTGCCTAACTCATGATTTTTCAACTCCTGAAATTTGCTGTGTAGTGCGCGCAAATGCATGGTGATAAGCGGTTTTATTACAGTATTTCTGAGTTGCTAAAACACTAAAATCCATTTGCAAAACCAAAGTTGCAAGTGTACAAACCACTTTATTGATTGAATCACACAGTTTGCAGAACTTTAAACACTTCTCATGTGGTTAGACACAACTAGCAAATCAGAATCACTGTTTGAGCAAAACTGTAAACACATTGTCATTCTCAAAGCACATGTAGCATTGTGGTGTACTTCAACTCAGAATGGCACAACACAGCCCCAAAAGTGAAATACAAGTAACACACTGTTGTCATCGGTAACACACAATCACTCAAAATTGAACACACCTGTTTCAAATCATTAATGTGTTGCACCTAATCAGTAATGTGAATATAAAGCCATGTCAAATCCAAATGGCATGTGTGATTTTCACAATGGAGGGCATGAGAGAAAGTGGAAGTGGAAGTGGAAGTGGACGTGGACGAGGAGGAGGAGGAGGAGGAGGAGGAAGAGACAGAGGAGGAGGAGGAGGAGGAGGAAGAGACAGAGGAGACAACGGAGGAGGAGGAGGAAGAGACGGAGGAGGAAGAGACAGAGGAGGAGGAAGAGACAGAGGAGGAGGAAGAGATGGAGGAGGAGGAGGAAGAGACGGTGGTGGAGGAGGAGGAGGAAGAGACGGAGGAGGAGGAGGAAGAGACGGAGGAGGAGGAGGAAGAGATGGAGGAGGAAGAGGAGGAGGAAGAACAAGAGCCATCATTTCCAATGAAATTAGAGCAACAATCATACACCATGTTCTGGTTCATGGAATGAGTATGAGGGAGGCAGGACTACGTGTCATATAAGCAGGTTCTCTGTGGCCTCCATTGTCAGGACATTCAGAGAAGAGAACCGGTAAGTGTACTATCATTTATGGTCCCTCAAACTTACAGTACAGTATGTACAGTTGTGGAACGTCTCAGTAAATTACTGTAACATCACCACAAATTGACCCTTTTCTAGCAGTATTACAGTAAAACTAATAGTATTACTGTAAAATATATATTTAATGTATTGTACATTTTGGTGACATTGCATTAGGTCTGTTTGTACAATTGTAACAAGCGGTTTTATTTGCTAGAATTGAAAGACCATGATATCATTGTCAATATGGTCCTTCAAAATAATCTCATTCGTCTGCGTGAAATAAAACAGCGAGTTGAGGAAGACAACGAGAACTTTGAAGGAATCAACAGTGTGAGTCTCTCCACAATTGACCGTGTCCTGAAACGCAACCTGATAAGTCTCAAACAAGCCTACCGCGTACCATTCGAGAGAATTTCTGAGAGGGTAAAAGAGCTACGATATCAATATGTACAAGTAGTAATCATGTTCAGAGATTATACAGCACTATTGAGTTTCTGTACATCTTCACTGTTGAATGAAATGCAGCACATGTATACAAAGCCATGAAGCCTGGAATGCTATATCATTTATGTTATATCAAAAATGTACTTATTTTCATTTCTATAGAGAATGTTGAACTGGATTCCATGGAGAGGCCTCATGAGTGCATCTTCTTGGATGAAGCTGGCTTCAATCTTGCCAAGAGGAGAAGAAGAGGCCGCAACATTATTGGTCAACGAGCCATTGTAGAGTTGCCTGGGCAGCGTGGTGGCAACGTGACCATATGTGCTGCCATCAGCAGCTACGGGGTCATTCACCGCCATGTGACTTTGGGACCTTACAACACTGCCCATCTTACAGTTTTTTTGTATTCGCTTTGATTTATCTTAGAAGTTACTACAACTTCCTGTTTCATGGCGAATCATCGATGCCACGGACACGCCCATCAACGAAAACGCGCAGATAGCACAACTTTACATCGTCAATGCCTTTAGAAGGCACAGCAGTAATTTGAAGTTGATCCGACTAAATCCCTAGGAGGAGTTCGTTAAAGTACGGAGTGTGTAAATCGTCCCAAATTCGTCACCAAATTCAAAATGGCGGACTTCTTTGCGGGCCTCTTGTCAAATGTGTAAAATTTCGTGCAGATCTGGGCATTTACAGCCAAGTTACTACAACTTCCTGTTTCATGGCGAGTCATCAACACCACGGACACGCCCATCGACGAAAACGCGCAGATAGCACAACTTTACATCGTCAATGCCTTTAGAAGGTACAGCAGAAATTTGAAGTTGATCCGACTAAATCCGTAGGAGGAGTTCGTTAAAGTACGGAGTGTGTAAATCGTCCCAATTTGGTCGCCGAATTCAAAATGGCGGACTTCCTGTCGAGTTTAGGGTATGGGTTCTTGAGGCTTTTTTGTGCGTCTTGAAGTGATACACGTCCCCACCAAATTTCATGCATGTAGGTTGAACGTGGACGAGGGGCTAATTTTTTCCAATTTTCTAGGTGGCGCTAGCGAGCCATTTTGCCCCGCCCATCCGCGAAACCCACAAAATACGAAATTTTTCACCAGTCCTGACATGAGTGCCAAATTTGGTGAGTTTTTGAGCATGTTGCGGCCCCGAAAATGGCGCTTACTTTGCAGAAAAAAAAAAATAATAATTAAAGCTGCAAGCAGCGATGGGCGGGCCCTCGCACCTGTAGCGCGTTGGGGTGTGAGGCGGCCGCATTGCATATTCTGCAGCTCAGCCAGTGCGGCTGTGCATTTGCTACGCTGTTTTGTTGAAGGTCACTTCCTGTTGCCAGCAGGTGGCGCTATGACTGTGAGTGAATGTCGGTGTGTAGATTTCTTCAGGGCGGGACTCTTGTCAAATGTGTAAAATTTGGTGCAGATCTGGGCATTTACAGCCAAGTTACTACAACTTCCTGTTTCATGGCGAATCATCGACGCCACGGACACGCCCATTGACGAAAACGCGCAGATAGCACAACTTTACATTTTCAATCCCTTTAGAAGGCACAGCCAAAATTTGAAGTCGATCCGACTAAATCCCTAGGAGGAGTTCGTTAAAGTACGTAATGAGTAAATCATCCAAAAATGGCGGTAAAATTAAAAATGGCCGACTTCCTGTTGAGTTCAGGGCATCGCTCCACGAGACTTTTCTGTGCGTCTGGACATGGTAGATGTACCACAGAAATTTCGTACATGTCGGTCAAACATGCGACGGGGGCTGCTTCGTTAAAAGTCACTTCCTCTTGCAAATAGGTGGCGCTATGAATGTGGGTGAATGTCGGCATGTAGATTTGTTCAGGGCGGGACTCTTGTCAAATGTGTAAAATTTCGTGCAGATCTGGGCATTTACAGCCAAGTTACTACAACTTCCTGTTTCATGGCGAATCATCGACGCCACGGACACGCCCATCGACGAAAACGCGCAGATAGCACAACTTTACATCGTCAATGCCTTTAGAAGGTACAACAGAAATTTGAAGTTGATCCGACTAAATTACTAGGAGGAGTTCGTTAAAGTACGGAGTGTGTAAATCGTCCCAAATCGGTCGCCAAATTCAAAATGGCGGACTTCCTGTCGAGTTTAGGGTATGGGTTCTTGAGGCTTTTTTGTGCGTCTGGTCATGGTAGATGTACCATAGAAATTTCGTACATTTCGGTTAAACAAGTGGCGGGGGCTGCTTCGTTAAAGGTCACTTCCTGTTGCCAGCAGGTGGCGCTATGACTGTGGGTGAATGTCGGCATTTAGATTTGTTCAGGGCGGGACTCTTGTCAAATGTGTAAAATTTCGTGCAGATCTGGGCATTTACAGCCAAGTTACTACAACTTCCTGTTTCATGGCGAATCTTCGACGCCACGGACACGCCCATCGACGAAAACGCGCAGATAGCACAACTTTACATCGTCAATGCCTTTAGAAGGCACAGCAGAAATTTAAAGTCGATCCGACTAAATCCCTAGGAGGAGTTTGTTTAAGTACAGACTGTGTAAATCGTCCCAAAATGGCCGCAAAATTCAAAATGGCGGACTCCCTGTCGAGTTTAGGGTATGGGTCTTTGAGGCTTTTTTGTGCATCTGGACATGGTAGATGCACCACAGAAATTTCGTACATGTCGGTCAAACATGCGGCGGGGGCTACTTCGTTAAAGGCCACTTCCTGTTGCCAGCAGGTGGCGCTATGACTGTGGGTGAATGTCGGCATGTAGATTTGTTCAGGACGGGACTCTTGTCAAATGTGTAAAATTTCGTGCAGATCTGGGCATTTACAGCCAAGTTACTACAACTTCCTGTTTCATGGCGAATCATCGACGCCACGGACACGGCCATCGATGAAAACGCGCAGAGAGCACAACTTTACATCGTCAATGCCTTTAGAAGGCACAGCAGAAATTTGAAGTCGATCCGACTAAATCCCTAGGAGGAGTTCGTTAAAGTACGGAGTGTGTAAATCGTCCAAAAATGGCCGCCAAATTCAAAATGGCAGACTTCCTGTTGAGTTTATGGTATGGGTTCTTGAGGCTTTTTTGTGCGTCTTGATATGATACACGTCCCCACCAAATTTCGTGCATGTAGGTTGAACGTGGACGAGGGGCTAATTTTTTCCAATTTTCTAGGTGGCGCTAGCGAGCCACAAAATATGAAATTTTTCACCAGTCCTGACATGTGTGCCAAATTTGGTGAATTTTTGAGCATGTTACGGCCCCGAAAATGGCGCTTACTTTGCAGAAAAAAGAAAAATAACCCTAACAGTTTCAATAGGGTCCTCGCACTGTTAGTGCTCGGGCCCTAAAAAGAAAAAGAAAAAATAACCCTAACAGTTTCAATAGGGTCCTCGCACTGTTAGTGCTCGGGCCCTAATAACCCTAACAGTTTCAATAGGGTCCTCGCACTGTTAGTGCTCGGGCCCTAAAAATAACCCTAACAGTTTCAATAGGGTCCTCGCACTGTTAGTCAAGTCAAGTCACATTTATTTATATAGCGCTTTTCACAATACAGATTGTATCAAAGCAGCTTCACAGTGATAACATGAAAGTAGTACAACACAGATCAACAACATTGCTAAACACTAAATAACCCCAACTGAGCAAGCCAAAAGCAAGCCAAAAGCAAGGCGACAGTGGCAAGGAACCAAAACTCCATCAGATTGGATGGAGAAAAAACCTTGGGAGAACCCAGGCTCAGTCGGGGGCCAGTTCTCCTCTGGCTTTCTTTCATATTGTTTATATATAAATATTAAATATAAATATTGTTTATGTATAAAACGGCGCCATAACATATTGCAGTTGAGTTGTCTCTTCACAGGCGTTGGTCCTCTCATCACAGGCATTGGGGCATCCGAAATCCCTGTGAGAGGCTGGATACAAAACTGGACCTGACGAACGCCATTTTTCTCGGGACAAGCGTCCTGAGATAACAGCAGAAAGGCAGATGGGAAATAATTAGCATAGCTGATGTTCATAATGATTTCCATTATACGGGAGTTGGTGTTAGAAAACGTCTCGGTTACGGATGTAACCCCCGTTCCCTGAGTAGGGAGACGTTACGTCAGAAGTGACGGAGATTGGGGATTTCACATAGAAAGCCAATCCTCTTCGAGTATTTAATCACGAGCCAATGGCATGCAATGCCTTGGGGCTGCGGAAATTTGCATAGCGCACTCCGCCCTACTCCGTGAGTATAAAAGGAGGAAGTGAACGCAACCGCAGTATGTCTTCGCTGAGGAGCCGAGACTGAACTCGGGCGTCTACCCAGCGATACAGCAGAAGTGGCAGGGAGACGTAACGTCTCCGTTCCCTACTCAGGGAACGAGGGTTACATCCGTAACCAAGACGTTCCCTTTCGTAGTCACTTCGAGTTACGTCAGAAGTGACGGAGATTGGGGATCAATGCCATCACGCCATCTTACAGCTGTCTTCCAGTGCCCTGCGAAAGTCTAGACTCCTGACTGAAGGCTTAATCCAGGAATCCTACTTTGACACAAGAATACCAAGGTACACTGGGAAACATATCCCGGGAGGGAGATGTTACCAGATGCCTGCCGTAGGGAGGACTTACAAAGTACATATGGCCGCATAGGGACGCATATAAGAATCACTGGAGCACCAACCGTAGGTGGTACTTAGGCTCCAGGGGTGGCAGATGGCTTGCCAAGGAAAGACACATGCTCAGAGAGGCTTACAGTGGATAATACACATGGGACAGTTACCGTAGGGAACCGTACGCATGGAGGCACCTAGCCGGCAACCAGAGCGAAGCAGTGGTGCCCACGTCTTGGGTGCTGGAGGACTCAAGGCTTCAAAGGAAGACTACTGAGGAATATCGCACTTATCCAGTCGAGAGTGGAATGGCGAGCAAGCGAAGACACCTAAGCGGGTCCGGTACTGGCGGAAGCGAGTACGTGAGAGGACACCGGCTCGACTCGTAGATTATAGAATCTGGCGAAGGTGTTTGGTGTCGCCCAGCCTGCAGCTCTACAGATGTCTGTTAGCGAGGCGCCGTGCGCTAGAGCCCAAGAGGAGGCCACACTCCGAGTGGAATGGGCCGTCACACCAAGGGGGCACGGAAGGCCTTGCTGCTGGTAACACAAAACAATAGCGTCCACTATCCAGTGAGACAGCCGTTGTTTTGAGAGAGCCCTTCCCTTCTGGCTCCCTCCATGACAGTCAAAGAGCTGGTCTGAGGTCCTGAAACACTGCGTTCTGTCCACGTAGGTGCGAAGAGCACGTACCGGACAGAGCAGTGCCAAGGCTGGGTCTGCCTCCTCCAGGGGCAGCGCTTGCAGGTTCACCACCTGGTCCCGGAAGGGAGTGGTGGGAACCTTGGGCACATATCCCGGCCGGGGTCTCAAGACAACGTGAGAGTAAGCCGGCCCGAGCTCCAGGCACGCTTCGTCAACGGAGAATGCTTGCAGGTCCCCCACCCTCTTGATGGAGGCCAATGCAACCAGGAGTGCTGTCTTCATAGACAGAAACTTTAACTCTACCGATTGCAGAGGCTCAAAGGGAGGCCTCTGGAGAGCACTTAAGACTACTGCGAGGTCCCAAGAGGGTACGAGGGGAGGACGAGGCGGATGTAGCCTCCTCGTTCCCCTCAGGAACCTGATGACCAGATCGTGCTTTCCAATGGACTTACCTGCAACTGCATCATGGGACGCGGCAATGGCCGCGACATACACCTTGAGGGTGGAGGGTGACAGCCTACGCTCCAACCCTTCCTGCAGAAAGGAAAGCACAACACTAATCGAACAACTCCGGGGGTCTTCTCCGCGAGAAGAGCACCAGTTGACGAAGAGGCTTCACTTCAACGCATAAAGGTGTCTCGTGGACGACGCTCTAGCGGAAGTGATGGTTGCCGCCACCGTAGGTGGCAGCGAACTCAGACCTGCCTCGTCCCGTCCAGGAGCCACACGTGTAGCCTCCACAGTTCGGGACGAGGGTGCCACAGAGTGCCCCGTCTCTGAGTGAGTAGATCGCGTCTCAGAGGGATGGGCCAAGGAGGTGCTGTCGCGAGGAGCATGAGTTCGGAGAACCACGTCTTGGTGGGCCAATAAGGGGCTACCAGCAAGACCTGCTCCTCGTCCTCCTTGATCTTGCACAACACCCGTGCAAGGAGGCTCACTGGGGGAAACGCATATTTGCGTGGGCCCCGAGGACAGCTGTGCGCCAGTGCATCTGAGCCGAGAGTGCCCTCGGTCAGGGAGTAAAACTGGGCGCAGTGGGATGAGTCCCGGGAGGCAAACAGATCTATCTGAGCCTCCCCGAACTGGTCCCAAATCAGCTGGACCGTCTGGGGATGGAGTCGCCATTCGCCGGAGACGGGGCAGATCCGTGACAGCTCGTTGGCTGCCAGGTTCCGGTCTCCAGGAATGTGCACAGCACGAAGGGACCTCAGGTGCTTCTGACTCCATAGCAAGAGGTGGCGGGCGAGCTGCGACAACTGGTGCGAGCGTAGACCCCCCTGATGGTTGATGTACGCTACAGCAGTGGTGTTGTCTGACCGGACAAGTACATGTTGGCCCCTGAGCAGTGCTCGAAAGCGGTGCAGGGCCAGGCGTACTGCCAACAGCTCGAGGCAATTGATGTGCATGAGGCGCTGGGGTCCTGTCCAGGAACCCGCGGCTGCATGCCCATTGCACATGGCACCCCAACCCGTGGTAGATGCATCCGTGGAGACAACGAGATGCCTGGAAGCTCGCTGAAGTGGGACACCGGCCCGCAAGAAGCTGAGGTTTAGCCACGGGGAGAAGGTACGGCGGCACGCTGGAGTCACTGGAACTCGAAGCGAGCCGCGATGCCATGCCCACCTCGGGACTCGATCGCGAAGCCACAGCTGAAGTGGTCTCATATGAAGCAAACCGAGCGGTTTGCGGATGCCATATGCCCCAGGAGCCTCTAAAAGAGTTTCAGTGGAACCACATTCTTGCCTTCGAACTGACGAAGGCAAGTCAGCAGTGAGCGCGCGCGCTCGTTCGTGAGCTGCGCGGACATGGCGACTGAGTCTATCTCCATGCCGAGAAAAGAGATCCTCTGCACGGGGCAAAGTTTGCTCTTCTCTCGGTTGACCCGAAGGCCCAGACGGGCTAGGTGCCGGAGCACCAGGTCTCTGTGTTCGCAAACCTGTTCTCGAGAGTGTGCCAGTATCAGCCAATCGTCGAGATAGTTCAGGATGAGAACCCCTTGTTCGCGAAGGGGACGCGAGGAGACAGAGCTAACCCGAATGGGAGAACCGTGTACTGATATGCCCGGCCTTCGAAAGCGAACCGCAGAAAGGGTCTGTGTCGAGGCAAAATGGAGACATGAAAGTACGCGTCCTTCAGGTCGATCGCTGCAAACCAATCCTGAGGCCGAATGCATTCGAAATGCGTTTGGCTGTGAGCATCTTGAACGGTAGCCGATGAAGAGCACGGTTCAAGCTGCGCAGATCCAGGATCGGTCGTAACCCACCGGTCTTCTTGGGGACGATGAAGTAGGGGCTGTAAAACCCGGATTTCACCTCGGCTGGAGGGACAGTCTCGATTGCACCCTTCGCCAGCAGGGTCGCAATTTCCGCTCTCATGACCGGGGCATTGCCACCGACCAAAGTGGAGCGAACTCCCCTGAAACGGGGAGGAGACCGTGCGAACTGAATCGCGTAGCCAAATCTGATCGTTCTGATGACCCAGCGGGACAGTCCGGGGAGCTCTAGCCAAGCTCCCAGGAAGTGAACCAGCGGGGTCATGCGAACCACAGACGTCCCCCCGGAGGGGCAGCGGGGCGGGGAGACTGGCATGCGTTCGAATGTTACCCCGTGCAGATGCACAGTCGAGCCCCGCTCCCCGACAGAAGAGACCAGGGGAGGACCAGCGTCCCACTGGGGTCTGTTCTGTTGGGGTTCTGGCGAGAGAGGGGGAGGGGAGGAGCGTAGTCGAGGAACGACACACACTCCCTTCCGCACCCTCAGGGACAGAGAGGAATGAGAGGGTCGAAGCACTGGGGCGACGAGCGTACTCATTCCAGTCTGTGGGCTCAGTGATGATGTTAAGTCTTTCTTTGACAAACTCAGGGTGCTGCCCACCCGTGGGTGAGCAGCGGGGAGCTGTTTTGAACAAAAGATTCTCCCCCGGCCCTCCACCGGGGGAAGGAGGGGGCCTGCTACCTCCTCCTGAGAAACACTCAACTTCATCACTGAGCAGCCCGTCTCAGGGGCGCTGCTTCGCCTGGCGTTTAGCGGGGCGTGCGGCCTGAGGGGGCTGGGACGCATGCCTACGGCCTCCTCCACGCCGCGTCCCGGATGAAGGCTGCTGCTGGGGACGCATGGGAGGGAGGGGAGCCGCAGGGGGGCGTCCTCGGCGGCGAGCAGAGGGAGGTGCCTGAGCCGACGGCTGGGTGGAGGCAGCAGCTGACCGTCGGGGCAAAATGTGTTTGATGGCCTCCGTCTGCTTCTGGGCGGTGGAGAACTCCTGGGCGAAGTCTTCAACCGCACCGCCGAAAAGCCCAACCTGAGAGAGGGGGGCGTCGAGCAGCCGTGACCGCTCGGCGTCCCTCTGTGTCTGCCAGGTTGAGCCAAAGGTGGCGCTCCTGGACCACGCTAGTGGCCATCACCTGCCCAACGGAGCGAGCCGCTACTTTCGTCGCCCGGAGAGCGAGGTCAGTAGCCGCTCGCAGCTCGTTAAAAGCCGTGGGTCAGTCCCGCCCTCGTGCATGTCCCTGAGCAGTTTGGCTTGAAATACTTGCAAAGTGCTCATGGCATGCAAAGCAGCGGCCGCCTGTCCCGCCGCTCTATAGGATCACGCCGCCATAGATGACGAGAACCTACAGGCTTTGGATGGATGCTTGGGAGGCCCCCGAGAGGAGGCGCTCTGCGGACACAGTTGCATCGCGACAGAGCGCTCCACCGGAGGGATCCCTGCGAAGAGGCAGACGCCTGAATCGAAGCAGCGCTCGCTGGCTCTAACACTGGGGCGGTGGGTGTGGCCCGAGGTTCTTTCGTCGGGTTTTTGTTCCACACCGTCACCGTCAAATCACCCTGTCCGCTAGTCGAAGCGCTTCTCGAGGAAGAAGTGGATCGAGTAACGGATGTGGGGACTCTCACTTTAGTTAGATCATTGAGTCTCGAACGCAGTGTAGAGATGGTCATCTTCCCACAAAAGGAACATGAGTCATCCACGAACGCTGCTGCTGCGTGCTGAATGCCCAGGCACACAGAGCAGCGATCGTGACCATCAGAGGACGACATGAATCGACCGCATCCAGAAGAACACGGGCGAACCATCTTTAAAAAGACGTGCCACGTGCAGCTCTTTTACAAGGAGGAAATTCACTCTTTCAGCGCTGAGGCGTCCAGGGAGAAGCGCACAGTCTGGCAGACCACTGCACAGATCGCAGGCAATGCAGAATCTCGCTGGGTATTGCCGTCACACCAACACTGAAGAGGAAGCTCGTCTCGAAGAGTCTTGTCTCAGTGAGAATGGCTTAGGAGTGAAGAAGCGAAAACATACTGCGGTTGCGTTCACTTCCTCCTTTTATACTCACGGAGTAGGGCGGAGTGCGCTATGCAAATTTCCGCAGCCCCAAGGCATTGCATGCCATTGGCTCGTGATTAAATACTCGAAGAGGATTGGCTTTCTATGCGAAATCCCCAATCTCCGTCACTTCTGACGTAACTCGAAGTGACTACGAAAGGGAACCACTATCTCACAAACTCTCCGTAACCTGAACTCTCCGCAACCCAACCATACACGCCGACCCGTTTGACTAAGGCTGTCGAGCCCCACTGTCGCGGAAATGCGTTTCAGTGGCAAACGGTTCCGTATGGCATAACAGAGGACTAAAAGGTAAGCATTATGTGAATGCTTATAACAGTGTTATATATAGCCTATATATATATATATATATATATATATATATCATATCGTCCAGCCCTAAAACTTTGTTTTTTTGGTAAGTGTTTATTAAAAAAACATCCAATAATGCAGAATATGCAATGATAAATATTTAATTGATGAGCTGTTAATGTATATAACAATACAAAATATATGGGTATAGTTTTACAGCAAAATTCAGCATATTGACACAAAATGATAACTGCAAATCCACCTTTCGCTGACTGGAGTCCAGTTGTTTCTGTGAATTGCAGCGATCCATTTGCTCCTCTTTCTATAGCAGTCTGTAAAATACATACCTCCGATGTTTTGTCAAATCTAGTTGTAGGCCGACAGTCAATCGCAAAGCTCTTTCCCACTTTATTTGTGTGTGTTGTGTTTGTTTTTCGCGCCATTCACGCTGAACACATACAGCCGCTCAGTCTTTTTGCCACTCACTGTGAGGAACTGCAGGCACTCCGGCCGACGGTGACGTCACACGCATTCCCTCTATAGGGTCCTCGCACTGTTAGTGCTCGGGCCCTAAAAATAATCCCAACAGTTTCAATAGGGCCTCGCACAGTTAGTGCTCGGGCCCTAAAAAAACATAACTCTAACAGTTTCAATAGGGTCCTCGCACAATTAGTGCTCGGGCCCTAATCAAAGGTCGAATATTTTGATGAATGAAGAGACAAATATACTTCTGAAGTCTGTATTTGTCTAACTTGCTTAATAAAAAAAAATCAGAAGTGACATTGGCGCAGCTCTACCTTCTAGATCAAACTGCTGGAAAAAATACTGGCTGCCAGGATGACTGTCATGTCACACAGTTCTACGACTATTTCCTCTGTCCTTAACAGGAAAAGACCTCCCTTTTCCACCACTGTGTTTCTAACTTCCAGATGCAGTGGGGGTTTTTTAAGCTTAAAATTTTCCCTTGAATTCTGGGTAAAAAGGTCATGCCTAATTTGAAAGAGTAGTTCTTCACCAGCCCTGAGCTATTTTTGTCTCATGTTTGATAAGTCATATTCTTTTTGAAATTATGGTCTTTCCTCTGAAACATGCTTGGTTGAGTTGAGTCATACTCGAGGGGAAATGACATGTTGCTCAAAAATGTCTCTAACTAAAGACAACAATATGGTCTTGTATATATGGTTATATACTGTATATGGTTGTTTTTAGAATGCAGTCAGGAAATGTTGACACATTTTCTTGTGTGCACTGAAACAGCTGTCACGTTGCCTCTGATACTTTACAATCCTTTATTAAGTGCTTACAATTGTTTTCCATGTCACTTCAATACAGAATAACCTAATAAAACAGTGACCATATGCTCAACAGAAACGTAAAAGCATAGCCTATAGGAATGCAGGTTGTATTTTGGATCATGCAACCAGGGCAGGGGTATTACGTGTATGATAACATCTGCTGGAGTGGAGAGAATTTTGCATTTTAGAGAAATAAGGTAGGACAAACTTTGAAACAGGGTTGCAATGAACAAAGAATCTATTCATGGAAGAGGTCTGGAAAATCCCAGGTCACATCAAGCCCTGGCCTGTGGCCCTCAGCACATTCAAAGAAACGTGTCAAAACAAACTGCTAAACTTATATCCACAAAAACAAACCAGACCTTCTTCCTTTTTTTTTTGTTCACTCTCACTAGCATAAAATCTCACTGCATAAATATGATATAAAAATAAATACGTTAAAATATGTTGATTTGTTCCCTGTCCTAAAGAGGAACAATTTAAATCAAAGGTAATCATTCTGCTTGACTGGCACAGGCAGGCCTGATAAGCCCTACTAACTGTGACAGCTTTAATATTAAGGCTGGTTCCTGATGAGATTGTGCAGACCCTAAATGTTGAAGTTCATTAAAAGAGATTGATACCATTATTGCAGGAGCTTAGGGTAGTTAAACAATGACAACATTTAGATTGATTGGCTAGTTCAAGGGGACTGCTCTCATTCATGTGGTATGCTCAAAATGTTTTGCTGGCTTCTCAGGTTCTAAGGATCAGCATGAAAGATCATTTATACTACATGGTGAGAGCAGATAAGATGGAGTAGCTGCCATCTGAAAGTGTTTGCACCCTTCATCAGCTTCAAGTGCTTAGGGTGTTGAGAAAGCATTGGATTAAAGGTTTTATTCCTGTGTTTTTCTTTCTCTTATTGAAAGCCATAATAGACATTAAAGAGCACCTATCATGGATTTTTGAAAATGACTGTTCATGTAGTGTGGACTATAGCTCTAAGGGAATGAAAACATCCTGCAAAGATTTATATCTGAAAGTGCACCGTATATAAAGTTATTGTCTTTCAAAAGTGGCATGGTGGCCAAATTTGTAGCCAAATTTGGCATGGAACCTCAAAACATGGTTCCGATGAAGTGTACCAATTTTCGTTTCGATTGATCAAACTTTGGCTAAGATACAGCCTCTTAGCCAATTTTACGTGGACCTCGTTAAGTTTGCGACACCATAACTTTTGAACAAAGATTAATAAAAAAAAAATCGGGAACAGTACTTTTATGCGGCTCAGTCCGAAGATCATTTGAGTGCATGTCTGGAGAAAATTGGACCAAATTTGAAGGAGGAGTAGCGAAAAAACTGAGAACTGTACGTTTCAAAATGGCCACTACCATATATATTATAATACAGTATACGTATATGACATCAATCTATAAATCATTGCAGAGCAGTATATTAAGTATTACTTATTTATCTATTATAGAAATAGTTTGTTGTAATTTAAACCAAATACAAAGTAGTATAAATACAAAGTATCAAAGATCAACAAAAGCTGACAAGATATAGGGTACATAAGTTATATAAAGAGGCACAAAATATTCCTAATGAATTTCTCATGGTTTATGACAAAGACGAATCAGTTCTCCTATTTAAATGTTGAAAAAAGGGAACCATGAAAGAATCAATATTATGTGCAAATACAGTTAATTTTTCCAAGTTTGAGTGTACTAATAATAATTTGAGCATATTTTTCTTTGCTATGGACATCTTAATAAAAAATGGTTTGAGAAGGTTAGAAATACAGACTCCCAGTAAAGTTATTATGGGACAAACTGGGATGCTGAGCCCAAGGATGTCTGAAATACTGCTCATGACAAGTGGACACTGCCAGAATACATGAAAATAATCATCAGTGGAGGTATGGACCGCATGAAAAGTTGTTATTTTTAATATATCCCATTTGTTGCACTTTGTATGCTGTGATGTGTGTCCTATGGATAACCTTATATTGAATAATTTGGATTTTGGCATTACAAGACATAGAATAAATATTATTGCAGACCTCTTGCTGCTTGATATTTTGATCTGTACATATGTCACTAGCCCATTGTTGAATTGGAGTGAACTTTTTTTTTTTGCAGATATTAAGAATGTATAAATTTGTGATAGTATTTTATTTGGTTTTAAAGATTTAATAGTTTGGTATATGGGTGAATTTTTTTAAGTACCAGAACCAAATGACTTTTGTATGACTTTTTTTAAACGGTATATATTGATAGTAAGTTTGAGCAGAGCCCGTCTAACGGAGAGATAATATCACTTCCTTGGCACTTCCTATTAGCCCCGTTGTATATTATCTTGGTTGCAGTTCCATTAGAATTCCACTGGAGGTGATCGAGGGCGAGCGCAGAATGAATGAGTCTATGGGGCTAAACGGCTAAATGTGTCTCTTTCACCTGCTTGTCATTAAATCAAAATAGATTTTATTGTTGATTCCGCAAGTTCAATATAGATTATAGGCCAAAAGTCGAATGAACGAGTACTTATGTCCTTTTGATTTCTTACAGGTTAGGCTGTTGTTGGCTGGAACACGCTAGCATTCTGCTATTGTGTGACGTCATCAAATTTTTGAACGGCTTTTTAGAACAGATAAGTGAACTTAAAAATGCAATTTTCAGCTGAGTGTATTTTCTTAGCCCTCCCTTTTGAATGCAACTTTCAAATTACTTGACAAAAAATTACATCCTGAGAAACGTGGATTTTTTGGGGTGAACCCCCATTGACTCCCATTCATTCTGCACTCGACCGCGAGCGCCCCCGCATGGACAGAGACGCATTACTGCAGCCAGTCCAGAACCCGGAAGTAACCAGCCAGTGCCTATTCTCTTCAATTAGACATTCTCTGGTTTGATGCAGTTGTATTTTGACCGAATAAGGTCAAAGGTCATGAACAGGCCCTCGTTGTATAAGTGGCCTAGGCTGGTTACTCCTCTTTGACAGCAGATGGAAAAATTAAATGCTTTATTATTAAATAGAAAGTCTATAGGTAAATCTCTAGCTTGGGTTATTCCATATTGGTGTGTTGGCTGGTGGTTCCTGTCACTGATACACCAGTGTCAGCGCCAGACCTCTACACTTCACTAACTCATTCCGCATCCCCTGAGTTCTGATCACCTGCACCTGTCATCACCACCTGTTACACATCTCCAGTCACTCAACTCACTATTCAAAAATGCCACCAGTACCCTCACTCATTTGTCAGGTCTCGTTGATACAACGTCAACTTACTTTCTCTCTCTCTTACTGACTCTCTCTTACCAAGACATTGTTGTCCTTGGATTGCTTGTCCTGTCTCCTGGATCCCCAGTCTTACCTGCTGTCTTCATCCTGTCCATCTTCCTCAGACCGGTTATCATCCATCAACCTGTAACAGATAAGAGACTTTATCAGAAACCATTCTGCTGATTATTATTTCAATGACTCTTGAACTTACCTGATGTGACTGTTTCTGAGTGCTTTAAATAAACACTACTGCAAACTTTACCTGTTTTTGTTGTTCTGATTCATGACAGAAGACCTGATCAACATGCACGAACCAACAGATCAATTGTTGCACGGTTGCAATTGCCGAAGTCTTGCGTGACAATCCGCACCCTATTCCACCTCCTGCCATCAATCCTTCTTCATCTGCCTCAGTCCCATGGCCTGACCAGCACCTTACTCCGGCAAGGAGGAGTGCAGCGGCTTAATTTCTTCTGCAGTGCAAGCAAACATCACAGATTGCCTCAGAGAGAGCGATAGTCGCTTTTCTCTTCTTTCTCCTAACCAGACCAGCCATGCTCTGAGCTAGAGCGCTTTGGGTTGCAAAATGTACTGTTACTCAAACTCTCTCAAATTTCGTTGGTCACTTCCATGAAGTCTTTGCACCAGTCTCAAACTCTCTATCCATTTATGATCAATTATTTCAAGCAGCTGCCAGCGGATGGAATGAGACGGCTCTGATTACAGCTTATCGTCAAGGTTTAGATCCTGAGATTTGTTTACAACTAGCCATACACGATGACATCATTAGTCTGGAACAGGGCCAGCTCTATACCTTTGGTATAGACCTTTGGTAGCCCTAGGCGAGATTGATTTTTAGTGCCCCCACCAAAAAAAAAAAAAAAAAAAATGTATGTGTGAATGTATATTTTTTATTATTTTTTTTTATTTTTGGTACGTTTAAGCATAATTTATTTTTCGACTTATTTGTTGGCCAGTTGTGGTCTGTGTAATATTAAATATTAAAAGTTCTAAACCTAAAATTATGTATGTATGTTATGTATTGTTCTACTATAGTAATAATATTTAGAATAATATTGTCACAGAACAGAATGGCACAGACGGGTGAGTATGAACAAGGTTTATTGAATAACAGTCACAGTATGGTAAGTAGCGTGCTAGTTGAAGTTGGAGAGGGTTATGAACAGTCTGATGATGTTTTCCTTATCTGAACAGGAGCGGGAGAATGGAGAGCTGACCGGAACAGCGGAGTTGGAGACTGGAGAGGACTGGCAGCAGACGGGGACCAAGGACAGGAACAGACGGGAGGCTGACGGGCTGGATATACGATGCAGGTAAGTAGAATCAGGAACGTGAGATAGCGGTAGGGAGTCTGTAATCGTGGTAGAGACGAGACCAGACAGTGAGTGACTGAATGAGGTGAGTATATATGGAGTGGATGATAGTCCGGATAAGTGATGGAAGGTGGTGACGACAGGTGGTGATGATTAGTAGTCAGGGGAACCGGAACGAGTAGGCGGGGTGAAGGTATCTGGTGCTGACGCAGATGGATCCGTGACAAATATATTGCATTTTATTGGTGTCTCCCACATTGTCCCACAGCAACATTACGACAGTGATAAGTGTACAATGTTTTATAATAATAATTTATTCTATAGTGTCCAATCCATTTCTTTAATTTAACATATTTAATATGTTGGGTGCATCCAAGTTATTTGACATAGGCCTATTTTAACTTTTTTTTTTTTTTGTAAGTAACACAATAGTTATTTTCCCTAGGAATTAGTTACTTTTATAATGATTTAATTCAGTTACTAATAAATCAGTTACTATTTTGAGAAGTAACTAGTAACTATAACTAATTACTTTTTTAAGTAACATGCCCAAATCTGTCAGGGAATCAGAAGTCACAGATTGGTAAGTTTCACAGGTTCATTGAAACAGATGCACAATGGAGGATGGCAGGTGAGTATTGGACTGGAAGATTATAGCAGGTATCTCAGAACAGTCTGTAATCAGAGTCTCTTATCTGTACAGGACGATTGGAGGCAGAAGACGGATAGAGGAATGAACCCAGAGGAACCGGTACAGGATTGGAGAGCTGGATGAAGAAGGACTGTAATCAGGTAAGTAGTAGAATCGAGTGGTGGGGTCTGAGGTCGGTGCATAGACGAGACCAGACAATGATGAAGTGAGCGGGTGAGTCTTTTATGGTGCTGGTGAATGAGATGGGGATTGAGTGCAGGTGGTACTTGTAAGTAAGCTATAGTTCTACCAGAAAGATTCGGGAGATAAGATACTGTACAATAAAGCATTTTATTAACAGCCCATCAAGCCATATATGCAATAAAGTTCTTTGGCGTAGGCCCCGTCCATAACTCGCGATCCGAGGGTACGTATTCTGCATATCCTGCCTGAAGATGAAGGCAGGGGCACAGCCGACCCCCCCTTGGAGTTTTGGAAGGGACCGACCTGGTGGTGGTGGGAAGGATGGAGCAAAGATTGTCTTAGTGGAGGTGGGGAGGATGGTGGTAAGTGAAGCGTCAGCATCTGCAAACTCAGACAAGTGTAAGTAAGGGTCTTTTATACTTCACGTATTAGAACACGATTGGATAGATGAGAAGGTACTAATGACGTAACAATTGAGTCTTCCTGGCAGAACTTATGCTACGATTTCATTTCTACCAGAAAGACTCGGCAGATAAGATACTGTACAATAAAGCATTTTATTAACAGCCCAGCAAGCCATATATGCAATAAAGTTCTTTGGCGTAGGCCCCGTCCGTAACTCGCGATCCGAGGGTACGTATTCTGCATATCATGCCTGAAGATGAAGGCAGGGGCGCAGCCGACCCCCAAAAATGAGTGGTAGAATAATTCCACTGGATGAAGCCCACCCCCAAAGAACATGAAAGGTAAACGAGGCAACGCTGAGCCGTGTAGACAAGGCCATGGTAAGCCACATAGATGAGCCCACGCTGAGCCACATAAAAACAAGGCCATGCTGAGCCACATAGACGAGGCCACGCTGAGCCGCATAGACAAGGCCACACTGAGCCACATAAAAAAAGGCCATGCTGAGCCGCATAGAGGCCACGCTGAGCCGCATAGAAGAGGCCACGCTGAGCCGCATAGAAGAGGCCACGCTGAGCCGCATAGAAGAGGCCACGCTGAGCCGCATAGACGAGGCCACGCTGAGCCGCATAGACAAGGCCACACTGAGCCACATAGACAAGGCCACGCTGAGCCACATAGATGAGGCCACGCTGAGCCACATAAAACGATGCCACGCTGAGCCACATAAAACGAGGCCAGGCTGAGCAAACGAGGCCGCGCTGAGCCACATAGACGAGGCCACGCTGAGCCGCATAGACAAGGCCACACTGAGCCACATAGACAAGGCCACGCTGAGCCACATAGACGAGGCCACGCTGAGCCACATAAAACGATGCCACGCTGAGCCACATAAAACGAGGCCAGGCTGAGCAAACGAGGCCGCGCTGAGCCCCACAGAGATGAGGCCGCGCTGAGCCCCATAGAGATGAGGCCGCACTGAGCACCACAGAGACAAGGCCGCGCTGAGCCCCACAGAGACAAGGCCGCTGAACCACACAGAGATAAGGCCGCGCTAAGCCCCACAGACACGAGGCCACGCTGAGCTGCATAGACGAGGCCACGCTGAGCCACATAGACGAGGCCACGCTGAGCCACATAGACAAGGCCACGCTGAGCCACATAAAGACGAGGCCACGCTGAGTCACAGAGACGAGGCCACGCTGAGCCACATAGACAGGCCATGCTGAGCTACATAAAAACGAGGCCATGCTGAGCCACATAAAAATGAAGCCACGCTGAGCCACAGAGATAAGGCCATGCTGAGCCACATAAAAACTGAGGCCACACTGAGCCACAGAGACAAGGCCATGCTGAGCCACATAAAAACGAGGCCATGCTGAGCCACATAAAAACGAAGCCACGCTGAGCCACAGAGACAAGGCCACGCTGAGAGCCACATACAAACGAGGCCGCGCTGAGCCCTGCAGAGACGAGGCCACACTGAGCCCCACAGAGACGAGGCCACGCTGAGCCCCACAGAGACGAGGCCGCGCTGAGCCCCACAGAGATAAGGCCGCACTGAGCCACACAGGGACAAGGCCGCGCTGAGCCCCACAGAGACGAGGCCGTGCTGAGCCACGCAGAGACAAGGCTGCGCTGAGCCACACAGAGACGAGGCCACGCTGAGCCACATAAAAACAAGGCCACACTGAGCCAAGTAGACAAGGCCACGCAGAGCCACACGGAGACATGGTCATGTTAATCCACGCATAGACAAGGTTCGCTGAGCCGCTAGGCTGCTAGAGCTGCGCATAACTAAACGTGCCTAGAAAAGCCACTAGGCTGCACAAAGCCAGCCCCCTAAGGACCATACAGTATATCCAGCGATGGCGTGAGGCGAATTATTCAAGCTGAGACTATCACCAGATAGATAAAGCATACACCCCCACCAGTAATTGCATAGGAATTTACCTGAATCCTTACTGCAATGCTTGCTGAGCTTCGAGAATGATCTTTAGATCGGGTCTTATATAACTCCAATGCAAAGGAAGACCATCTGCCCAGGATCTTAATAACTGAAGTGGAATGCCACGATCAGCTGCTGTAGTGGCTGCCCAGATCCTGAAGGATGACCAGTATACTGGGAGGGAGATAGACTGCAGCTATTGAGGACAGAACTGACTAATCCTGAACCAGGTTAAAGAGTAGTGCTCTGTTAGTTATGATAAATAGTAATTTGATCATAGATTAGAAGGGACAGGATTTAATCCCAATTTATAAATTGATAATGTGATGCAAAGCCTTTATAGTCATTCTTTGAGGAAGGAATTAGGTAAGGAACGAAATTAGAAAAGACCATGGGGAAAATCGCGAGTATAGCACCTGGAATGAATCCCCTGGATGCATAAGCCATGAACGCTGTAACAGACAGTTATAATCTGATAACAATAAGAAAGAGAACACTGCAGACAGAGGTAATCCAAAGGGGTTGAGTGGATTTTGCTTTCTGACTTGGAGTGTAATGCTGCTGTTTTAAGCATCTGCAAGGTTAAACACTCAAAGTTCAAACAGTGGAAGAATTCATTTGAGAATTGCTTTAAAGAATACAACAGTGCTGGGAGGAGCTAGTGACATTCCTCCTGGGTTAGTGCATCACAGCCTAAATATAATTGATCCTGCCAGCGGGACATGATATATAGAATATCGAGACAGAATAACCTAACCAGTAACTAGAGATAACTATGAGCTACAAAATCCATCAACGATCATCTGGAATGTTAACTATGTTGACGCTTCTTGAGGCTCCATCTTATTCGATTCCAGTTGAACAAGTGAAAAAGTTAAAATGTCGGTGATAGGTAATCGAAGCTGCACCGAGCTGTTGAAACTCCGATCCCTGTGCCGGAAGCAGCAGCCCTACCACATCCAAATGTGGAGACAAAACAATATGCTTACTCACCCTCGAAATGACCATTACTACTCAATTATCTTTGAGGCATTCTGAGCAAAACCCAGCACACCCATCCTGCAAAAGAAAGGGGGCACAATTATACTTTTTTTTTTTTTTAATAATGAAACAATGTAATTGTCGAGCATTTACTAGAGATTTATATATATATATATATATATACCTTAAGCCAACAAAGATAAGTTACAGGGAAAAGACTTGAAAAATTAGGATTAAAATACTTGAGTGAATTTGAATGCCTGCGAGCAAACTATGAATGGAACGAATATTAAATTTCAATTTCATAATTATATACAAGAAAGAAACAGTGAGCCATAATCAGGATGTGAAAGAGGAATCTAAGTGATAATTGATCTGTTGACTCTTGAGCGTGGAATCTTTTTCTCAGGTGTACAGCAAATGTCTGCCATGGCTCCCAAGTTGCTCTTTGCAGAAATAACCCCATCCATGGCTGGAAGACGCTGGCCACGACAGTTGAGAATCTTGAATACATGGTGCATAGACATGAAAATCACACAGTTGACTAAGACAATGTCACTAGAGTAGGGCTGGGCGATATGTCCAAAAAATCATATCTCGATATTTTTTGGTCAAATGGCGATATACGATATATATCTCGGTACTTTCTACGTTTTCTATTTAGATAAAGAAAATCTTTATATTTAAAAAAAATATATATATATATATATATATATATATATATATATATATATATATATATATATATATTCACATTCGGCCCAATGATATCCTACAAACAATGTTGATATTGAAGGATATGGAAACAAATATAATATAGGCTATGCAATATATTATGTGCAAAAAGCTTTTGTTTTTATATTGACTAAAGGCTAAACTAAAAATGAAAATAAAAACAAAAGCACAAACTATTATATTAGCCTGCATTTGATTACCCCATTATAATTACTTTCACTTTCATTAAAAATATATACTTGTAGGTTTAAAATTCCACATATGGCACATTTATTTTCTCCAACAACAAATATTTTAGCAATATGTTTATTTTAGTCAGAATTATTGCGTACTACGTAGTACTATTTACGCGCATGCGCGCGCCGGCGCTCGTTCAAGGAAGCATGAATTTTAGCGGAGATTCACTTGCAGAAACTCGTCCTCTTCTGACATGGGACATATTTGTTGTGAAATGGACATATTTGCTTTACTTTCTAACATTTACAGATGGAGAATATACCTGTGAAATGTAAGTTGAGCACTGAGGAAAGCACCACATCTCAAACGCATTAAACAGCGCAAGTATATCTTGTCAGTCAGCAACAGTGTCTGTCAGAGCATTTGACAGGGCGGCAAGCTGCCTTAAACTTGTTAACTATATCAAAGTGATTTTGACGCAATTAATATAAGCTTGTGTCATTAGGACAAATTGTACTACGTAGCCTAGCTACTTTCACTGCACCAGCTCACACTGCAACCTCCGCTATTTTTCAGATGTGCTCATATCAAACTACTGTATCGATATAAACGGCATTGCCTCATTCCATATCGTTTCAAAAAATATAACGATACATCGTACAAACTCGATATATCGCCCAGCCCTACACTAGAGTCTCCTTCACTGATTAGTCTGATATGTATATTAATATGACTGTTGAGTTAGCAGTTTTTTGGCCAAGTATATGTAACTTTGAACGGCGCCACACAACTCCTTGATCCTTTTCGTCTGCATTTCTCTGTACATTAATGTGAAAATACCCCTCACATAATTGATTCCTATAACGCATATCAGTAGATTAAGTATCCACCAGAAAGTTGAGTATTACATCAACACATTTCCAATGTTATTTATCTAATTTGAAGTATAACGTGACTATGAATTTAAAGTAGCCTAATAGGTGAAATAGTTGTTTGTGAAATTACTATTACACTAGTAGTATGTAAATTACTGCCATCCTAGTCCATTGCAGTATATAACGGCCAATGACAAACGTGCTCTTTAGTTCGGGTTTTATTTTATTTTTATATATTTATATACACACACAACCAAACTCTAGTGAGTAAGCGAACGTTATGGAGCGCAACCCGTGATATTGCATAGGCCTATACATAAAGCTCTTAAGCACTCTTAAGCTTATTTGAAATAATAAACACTGTTGTTAGTAGGTATTAGCAAACAGAGCGTGGTATTGACAAAGCTGATATAATTAAATAACCACATAACTGTGGAATATCGGTTACGCGAAACTTTGCTTACACTTGCTACGAGCATTGAGGTTAGCTATCCGACCCTTCTGCAGTCCGCAGATCAGCCGTAATAATCAGATCACGCCACGTCATCGTAAACGCCAATTTCAACTCAGCCGTGTAGGAAGCAACGGAGAAATACTTACCTGAATGAAGTTTAATCTTGTACAGGAGACGCATTAACAGTGGCTGCTGGAAGCGCCTACCAAAAATTGAAAAACGACTTGAAAGCCTTGGAAGTGCAGTTTGAACTTGTGAACTTGAACTCGTGATTTGCATAGTTGTTATTTCATGTCGGTGTATCGGTAATCTGCCGGATAAATGGCATCAGTCTAAGGAGCAGAACTTCTCATGAAGGCCTTGGCTAATCAATACTCTCCGAAGACCGCTGTGCCTACGGAGAGATGCGATACTGAACGCGGGAACCTCGACGTGCAGCAGGAGGTAGGGCGGGACATGGTCGAATGTCGATAATTGTAAACAATATGCGTATCCTGAACATGTTGGCTGGCGACTGAACGAGAGCATCTGCATCTGCAAGCATCTGCATCTGCAAGCGTCAGCATCTGCGAACTCAGACAAGTGTAAGTAAGGGTGTTTTATACTTCACGTATTAGAACGCGATTGGATAGATGAGAAGGTAATAATGACGTAACAATTGAGTCTTCCCGGCAGAACTTACGCTACGCTTTCATCTATACTTGGAAGCAACTCAGCGCCGTCAATTAAGCCAAATAAAACAAATGGACTGCCGATGTACGGGTTTTATGGGCCGTTAAGACATAAAATAAATAAAAGTAGACTATGAGATATATTGGCCCAAAAAGCACGTCAATCACCGGGAATATCAAATAGGCTACACCGGGAAGTACATTTATTTTGTTTGACACTTTAATGGCTGAGATGAGAAGGCTTACCTTTATACTGGGCTTTCTTTTTATTTTGTTGCTTTCTCTGTTTTCGTCCCTGTGGACCAAGGTTTATACCGCATCCGATCGACGCGCCAGCTGCCAGCAGATGAGCGCTTGCCTAACGTAACGCAACGCAAACCCCCCGCGGGTCCACGGGTGAGGTTCATTAGTGGGGAAATGATTGCTTCACACACTGTCTGTCTCCAGTCAAGAAGATTCTTCATTCTTCACCATCTCCTGTCCATGACATGTCTACTGTATATGTTCCACCTCCGTCGAAATTCCACCCACCATGAGGTTCCTGTCCTCTACTGGGTGTTCCAGGATGTTTTCAATAAACAGCTGACTACCAAATATCCTTTGCGATCGACCTGCTACCTGGGGCGGTTCTACCGTGTGGGAAGATCTACCCACTGTCCATCCCGGAACAGAAGGCCATAGAGGAGTACATTGAGGAGGCTCTCCGTCAAGACTGTATTCGTCCATCTATGTCCCGTGCCACTTCAAGTTTCTTTTTTGTTGGCAAAAAGGACGGAGGTTTGCGCCCCTGTATTGACTAACGGACTCTTAATAACTACACTGTCAAGTATCGATATCCCCTGCCTCTAGTCCCGGGCGCTCTGGAACAACTCTGTGGTGCTTGGATCTTCACTAAACTGGACTGTGTCAGACTGGATTCATTACCCCTGCCAGCCACTACAAATATCGGGTCATGCCCTTCGGGCAGACCAATGCTCTGACATTGTTTCAAGGGTTCATGAATGAGATCATCAGGGATTATCTACATCAGTTTGTCATCTATATAGACAATATAGCCTACTCATGTACTCAACCAGCTTGTCCGAGCACCACCATCATGTCCAGTCTGTTCTTCAGCAACTATGCGATCATCAGCTGTACTTGAAACTGGAGAAATGTGAGTTCCATCAAGAAACCCTTCACTTCTTGCGTTATGGGATTTCTCCTCACGGGATCACCATCGACTAGAGGAAGGTGGAAGCCGTCTCCAATCGGCCATTACCATCCAATATCAAAGAACTTCAATGCTTTCTTGGCCCTACGAACTTCTACCGCAGATTCATTCAAGGTTTCAGTCAGATCAGCGCACCCATCACTTCTCTCCTGAAAAAAGGGGCTAAGTCTCTGTCCTGGAACTCCGAAGCCACCAAGGCATTTGAGAAACTCAAAGCCTCTTTCAGCTCCGCTCCTACTCTCGTCCATCCAGATTCTGATCTTCCTTTTCACGTCGAGGTTGATGCCCCCCTCACAGGGGTAGGAGCGGTACTATCACAGCGGCAGGGGAAGCTTTCTTAACTCCATCCATGTGCCTTATTTTCCAAGAAGATGGCGGAGCAGAATTTCGATATCGGCAACCGGGAACTTCTGGTGATCAAACTCACTCTTGAGGAATGGAGATACTGGCTGGAGGAAGCAAAACACCCTTTTTTGCAGAAGGAAAACTGGTACCACTCCCAGTACCCACAAGACCCTGCTCTCACCTTGGTGTTGATTTTATCACAGACCTTCCTCCTTTTGACTCCCACACGTATGTTCTGGTCACCGTGGGTGTAAGCTCATTCCTCTGCCAGGTTTACCTACAGCCTTCGAGATGCTGAAGCGCTGTTCAACCAGTTATTTTGACTTTTCGGAATACCAGAAGATATTGTATCTGACCATCGACCACAGTTCATATGCAGGGTATGGAAATCATTCTTCAACCTTTGGGGAGTTTTGGTCAGTCTAACCTCCGGGTATCACCTGCACCTGCACTTATCTGATCACCTGCACCTGTCATCACCACCTGTTACACATCTCCGGTCACTCAACTCACTATTCAGAAACACCACAAGTTTCCTCACTCAGTTGTCAGGTCTCGTTGATACAGCGTCAACTTACTAACTCTCTCTTACCAATTACGATCATCTGCATTACCTGGTTCCCGTACTTACCGTTATCCTTGGATTACTCGTCCTGTCTCCCGGATCTCCAGTCTTTGACCTACCAGCGGTCTTCATCCTGTCTGTCTTCCTCAAACCAGTTATCATCCATAAACCTGTAAAAGATAAGAGACTTTATCAAAAGATTCAACCTATTATTACAATGACTCAACTTACCTGCCCTGACTGTTCCTGAGTGCTTTAATAAACACTACTGCAAACTTTACCAGTTTGTGCTCTGATTCATGACAGTTCCAAGTTGCAAATTAGTAGATCGCGAACCTTCATGGTGGTATTAATATTAGTTTTGTTGTTTTTATAACCAGGGAGAATTTTTATTGCGTGGGTTTCCCCATTCTGCCTTGCCGCAGCGCGATTTTCAGTCTCGATACCATGAACCAAATTTCCCCTGAAATAGGGAACCAATCACAGAACGGGGAGGGAGCACAGGCGCATTTGATAGATGTACAGGCACATTTGATAGACATTCGTAGCACCCAATAATACGGCTCTGGGACGTATGTAAACCAACCCTCAAATACGAGAAAATGTAAATGTGGTTTCCAGACCACGTTTCATTCTCAATGATACGTGGTCTGGCGTTAGCTAGGCTAGAGTTTTTTATAGATTTATCTATTAATGTTAAAATATTCATCACTAATGATTGTATCAGATCATTTTCTATATTTAACCATTGTGCATCAATAAAGTTACATATAGGTAACATATAGGTAAATATAGGTAACATAGTGGGAAAAAAGGTCTGTGTCAAAAACTGTCATGAAAATTTAAATCTTGGTCTCATATTAAAGAAGACCCTTGGCAGATTATTGAAAGAATTTTTTTTTTTAAATTATTTATGAACATTATTTTGTGAAACATGTTGAACTCTACTCTAAACTAAAAACATAAATCTAAAAAAACATAATCTTAAAATCTAAAAACATAAATCTAAAAAAGTTGTGTTCCAAATTTGAGGATGATAACTCAAAAACAAGCATTTGGTAAGATTTTGTTTGTGCGCAGTAACAGATTTTCCCCATTAGATGTCAGAACTCCACCAAAACTCCACTGGTGCACACAGTGGTTTTATTTGTTTTAGTTTTTCTCTCTCAAATATTTCAAGCAAACACTGCACACATTTTCAGACATACTCAGACATCCATACCAGTAAATTAACTGTTGAGAGATAAAGTAGAGGTAGAAGTTGGGTGCTCCAAGTCCTTCAAACTTTTTTGGCCTTTGAAGCTTTGGATAATTGTATACAGGCTTTTTTCTTCTTCCAATAAAACTTTGATATTGTACTATTCAAGGAGGAGAACCAGCCAGGAGGTAGAATGACAGGGAGAAGATAATTTATTTTTTGAAGTATATTTTAACAGATACATATTTTACATATACAGTATGGCCGATTAAAAATATGGGCAAATTGTTCCATCTCTCCAAGCTATTTTGTATGTCTTGTAGTAATAGGTTGAGCTTAAAAAAATCTTTAAAATTAGGTGAAATATGAATTCCAATGTATTTTATTGTTTTGGCTAAACGTTTGAATGGGTAAATCTGAGGCTCAGCATTCCAAATCAATTATTAGATTATCATCACGGGTTGACATCACAGATTCCAGTCTACCTGTGACTGCTTTGATAATGCTTTTTAAATCTACATTAATTAATGATATTGGTCGGTAGTTAGAACATTGGGTGTGGTCCTTGTTGGATTTTGGAATGAGAGAAATGTAAGCAGTATTCATATGTTGTGGTATCGATCCTGTTGTATAAATTTCACAAATAGATTTAAAGAATGGGTAAAAGCAGTGGTCAAAATTTTCTATAGAACTCTACTGGGAAACCATTTGGACCATGTGATTTATTATTTGGTAGTAGGTGATTTGCAGTCCTTTTGTGGTAAATTAAATTGTGGTAAGATTTTGAAGTGCTTTTGTGATTTCCTAAATAGATAAGGGATTTTAATTGATCTGATTGCATTGATGACCTGAGACAAGGAACACCCCTCAGAAAGGATTCTACGTCTTCAAATAATCTTCTAACTTCTTAATTTTGGTCAGTAGAGTAGAAATGTGAGATTATAACCTAAATCACTTACACTTAGCTTCCTCCCGGTCAAAAAAGGACGAAGCCTTAAAATTTAACTTTACTTTTCCCAGGATAACCGTTCAAATATATTTTTGTTCTATAATATTTTCTGATTATTATTTAGAATTTTCAGTTTTCTATGATACTTTGCATTATTTTATATATTTTTTAAGAGCTATTTTTTTCCATTATAATTAATATATATATATTTATTTTATATTTATTTTATTTTTTCAATAAATGCAACAATTCACATCAAAATAGAGTGCCAGCTTTATAAAAAAAATGTTCCAGTAGAAGAGCGCCACCTTGTGGCTTTAAAAAATAGTTACATGTGTGCAATGTCCTGTACAGCCTGTAGGCTGCCTATAGCTTCCTATATAAATACATGGGGAGGCTTTTTGATTTCTGTTGTTGTTTTAGACATGATTTCTCTATCTTATTCGTTTTTTTTATTTAGATATAGATTTAGATATTCTAAAAGACAACTAATTATTTTTTTTAACAATTTTTTTTAGATAAGTATCAGGTTTTGTATTATGATTACAATCAAACAATAGCATTTGGTTAGAAAGGGAACACAATGCAAACATTTTTGTTACTCAGTATTTGATCATTCAAATAATTGAACAAAAGAAGGGATGGTTAGTGATAATTCAAAACACTTTACAGACATTTTGCAATAAATTGGTATTTTTTTATTAATTTTTTATTCAATAAGTAATAAAAACTTCATAAGGGAACAGCAATAATGATCGAACAGGAATACACATAAAATAATACTAATTAAGTTAATTTTCTCTCTCTCTCTCTCTCTCTCTGTGTGTGTGTGTGCGTGTGTGTGTGTGCGCGTGCATGTGTGTGTGTGTGTGTGTGTGTGTGTGTGTGTGTGTGTGTGGGGGGGGGGGTCTTATTTGCAATCTTGATATTTTAGAGCGTCACCCCTTCATTGCTGTACACCTTTTTTCTGCACAGTTGCTGATCTGTAGCTTGTACCACCAAAAGTTTCTCTGAGTTTTCCTGTTTTTTCGTATTTCCCATTCATTTCCTAATTCAAGGCTTCTGGTCATTCCTAGGATATCGAAGTCCAGTAAAGGAGGGAGGGCGTTCTCGCATTTAGCTCCAAAACTCTGGAATGGCCTTCCCGATACGGTCCGAGCCTCTGACTCGCTGACACAGTTTAAAACTAGATTAAAGACGCTTCTCTTTAGTCAAGCATTCACATAATGCTTACCTTCTAGTCCTCTGTTATGCCATACGGAACCGTTTGCCACTGAAACTGCTTAACGCACCAGAGGGGCTCGACAGCCTTTTAGACAAACGGGTCGGCACGTATGGTCGGCGCGTATGGTTGGGTTGCGGAGAGTTCAGGTTACGGAGAGTTTGTGAGTTATAACGGAAATCATTATGAACATCAGCTATGCTAATTATTTCCCATCTGCCTTTCTGCTGTTATCTCGGGACGCTTGTCCCGAGAAAAATGGCGTTCGTCAGGTCCAGTTTTGTGTCCAGCCTCTCACGGGGATTTCGGATGCCCCAACGCCTGTGATGAGACGACTCAACGCCTGTGATGAGACGACTCAACGCCTGCGATATGTTATGGCGCCGTTTGATTCATAAACAATATTTATATTTAATATTTATATTTAAACAATATGAATGTAAGCCAGAGGAGAACTGGCCCCCGACTGAGCCTGGGTTCTCCCAAGGTTTTTTCTCCATCCAATCTGATGGAGTTTGGTTCCTTGCCACTGTCGCCTTGCTTTTGGCTTGCTTTGAGCTTGCTCAGTTGGGGTTATTTAGTGTTTAGCAATGTTGTTGATCTGCGTTGTGCTACTTTCATGTTATCACTGTGAAGCTGCTTTGATACAATCTGTATTGTGAAAAGCGCTATATAAATAAATGTGACTTGACTTGACTTGACTATGTCGGTCATTTTTGACCGGGAGGAAGCTAAGTGTGACTTTTTTTTTTTACGACCCTTTAACAAATCAGAATCATCTCCTTGATTTTTGTGTGTGTTCATATAGGTAATACAACAAAAGTCACCAAGTTTCAGCCCCATCCGATGTAGCAAAAAAATTAAACATTTCAAAACGTAACAGTTTTCGGTCATTTTTGACCGAAGAAGTGGTGCTGTATGCGATTTTTAGCAGCCTCTAGCGGTGATGTTTCAGAATGCAACAAGAGCGCTCGTGCTCGTGTGCATGCAAGATCTCAAGAGCGAGCAGTCACTACCGGCCACTCAGAGACTTTCAACGCATTGGCGAAATAATCACAGAACATGCTGGAAACTAATGTAAACTCCCTCTGCAGGTACAATAATAGCCTACTTTTATCAGCTTGACGTTGAACTAATGCTCTGTGCTCGTACCATGATAATGTTACAATAAACTGCATTTAGCCGACATGTGATGTTATAAGCCATTTCACTAACTATTTTCGTGTATCTTTAACAATCAGCAATGTCAACATAGGTGAATGTATAATATGATAACGAAAACGGTTAGTGAAAGAGAACAGTTTCAGTGTGTCAGTAAGATATAGGAAGTAACATTACTGTACTGAACGTGTCTGGAAATGTGTATTATAAACAATATGATAGTAGTGGGATGAATGACGTTAGTCAGTAGATCTAGTAAATAAAATAAGTTACATCCTAAAGCACCGACTTTTTGTTATCCTGGAACATTCTTTTGTATTCATGTCAAGTTTCATGTAGTTTACCTTGCTATTTCACTAGAGTTTACTATGTTGATCCGCGTTTTCGTCCGGAGTCGATCAGATTCACGTTTTGCCTGACGAGCTTGGGCAGATAAAACTTTTTTGTTTTTTATATTTATGTGGAGTTCTTCTTCTTTCTCAAACTCTTCGAGTTTGTGTTGGAGTCTGTGTTGTGTTGGAGGCAGGATGTTTTGGGCTGTTATTAGACTCCATGTCGTCAGCTGAAGTGCCGTTGGTCACATGGTTGATATATAGAGACTGGATAGAGACATGGTTGACTGGATAGAGAGGCTCGGGAGCGCGCATGCACGTCACATCTGATGGATTTCGCAGGAAATCCGACCCTGAGACCTCACTTATGGGTATATACTTATGCGAATATTGGCCTTCAGAGATAATAGCAAAACCCGAAAAGTGGATCATTGCGATGTGTGAATACAACCCCTTCAAACACAGGCAATAAAAAAAGGATTCATTTTATAAAAAAAAGTTACATATAGAACCTTTAAAGGTGTAATGATTGATTTATCAGTTTGCTTCCTTAAATAGTTGGAAAGTATTTTTTCTCTAATTTCGAATTGCTGTTGTCTAAGTTTGAGAATTATTTGCTCCGTTTTTGTTTTTTGTTTTTTTAATATCTTATTTAATTATTCTTTAGTTCTGATGAGTTCCTTTAAAAAAATAGTCTGTATACCCCTGAGAGGCCAGAAGATCCAGCAGTCTCTTCACCTGTTCTTGTATGATTTTTTTCTCTTCCAGTCTGCTTTTATTTTTAGATGACCAATATGAAATATTTTTACCTCTCATAACAGATTTAGCTGTTTCCCAGTAAGACACTGGTATATGTAAAAATTATATAAATTTGTATACATTTAGTCTGATGGAATTATTTAGTAATTTATGTCTTGAATTTATGCAACCATGCTATGTGGACTACTTTTCAGATGATGGGGAATGGGTGTGGCAATGGGGAATTTGGTCAAACTTTGACCATTCTTTGATACACAGTCGAGAACAGTGGATGACTTTTAGAGTATCATATTTGCCCTGGTTAGCCACAGCTAACCATACACTGTGCTCTTAAGTTGCCATCAAGGAACAGATGTTTATCCCCAACAACATTTGAAATATATCAGGTCCAGGAGGCTGAGAAAAAGTAATACCCAAGTGATTCCACTGATGTGTGCTCTGAACATACAAAATAAAATCTTTCAAAAGTCAAGAAACCATTGAAGAATGTTTTATTTGTTATTATTATTATCCATGGTGATGTGTGATCTAGGATGGTGGAATACTATTTGAAGTCCATTTCGCAGTCCACTTACAGTCAAATGGAACACACTTTCTGTTTAGTTCATGGAGTTCTCTCCTAATGAACTAAACTCAGTTCTCTCCAACACAGTGCAGCAGCTAGCAGACATAGAGCAGGCTGCCTAGTGTGCTCATAGACTGCCCTGCGTGACCTGCAACAGCCTACCACTGAGCCCAACGTGACGTCACGTCCAATGAAGGGCACTCGCGCCTTTACAGCGCCATAGCTCGCCAGTATGTGGGTGGCTTAGGGCTTAGGCGTATATAAGTAGGGCTCGGAGGCTGTTTCTCTGGTTTTCATTGACTGAAGCGATAGTCGCTCGTGGCGCGAGCACGGCAGGTTACGCAATACTCATTCCCTCTTCTAGAAAGAACAAGGTTACGTTAAGTAACTGATATGTTCTTTTACGAGAGATTCTCTTGTATTGCGTAAGTTAGCTTACACTATGGGAACCCTTTGTCAGCACTGTGCGCACCAAGCATCCACTCATGAGTCCCCAGGGTTTCCCGGGGAACCCAGATAAGTGGGGAAAATAAGGTGGCCAGCAACGCGGGCCAGCACTTGTACAAAAGCAGTCATAGGGGACTACAGAGATGCACCGCCCATCTGGATAAGCATATAGCACACACCCACTGGTGCAGCTCAACCAGAAGAGCTAAGACACATGAGAGTAGCCTGCTCACGATCATATCTGGACAGAAATGTACATTTCACTTAAACTAACAGAAGTTTAGCCTGCAGAATTCAGAAATGGAACAACTTGAGGGTGAGTAAATGATGAAAGAATTTTCATTTTTGGGTGAACTATCCCTTCATCGACACGACAGCTAACAGCTAACCATGCCTCTAGTGGAATGAGCCCTGATGCCCAAGGGGCATTGCAGACTTTGACATGTAAGCGGCTGCTGTAGCGTCCAAAATCCATCTGGACAGGCTTTGTTTTGAGCCGGCAAGCCTTCCAAACGAAACGGAAAGCTGCTCCGAGTGCCTGAAAGGGGTGGAGTGCACAGTGTAAACTCTCAGCATCCTGACTGGGCAGAGGAGATTAACATTGCTTTCGCTATGGACCAGTTCTCCTCTGGCCAACGAAGGAACAGTGTATGATTCGGGCAGCATTACAAGTCAGATTGGATCGGAACATTTAGAGTATTTATCCATTTCCATCTGAAGTAATCACTCCGGTATGGAGACAAGTTGTTGAGGATCAGTGCCAATGGCTGTCGTGTCGATGAAGCCAGCACTTAAAGGGATAGTTCACCCAAAAATGAAAATTCTTTCATCATTTACTCACCTTCAAGTTGTTCCAAACCTCTATGTGTTTATTTGTTCTGCTGAACACAAAGGAAGATATTTGGAAGAATGTTTTAATCAAACAGATCTCAATCCCTACTGACTTCCATAGTAGGAAAAAATACATACTATGGTAGTCAATAGGGATTGAGATCTGTTTGATTAAAAAGTGCATTAAGAGCTCACTCAAGTATTGGGAAGCTAAACCATTTAGTTTGCAAAATTCTTCCTCTCCTATAGCAGCAAATGAACCAAATTTTTCCTTAGGGAGACTACAATGCACCCCGATACTGTAGTAGCAGGTTGCATAGTTTGTCATAATTTTGCATAATTTTGTCCCTGATATTATCAATCTTATAAGTGAAAAAATTCACAAAGTCACGAGCGCCCCTTGAACGCTGACTGGCATCGTCACAGGAGGGGTAGGTGCAGAGCACAGACGTGTAGTCGGCACTTTGTTCCACACCGTCATTGAGATCATTGAGTCTCGACCGTAGTGAAAAGATTGTTATGTTCCCACAGAGAGAACATAAGTCATCAAAGCTCCAAAGCGAAAACATGTCAGATTTACTGCCAGCGTCCTCCTTAAATACCCACAAGGTGAGGCGGAGTTACGCTATGTAAAATCCGCAGACCCATGGCATTTCTTTGCCATTGGCTTGTTTTATATTGATTGAAGCTGATAGGCTTTCTATGTGAAAACCCCATTCGTCGTCATTCAACAGAACTCGGAGTGACAATGAAAGGGAACTTAAGCTCTGTACAGTTTATTTAAGTTAAATAAAATGAGGTATTTCATTTTTAACCCTCGTGTGCTCTTCGTTTCAGAGTCACACTTGTTATCTTCCCGTCCAAAGTGACCGGACACCTAAAAATGAAACTTTCTCCATCCCAGTAAAACCAATGCAATTTTTTGCAATGAATTTATTAATATTTATGCAATATGGTGTCTTCATGTTCATCTGGACTTCTCCCGTTCCTTCTGCCTGCACTCCTGCACCCGCACCGTGACAGATCGACCGACCTAACCATGGATTCCTTCGTGGCGGTTCGACTGCTTTGCCTGGAGCAGGAGGACCGTTCCCTGGAGGACCATTTGACGGATTTCCTCTCCCTCGTTCCAGCTACAACCTTCCCGGACAACAGCCTCTGCAGCTTTCTTTATGCTGGCCTCAACACCGCCACCAGAGCGCAGTTGTCCGGGAACGGTCCCCCGGGGAGTTTCGCAGCAACTGTGGAGTGGGTGCTGGTGTCCTGCGGATCTCCCTTCACCATCGATGACGGCACCAGCCCCACTCCAACGCTCGAGCCTTCCTCTCCGCTGGTTCCGTCCATCCCTCCCGAGCATAAACTCTCCGCACCGCTGGTTCCGTCCAGCCCTCCCGAGTATGAACTCTCCGCCCCGCTGGTTCCGTCCAGCCCTCCCGAGCATGAACTCTCCACTCCGCTGGTTCCGTCCAGCCCTCCCGAGCATGAACTCTCCACCCCGCTGGTTCCGTCCAGCCCTCCAGAGTATGAACTCTCCCCTCCGCTGGTTCCGTCCAGCCTTCCCGAGCATAAACTCTCCGCCCCGCTGGTTCCGTCCAGCCCTCCCGAGCATGAACTCTCCACTCCGCTGGTTCCGTCCAGCCCTCCCGAGCATGAACTTTCCGCCCCGCTGGTTCCGTCCAGCTCTCCCGAGTAAGAACTCTCCCCTCCGCTGGTTCCGTTCAGCTCTCCCGAGCCTGAACTCCCCTCACCGCTGGTTCCGTCCAGCCCACCCGAGCCTGAACTCCCCTCACCGCTGGTTCCGTCCAGCCCTGTCCAGCCAGTGCCAGTGACCATCCAGCCAGCGCCAGTGACCGTCCAGCCAGCGCCAGAGACCGTCCAGCTAGAGACCGCCCAGACCGTCCAGCCAGAGACCGCCCAGACCATCCAGCCAGAGACCGCCCAAACCGTCCAGCCAGAGACCGTCCAGACCGTCCAGCCAGAGACCGTCCAGTCTGAGCCCTCTTCACTGCTGGTTCCGTCCAGCCCTCCCGAGTCAGATCTCCCCTCTCCGCTGGTTCCGTCCAGCCCTTCAGAGTCTGAACTCTCTCCCCCGCTGGTTCCGTCCAGCCCTCCCGAGTCAGATCTCCCCTCACCGCTGGTTCCAACCAGCCCCGTCCAGCCAGAGCCCGAGGCCGTTCAGCCATCGCCCGAGGCCGTCCAGCCCGAGACCGTCCACTCCCCGTCTGCCTCTAGTCCGGGGACTCAACCCAAATATTTTTTTTGGGGGGGCCCAGTGTCTCAGCCACGGCCGCTCGAAGGGCCCTCACCGCCGTGGCCGCCCGAAGGGTCCTCACCGCCGTGGCCGCCTGAAGGGTCCTCACCGCCGTGGCTGCCCGTAGGGCCCTTACGGCCGTGGCCACCCGAAGGGTCCTCACGTCCTGCTCCGCCCTGGCCACACCCTCATCCTGCTCCGCCCGGGCCACGCCCTCATCCTGCCCTGCCCTGGCCACGCCCTCATCCTGCTCCACCCTGGCCACGCCCTCATCCTGCTCCGCCCTGGCCACGCCCTCCTCCTGCTCCACCCTGGCCACGCCCTCATCCTGCTCCGCCCTGGCCACGCCCTCATCCTGCTCCGCCCTGGCCACGCCCTCATCCTGCTCCGCCCTGGCCACGCCCTCATCCTGCTCCGCCCTGGGGGGCTTCCTGCTCCAGATCACGTCCTCCACAGCCTCCAGGGCGCCCACCCCCCCCCTCCCCGTTGATGTTACGGCATGAGGTCACGCCTACCGGGAGGGGGGAGTTCTGTCACAGTCCTCCGTCTGCACCAGTCTGTCTCGTCATCTGCACTACACTTCCCCGGATCCTTTTGTTTCTACTCCCGGACTCACTCCCCAATCAGCCACCTGTTCCTCGTCCTGTCATCATCATTTTCACCTGTTTGCACCTCGTTTAGTTTGATTCCTCTGTGTATTTAGTTCCATCTCCTTCAGTCTGTCCTGGTCGGTCGATGTTGTTCTTATGCTGTATGTTACCCGGTAAACCCTGTCTTCCTACCTGTACTTTTGAATAAATCCGTGTCTTCATGTTCATCTGGACTCCTCCCGTTCCTTCTGCCTGCACTCCTGCACCTGCACCGTGACAATATTATTTTTTTCCAAAAAATATTAATACAGTATTTTAGTTTAATATAGTCTAGGCCTTCAGAAAAAAAATATCTTTTGAAGAAAATTAGCACCATCTGGTAACAGTATAGAGAAAAAGCGTAGAATCATGGTGTAACCACTAGATGGCATGTACAGCTCTCTATGGAGAGGCATGTGAATTCCCCAGCTGTTTATGAACACATTTTTTTTGTTGTTGTTGGTGGATTTGTATATATAGTTGAAACAATCTCAAAAACTATTTCTTATTAAAAAAATGACAAAAAACAAATATTCACAATTTTTTTTTCATTTTTTTACAATTTCCCATTCATTTCCTATGGGGTCATTTTTGACCAAAGACCACAAGTGTGACTATTTTTTTTAAGACCACTTAGCATGCTCAGATCATGACCTCAATTTTTTTGTGTGTTCACATATATAATGCCATAAAAGTCTCCAAGTTTCATAACATCGCAATGAAGCTGTGATTTTTAAAAATTCAAAACATGCTTTTTGTAATCAAAATTTATTGGTGTGTATGTGTATAAAAGTGTGTTTGTATGTGTGTGTGTGTGTGTGTGTGTGTGTGTGTGTTGGTGGGTGGGTCTGTTTTGCACTCTAGATGTTGTAGAGTGTCACCCCTTTCCTGCGGTGTACTTTTTTTTAGAATTGTGGCCAATTTGTAGATTGTACATACAAAAATTCAGAGAATTTTATTTTTTTGGCAATTTCCCATTCATTTCCTATGGGTCGTCATTTTTGACAGAAGAGCAAAAGTGTGACTCATTTTTTTACAACCACTTAAATTGCTGGAATCATGACCTCAATTTGTTTGTTTGTTCGCATACCCAATGCCATAAAAGTCACCAAGTTTAATAATTTTCTGAAGAAGCTGTGGTTTTTAAATATTCAATACAGATTTCTTTAATCACAATTTATTGGTGTTTTTGTGTATAAAAGTGTGTGTGTATGTGTGTGTGTAGGGGTGGGTATGTCTTTTTTGCACTCTTGATGTTTTAGAGTGTCACCCCTTCAATGCTGAGCACTTTTTTTCTGCATCGTGGCCGATTTGTAGATTGTACACACAAAAATTCTCAAAGTTTTTGTGTTTTTGTCAATTTCCTATTCATTTCCTATGGTCGGTCATTTTTGACCGAAGAGCACAAGTGTGACTATTTTTTTTACGACCACTTAGCCTGCTCAGATCATGAGCTCAATTTTTTTGTGTGTTCACATACCCAATGCCATAAAAGTCACCAAGTTTCGTAACATTCCGATGATGCTGTGATTTTTAAAATTTCAAAACAGAAAATTTTTCAGTCAGAAATGACCGAAGAGCACCTGAGGGTTAAATGAGTAAACCAAGTTGTGTACAGTTAATTTAAATGAAATAATAAACATTATTTTTGCTCCATTTCTGTGCATTGCTTATTTTTAACAATTAATTTTTCAACTGCATTGTGTCAAATGTGTTGGGATATGAAATCAGAAGAAATAGGTCTGGACATTGTTACTTTTTTCGTGACAGGTGCAATTTGAAAAAAAAAATTGTCATAACATTTGAAAATGAAAATAATTATATACATAAATGTTTTAAAACTCTTTACAACATAACTCATAAATAATCTGAAAACATAATTTAAATTAATAGTACATAAAACAAGACTTTAGCTGAGCAGGGCGACCCTGATGGTGCTGTGGGACCTGGGTGGGCTCCACAATAGAGACCCTGGTAAGGCCTCTCTGCCAGTGGGACATCATCTAGGATGGTCTCCAGAGTGTTTGTCTGCATATTTCCACTGTCCAATGCATTGACTACCAACAGGTTTGCAGGGCTGACTCAATCGACAGCTGCCATCTCACTGAGATAATTTTAAAAAGAAGAATAAAAGAAACTAACTCACATTTACAAATCAAAGCGTAAAATATTTCAACATGTAAACCCATTCTATGGACATTTATTTTTGGTCTTGGCCATTATAGCTTTACAGTTCTCTGATTTGCATGTTACAAGTAGTCGCGGAATCGCCAATGAGAACTTCCTCCAGGGCAGCCACCTCTGCAGACAACTGGTCTCGCCAGGGAGCACCGCTGACTGTCTCCAAAGCATGCTCCCCCTCATCCGCTGCATCATCCTCCTCGGGCTCATCCCCGGGTCCATGATGTCACCAACCCTGACAGATATTGTGCAGGATGGCACAGGCTGCATTCGACTGACATTAAATGTTTAATTGTTGTTGAAATAATGTCAGTTTATAAAAAAAAAAAACGAATTCAACGTCAAAGCAACATTGGACACCATATAGTTGAAGTGGTGTTATTAACTCACTATGGATTCAACACAGAAATATCAAAAATGTTTGAGTTGTACGTCAAATCAACATTACTTGTAGGCTACAACCTCAAAATTAAAAACGGTTATCCAACACTGGCACCTGTGTTGATTCAACAGTGACTCTACGTTAAAATGCCAGTTGGGCCAGTTGGGTTTTTTTGCAAATGTATTTTAAATTCACTTACATGAGGTACAAAGGTGTGGTGCACCTCCGGCACTTTCAGGAAGATGGCCCTGAACCTGGTCTTCATCATCCCAAATGTACTCTCTATGTGGAGCGTGCCCTGGAATGATTAAGATCAAAAGCGCTGGGCTCCCACACCCATAGGCGGAAATAGCGGGGGGGTCGGCCTATCTGAGGGTTGTCCCCCCAACAAAAACATTCAAATATGTGTATTGTAAATAATTTAATTATATATTCTTAAAATAATTAAGAAATAAAATAACACAAATGCAAACGGGGCAATAACGAAAAAAGCATTCTAAACATTTTGAGTCCCCCCCCTCCCTTACCTCACAGTGTGTTGGTCCACTGCCTCCGCCCCTTTTACCTCAGACACACACATTCTGGTGGCAGGAGAGAAGAACATAGTTTTTGAGTAGTTGTGGAACTCCAGTAAAGGGGGTCGCACAACTGACGAGAAGTGCAGCGTCGCACAGCGCCACGTCTTTAAAATTCGAACACATTATTCTCTATGAGTGTACACACACCGGCGGCGCCATTCGGCGTCTGTCCGCGGCGCCCAGCGACAGCTCAGGACCATGTTTTAAAACCCTGCTGCACCACAGAGTGCCATTTACATAGTTTTGTATACAATTTAACTTATTTTTGTCTGAAATCGGTGCTGATGGATCCTGACTTCGCCCTATGCTGCAATAAACATTTAGTTTTGCATTCATTTACAGAAATCAGCTGCTTGAATGACAATTGCTGATGTTATTGGATTTTTCAGGTGAGATTCTCAATTCATTCAGTTTACGGATGCTCTGAGGTAAAGTTTTCAGACTGTAGACTCAGCAACGATTGTATTTAATTGTACAGTACAATAATAACACAGAACAGACATTATCTTCATTTCATGTCATTAAACATTACAATATTGCTGTGGCCATACACTGATGAGAAAGTGCGCGTCCGGTGTGCGATACCTGGAGTTGTCCTAGACGCGACGCGGCGCTGCGAGAAGTCTGTGCAGAGTGCACATACACTACTATGTGATGTAACGTTAGTCTTGTAGATTAGACTAGTCCGGGTGCGCTGTGCATTTAGATTTTAATGCTTTCACTGTGATTTAGTCGGTTTATATCATTTAATATAGTTAAAGAGTGAGTCAATGAATGAAATGAAATGATTTGCTCGCTGTGTGAGGAGAGTACGTAAACAGATTCACCGCTGGCTTAAACCAGAAAGAAATTTTAAGAAGTATAATGAAATGGTCTCCGTGCTACACTAATAATAGTAGTAAGGCTTTCCTCTGTATTTTTTGCCCGTATTATTGGTGTCCCCTTCAAAATTTGCTCTTGAGAATTGTTCTGTTTATTGTCCCCCCCCACATTCATTTTCAACATTCATTTTGATGAAATGTTTGCCCCTGCTGTACAGTGGGCTGTACCGGAGCACAGCCTACACATTGGGACAAAACTTTTGTCTATGCACTGCACACTAGTGGCTGTTTATTCCAAGTATTATTTTAGATCAAATGTTATTGAATTATCGTCTTCATCTTCAGTGGAACTAAACGTTACAAAATATAATATACATAGACAAATAAAACATGATGTTTCTAATAAATGATTTACTTATTATTTTTATAAATTACATACTTGTATATTTATTTGACTGACCCGGGCCAGCCCACGTAGGTGTCAACGTAGGTCTCATCTCATATGGATGAGAACAATTTCCTGTTCCTGTAGCACTGACCATCAGGGCCGCTTGGAGACTTGATGCGGTCATGGCGGCCGTCGATTGCTCCTGCAGCTTTCAAGAAAGCTCGGGAGTGTTGGGGAACAGAATGACTTGGTGGAGAATGGCCACTACCTCCTGAGCCACCGGTGGACAATGCGGTGAACAGTGGAACGAGGCATGTCAAACACTCTGGAGACAACCCTATATTATGTACCACATGCCAGCCAGAAAAGAAATACCAGGGTCTCCATTGTGGAACCCCATCCATGCGGCGTTCAGTCCTCAACAGGTCCAGCAAAGCTCTCAGGGCCTCCCTGTTCAGCCCAAAATCAGGTCTTCTGTCCATATCATTAAAAAACCTGTTCAGCACGGGCAAGCTCAGGTTTATCCTGCAGTAGAGGGGTCTGGTCTGAATTAGGTAAACAAACAAAAGAGTTTTAGTAAACTACTGGTAACACTTTACAATACCGGTGCACTAATAAGCATTAACTCATGCTTAACTAATGTACAGATAATGTGTAACTAATGATTATTTAAGCTATTCATTAATGATTACCACATTAGGAACTAATTAAGAGTCTGTAAGGTTAATGTATTAGTTCATACATGAATTGTTATTAATTACATTTTTAATTATTTAATTAATTTTTCTCATTTTTTAACTAATAGTGTTAATTAATATGTTAAAGCCACACTGTGGAATTTTTGGCCACTAGGGGCGCTTGACCTCAGTGGCGGTTCTACTTTGAATTACATCCAGGGCGAGACCCCCTTCGAGCGCCCCTATCCCCCCCCCCCCCCCCCCCAAAAAAAAAACAACCAAAAAAAAAAAAAAAAACCCCAAAAATAAAATCACATTTCCTTCATTTGAAAAACACAGTTAATAGAATCCAGTTATTTTGCTAGATTAATCTAACTTTAAAGGGAGGAAGTAACCATTAGCGCATTGGTTATTGCCTTGAATTATGTGCATGGCACACTTTTAGTTATGACTTGTTAAAGTATACTTTGTCATGAAATGGAGTTTTTAAAAGTAAAAGCGTCAGAGAGACACTTAGGCCTATTTAGTAACACAATACTTATCTCTTAAATAATTTTGAACAGCTATCATATTAACAACTATCCAAACTGTTATAGACCTAAAATAGCTTTTGTAGCCCTATGTCACTCTTAAAATGTCAGAGAAAAGGACAGAATCAGAGATTATTTAGAAAATAGAAAATTGTACTTTGCATATTATAGGCTACTATAAAAACACATAAAGTTGATCATTATGTAAATTATTTTCATTTCATGAATATAGTTCTACCAGAAAGACTCGGGAGATAAGATACTGTACGATAAAACATTTTATTAACAGCCCAGCAAGCCATATATGCAATAAAGTTCTTTGGCGTAGGCCCCGTCCGTAACTCGCGATCCGAGGGTATGGATTCTGCATATCCTGCCTGAAGATGAAGGCAGGGGCGCAGCCGACCCCCACTTGGAGTTTTGGAAGGGACCGACCTGGTGGTGGTGGTGGGAAGGATGGAGCGAAGACCGTCTTGGTGGAGGTGGGGAGGATGGTGGTAAGTGAAGCGTCAGCATCTGCGAACTCAGACAAGTGCAAGTAAGGGTCTTTTATACTTCACGTATTAGAACGCGATTGGATAGATGAGAAGGTAATAATGACGTGACAATTGAGTCTTCCTGGCAGAACTTCCGCTACGCTTTCATTGACCAACATGATCACGTACACATAATCTTGTTCAAAAAGCCTAATACAATGAAATCAATTCACCAAGTTAATAACATTAAAGATTTGTTTTTAAGGAGTGTCTTTTATCTTACCTACTAAACTTAAAAAAAGGTTAACACAAAAGATTTAAAAAAAAATATAAACCTCATATTTCAGCATTCAATCATCTCTATAAAAAGAATGAGTCAATAAAGATACATTCCTGACATTTATAATGCACAGTAGCTGATCTTTTATTATTAATAGTAAAATTCGGTCCGATTTTCCCATGGCTGTCGTTGCTATACAACCATGCACTCCACAATGGCAAAGAAGTTTTAGTAGCTAATGTATTTCCACCGCAGAAAAACGCTTGCTAAAGCTCTGCTAAAAGATTTCTTTACGGAGAAGAGAAAAAAACCCAAGTGTTTGGGTGCACGTGCACTCCCATACTGAAAAGATTATGAGCGCGCCTCCCGCGAGCGCGTCATGAGCGCGCTTCCCGTGCGCCTAATCGCCTATTTGAAATAACGACCTCAAGCGCGCAAAAGACACGATACGTGAACTAATCAAGAGACCCCCTTGATATCGCTTCTGTGCACGGCACCTTCTCCGCAAGCAGGGGCGCCATTGCCAATAATTGAATTGAAATGATAAAAAATAGAAAACCTTCGCGGGACAGAGGATTTTTTTTAACTGCTCGTGCCGCCCCCCATGTGACATGAAGAGATGCCGCCCCGGGCGACTGCCCGGTTCGCCCGTGCCTAGAACCGCTACTGCTTGACCTGTAACTTTCAAATCTAGCGTCGCTAGAGGCCACAAGCTCTGCAGCACTGTCGCAAATAAAAGTCTATAAACAGTAAACCTGTCATGGTGTGGCTCTGGCAGAGGAACAAGGAGACCGGAGTATCGGGGAGAACAGGGTTTTAATATAGCAATACAGGCAGGCAGACAGGAATACAGGCACCACACGGGTTCAAAATCAACAACAATAGACATCGACCGACAAACTAGGAATGACACTGAACTCAAATAAATACACAGAGGAATCAGGCTAATTGGGGTGAACATAGGTGAAAATGATAATGACAGGACGAGGAACAGGTGGCTGATTGGGGAGTGAGTCCGGGAGTAGAAACAAAAGGATCCAGGGAAGTGTAGTGCAGATGACGGGACAAACTGGTGAAGACGACAGACTGTGACATCACTCCCCCCTCCCGGTAGGCGTGGCCTCACGCCGTAACATCAATGGGGAGGGGGGTGGGCGCCCTGGAGGCTGTGGAGGGCGTGGTCAGGAGGAGGAAGCCCCCCCAGGGCGGAGCAGGATGAGGGCGAGGCAAGGGCGGAGCAGGCTGAGGGCGAGGCCAGGGCGGAGCAGAATGAGGGCGTGGCCAGGGCGGAGCCGGCTGAGGGCGAGGCCAGGGCGGAGCAGGCTGAGGGCGAGACCCGGGCGGAGCAGGCTGAGGGCGAGACCAGGGCGGAGCAGATGGAGGGAGGACCCCTGGTGGAGCCGATGGAAGCGGAGCTGACAACACCAAGGGGCCGACTGACAGGGGCGGAGCAGATGGGGGAGGAGACCAGGGTGAAGCCGGGGGACTGACAACATGAGGTACTGATGAGGGACCGTGGGAACATGGGGACACCGCAGGCTCCGGTGACTGAAGTGATGACAGGGGTACAGAGGGACACGGTGAGGACAGAGGGAGTGAGGGCTGATGGATGACTGGAGGGAGTGAAGAATCCAACTGAACCGGGGGGGTGAAATGACGGGGCAAAGCAAACAAATGGAAGTCCAAAGGTGAAGGACGGGTGATGAGGGACCGAAAGGAATCCAGAGGGACGAGGGAGCCTGGTCGAGCTGGTGGACTGAGGGGCCATGGAGGAGCTGAGGGAGGTAGAAGCCACGGGGGAGCCAATGGGACAGGGGGCCGAGGAAGGGTCCAGATGGAGGAGGTGTGAGGCGAAGGCCGGGGATCCATCAACCCTGCTGGGTCTGGATGGCTATGGGACCGGAGGGCTGATGGGTGAATAGTGGGAGGAGGCGGGAGAGGGAGGCTGGGTGGGATCCTGGTCTCTGGCTGGACGGTCTCTGGCGCGGGCTGGACGGTCTCTGGCGCGGGCTGGACGGTCTCTGGCGTGGGCTGGACGGTCTCGGGCGAAGGCTGGACGGCCTTGGGCGAAGGCTGGACGGGGCTGGACGGAACCAGCGAAGAGGAGAGCTCGGGCTCAGCGGGGCTGGACGGAACCAGCGGAGAGGAGAGCTCGAGCTCGGCGGGGTTGGACGGAACCAGCGGAGAGGAGAGCTCGAGCTTTGGAGTGGTGCTGGTGACTTCCTCCACGGTGAATGGAGACCCACAGCACACCAGCACCCACTCCACACAGGCGGCGAAATCATCGGGACCGTTCCCTGGGAGGCGTGCCCGGGACCGCTCGCTGAGGCTGGCGATGTAGAACTCACTCAGCGAGTGGTCAGAATAGTGAGTGAGGCACGCCAACTCCAGAAAATCCCTGGTATGGGATTCCAGGGAACGGTCTTCCTGATCCAGGCAGAGGAGAGCCACTGCGGGAATCTCCATTTTTCCTTTTCAGTTTGGTCGGTCGATCTGTCACGGTGTGGCTCTGGCAGAGGAACAAGGAGACCGGAGTATCGGGGAGAACAGGGTTTTAATATAGCAATACAGGCAGGCAGACAGGAATACAGGCACCACACGGGTTCAAAATCAACAACAATAGACATCGACGACAAACTAGGAATGACACTGAACTCAACTAAATACACAGAGGAATCAGGCTAATTGGGGTGAACACAGGTGAAAATGCTAATGACAGGACGAGGAACAGGTGGCTGATTGGGGAGTGAGTCCGGGAGTAGAAACAAAAGGATCCGGGGAAGTGTAGTGCAGATGACGGGACAAACTGGTGAAGACGACAGACTGTAACAAAACCAGTCAGCCTCCCGTGTCTTTAGATTGTATGTGCTTGCAGTGTTTGAGGCGAGCCGCCTTGCCGCACTCAATTCCCTCAGCAGTCGGCTGAGTGAGAGTGAGTAGGGTGAGCCCCTTGGGGCTTATCATGTCTGTGAGTGAATGTGGGCGCGGGACAGCGGGCGCATTCACTGCACTGAAAACACCGTCGACCTGAGCTGACTGTTTGTGTGTTGGTTTATTTTTACAGAAACCGTGGGACATGTGGTGTGTAACGTTAGTGTTTGTGGGTACTACTGAGTTGTGGGCACGTTCACTACATTTAATGTAACGTTACATTTGACACGAGTTGATTTTATTTGTTGCGAGCCCTGCACTGAGGCGGGCTGTATTTGTGTGTAGAAATGAACACTGGGCAGTGGGCATTTTATTACACTCATAACACCATCGGCTGTGGCCGGAATACCAGAAAATACTACACTGATTATATGAATTTATCTGGGTTACCTTGGAAACGGCATTTGTGTGCAGGCAAGCGTCAGCATCGGTCGAGTACCCTTCCACTCACGCCAGTGAGCGAAGCGAAAGCTGGACTAGAGTTAATCCTCGTCCTGGCTTTTAATTTGTCACTCTCCCCTTTTAATTTTTAGTTTCCTCTGATAAAACCGTTGCCTTCTTCCTTGTAGCTGTTGTTCGGCCATGACGAAAACATACAGACGGCAATCAATGCAATCTAGTTCTTTTTGTGCTCAGGTTCCTACCTGAAACCTGAAGTTACAAAGTGCTAGTAAAAGCGATACAGACACTTTCAGGCTACGGCAGACGTGTCATTCAACCTATTGTAAGTCGATGTACCATTGCAATGGGTTTTGGTAATATATTATAAAGGTTAAAAAGTTGCAAAGTGTGGCTTTAATTACCAGAATGAGCCAACGCCTTGTATTTCAACTTCCAGATAATATGACAGGTACACAAATATGCATTAATAGATGATTATTGAATTCATTGTTAGTGCAAATTCATGTGCAAATTACTACAATTACTAAATGACTTGTTAATAATGATGTGCCTCAACAAGTAAAGTCAACAAGTAAAGATACCTTTGCAAATCATTAGCTAATGATTAATTAAAGCAGACAACTGGAAGTTGAAGTGCTTAGCTAATTGTGGTAATTAACACATTAATTTACACTATTAGTTAATAAAATATGTAATATACACATATAAAATAATATACACAATGACATTGAATTAATAGCAATTCATGTATTACTTAATCTATTAGTCATATAGACTCCTTTATTAGTAGCTGATGCAGTAATCATTAATTAATGGTTTAGTTCTTCTTCATGAGTTATACATTAACTCATGATTATCTGTGCATTAGTTAAGTATGAATTAATGCATATTAGTGCACCCGTTTTGTAAAGTAGTACCAAACTACTTTTAGTAAGTGGGCTATTAATGGCACATTGGGGAAATATTACTAGTTACATTTAAAAACTTACTTATGTGTTATCTTACATACTTGTGCTTAAGACATGCATGAGTAAATGTATTCTGCTTTAAAAAAAACCCTCATCAGGGTTTTTAGATATGATGTTTGCATTAATATTACTGCTGTGCTATATTTATGTTGCATTTTAAATCTGAATATGTTTAAGGGTGTTATATTTAAAGTACTTCACTGTTGAGTAGTTTACTATACAACAAAGCATCATATTAAAAGACATTTTTTTAAAAAAAAACTTCATTACTTCACATTTGTACGTGAATACTTAACAAATGCACAACTTGCTTATACAGTCAACCAAAGCTTATTTTTAAAATGATTTATTTTCACAATATTAAGGAATTGTTGCTAACTACAGATGCATCCCATGTCAAAGGCTGCATCTGAATGCGAGCGGGAGTGCCGTTGCAGGATTGTTTAAAAAAAAAAGTATATTTCACTTTATTTATTAATTGTTTTGTGTTTTATGCTTCAACTGCATTAAAACAAAACACACTGGAAACATGCCTAAATGAGATCAACATAATCAAGAGAATAAATTCCATAAAAATCGCATCTCCACCCTGGCCAACTCCACTCTGGATCATGCCAAACAACACCCCTTAGCTTTTCTAATTTCACTGTAAATCCCTGCTTCACGGGACTTATTGCTTCATTTGGTAACACTTTACTATAACAGGGCATGAATAATCATGTACCAATACCTGAGTTAATAGTTCAACATTAACTCATGATTAGTGAAGATATGAACTAATCATGAACCAATGAAGAGCGATCCTTTGCTACTACAGGAGTCATGATGATTCATGCATATTAATGCAGCTGCATTAAAGGGCATTATCATGCTTTTAAATCATTCCTTTTAACATATAAATCATATGTGTGGTCTATATCTATCTTGGGTCTGAATTCCTCATTATAGCTCCACAGGCCCCATTCTACCCCTTTTCTGATGTGCGTCCGTGAGCAACTCGTTTTGGAGCAGTCTCTTTAATTGCAAAGAATATGTGTCATACGCCCGCTCTTCAGGTTGCTGAGTTGACACTCGGTTCAACTCCACCCCTTTTGGCCATTTTTGTAGATTGTTTAGAGATATAGGATTATATAGTGTCACAGAACATTTTTATTCACACGTTAACAAAATGTCATCAACGGAAGACTTGTCCATCAAGCCTTACAATGTTTGAGCCAGAGCGAGTAAGTTTGTGGGTAACTCAATATGTTAAGTTTGGGGTAATAAAGGGGTAACAAGCAGATATACAAGCAAATTATTTAATTAGTAAAAAATAACAGGTACCTATTCTGTTAATATATTACAGACAAAAATTGTACGTCTGTTGTTTATAAAATGTATCACATTTCTGGCAAAATATGTTATTGTGCAATGTTACAGGGTAATTTTGACATCTGTGGGTTAAACATTATACACGCACACACACACACACATATATATATATATATATATATATATATATATATATATATACTATGATAAAAATTAAATTTATTGTCTTTTCTTACTAGATTACTTAATGTTAAGTCAAAATAATTAGTTTTTGCTATGATTTTAATTTAGACCATACCATGTGGTAATTAGTACTTACTTTATACCATTGAATTGCAATAACACTTAAATGTCAGGGCAAATATACTGTGTAATTAAAACGATTTTTTTAAATTAATTTTTTTATCACAGTACCTTTCTCTGCAATTACAGTGCAAATAATGTTGTTTCTTATTGCTATAATAAGTAGCTTTGTTACCCCCTTGTTCTGTGTAACAGGGTAAGTGTAACTCCTGCGGGCTGTAAATTAAAGTGGTGCTTGTTACCCCTTTATTACCCAAAACTTAACATATTGTTCCCTTATACCTACACGGAAGTGCACTATAATTACAGAAATGTACACCGTAATTTCAGTGTACTTACACAGTTGTTTGCGGGTCGTAAAATAAAGTGTTACCCTGTATTGTGTTATAGGTGAAAGTTGATTATTTCTCTTGTTAAAATCAGCACACTAAAAAGATAAGTGATTATGGTCTAATCTTTGCATCAGAAAACACAGCAGCTAAATGACCATTGTCATGATGAAACTCAAGAACAATAATAGTGCAACGTTATTTAAAAACAAAAACAAAGAAAGGCAAAGGTATTCTTTATTTTATTAAAGTACTTTATTTTTATTAATGATATTTACGGCTTAAAAATAGAAGGAATTGACCCCTCATTCAGACCCTTCTTTATACTGGCGGAGGTTGTTGAAGTTGGAATCCTTGAAGTGCTTCGCACGCACAAAAAATGTACATTTCCTTGATAAATAAAACCAGGCACTTCAAATAGTTTCTAATGCTGGGAGACGGTGTAATGAAGCATGTGGGTCACTACATTCAACTACCGAACATTTTGACTTACCCTCTCATAACTTCTGATCCTTGAGCTTGGACTACAAAATAAGAAATAAAAATGGCGAATTGCTTGAAGTGTTGGGCCGATAGTCAATGTTCTTATTTTGGCAGCTCAGCTGCAAATACTGTGACGTAATTGTTCAAAATATGTCATAGAGAACAGAAAAATCTAATAATTTAAACTTTTCTGTATAAGCACTCCAAATATACAACAGAATGCATTTAGAATGCATTTGCTAACTCTGTTCCTAACAGTTCCTATCAGTTCCTAACAAAGTCCTACCAGTTCCTAACAGGTCCTAACAAAGTCCTAACAAAGTCCTAACGATTCCTAACAGTTTTCCTACCAAGTCCTAAAGTGGGGCAAAAGGACCAATAGGGAAAAGGGAAACGTCCCTTTTCCCTGGCCGCTTACCTGTGGTAAACTTGTATTTCCCCAGCGCATACTGGTACATGATACCTGTCCATTATCCGTCGGGTTTGCCTGTCTTTGTCATTTCTGCAAATAGCGGGGGACAAGTCAGGGAATGGACTTGAAATCCATTGGGGTCTCCCCGCGCAGGTTCGAACCCTGCTGAATATGTGGATCCTGATCACGTTGTCTGTAAGGAATAGTGACGTCCAGGAGCTGTGTACAATCTGGATTTTTGTGGGTGGTGATGGCGCAGTGGATAAGACACATGCCTTTGGTGTGAAAGACCCGGGTTTGAATCCACTGCGGGACACCAATGTGTCCCTGAGCAAGACACTTAACCCCTAGTTGCTCCAGAGGTGTGCAACCTCTGACATATATAGAAATTGTAAGTCGCTTTGGATAAAAGTGTCAGCTAAATGAATAAATGTAAATGTAAATTTTAGGACTAAAAAGGTGGATTTAGCATAGTATCTCCCCTTTAGACATGTTAGTATGTTTGATAGTTAATCCATTAATTAATGTATGGGGTAAACAAAATCAATCAGGTACTGTAAGAATAAATAGGAAATATTTTGACTTTGAAACACATTTAAACAATTTATTAGTCATAATTTAAACTATTGATATCAGCAGCATTGTCATACACATGAAGGCACAGGATTAGTTTGTCATCATATCACTGATCCCACTGATGATGTCATTAATATTCTCTTTCCCATCAAACTAAACCTACTGTGACTTACAACAGTTCCTAAGGAATCGGTTCCCAAAAAAGGGTTAAGGTCCCAAAAAACAACTTGCTGGGATCAGTATAGTTCACTCTCCAGACACAGGCCATGATGATACTGTACCTCCGTTCTCTGAATTTTTGAAAAGTCGCACAAGATCACTTAACTGGGCTGATTACTAGTTGTAGTACATTACTAGATGTGTATTTGATTGATTTTCTTGATTTTCTTCTTAACAACTCATTTATAAACAAGCATTTTCTATTTTATCACATGTGAACTTATCCTCGATACTATTCCTTATAAAAAACAATTGGATTGCTTTGATATCGCTACTCAGATCCAATCTTCCGAATCTCGGCTACTAGCCTTTAGCCCGCTAGCATTTCACGTGTAGCCTCGCGCCTATCGGCCGTCTCATTTTACACCCGTTTCACTGAAAGGATATGGGTTGTACCCGGCAATTCAGTCCTAAACTTATTTGATTCATAAACAATATTTATATTTAATATTTATATTTAAACAATATGAATGTAAGCCAGAGGAGAACTGGCCCCGACTGAGCCTGGGTTCTCCCAAGTTTTTTTCTCCATCCAATCTGATGGAGTTTGGTTCCTTGCCACTGTCGCCTTGCTTTTGGCTTGCTTTGAGCTTGGTCAGTTGGGATTATTTAGTGTTTAGCAATGTTGTTGATCTGTGTTGATGTAACGGATGTGAAAGGACACTCACAAATGGGATTCAGCTTCAGTTTATCTTTTTTTGGAAACAACAAGAAAGAAAAGTTACATTGTGGCTGATGACAGACTGCAGACATTCATATGGACCACAGCGTCGACACTTGAATCTGCTGTCAATAGTATTATTCACATTCAACACATAGTATTGATATACAATGTGAAAAACTTAACATAATACTCATAATAAGCACACCAATGTAAATGTACAGAATAGTTAATTGCAGACAACATCCATAAGTCTTCATTAATTGTCAAATAAAATTTGTTAATAGAATAAACACGAAAGCAACATACCTTTTTTTGGAAACAACAAGAAAGAAAAGTTACATTGTGGCTGATGACAGACTGCAGACATTCATATGGACTAGAAAGATAAAGATTACACATTCAATTAACTCATAATACAAAAAATCGTCAGATAGTTAAGACAGACGCAATAATCACGAGAAATGAATCCGTGCTCGCACATGTAAATTCAATACATCTTATAAAACTCTCAACAATCGTGTTAAAGTGCAAAATGCATTATCCATATGTTCACATATATGTATGCAATGTATTAAGTCAAAAAGATTCACTTGAAATGCATCATTTTCACAATTAATTTGTTAATGCGTCAGAGCATGAAAAACCATACATACCCACAGCGTCGACACTTGAATCTGCTGTGGTACGGCAAGAGAAGAGCGACAAAATCAAATATCTGCAGTACCATTAATAGCCACAGGAGGGGAGCCTTCTAACACCAATGAATACACCCAAATGCCTTATTTTATGAAATTCACACAAAATTTTAAATCAAAGGTTCTTTTTAACCCTGTTACATCCACCCCCACTGAATTACATAAAATATATGCATGACCCAGGGAGCGTGCAACAACGGGGCACTTTTCTTTCACAATAATACACAATAAAAACCATCACATTTCGAAAGGAACTCCTTTAGAAGGAAAGTCAAAAAAACAATTATCCCTTAAGGACGAATTGATGAGAGAGTAGCGCTAAGCTCTCTCACCAGCTTCTGACAGCAGAACATCTACATACATTCCGCAATATCCTTCCATACTTCATTCACCATTAAATACCAAAACAAATTTAAGAATTCTTTCTTCTTCTTTTTTTTTTTTTAAGAGATACACAAGGTGTACTCAAAAATGTGAAGGCAACCCATTTCTAAAGGTATGTGCTTAATCTGAACTACTGCTTTTAGACTATAAAACAGCCGTAACACTATTTAAGATGATATGCCAACAGGCACGAAACTAGCAGTATTGTTCTAAATAGAGAAAGCCCTTAACACTGACTTGCAAACAGCTTGAACATTGTGTTTTGTATCCTGAACCACAGCCTGTATAGACATTACATGTATTAATCTTTCAACAGGTCTAACGACCCGACCAAAACGTGTCCTAACCTGTGTGACTGAACTAGAACTTTGCGGTACATTCTCAGTGTCAGCTACGTTTGTGTTGGTAGGAGTTTGAGAGGGTGGCTGGGCAGACAGGACAGTCTCAGAACCAGATTCATGTGAATCTGAACCGCCGCTTGTGTCTCCATCAGAAACAGATGTTCTTACATCTCTTGACATGTCAGATAGATGGCTTTTTGGTGCAGAAGGGAAGGCCTCAGCTACAGGATCTACCAGAACTCCACTTGGAGTTTGTTCAGACTCATGTGATCCCTCATGCAGCCCCGAAACCCAGCTTAACGTTCTGTTTCTGGCATCAGATTCCTGAACTGACATAGAACCATCTTCACAATTGACATCGGCATAATCACATGAGGCTGTTGCTTTGCCTCTTGACATTACCGAATCATCCATTGTAACATTGCTGTAGCTATCCTCTGTATGCTCAGATACAACCGCATCTGCTCCTAAAGACTCATCCTCCACTGCACACAATGACAGGACTGAAGATGACCTCTGGCAAGAAGTGGATACACCAGAAAGTTGATCAGACTGAGGGTGCTCAACGTTCACTGGTAAGAAATTCACCAACATCAGCAAGTTTCGATGCACCACTTTTTCCTGACCTGTGGCTGGATTACGGATCCTGTAAGTATGAGTGTCTGGCTTACAATCCACAACAGTGTATACAGTTGACTCCCACCTGTCAGCAACCTTCTTCTTACCCCTTTCAGTTTTATTCGCCAAGAGCACCTGGTCACCTTTTTCGATGAGTAGTCCTTTTACCCTTCGGTTATACAACTCTGCATGTCTTTTCTGTTCTTTCATTGCATGCTCCTGTGCGATTTGTAATGCTTCTTTCAGATCTTTGACCAGAGTGGAAACGAACTTGTCACAGCAGGTCACATCTGGATCATTCAAGACAGAGCAAAACAGAATGTCTATGGGCAGACGGGGTACACGCCCGAACATCAGATAAAAAGGGGCGTATCCTGTCGTCTCATGGATTGTGCAATTATACAGAAATGTCAGTGTCTGCAACCGTCTCGGCCAATCTCTCTTCACATCTGGTGACAAAGCCCGAATCATATTTCCAAGGGTTCTATTAAAGCGCTCCACACTTCCATTACCCATAGGGTGATACGGTGTTGTGTGCGACTTGTTCACTCCAGAGACCCTTAGAAGCTCTCGGATTAATTTACTTTCAAAACTCGGACCCTGGTCGCTATGGATGCGTTCTGGCAGGCCGTAGATGCAAAAATACCTGTCCCAAATTATCCTGGCCACCTGTTTGGCAGATTGATCTCTACACACAAAGGCTTGTGCTAGTCTCGTAAAGTGATCAGTTATCACTAAAACGTCAACCGACTTGTTAGTAGAGTCTTCAGCTGACCAGAAGTCTATGCAGACAAGCTGTAATGGTCTACTTGTTGAAATGTTCTCCAGGGGTGCTCTGCCAGAAGGATCAATGGTTTTGCTCACAGTGCAGCGGTGACACAAGCGCACATAATCCCTCACATTTCGCTCCATGTTCAGCCAAAAGAAGCGCTGCCTTGCAAGGCTCATACTCCGCGACTGACCTTGATGACCACAGTCGTCATGGATTCCTTTCAAGATCACACTCACTAAAGACTCGGGGACCACAAACTGAAAGCGTTTCTTCCTTGATAGTTGGTCACAGGACACTCTGTACAAGATACCACTTCTGACAACAAATTTCTCCCAGTGCCTCAGGTATCGAAGGACACACATTGATTCCTTTGACCTCTCTCTTCTTGAAGGCCTACGCTGGCGTTCAACATAATACAAGACTCTTGACAAAAAATTTTCTGTGAGCTGTTTTTCACGCAGCTCCTGTTCTGAATATGTTGGCAATGTGTCTTGCCCTTCTGACATCAACTGAGGTAAGTGATCAATGACAGACATTGCTCGTGCTCTGGCACCGATGTTCCACTCAACATGTGAGTCCAATATGGCAGAGACATCTGCATTTGAGACAGTTAGAAGCTCTTTGGTCTGCTTTATGTCTGGACTGCATGACTGGCCTAGATTAATGACACTCGGCCTCCTATCTGAATCACAGGAACGTCTGAATGCATCTTGCACAGAATCTGTAGACATCCCTTTGGAACCACCCAATAGTGCTCCATATGGCTCTTCAAGCAGTCTCTGCGTGACACCAGTTTTGACAAATGGAACCCTGCTCAGGGCATCAGCGACTATGTTCTGGGGACCAGGCACATACTTTATGTCAAAGTTGTAGCTAGCCAACTTAGCCACCCAGCGTTGTTCGCAGCAATCAAGTTTGGGTTTTGTAAGTATATGAGCCAAAGGATTATTGTCAGTCAAGACAGTGAATTCATGTCCTTTGAGCCAATGACTGAATTTATCACATACTGACCATTTTAAGGCCAAAAACTCCAATCGATGTGCTGGATAATTTTGCTGCGACCGAGAAAGGGACTTACTGGCGAAGGCTACAGGCCTGGCTTTTGTCTCTCCCTCTGTGACCTGAGAGAGCACAGCTCCAATACCGTCTAAAGAGGCATCCGTTGCCAGTATGAAAGGGCGGTCAAAATCTGGATGGGCAAGAACGACACTCTCAACCAATGCTGTTTTCAGCCGCTCGACTGCCTGGTCCTGCGCTTGTGTCCAGTCACTAGATTTCAGCTTCCTGGTCTGACGAGCATGACCCAGCTTCCTCAGATTTCTTGCTGTCGTCTTTTGACCCTTCAGAAGATTAAAAAGTGGCTTGGCTACAGCAGAATAGTTTGGAACAAAGTGCTGGTAGTAATTCACCATTCCCAAAAATGATCTTATCTTCTCCTGAGAAGGCGTTGTCCCATCAAGCTCCATCAAATCTAAACTGTTTATCTTAGAGATGCTTTCAACTTTACTTGGGTCCGTAGAGACACCCGTCTGATCAATCATATGCCCAAGGAACTTCACTGATTTCCTCATCAGGTGACACTTCTTTGGAGCCAGCTTAAGATTGTGTGTGCGAAGCCTGCCAAACACCATCTCCAAGCGATCAATAGCGGTTTTCTCATCTGGGCGGAAGACAATCAAATCGTCTAGATAACACAGAAGACTGAGAAAGTTTTCATCCCCAAATATGTTGGTCATCATTCTCATGAAGCTGCCAGGACTGTTGCAGAGACCTTGGGGTAATCGATTGTATTCGAAAAGGCCCATTGGTGTAGTAAAGGCAGTAAACTTGCGGTCCTCCTCATGCAGTGGCATATTATAAAATCCCGATGTCAAATCCATCGTGCTAAATAGGGCATTACCGCCAAGTGCTGCCAAGCAATCCGCTTGGTGAGGAAGAGGGTGCGCGTCCTTCAGCGTTCTCCTGTTCAGCCAACGGAAGTCGGTGCACACACGCAGGTCTCCATTCTTCTTCCAGACCAAAACGAGAGGAGACGCGTACTCGCTGGTGGATCGCCGAATTATCTCCTTCTCCTCCATTTCAGACAACACCTGTCGCAGTTTTTGATATTGGCTGGGTGCTACTCTTCTGAACGGAAGCCTGAAGGGTCTGGTGTCCGAGAGGTGTATTCTATGGACAAAACCCCTTGCTTTTCCACAATCAAGATGGTTACGTGAAAAGATGTCTTCGTAACTCAGTAGTAGGTTCTGCAACCGTTGCTTGCAGGCATCCGAGATATCACACGCGTCAACGTCAAGACTGTCCAAACCAACTGACTTCAGTCGCTCTTCCACAGGTGACATGTCGGCCACATCAGACAAACTAGTGGGGCAATTCACCAGAAAAGGGTTGACTGCACTGGTGTGATCAAGATCTTCAAGCGCAATGCATGGATAAAGATCTGCAATTTTTGCATTCCGTCTCAATAGTACTGGACTACCTGATGTGTTGATAAGTTTCAAGGGGACCCATCCATCTTTCCACAGAGATGTGATTAGTCTAGCCACCATAACACCTCTGGGAGCTGAGTGAGAAGATGTAGGTTCAGTCATGACTGCACTTCCCAGGGACACAACAGCGGATTTGGGCAGCTTCCCCCATACTAAATACTCACGACCCGGCTCTAGCTGGACAGCTGAATTGCATCTGACTGTTCCTATCTTCCCAGGAATCTCGTCTCCTCTCCAGCGGTCCAATCCGGCAAGCATCGACAAGAAACTTTCACACTCAGGGTCTGCTGAAGTTGGACTAGACAGAGCTTGCCAATATCCATCGCATAATTTGAAGTATCTCATAATGTGTTTAATGACATTAGTCCCAATTATCAGTTCATCATGTTGTCCGGGAACCACTAAGGTGGGAACTGCCATCTTTATACCATAAACTTCCATGGTAACATTGAACGATGATTTAGGCTTCACACGCAGCCCTCCGCAGCCTACAAGGGTGACATCAGTTTTGAACTCACTGGATTCATCCACTGCGCCAGCCGATCTCAGTTTCATCTCAGCAGACTCATTTATAGTGCAGGCCATCGAACCACTGTCCAGCATTGCATTTAATGTCACTGTGTCTCCAATCTTCACTGGTGTATAAAATAGGCTGTCACATCCGCCGACAATGTATGTGTTCTGATAAATGACTTCTGAATGATCAAGACTTCCTTTGGCTAAAAGGTATGTATTCTCAGACTCACAGTCATCAATGGCTTGGGAGTTACAATGAAGACCCGCACTGTCTCCCTCTGAATACGGGTCTGCTAGTTTCCCTCATGTTGTGTCTGGGCAGAGGAGAGTTTAGGACAGTCCTTCTTTGCGTGCCCAGGGGAGAAGCATGCAAAACACAGTTTGTCTGTCATGCAGTGCGTCACTGTGGTGTGTTTGCTGTCATTACAAACTCGACAGGCACTTCTGACAAAACTGCGCTGCTGTCTAGCACCATGCCTTTGGTTGGAAACATCACGAAACTGCACCCTGCCCATGAGCTGCTCCATCATCTCCATCATTCGAGTGAGCAACTGACTCTCAGCCTGTTGTGTTTGTTGAGACATCACTGGAGCCGGAGTTGAGCAGGATGAGGGCTTATGCTGTGCCAGATTGGGTGCTGGCGTAGGCTCTGACTGGCGACATGCCTGACTATCAGGCGTGGAACTGAATGATTGGACAGGAACAGAGGGTGACTCAGTTTTAGGGCAATCGTACATAACATGTTCGCTGTTGAGCACTGCAGTTGTGTGGCTCCGTAGATTCGCTGTACTATTTCCCCGGCTTCTAAAGTCCCTTTGGTAATCATCAATCCTGCTCTGTATTTCTTTTGCACTCCATTCTTGAACAGGCTTGCATCTGAACATACTCGCCAAACTGGGGTCAGGACAGAATTTAACAAACATCCGTGTCACCTCTTCTCCTATGTTGTCGAAACTTTTGCCTTGTCTTCGCAGTCCCTCATCTGCCAGATCAGCCGCCTTGTTAATTCGAATCCAGTAGTCCACAGGATTCTCTTTGGCTCTGGGGAGAGTGGCATAGAAATCTGCGAGTGGCAGGCAAGAGGTAGATTCACTGAAGTACTGCATAAGAATGCCATAAATTAACTTAGGTTCCTGCCTGACGTTGAGCGTATCATCACTGCGAAGGCTGACTTTGACAACATCTCTTGCCTTTCCAGCTAGTCTGCTCATGATCTCTTCGGCTTGCTCATGAACAGGGCACTTTTGCTTTCTTAAGTAAGCTTTTGTCCTGTCCACCCACTCCTCAATGCCATACTTGTCAGAGCCATCGCCCCTAAATGAGTCATGTTCAGACTTCATGTGCACTGTAACTTGTGGTGCCATCATTTGTGTATGTGTACACTGTTCTGCACGTGCAGGTGTCTGATTGTAACTGAGTGAATTGGTTTGGCAATCGGCATGTGCATTAACTAAGCCAGCAGACACTAGTTTTGCAACTATTGACTCGCCAATTTGCGAACCTAACTGGCCTACCATGTCTGTGAGGTGGTCAAAAGCGACTCTATCAACACCAGGTGTCGAGGTGTATGGGCCCTCACCAGAAACCCGACCAACAGGAGTACCACCCGGGAACTGACTCAACCCAATACCCCTACTATTGTCATCATATAACTGTGGTCGTCCAACCCCCCGATTGACGTCTTCGCTGAAAGTACCACCCTCGGCGCTGCTCAGCAACCATGTACCCCTAACTCTAGGGAAACCCATGTTACCACAACATGATGCATCTAAATCACCAACATATTCAGGTTTCTCAGCCATAATGAAATCAAAAGTTGTGCCTGAAAAATGTTATTATTATTTTTCTAAATAAAACAAGAGAAATATCGACAATATTGATTATGAGAAAACTCACTACTTGAAATTATATTTTGATTGCAATGACAGTCAAATCAGAACTACATTCCATGTGTCCATGCGTTGTGTATGTAATAACTAATGTACAGTCCCAATGACAGTCCCAGTGTGTGAGTGTTTTTATACTGTCCGCATCCAAAGCATTGAAGACTTGACCCTACTGACGAACTTGACCTGCTCCCAGCAATGAAGACTTGAACCACCGATGAACTCGATCTGCACACAGCAATCACGGTCGATCTTCATCAAGCTGATCAAGGGATCCACGGAGTCACGGCACCAGTGTAACGGATGTGAAAGGACACTCACAAATGGGATTCAGCTTCAGTTTATCTTTTTTTGGAAACAACAAGAAACAAAAGTTACATTGTGGCTGATGACAGACTGCAGACATTCATATGGACCACAGCGTCGACACTTGAATCTGCTGTCAATAGTATTATTCACATTCAACACATAGTATTGATATACAATGTGAAAAACTTAACATAATACTCATAATAAGCACACCAATGTAAATGTACAGAATAGTTAATTGCAGACAACATCCATAAGTCTTCATTAATTGTCAAATAACATTTGTTAATAGAATAAACACGAAAGCAACATACCTTTTTTTGGAAACAACAAGAAAGAAAAGTTACATTGTGGCTGATGACAGACTGCAGACATTCATATGGACAAGAAAGATAAAGATTACACATTCAATTAACTCATAATACAAAAAATCGTCAGATAGTTAAGACAGACGCAATAATCACGAGAAATGAATCCGTGCTCGCACATGTGACGCACATGTAAATTCAATACATCTTATAAAACTCTCAACAATCGTGTTAAAGTGCAAAATGCATTATCCATATGTTCACATATATGTATGCAATGTATTAAGTCAAAAAGATTCACTTGAAATGCATCATTTTCACAATTAATTTGTTAATGCGTCAGAGCATGAAAAACCATACATACCCACAGCGTCGACACTTGAATCTGCTGTGGTACGGCAAGAGAAGAGCGACAAAATCAAATATCTGCAGTACCATTAATAGCCACAGGAGGGGAGCCTTCTAACACCAATGAATACACCCAAATGCCTTATTTTATGAAATTCACACAAAATTTTAAATCAAAGGTTCTTTTTAACCCTGTTACATCGAGCTACTTTCATGTTATCAGTGTGAAGCTGCTTTGATACAATCTGTATTGTGAAAAGCGCTATATAAATAATTGTGACTTGACTTGACTAAACTAGTAGTGAGAGTCCCATATGGAAAAGGTTTGCTAAAAAAACCTGTGATTCTTATATGTTCCAACAGAATATTGTAAAGGACATATATGCTGCAAAATCCACGTATATAAATTGCATAATATTAATATATTTTTTAATCATATATGTCATATACTGCATGTCCTACACAAAAGTCAAGTCAAGTCAAGTCACATTTATTTATATAGCGCTTTTCACAATACAGATTGTATCAAAGCAGCTTCACGGTGATAACATGAAAGTAGCACAACACAGATCAACAACATTGCTAAACACTAAATAACCCCAACTGAGCAAGCTCAAAGCAAGCCAAAAGCAAGGCGACAGTGGCAAGGAACCAAACTCCATCAGATTGGATGGAGAAAAAACCTTGGGAGAACCCAGGCTCAGTCGGGGGCCAGTTCTCCTCTGGCTTACATTCATATTGTTTAAATATAAATATTAAATATAAATATTGTTTATGAATCAAACGGCGCCATAACATATCGCAGGCGTTGATTCGTCTCATCACAGGCGTTGAGTCGTCTCATCACAGGCGTTGGGGCATCCGAAATCCCCGTGAGAGGCTGGACACAAAACTGGACCTGACGAACGCCATTTTTCTCGGGACAAGCGTCCCGAGATAACAGCAGAAAGGCAGATGGGAAATAATTAGCATAGCTGATGTTCATAATGATTTCCGTTATAACTCACAAACTCTCCGTAACCTGAACTCTCCGCAACCCAACCATACGCGCCGACCCGTTTGTCTAAAAGGCTGTCGAGCCCCACTGGTGCGTTAAGCAGTTTCAGTGGCAAACGGTTCCGTATGGCATAACAGAGGACTAGAAGGTAAGCATTATGTGAATGCTTGACTAAAGAGAAGCGTCTTTAATCTAGTTTTAAACTGTGTCAGCGAGTCAGAGGCTCGGACCGTATCGGGAAGGCCATTCCAGAGTTTTGGAGCTAAATGCGAGAACGCCCTCCCTCCTTTACTGGACTTCGATATCCTAGGAATGACCAGAAGCCTTGAATTTAGTGATCTTAAGGAACGCGGTGGATTGTAGGGCGAAAGAAGGTCCGTTAAGTACATAGGAGCTAAACCATTTAGGGCTTTATAGGTCAGTAGCAGTATTTTGTAGTTGATGCGGAACTTAATAGGTAACCAGTGTAGAGATGATAAAATCGGTGTTATATGATCATATTTTCTCGACCTAGTAAGAACTCTAGCAGCTGCATTTTGTACTAACTGTAGCTTGTTTATTGCGGATGCAGGACAACCGGCTAATAAAGCATTACAGTAATCTAGTCTCGAGGTCATGAATGCGTGAACATGAATGCGTGAACAAAAGCCATATAGATTTTCTTGATGTAAAAACATAGGAAAATAATGCTAATTTAATATTCATGTCCAGCATCTTAAAGTATTAAGTTGACTTTTAAACTCCTGATGTCATCCAAGATATCCATGTATCACTTAAATTTTTTATACACAGAATGGACTTCAATGGCCACCAACTATTCAAATGTTCAAAGAAGTTTCAAAAGTATATATATATATAATTTTAGTAATTTATTTATTTTTATTTTTTTAATGATCGATCGTTTCGTTAGATTAGAGCCTTATTTCTTGACTGGGATCGTGTCGAGACTTCGAAGTTACATTGAGACGGACATTTGAACCTTCTTTGAAAATTTGAATCTTTGGTTACCATTGAATTCATTCTGTGTAGAAAAATCCTAGAATGTTTTCCTCAAAAACCTTAATTTATTTTCAACTAAAGAAAGAAAGACATGGATATCTTTGACATCAGGGTGAGTAAATTATCAGAATGGGGGGGGGGGGGGGGGAATTACAAAAAATATTTTATTAGAGAATTATTAGAGTGTATTCTACAAGATACAGTTGAATATTTTACATATATCAATAGTTTATTTTAAATTCTGTATCACCAGATTTCATTTTCATTTGTGACAATTTCTGTAAACTTTATCACAGGCCTACTAAGTTAGTACTATCTACTATTCTTAACCTGAAAAGGATACTTAATGTATTAGAAAGATGATTGATGTGAAATAAGATGCAGAATTGTGATTATTTTTGTTTCATGGATCCAAATGTCTCTGTATTTCCCTTTAACGTTTCTCAATAAAAAAATTAAAAATAAATAAAATATAATACTATTCTTAACCTAGTACAAACATAAAAATTTCCTTAAGTTATTCTTATGCATATCACCACCAGAGTTTGTCACATACAAAAATATATTCTAGCCAATTTTTAACATTTTATTCACTGTTCTAGAAACATATTTGATGCCTCTGATTTAAATAAACACTGTGATGAATTACATCCGGGACGTTTTATTTGCTGAGCGCTACGAAAAGTGCAGAGACTTTTTTTACACAGACGCCATAGGCCTTATTCAGAGCAGCGCCATGACAGGTATGAAAGTGAGGCTGTGAGGGATAGACGTACCGTGTTTCCAATGGCATCCGCTGTAAAAAGCTGAATAAAGCGGCCAGATTACTTACAATTTTCCACAGCTTACATTGTCGGGAGTTCCCTTTCGAAGGGAACTCAACAATACGTCGAATGACGCTATGGGGAACGCCTCAGGCGTGACAGGTGTCTGAAATCAAATATCAACTCACAGTAATCAGGTTGACCGGCGACAGCCCGTGCATCATCAGCTTGAATGATGAGCGCGTCAATCTGGATGTATAAGAAGGGCGCCTTGAAACCGTGACAACATCTTTTCGTCTTCAGGGACTGTTTGTCTGTGTGATAGTATCAACGATTAAACGCGCAGAGACGTGGAGAAACACTTTGCGCGAGTGTGCCGACTTGTGTCCAGATATTTGACACCGGAGGATTCACACGATCTGTGCGTGTTCTGCCTGAGAGAAGAGCATTCGCGGGAAGCTCTCGAGGGAGTTTTTTGCGCGAACTGAGAGTTTTTCCTTTCAGAACTCTCTGCTCTCGTCTGACCCACTTCTCGAGGGAAGTGGGCGCGGCATCTGAACCCCGCGGTTCCGGTTCCCGCTCGGGCTGAGGCTCAGTGGCGGTTGAGCTCGTGGAGCTTTCAGATGGAGCTGGCAGATTATCGGGAGAGGGGCGTTAACCTCGCGGATGATCTACCAGCTGACGAGGGTGAGTTACAGATTAATGTTGAACATCTAAGAAGAGAGAAAATGAGCGCTCTCTCTCTTTGGTGAATCTGTAACTGTTCTCTTTGGGCAGGGCAGGAGTTGGCTGTAATATATATATATATATATATATATAGAAAAGGATGTCAGTTTGGTTGAGACCGAATCATTTCAGCCCTCCTGCCCAGTGTACGCTGAGCTGGTTGACATTATGGGGCGCGCCTCAGACAGATTGCTGTTGCAGTGGAGGCGCGTCTGGGAGGAACCCGCTCATGGTATTTTGGATGGCTGGTTCCTCCCCACCCATAAGCCACCAGCCCGGATGAGCCTTCCATTCGTTTCCGATCTCCACGCTGGGATCGAGAGGGTATGGAAGAATCCGTTCTCCTCACGTCTCTATCTGCATCAGCGGGCTAGTTTCGCTGCTGTGGAGGGAGCCGTGGAGAACGGATAAGTGTCGAGGCCGCCAGTGGACGAGACGTTGGCTAACTATCTCGTCTCTGGTTGGTCCTCTTCACTAAGAGCTCTGACCCTGTCATCCAAGCTGCTCAAGACATCTTCATGCTTGAATGACAGAGCGTACACGGCAGCAGGTCAGGCAGGTGCGGTTCTGCACGCCCTTGTGGTCCTCAGGCCTACCAGACCGATCTGTTGCGGGACTCCGGGCCACCAAGCAAGCTGCTGTTCTGTCGGGGCTATGGTGGCCACGGAGAGACATCTGTGGGAGCTCCCACATACTGTGGTTGCCAGGTTACAGGCCTCACCAGGCCTTCCTGGTTATGAGCTCCCACTGATTGTGGTCACCGGGTTACAGGCCTCACCAGGCCTTCCTGGTTATGAGCTCCCACATGCTGTGGTCGCTGGGTTACAGGCTTCACCAGGCCTTCCTGGTTATGAGCTCCCACATACTGTGGTTGCCAGGTTAAAGGCCTCACCAGGCCTTCCTGGTTATGAGCTCCCACACATTGTGGTCGCCAGGTTACAGGCCTCACCAGGCCTTCCTGGTTATGAGCTCCCACATACTGTGGTCGCCAGGTTACAGGCCTCACCAGGCCTTCCTGGTTATGAGCTCCCACATACTGTGGTCGCCAGGTTACAGGCCTCACCAGGCCTTCCTGGTTATGAGCTCCCACATACTGTGGTCACCAGGATACGAGCTCTCACGTACTGTGGTCGCCAGGTTAAAGGCCTCACCAGGCCTTCCTGGTTATGAGCTCCCACACATTGTGGTCGCCAGGTTACAGGCCTCACCAGGCCTTCCTGGTTATGAGCTCCCACACATTGTGGTTGCTAGGTTACAGGCCTCAAAGGGGCCTTCCTGGTTATGAGTTCCCACTTTCTGTGGTGGTCAGGTTATAGGCCTCACCAGGCCTTCCTGGTGATGAGCTCCCACACATTGTGGTTGCTAGGTTACAGGCCTCAAAGGGGCCTTCCTGGTTATGAGTTCCCATATACTGTGGTAGTCAGTTTACAGGCCTCACCCAGCCTTCCTGAATGTGGGCTCCCACATGATGCGGTAGCCAGACTACAGCCTCACCACCTTCCCTGAGCACTTTGCTCCCACTCTGTGGTCACCAGGCTTCAGGCTTCATTGGCCTTCCTGGTTGTGAGTTGTCACATGTCAGGTTGCAGGCTTCACCAGGCCTTCCTGAATGTGAAACCCCCACTTTTCGTGGTCGCTAAGTTGTAGTGGTGAGTCTTCACATGTCAGGCTGCAGGCCTCAGCGGCCTTCCTGAATGTGAGCTCCCCATGCATTGGGACTATCGGGTGTTAGGCCTTGTCAGGCCTTCCTGATTATGGGTTCCCACTTGTTGTGGCTGCCAGGTTACAGGCCTCAAGTTCGGCCTTTCTGAATTCAGAGTGAAGTACACTAACCCCTACTTCACCTATTATTGTGGTAAATCACATGACGGGATGTCTTGTGTACTTTCTAAAATCCATTTTGTATGGTAAGGGTCACGCGTGGTATGCTTCGGTCCCTTCTTATGTGGCTCGGACCCCGGTCTTCCCTTGGGTCCCACTTTAAGTGGCGTCCTGTCACTGGCTACAGGGACGCCCTTCTCTGGCTAACTTCTGGAAGAAGTAGCTTCCACTTGGTGGAGTAAGCTCCCACAGGTTGTGGTCACCAGGCTGGGTCTCACTGACCTTCCTGAGTACGAGCTCCCACCCAATGTGGTCGCCAGGTTACAGGCCTTACCAGGCCTTCCTGGTCATGAGCTCCCACACACTGTGGTCGCCAGGTTACAGGCCTCAACAGGCCTTCCTGGTTATGAGCTCCCACATATTGTGGTTGCTGGGTTACAGGCCTCACCAGGCCTTCCTGAATTCAGAGTGAAGTACACAAACCCATACTTCACCTATTATTGTGGTAAGTCACCCGACGAGATGTCCTGTGCACTTTTTAAAATCCATTTCTTATGGTGAGGGTCACGCGCAGTATGCTTCGGTCCCTTCTTATGTGGCTCAGACCCCGGTCTTTCCTCGGGTCCCACTTTAAGAGTTCTTAAGAGCTAACTTCTGGAAGTAGCTCCCACTTGGTGTGGTTTTTCAGGTACACCAGGGTAGGTCTCACTGACCTTCCTGAGTACGAGCTCCCACCGGATGTGGTCGCCAGGTTACAGGCCTCACTAGGCCTTCCTGGTTATGAGCTCCCACATACTGTGGTCGCCAGGTTACGAGCTCCCGCATACTGTGGTCGCCAGGTTACAGGCCTTACCAGGCCTTCCTGGCCATGAGCTCCCACACACTGTGGACGCCAGGTTACAGGCCTCAACAGGCCTTCCTGAATTCAGAGTGAAGTACACAAACCCATACTTCACCTATTATTGTGGTAAGTCACCTGACGAGATGTCTTGTGCAGTTTTTAAAATCCATTTCATATGGTGAGGGTCACGCGGTATGCTTCGGTCCCTTCTTATGTGGTTCAGACTCCGGTTCTTCACTTTGGGTCCCACTGTAGATGTGTCTTTGTCGCAATACATTACGACAGGCACTTCCCTTGTTCAAGCTATCTCCCACAACTGTGGTTTTAGGTCTGATTAGACCTTTTTCGAGGTAGCCCAACATTGTGGGTCTGTCAGGTTTCTAGCCTCTGGCTTTCCTGAAGGATGAGCTTCCACATGCTGTGGTCGTTGGGTTTCAGGCCGCACAACGTACGGCCTTCCTGACATGAGCCCTCATGTATCGGAGCTCCCCACACATGGGGTCATCAGGTCTTAGGTCTCTTTGACCTTCCTGATTTTTGATCCCTCTCTAACTTCCTCAGTGCTCAAAAGCGAGCACTGGGTGGAAACTCGTGGATTGAGTGTACGATTCCCATTGGTTCGAGGCTGAGTCACACTCTCCGGAGGATCCCGTCTCTGTGATCAGAAACTCGATGGTTTCCGCCAGCTTCGCGGGCCTTCAGTTTTTGGATGCCTTTTCTAGGCAATTTCCAGAGGCTCTGTCTTGGACGGACAGGCTATGGCCAGACTGTGTGTCTTAGTACAGATCACCAGGCCAGCCTGGGGGCATTTCAGGAGGAGTGTTCTCCTGAATAGTGACTGGCTGGGGGTCTCTTTGGCCCCCTAGCCACACTCCCTAGAAGGGACCCCTTCTATTTTGAAGTTGTGGTCCTAAAGCCTTTGAGCTGGCCCTGATTTACTCACGTTATTACGTTCAGGTTTTTCTTTGTTCATTAGCTTGGGCTATGACCGGTAGGGAGTGCTGTCACTGACAGCCCGATGTAACATAGGGTGAGTGGTTTCAGTGTTTCTTGGAATTACTGGTTCTGACAGTTGTCACTGCCTTTCGGCATGCACTCCCCTCAGCATGGCGGAGTGGGTATTTCGTTCCCCATAGCGTCATTCGACGTATTGTTGAGTTCCCTTCGAAAGGGAACGTCTCAGGTTACAACTGTAACCTATGTTCCCTGAGAACAGGGAACGAGACAATACGTCTCGTTGCCATGCCTCGGGGCCTGCCTGCAACAGTCCCTTCAGACGATAGGATGTTGTCACGGTTTCAAGGCGCCCTTCTTATACATCCAGATTGACGCGCTCATCATTCAAGCTGATGATGCACGGGCTGTCGCCGGTCAACCTGATTACTGTGAGTTGATATTTGATTTCAGACACCTGTCACGCCTGAGGCGTTCCCCATAGCGTCATTCGACGTATTGTCTCGTTCCCTGTTCTCAGGGAACATAGGTTACAGTTGTAACCTGAGACGTTTTTTGTCAACTGAAATTTCTTGGAAAGATATTTTTCCAGTGTTTTATAAGCAGAACAATCCGAAAACACAATAAATAACAGTACAGCCCATTGAAGAGATGCAGATCTATCCCTCACAGCCTCGCTTTCATTCTCATTAAAAATCAAAGATGGCGCTGCCGTAATTAAGGCGTATTTTCTTTGATTCGCGATGCAAGGCATTAGATGAGAGAAAACGCATGGAATAAGTGATTTATTGCATTTAAATATGTGTTGTATAACGTCTTATTGTTTTATAACAATGTGTATTTGCTGTGCGTGGCTAAACCGCTCTCAAGGGGGCACTTCCGTCGACGCCCGATGCAGAGCTGACCAGGATGGGAGAGTAAGTGTTTTATCTAATTTATGTATTTTATAATATATTAATTTATAGCGATATTTAAATGCTTTGTGCGCTTAAACGAGCCAAATATTTTCTCTAAGGCGACGATCTTCTTTGACTCAGTACTGAGCTGACGACGAGGGAGGTTTGCTTGCAACGTTAACAGGAAAAACACAGAAAGTAGTGTTTTTAATCTAATCTACAAAATGTATTTCATGGCATTATATTGTTTTGTAACAATATTTATGTGATGTGCGTGCTTAAACCTTTCTCACAGACTAAGTTAGGCCTGCATCTTCTTTGACTCGTGACACAGTGCTGACATGGAGTGCTTTAGCAGTAAAAACAAATAGTAAGTGTTTCAACTCATTACAATACGTGTTTTATATTGTTTGACAAAATTTGTGATGTGCAAATATTAAAAGTATGTATTTATCCTCAAACTATCTTTTACTCTCGTTTACTAGCACACCTACTGTAAGTTTAATGAAAAATAGAAGAACAACTCCACAGACTGCAGATCAGCAATGCACGTGAAATTGTCACTTTATTTCCTTTTTTGGAGGACCAATTTTCTTAGAATGTGTAATGAATTCTTTCAGATTAAATATTTATGCAAAATGTACTTCAGAATAACTGAAGAAGTACTATCAGAATAACTTTTGATGTTGGGTGGTTATGCTTTCATGTTTAAATGCAAGTTATTGATTTAGCTCTTTGTGTTTTCTAGGAGCATTTCTATGATGCACCGAGCGGCTAAGGCTATCCAGGATTGGTGTTTAAAGACTGTACAGACTAGAACTTGGTGATGGTAAGCTTTAACAGATAACATGAGAGAATCATGGGCACAAACAAAAAAATTAAATAATCATAGCTTTGTTGCTATATGATATAACTAAGATTGTCTGTGTTTCATAACAATCATTTTGAATTTGTTCAGTCAAATAACTTTACAAATGTAATTTTTATTTTTTTACTTAAAATTAGTTTTCAAACCAATTGTTTTCATGACTTGACAGGTAGATGTTTTCTTGCTGTATAATTTTAGACCCCACTGACTGGGAAATATCTGCCTATCACCTGTCCAACATCGGCTGACTATTAGGGAGATTTCTTAAGTTGGGTGTCTAAATTTATGTCTGTCATTAATTACTCACCCTCATGTTGTTCCAAACATGTAAGAATTTCTTTCATCTTCACAACACAAATAAAGATATTTTTAATGAAATCTGAGAGCTTCCTGCCCTCCATTGACGGTCTATGCAACTACCACTTTCAAGCCCCAGAAAGGTATAAAGCAGTGATCTCAAACTCAATTCCTGGAGGGCCACAAGTCTGCACAGTTTAGCTCCAAACCTAATCAAACACACCTGATCCAGATCCATTGAGCTAATCAAGGCCTTCAGGATTGCTAGAAACTTCCTTACATGTGTGAGTTGGAGCTAAACTGTGCAGAGCTGTGGCCTTGTTTTAGTAATGTTCTATTTCCTAAGTAAAAATTCCATGGTTACTGCACAGATAGGATAGGATTATGAGTTAGGATGTTTCTGCAATACAGCCCCTAGACCCTTGTTTTTTACTGACCTTTTACTGTAGTTTGTTTGGTCAGTAGTATAAAACCGAAAATACAGTAGCCTTCAATGATTCCAAAGCATTGTCATTTTATGATGAGTGTGTCAGTGTGTAGACTGGCCACATGGAAGCACTGATGGTTGACCTCTTAACACCCACATCATGTCTCGGTATATATTGGTGAAGAATTCCACAATGCTTCACCACAGGTCGGGCAGCCGATCCACGCGTCACTGATGGCGTTGAGAGCTACGTCTGTCTTAGACAACCTTCATGCTGTGGTGTGTCTTCTCCCACAACCTTACGAGGTTTGGTCTATTTTGGTCCAACTGTGTAAGTTATGAACCACCCACTTACGTCAGTTCTTAGGGTCTTTTGTGAACTTATAGCATAAAGCACTCTCTGTCAAAAGCACAATGATAACTGTGTCCTGGAAATTGTGTTCAGATGAATAATAACAATAAGTTGTATAATTCAAACTCAGAATGATAATCTTGAGGAAGACATTGTGGTTCTAAAAACAGTTTAAAATATTTCAAGACTGATTAAAAAAAAGAAAAATATTTGACTTTTGATTGAAAACATTTTAGGAAACAACTGAAATTAAAAACCTGATTTCGGCTGAAGGCGTAACCTGGAAAGGGGATGTGCCAGTGAAGACATGGGTGTGCTATCTTTGGGTAGAATCTTTCAGGAAACACTCTGGTGTGGTTACATGACCACACAAAATTTCAACATACTTTGTAGCTATGTCATAAAAAAGTACTTTACATGCAGCTGGTGTCTCTGTTGTCCTTTGTGACCTAAATGTCACTTGGCAGGACTCTTTAATCTCTGAGTCGACTATCGAGGGTGCAAAGACCACAGTGAAAGAGGATCTTGGCAGTACTCTAAAAGAATAAAAAAGCCTATAATTGAAAAGTGCTTGTCAACATAAATCAACATTTTACTCAGTCAAGCCACCAAAGCAGTCTACTATTAAAGGTCCTGGTTTAAAAGATTTTAAAGAATCAAAGATATTTATAATTAAAGTCCCTGTAAAGTCAAAATTAAGTATGTGTTCTGAGTTTGTCACAACACAGAAAAATGTGTTATTAGCCACCCAGCCAAATTCGAATGATGAAAAATGCCGGCAAGTACATAAAATAAGCTATCAAAATCTTTAAAAAAATGAGCAGTTATCTCTGTTCTCAAATGCTGGGGGCGTGTCCGCTGGCTGTGCTGAAACCACGCCCACTGAAAAATGTCGACGGTGATATTAGGTGAAACTGCTTTCGCGACGGGAGGATGAACACTGAGGCGGGAGATAGTCGTTTCGGCCCCGTTCACCAGTAACAGTGGATTATCAGTGAATCCCAGTTGTCTCTGAGGAAAGTTTAAACTATCCAGTGTAAAATGATCACTACAGAGGCGGGTGTTGGCAGTGATCCTCAGCTCTTCATCTATGTTGGCTCTCTAAAAACCTCTTCTTGATGTGATCGTTTTTAGGGAATTTAAATGAAGATACCGATCTGGGCCCGGTTCCCCGATAATGCTCACACTTAGCGCGCTAAGAAGACTCAAAAAGATATATCTTACCTAAGTTGTATTTGTTCCTAAGTGTGTTCCCCGAAGTGTCACTTAGGCCCCGTCCACACTACTGCGTTTTCGTTTAAAAACGGAGACCTTTTGCTACGTTTGCACCTCCCGTCCACACTAAAACGGGAAAAACGAAGACCTAAAACGGAGAAGTTTAGAAACGCTGCAGCTGCGTTTTGCGTTTTGAATCTCCGGAGGGCGTTTTAGTGTGGACGAGACAAATCCATACAAAACGGAGAACTTCAGAAACGCTGACGCAGAGGCTGACGCTTGGCTCTATGATTGGGTGTATCAGTCATGACGTCTCCTTCCCTGATTCGTCATTCACTGTTTACACCGGCACGCGCATGCACAGTGTTGGTGAATGGTCACGTGATCCGCGTTTTCAGTCGTTTTAATGTGGACGAAGATCATTTCTAATACGCAGATAAAACGCTGGTGTGGACGGAGATCGTATTCGTTTTAATTCTCCGTTTTTAAACGAAAACGCAGTAGTGTGGACGGGGCCTTAGGAAGCTTCTTAACTCGCTCCTCTTACGTTCGACGTTACAAAGGCGCTGTCCCAAGTAAGGTGCTGAATTAGTTGGCATCGATTGCTCAGGAATCGATTTTCCACTTCACGCGAAGATTTATTACGGCGTTAAGAAAGATAACGTTCTATGCAAATTAAAAATCAGAGACCCCCACAGACTCTATTGTGTCCTTTACTGTATTATAAAGAATATACTTTTGGTTTACATATGTTTATGGTTTTGTTGTATAATGTATACAACAGTAATGTTTGGCCTAATGAATATTTTCTGTTTCTAAATTGCATTGGTGAATACTGTCAGTGTACTTGTTACCGATCTCAGAAGACTACTTTCACTGTAGAACATTGTATTGATATAAGCGTATGAAAGACCAAAGAGCTTTAGATTTAGAAAAAAAAAAAAAAACAATGTTTACATGGTCTATCAAAAAATGCACTAATAAGTGTTTTCCATTTGATGGAAATGCTTCATTCTGACATGTGTTTATGGCATTTTGAATGCAGTTACTTTTTTGAAGGAGATGTGAGGCATTTTGCATTTTGTGTGTGAAGTTTTGGGAATTGTGTGTAGAGTTTTGAAAAAAGGTGAAATAGTTTTGAAAATGTGTGAAAGTTTCTAAAGACTGCTGCACAGTGGCGGCAACTAGTGTCTTGAGCTCAAACAACACTAAGAAAGAGCTTACGAATGGTCCAGACCAACCTTACGAAAGTGTGACTTACAGAAGATATACTTAGCGTACGAACGTTTCGGGAACCGTGCCATAAGGTTAAGAGAGAGGTTAAGGAATAGGTTAAGAACTACTTAGAGATAAGAACTTTTTGGGGAACCGGGCCCTGTTTTGTGCATGTACATAGCCTATGCATGCATGTGCCGAAGGCATAGCTAGGTAGCAAACTGTAGGCTCAGCTGTAGTAACTTGAATTGCAGCCTACTGACAGTCACTCGCGATTGAGCGGTGAATGCGAATGTGCTCGGTAGTGATGTGCGGGTCGGCTTTTTTTCCAACCCGTGGGTCCCGCTTTTATGAAATTATTTGGCCTGCCCCAGCCCACACCGCACCACTGTCTCTATTTTTACAACCCGCCCTGCCCCGCACCGCACCCACGACCGTTAAATAGACATATAGCTACTAGGCATTGTAATGCAAATGAAAACAGCCTTTATTTCAGCCTAAAAGTGCTTGGAAACATCGCCCTGTAAACAACAGACGATTATGAATATTAACCATAAATCAGGTCATATTAATAAACATTTTCAACATTTACAAAGCAGCATTTGTATTCATCTAATAGGCTAAACCATTTTTTTATTTCTTAGACCCCCCACAAATATGTCTTGACATGCTGGAAGTGCCCGTTTTGTGGCGCTACTGCTTGTATATTTTTCACACGAGTTGCACTTCAGGTAGCCGAGACTGTCTCCTGCTGCAACTATTTATGAGAACCGTTCCCAAACATTAGATTTAGCAGCCTGACCTTTTTTTCTTTAAATCATGTATATTCCCGACCTCAATTCCTCCCGCACCTCGTCTTCCATCTTCACTTATATGTCTCCGTTGTTGTTGTTGTTGTCCCGGCTGGAGTGGCGGCGGGAGCTGCTTGGCGCGTGACATGACACATGACACCAAAGGTTTGGGAACCTCACCTCACGCAAGTTACGTTGCTACCCCAGACAGCAAACTGACATTGAATCAACGTGGAAACGACGTCTCTCATGACATCGAAACAACGTTGATTTTGCTCATCGAATTAACGTTGAACCAACGTCAGACGTGGCATTCTTCAAATCTAAATGAAAATCGAAAATTGGTTTGCTTTCATAACGTTGAAACAACGTTGATTTTCCGTTAGTTTTGAAAGAATGACGCGTCTGATGTTGGTTCAACGTTAATTCGATGAGCAAAACAATGTCAGATCAACGTTGTTTCGATGTCATGTTTCCACGTTGATTCAATGTCAGTTTGCTATCTGGGACAGTAATCGTATTGTTACTAGTGTAAATTTCGTTAACGAAAACTAAACGAAAATATTTTCGTCAACGCACATTTTTCACTGAACGAAAACGAGACGAGACGAGACGAGACTAAAATCCCCACTAATAAACAATAACTGGGAGTAAATCAGAAATCATTTTCGTAGACTAATAAAGACGAGACGAAAATGCAGTTCGGTAAATAAAGACTGGGCTAAAATCTATGGACATTTTAGTTCACGAACAAAGACGAGACGAAAATTACATATTATTATATGATATGGTTTTGTCAAATACTGTCTCCTCCTCCGCCTCCTCCTCGTCAGCTCTTCCGCCACACACCCACCCACTTTCAAACCTGGAGCGGGCGGGCACAGTCAGTCAGAGTAGCCTACACAACACGGAGCAGACAGGAGCTGGATTCACGGTGAGGCGGCGGCGACAGGTTAAAAGTAAACATGCTTTGCACGGGGCTCGTGAGAAAGAAGAGACGTGATATATGGACACATTTTGTTACAATGATAAACTAACTAATGATGGCTAACTTTCATAGCATTTAGTATCCAGGCTGGCTATGTTACATTAGCTTCTTAGCACGTAGCGACCGAAGCCACTTGTTGATAGAATTGTATGTGAAGTTAAATTTATGCTAACTTAGATATGTTATACTGGCCGGGCAACTATAGTTTCAGTTAAATTTGATTAAAGCAGACAGACGTTTTAAAAAGATTTCATACGTTCTAGCAAGCTATGCCTTGTTTCACCTTAAATACTGTACCTTTATATACCATGTGAACTAGCTGGCAGGAAAGCACTTTTGTTGTATCAGTTGGAGTTTTTTTTTTTTTTCACAACATTGACCTCAAATCTATTTATTTTTTTATTCTATGTGAACTAGCTTTAAACAGCCAGCACTTGTGTTAAGTTCATAATACACTTTATTTTATTTATTTGTTTCCTTTGTCAGGTGTATTTTATTTGTTTTAATGCAAGCATTTGTGTTTGTGTCTTTGAACCTTAACAATGTTCAAAATAAATATGAAAATATTGTCAGTACATCTTCCATGTCTGCATGTGTTACTTAAAATTGTGTTTTTTATCAAAAAGATGAGAGAAAATGTGTTACTTAAAATTGTGTTTTTTATCAAAAAGATGAGAGAAAATGTTGAAATGTGAAATAATTTTAGGAAATGTTTAATATTATCTGCTGACAACAAAGTAAAAGGTTAAAATGATGTCCTGACTAAAACTAGACTAAAATGTTGACAGTTTTTTTTGACTAAAACTAAACGAATAAAATTATGTTTTCTTGGACTAAAATAAAGACTAAAATGCTCGACTTATAGTCGACTAAAACTAGACTAAATAAAAATGGGATGATGTCGACTAAATGTGATCAAAACTAACAAGCGATGCTGAAACTGGACTAAAACTGAAACTAAATTTAAAAATGGCTGGTAAAATTAACACTAATTGTTACCTTATCAAATAATCTTATAAAATATGAAAATAGATATTCCCAAATATTTAATATAGGCTGGAAATAGGCGCCAGAGGTTTTTTCCTAAAACGTTCGATTTTGACATCTTAATTTTAAAAGACTATATCTTAAAACTATAACTATACTATAACTAGACTATAACTTTATTTATCTGAAACAAGATAAATAATTTCTGTAAATTAGAGAAATATTAAGGATGACCCAAAGTTTATGTAGGGATTCAATTTCCCCATCTAATTTGCATATTAACACGTCATATGGTGGCAGCAATCTTGGATTATAGAATTGTCATTAAAAGTCACGTTTAAATGATAAAATGTAGCATTTCTTTCTCCCCAAAATGTCCATCACCTTCTGTATGCTATACTGCACAATACTGAATATATAGTAAGTAGGCTAATAAACAATCATTACTAATAAATGGTAGAACAAACCGTATGCATAGTGGTTGGCCTTTTGCTGTGGATATTTTCCATTTATTACATACAGTAGGCACTCTGATTCCATGAATGGGGCAGATATTATTCATATGACACACAAACACAAGTGGACAAGACCTGTTTAGTTCAAAGATCACTCGTTACGGCAAAGCACAGATCATAGCTAAAGGCCAATTTATACCTCTGCGTAGGGTCCGCGTGCTAGGTACGGCGTAGCATATGCACTGACGCGTCCCATACCGCGTACCCTTCGCCGTAGCCTGACGCGCACCTCTTCAAAAATGTAACTACACGTCGCGACGACGCGGACCGCAAGATCGGTGATTGGTCGGCTTGGTAGCATCGCATTTTCTCCTACGCATATCCACACGTACCATCTCCTCCGACGTCTTCTCTCATTTCTTCCTTTCAGTTTTTGTAATTTCACTAAAATTAACTGTTTTTCCACCTCAATAAGCTCCAACTCCAACATGATCTGCTCTCTTTCAGTCGCTATTGCTTGTAGTAACCTAACTGCAAGGAATCTAAACACAGTGGAACATTAAAACCCTCCACCGCCAACTAGCGTTTCGGAGCAGTACTGCAGAGCAACCAAGAACCTGAACGCAAAAGTATAAATGCTCACAACGGTGTTGCCTACGTGCGTAGCCAACGGCGTACACAACGGCGTACCCTCGACGCAGAAGTATAAATTGGCCTTAAGTGATGATACGAGCAGCGTGAGCGCAGACAGATCTGCCTCGCGCCGTGCGCGCACCAAGTATGCATACTATTGTGACTCCCCAACCTGCCTTCACGTTACCCCTATCTGTACTATGAATACTTCGACCTCGTCTAACATACCCAGTGATAATAGACAAAATCTCCAACACAACACTGTCGCCGCGATCGCGGAGAGGCTCTGATGAAATGACTTACTCTCACACTAACTCTGCTTTTGATTGCACTGATTCAATGCGCTGTAACCCGAACATTTTGTATAGAAACATGATGTTTTTTTTTCGGGGATGAAGTATGACATGTCTGCCATGCAGTGGAGGGCATGTCGAACGAAATGACACCCAATTTGATAAAATCGCTCGTTTTATTCACTGACGCATCTTGTCGAGTAAACTCGACCGTGGCACCAAGAGGAATACATAGATAAAAAAAAATAATGACCCGCCCCGCAAATAAAGTGACAATTTCTTTACCCGCCCCAATCCGACCCGCGGGGCCCGCGGGTTACGAGTCCACCCGCGCATCACTAGTGCTCGGGGAGTGTTATTGTGTGTTAGGGGAGAGATCAGACTCTGTGCATCATCAAATGGGGGCGTCTCCAGGAGCTCATGGGCTCCAGTGCGTCATCGAGCCCTGTTTTAGCCCCGCCCAAACAATCCGTAAAATTGCAATGGTGAAAAACTGTTTAACGGTCTAACTCCACATTTCAGTACTTCACAGTTCACAGCCTTTGTAATATCTTTTAGCAATACATATGTAAAATTTATAATGTGTTTAGAACTTTTTTGTAGAATTGCCTTTACAGGGACTTTAAGTAGTTTAGGATTTTCTTCCAATGAATTATAAAACAATGCTTCATGATTCTGATTACAACAACTCCATTCCTGAAGAATATGTAATGAAAAATGTTGTCAGTCTGCTTATTGTGAATACAGTCACAGCTAAAGGGTTTACAAAAAAAAACAGTTTATTCATTTTACAGCATATAGCCTCTCTTACTGTTACAATGGGGAACAGAGGCAGAGGATTAACTCAAGTATGGGGTTCAATTAACAGGTGAATAATTGAACAGTGCAGATGAATGAAAACAGTCTGTAAAAACAAACAATGAGTAAATAAAACTTAACTGAATTGTCTAGAGGGAAACAAATCTTGACGCACAGGAAAACTGATGAAGCAAAAATAAATCAGGAGAACAATAGTCCAAAAATATTAGTTTTAGGCTAAATTTACAAAACAACAATGTACTGAATATGGAAAAGAAAGTTTTATGTATGAATGACAATGTTGTCAAAACAATTCCCTTTCACAATCCACAAAAATTACTAAACGGACTGTATTTTATGCATGCCAGGCCAGAAACACTACAGTACATGAAAGACTGAACACGTAATATGCATGCACATGATGTAACCTTTTCACAAATCAGATGAAACAGATGATTACGTTATCATTTTCAAAAACTCTTTAAACACGTTTTCAAAAGTTTGTTTTCAGGCTTTTCGTCCATCTACATGTACGATTAATTATAAATACTTATAAATACTAACGAACCGTAACCCACAAAACAGAAAACTTTCTACTTTTTTATAATTTACAAGAAAACTTTCTTTTTTGAAACGAGTCATTAGCTGTTACATCGTGACGTAGAGAGGTCATTGGCCGCGCCCAGTTATACTGCACGCGCAGACGGAAGTGTAAACTTGAAGTATACACATTCAAATACTTTATCATAGCATCATGTCGAGAAGACGCTGTGTTCTACAATGCAAAGATAGTTCAGCCACTTTGTTTTCATTTACCAGGGACGAGCATGTAAAGAATCGGTGGTTAGAGTTTATATTTGCAACGATACCACAACAGTATAGCCCGATTGCGTTCTCATTTTAATGACGTATCGTTCAAAAACATAAATGAATTCAAATGTGGAATCGCAAGCGTTTTTTCCTGAAGGAGGGCTCAGTAACTTACTTACCCAGCATATATGGATCAGCTTCCTCCTCCGAATCAAAACCTGTTAGTATTATTAATAATTGTTGCTTTTATGGGTTTTGAACGGTTTTGTAGCGTCGGGGCGTGAGGAGGGAAGGCGCGATAAGTATGGGTGTGCGTTTGTGTGTGTGCGTGTGTGTGTAAGTTACGCTCAGCGCAGCTTCTAGGTCTCCAATGTAAATTTTTAAATATGTGAAATGTTTGTTGCTGTTATTGGAGTTGTCATAAAGAATAGAGTGTCTTGTACTGCAGTGCTTAATATGTTTATGCGTTATGCTAACAAAAAATAACTGACTGGGTCTGTCATCTGACTAATCACTGCCGATTAGCATTGAAGGGGTGGTTTGGAAAAATGAGTCGTTGTACGAATCATTTGGGAGTCGGTGAGCAAATCAGTTAATAATAAATGCATATTATAAGATGTTTTTTTATATATTATATTATATATTATAAGTGTTTTTTATCCTTGCATGCATGTTAAACTGTTTTTGGGAACTCCTAAAACAAAAATAGGAATCTTTCAAATGCTATGATAGGGGCTCTTTAATACAAAAATAAAACAAATATTAAAGCTGCAAGCAGCGATGGGCGGGCCCTCGCACCTGTAGTGCGTCGGGGTGTGAGGCGGCCGCGTTGCATATTCTGGAGCTCAGCCGGTGCGGCTGTGAATTTGCTACGCATCCAAATCAGCCAAAAATTGACATAAAATTCAAAATGGCCGACTTCCTGTTGAGTTTAGGGCATCGCTCCAAGAGACTTTTCTGTGCGTCTGGACATGGTGGATGTACCACAGAAATTTCGCACATGTTGGTCAAGCATGTGGCGGGGGCTGCGTCTTTAAAGGCCACTTCCTGTTGCCACTAGGTGGCGCTATGACTGTGGGTGAATATCGGCATGTAGATTTGTTCAGGGCGGGACTCTTGTCAAATGTGTAAAATTTCATGCAGATCTGGGCATTTATAGCCAAGTTACTACAACTTCCTCTTTCATGGCGAATCATCGATGCCATGGCACGCCCATCGACGAAAACGCCCAGAAAGCACAACTTTACATCATCAATGCCTTTAGAAGAGACAGCAGAAATGTGAAGTCGATCCGACTAAATCCCTAGGAGGAGTTCGTTAAAGTACGTAATGAGTCAATCATCCAAAAATGGCGGTAAAATTAGAAATGGACGACTTCCTGTTGAGTTTAGGGCATTGCTCCAAGAGACTTTTCTGTGTGTCTGGACATGGTAGATGTACCACAAAAATTTCGTACATGTCGGTCAAACATGCGGCGGGGGCTGCTTCGTTAAAAGTCACTTCCTGTTGCCAGCAGGTGGCGCTATGACTGTGGGTGAATGTCGGCATGTAGATTTGTTCAGGGTGGGACTCTTGTAAAATGTGTAAAATTTCGTGCAGATCTGGGCAGCCAAGTAACTATAATTTCCTGTTTCATGGCAAATCATCGACGCCACGGACACGCCCATCGACGAAAGCGTGCAGATAGCACAAATTTACATCGTCAATGCCTTTAAAAGGCACAGCAGAAATTTGAAGTCGATCCGACTAAATCCCTAGGAGGAGTGCGTTAATGTACGGAGTGTGTAAATCGTCCCAAAATGGCTGCCAAATTCAAAATGGCGGACTTCCTGTCGAGTTTAGGGTATGGATTCTTGAGGCTTTTTTGTGCGTCTTGATATGATGCACGTCCCCACCAAATTTCGTGCATGTCGGTCAAACATGCGGCGGGGGCTGCTTCGTTAAATGTCACTTCCTATTGCCAGCAGGTGGCGCTATGACTGTGGGTGAATGTCGGCATGTAGATTTGTTCAGGGCGGGACTGTGTGCCTTGATATGATACACGTCCCCACCAAATTTCGTGCATGTAGGTTGAACGTGAACGAGGGGCTATTTTTTTCCAATTTTCTAGGTGGCGCTAGCAAGCCATTTTGCCACGCCCATCCATGAAACCTACAAAATACGAAATTTTTCACCAGTCCTGACATGCGTGCCAAATTTGGTGAGTTTTTGAGCATGTTCCGGCCCCGAAAATGGCGATTACTTTGCAGAAAAAAAGAAAAATTAAAGCTGCAAGCAGCGATGGGCGGGCCCTCGCACCTGTAGCACGTCGGGGTGTGAGGCGGCCGTGTTGCATATTCTGGAGCTCAGCCGGAGCGGCTGTGAATTTGCTACGCATCCAAATCACCCAAAAATTGACGTAAAATTCAAAATGGTCACTTCCTGTTGCCAGCAGGTGGCGCTATGACTGTGGTCTAATTTCGGCATGTATATGTGTTCAGGGCGGGACTGTTGTATAACGTATAAAATTTCGCACTGGTCTGAGGATGTACACTGAATTTACAACAACTTCCTGTTTCATGGCGAATCATCGACACCACGGACACGCCCATCGACGAAAATGCACAGATAGCACAACTTTACATCATCAATCCCTTTAGAAGGCACAGCAGAAATTTGAAGTCGATCCGACAAAATCCTTAGGAGGAGTTCGTGAAAGTACGTAATGAGTAAATCATAGAGAAATGGCGGTAAAATTAGAAATGGTCGACATCCTGTTGAGTTTAGGGCATTGCTCCAAGAGACTTTTCTTTGCGTAGATGGTAGATGTACCACAGAAATTTCGTACATGTCAGTCAAAGATGCGGTGGGGGCTGCTTCATTAAAGCTCACTTCCTGTTGCCACTAGGTGGCGCTATGACAGTGAGTGAATGTCGGCATGTAGATTTGTTCAGGGCGGGACTCTTGTCAAATGTGTAAAATTTGGTGCAGATCTGGGCATTTACAGCCAACTTACTACAACTTCCTGTTTCATGGCGAATCATCGATGCCACGGACACGCCCATCGACGAAAACGCACAGATAGCACAACTTTACATCGTCAATGCCTTTAGAAGGCACAGCAGAAATTTGAAGTGGATCCGACTAAATCCCTAGGAGGAGTTAGTTAAAGTACGTAATGAGTAAATCATCCAAAAATGGCGGTAAAATTAGAAATGGCCGACTTCCTGTTGAGTTTAAGGCATCGCTCCAAGAGACTTTTCTGTGCGTCTGGCCATGGTAGATGTACCACAGAAATTTCGTACATGTCGGTCAACCATGCGGCGGGGGCTGCTTCATTAAAGGTCACTTCCTGTTGCCAGCAGGTGCCGCTATTACTGTGGGTGAATGTCAGCATGTAGATTTGTTCAGGGCGGGACTCTTGTCAAATGTGTAAAATCTCGTGCAGATCTGGGCATTTACAGCCAAGTTACTACAACGGTTGAATCTTTAAAGTGAATCTTGAATCAATGCCTTAAGAAGGCAAAACAGAAATTTGAAGTCGATCCGACTAAATCCCTATGAGGAGTTCGTTAAAGTACTAATGAGTAAATCATCCAAAAATGGCGGTAAAATTAGAAATGGCCGACTTCCTGTCTAGTTTAGGGTATGGGTTCTTGAGGCTTTTTTGTGCGTCTTGATATGGTACACGATCCCACCAAGTTTCGTGCATGTAGGTTGAACGTGGACGAGGGGCTAATTTTTTCCAATTTTCTAGGTGGCGCTAGTGAGCCATTTTGCCACGCCCATTCGCGAAACCCACAAAATCCAAAATTTTTCACCAGTCCTGACATGCGTGCCAAATTTGGTGAATTTTTGAGCATGCTGCGACCCCGAAAATGGCGCTTACTTTGCAGAAAAAAGAAAAAAAAAATAATCCCAACAGTTTCAATAGGGTCCTCGCACTGTTAGTGCTCGGGCCCTAAAAATAACCCTAACAGTTTCAATAGGGTTCTCGCACTGTTAGTGCTCGGGCCCTAAAAATAACCCTAACAGTTTCAATAGGGTCCTCGCACTGTTAGTGCTCGGGCCCTAATAATAAGAAATATTACATTTATTTATATACATTATATACATTTATTTATTAAAAAAGCTCAATTCAATTCAATTCAATTTTATTTAAGTATAGCACACTTAAAACAACCAACGTTGACCAAGGTGCTTCACAAGATAAATACACCACAATACAAGACTCACACCATAAATAATGAAGCACTAAAATATTCTATAAATGAGTAATAATATTTGCATAAAAGGTAAAAACAAAGATTATAATAAAATTGTCAAGAGGGATACCAAACCTAACTCGAATGAAACGCCAAGGAGAATAAATAAGTTTTTAGCGATGATTTAAAACATTCTATAGTTGGACAGGTTCTGATATGGAGAGGCAGTTTGTTCCACAGTGTCGGAGCAGCTACGCTGAAGGCGCGATCACCTCTAGTTTTAAGTCTGCTTCTAGGCACATCTAGGAGGAGGACATTGGCAGACCTAAGCACTCTAGCTGGAGTATGGACATGGAGAAGCTCTTTTAGGTACAAAGGAGCCAAACCATTTAGGCATTTAAAAACTAGGAGTAAGATTTTAAAATTGATCCTGTAATCGACCGGGAGCCAATGAAGTTGACGCAATACTGGTGTAATGTGATCCCTCTTTCTCTTTCCTGTCAGGACGCGGGCAGCGGCATTTTGAACTAGCTGTAGACGCTGGATTGATGACTTATCTAGGCCCACATATAAAGAGTTACAATAATCAAGGCGTGAAGTTATAAGAGCATTTATCACCCTCTCCAAATCCTTAGGAGGGAGATAGGCCTTTACCTTGGCTATTGTTCTCAACTGAAAGAAGCATGATTTAACAGTGGCAGATATCTGCTTATCGAGTTTAAATGCACTATCTAACATAACGCCAAGACTCCTCACATTTGAGCGAATGTTTGCAGCCAGAGGGCCGAGGGAATCTCCATCCAGCAAATCGTGGTGTCCAAACACCATGATCTCTGTTTTATCGGCATTTAGATTGAGGAAATTATGATTCATCCAAGTTTTGATGTCTTTCAAACAATCAAACAGCGGCTGCAGTGTTCTCTTTTTTTTAACATTCAGAGGCAAGTAAATTTGAATGTCATCTGCAAAGCAGTGGAAAGAGACATCATATCTCGCAAAGATAGAGGCCAAAGGTAGCATATACAAAGAAAATAGGATAGGGCCCAATACAGAACCCTGAGGGACGCCACAGGTAAGTGGAGTCGTTTTAGAAAAATAGTCCCCAAGATGGACCGAAAAGCTCCTATCGGTTAAATACGATTGGAACCACGTTAGCGCCGTACCCTTAATCCCCCCACAATATTCCAGCCGCGACAGGAGAATTGAGTGATCCACCGTATCAAAGGCGGCGGTGAGGTCAAGGAGTACTAAGACAGCAGAGTCCCCTGAGTCGACAGTTAAGAGTAAATCATTAAAAACTCTCAAGAGCGCCGTTTCCGTGCTGTGCCAAGATCTAAATCCGGACTGGAATTGTTCATACACATTATTATTAATTAAAAACGTTTGCAGCTGTGCGAGAACTACTTTCTCTAAGACTTTTGATAAAAAAGACAGTTTGGAGATAGGCCTAAAATTGGAGAGAACAGAGGGGTTTAGATTTTCCTTTTTTAGTAAGGGTTGGACAACCGCATGTTTAAAAGCTAACGGAACATAACCAGAAACAAGGCAAGTATTTATCAATGTTAAAATACATGGTCCAATAGTTTCAAAGACTTCTTTAACCAAGCGAGAAGGAATGCTATCTGAAGGACAATTTGTAAGACGCAGATGGGTGACCACCTCAGATAAGGAGAAGATTGATATAGGTTCAAAGTGATCCAATACTGCGGGGCAAATAGGAGGAACAGAAGGATCATAATCATAGGCACTAATTACAGACGATCGAAGGGCAGAGATCTTCTCAACAAAGAAGTTTAGGAACGAGTTGCAAATATCCACTGACGGCGTGATGGGGGCAGCGCTATGAGGGGTTGTAATGGAATTAAACATATTAAAAAGCACCTGCGGCCTATGCCGATTGTTTGCAACAAGTTTCGAGATATAATCAGATTTTGCTAATTTTACGGCTCTCTGATAGTCAGATAGATATTGTTTTAGGATTTCATATGACACTCTGAGTTTGTCCTTCTTCCATCTTCTCTCCGCTTGCCGGCAGGCACGTCTAATCGCTCGGGTAGTATCGTTTAACCAGGGCTCTGAGAGTGCTTTTGTACGTTTCATCTTTAATGGCGCTACAGAGTCCAGGATATTTGTACAGGTTGAATTAAAAAGAGTTATGAGCCCATCAGCGCCAATAACGTCACTGCCATCTATGTTAAAAAGCACAGAATCTCTGAAAGCAGCAGAGAACTGAGCCGGGGTTTGGCTATTAATTGTACGATGGCAATGTGCAAAAGGGGACGTAACCACAGAGCATGGGACTGTAATCATAAATAGAACAGGGTAATGATCTGAAATACATACATTGCATATTTCATTAACATGTACACACAAGCCATGGGACAACACAAGGTCCAATGTGTGTCCCTTTTCGTGTGTTGGACCGGACACCGACTGAATTAAATTAAAAGTATTTAAAAGATTTGCAAAATCGTTAACCATAGGTTTGTTTTCACAACACACATGTAAGTTAAAATCACCATAAATTATAAAATTATCATAGTTTACCCTTAGACCAGCTACAAAGTCAGCAAAGTCTTGCATAAATTCTTTGTTAAATTTCGGGGGACGATACACCACTGCACATAGCGTTGGGGTGGAGGGATTTAGCTCGAATAGCTGGAGCTCGAAACTCGAATAGTTGACAGAATTTAACAGCCGACACTGGAAAGTTGATTTAAAGACCGTGGCAAGCCCTCCACCCTTACCAGTAGTCCGGGGAGAGTTTAAAAATTTACAATTTGGAGGAAGAAGCTCGGAAAGGGAAACAGACTCACCAGCATGAAGCCAAGTCTCAGTCAGCAGCATAAAGTCCAGTTTATGTGTGGTAAAAAAAGTCATTTAGCACAAATGTTTTGTTAGCCAACGATCTGATGTTAATCAGAGCCATATTAAGAGTTAAATCCAAGCTGTTTGGCTTTGAGGCCCGTCGCAATGTGCGCAGATTAGTCGCCCTCACACCGCACCGATAGTTCGGCCGACACTTCCTCACCGACACCGCATCTCTCCGCCCGGTACCCGCCCACGGAGCACAGCGCATCCGACCCGGAGAAGCCACAACAGGCCGCGGCACAGCTGCAGTCGGGCCGGTGAAGACGGGCCGAATCCATCGCAGCCGCGGGACCTCCGAACATCGGCAATCACAGACAGCGGGGCGGCCGCAAACCCCACCGCAAAGGAGACGAGAGCAAGGCACATCCGAGGACCCCAGGTAGGCTTTACGGCGAACGAGCATTCCGGCTCGTCTTCCACGTCTCCTATGGCGTTTTTTCCGGGAAAGATCACACGGATAACAGCGCAGATAGTCTGGGATGTTAGACGACCACGGTGGGAGGCCACCAGCTTGCTCTCCCAGACGATTTCTAAACAGCCCCGAGGCCTCATAGGACGCTCGGATGTCGAGCAGAATTTGGCGATCATATACGAGAAGGCTAGTTGCATCCCGACAGCAAAAACACAGAAATAAAACAACAGCAAACAAAAGGCAGGTGTAACATGGTGCGGGCAGACGGCATGCCTTACACACTGGCGCCATCTTGCCTCCTCTGAAAGTATCATGTATAGTTTCATTAATTAAAAAGCATTATCTTAAAAGGCATAGGGCACAGCAGTCATAAATCATTAGAATTCATAAATCATTTGTTGAAACCTGAAAGCCTATAGAGAGAACACATCATCATTTTTTTTTTCATTAAACAACAATATAAAACAATATTTATCATTAATGTCACGGACACATTCAGGAAAAAAGGACCCAAGTGCAATCTGCGAGAATCAGTTCTTTTAATGAAAATAATGCAAGCTGCGTAGAGTAGTCAAACAGAAAGCCTCTTGTAGCAGGTAATCAGAATAACAGAAAGTCTCTTGAAAACTAATCAAACTGAGGAGTGATCCCGCAATGATACTCAGCTTCCAGCAGCAGAAAAAGAGATCAGGGCTCGTGGTCCATCAGTCGCCCTCAGATAGAGAGAAGCTGGGTAGAGAAAGACTTCAGTAATTTTCAGCACAGGTAGTGCGCATGTTGCAAACATACGTCAAAGGGACAAGACAAGACAAGATGCGAACGGGTAAACTCTGTAACACACTTTAACATAGTCAATAATCTGGCAAAGGAAAGGGGAAAAAGAGAACTAGAAGTAGGAATGCTAATTAGGAAGAAAGTAATAGCAGGTGAAAATGGAGATTGAGTAATGAGAGGACTGATGGCAATCAGCTGGTGGAGAATGAATGAGCGTAATAGTAAGTGGGTGTGTCTAAGCGAGGTATGTGTGAATGAAGGGAGCATGTGTGAGAATGGTGGGTGTGTCAGCGTGATGGTGAATGAATCAAGGAACCGAAAAAAAAAACAAGAGGGAGACAGAGACAGGAGAGAATACCGGGAACATGACAGTACCCCCTCCTCAACGAGCACCTCCTGGCGCTCCCGAGGGTAGAGACTGGCAAGTGCGGTAGAAGTCCTCAATAAGCGAGCGGTCCAAGATGTTCCGTGAAGGGATCCAGCTTCTCTTCTCCGGCCCGTATCCCTCCCAGTCGACAAGGTACTGGTGACCATGACCTCGCGGACGGACAACGAGTAATTTACGTACGCGATACACAGGACCCTCATCCACCTGAATAGGAGGGGAAACTTGGCGAGGCGGGGCGCGGACGACGGGCTTAATGCACGACACATGAAATACTGGATGGACATGCTGGAGGTTAGGAGGCAATTTAAGTCTAACCGCGACAGGACTGGGGCCAACTTGCGGGGAAGCGAATCGTAAAGGAAGGTTACGAGTGGAGAGCCAAACCTTTTGACTGCAGATGTATCTCGGACTCTTTATACAACGACAATTAGCGGTACGGCGAGTGAGAGAACGAGAGTGGCATAAAGCAGACCTCACCCCTCTCCAGGTCTTTGTAACGGTCACCAGCAGGAGTGCCCTTTTGAGCCAGCAGAGGGCACTCCAGATTAGACTATAGGCCTTTTTCACGGAAGTTAGAACGCACATCCGGTTCAGCGTTTGTTGTGTAAAGACACTTCCGGTCGTAATAACAATGGCTGAAGCTACATCGACCTGTCACTGTAGTGTTCCTCACTGCAAAAGTAATAAGCAGCGGCAACCATATTTCAGTTTTCATGGTTTTCCCAGCAATAATTGTCTAAGAAAAAAGTGGATACATGCTATAAAACGAGTAGGACCGAAGTTTACGATCCTCAGAGGCAGCACATTTGTTTGTAGCCGACACTTCAGTGATGATGATTTCACTGCCGCTACTGGTCGTAAGCGCCTCAGAAAAGGGGCTGCCCCGTCCCGCTTTATGTGGAACAACTGGGGAGAAACTTCACGTGAGTCTGTTTACGAGCGTGTTAGAGTTCAAACCATACCATCCGACGATCCCCAAGACGATGATGAAGTAGTTACTGAAGTGGCAGCTAAAGCAGATCATGACTATGCAGTCACTCCTCTTCCAGGTATGTTTATGCATTTCTGAAAACAAATTATAAAATGGACTGCATTTATATAGCGCCTTCATAGACCTAATGGCCACCAAAGCGCTTTACAGTTTGCCTCACATTCACCCATTCACACACTCTTTCATACACCGACGGCGGTGTCAGCCATGCAAGGCGCCATCCAGCTCGTCGGGAGCAGCTGGGGTTAGGTGTCTTGCTCATGGACACCTCGACACTTGGTCAGGTGGAACCGAGGATTGAACCACCAACCTTTCAGTTCGTAGACAACCCACATGAACCACTGAGCCACTGCCGCCCCATTATGATGCAACTTTCCAGTTCTAGTATATTAAATATATAATTGAAGCCTTTATTACATGTATGTTATAAAGGACTCTATTTTGTGATGTTAGGTGGAAGGCTAGTCCACTACGGAACTCCGGCAAGAAGTATGACAGGAGACAGAAGACAGTTCAATTATTTATCTCTCCAGATGTGCCAGTATACATTTACAGCATTGGAATTGAGGTGGTAAACGTGTGGTTTAGTCTGAAATAAACAAATAAATATATCAGAAAATGTCTGAATACAGTTAACATAATTATTTACCTCAGTATACATTATTTAACATTATATATCTATATTGTCCACAGCGCGGTAAATGGCGCTAAACATATTCGCGGGAATTACACTGACATCACTCGCCTCAGAACACATTCATTAAGATATGAACAAAATAACAGCAATCAGATATACAGCTGCAACATTAAAGTGTTAATATATCACTATAACAGCTAAAGATAAGGATAAATAAACTTACATTCATGCACGCACAGTTACCACTCGTTGAAGATGAAGATGCGGCAGAGACGAAACTGAAAGTAAACTAAACTGAGAATGCGCGTGAATGCGCTCTACGTGCACTACAGCTTAATATACATTAAAGGGCTACTACCTATTACCATATAAGTATAAGGAATTTAGTACAGCCGCCCCCAGATTAGCATAGCTAAAATGTAGAAAATGTAAATTCCTTAGTTCTTAACGTCGGTTTCATCATCATCCGGGAGTGCTGGGAGTTGAACTAACTTAGCCACTGGTCGAAGATACAGGCGATCCTTTATTCTGACCTTTGCTGACCTAATATGGCCGTCTTTGCTTGGAACCAGACTCTCAACCTTACCGATGGGCCAGTGAGCACGAGGTAGTTGTGGGTCCACCACCATTACCACCGTACCCTGAGTCAGATCCTGAGTCTCACGCTGCCACTTAAGACGATGCTGAAGGTTAGGTAAGTAATGTCGGGTATAGTGCGCCCAAAAGTGATCAACTATAGTCTGGGCATGGCGCCATCGGCGCTTAGACAGAGGTTCTGGAGTGTAGACCACCTGAGGTAGTGAAGAGTCCCGCCGCCCCATGAGGAGGAAGTTAGGAGTGACTGGGTCTACATCTGCCACGTCAGAGGAGACATAACCCAATGGCTTACTGTTCAGGATACCTTCTATCTCCACTAACACAGTGTGCAAAACATCTTCAGGCAGGGATTGACTTCCTACAACAACCTGCAGGGCCGACTTCACAGATTTGATCTCGCGCTCCCATGTGCCACCAAAATGCGGTGCCGCCGGAGGATTCATCTTGAATGTGATCTGATGGTCTGCCAGTCGTTCCTGCAGTTGAGGTTCCATACTCCTGAAGGCTTCTCTCAGTTCTGTTTCGGCACCTCTGAAATTAGTCCCTTGATCAGAGAGAATTTCCGAAGGAGTACCCCGCCGTGCGATGAAACGTCTCAGGGAAAGTAAGAAAGCATCTGCATCCAGGCTATTGAGGAGATCAAGGTGTACGCAGCGGGTAGTCAGACATTTAAAGATCACACCCCATCTTTTTTCTGAGCGGCGACCTATTTTCACAGTGAAGGGCCCGAAACAGTCAACACCCGTCGAGAAGAATGGTGGTTGATGAAGTCGTAGACGAGACAAGGGTAGATCGGCCATTATGGGTACTGTTGGCTTAGCCCTCCACCTCTGACATTGAAAACACCCCCTCTGATGTTTCTTCACTGCTTGCCGGCCTTTCAGGACCCAGTAGTAACGACGGAGCTTGGCAAAAACTCTGTCAAGGCCGGGATGAAATAAGCGTTCATCAAAGTCTTGGATCAGGAGCTTGGTAACAGGATGATGAGAGTCCAAAACTACTGGATGAGTCTCGGTTGGACTCAGGCCTTCCAATCTCCGGAGCCGTCCTCCAACTCGAATTAGACCTAATGCATGATCAAACTCTGGTGCCAGTGTGTTCAGACGACTAGAAGTGCTCACTGGTTTGCCTGCCTTCAAGGCTTTGAATTCTAGAGGAAAGGACTCAGCCTGAGACCGACTTAACAAAAACGCTTCAGCGCTCCGATAATCAGGACTCTGAGTTCCGGCGTCTGAGTTGGCCGCCCCATAAAGGAACTGATATGTTGCCTTAACCAAAGCTTTCCAGGAGGTGAATTGAGCTGCATCAGGCATTTTCTGACTCTGGTCGTCTGCAATTAATCCACAGAATACAGCCTTTCTGGTTTCTGAGGAGTCATCTCTATTCTCCATCGGTGGTATAGCTGGCCACTGTTCTGGTGACTCACGGAGGAAATGAGGTCCCTGATTCCACCGACTGGGATTTGCCAGCTCTACCAGTGTCTTCCCCCGGGTGATGTCGTCTGCCGGGTTATTTGCTGAGTCCACATATCTCCATGAATGCAGATCGGTCAATTCCTGGATTTCGGCCACTCTAGTACCGACAAAAACTTTATACCGGCAGGACTCAGACTGTATCCAGGTCAAGACGGTGGTAGAGTCAGTCCAGAGTGTCGTCATCTCAATCTGAATGGTCAGCTCTTGCAATATAAGCTTAGCGAGCTGTGCACCCGCCAAGGCTGCACAAAGTTCCAACCGCGGCATTGTCAATTGACGCTTTGGAGCTACCCTTGACCTGGCCATCACAAAGGAAGTGTGGACTTCACCCTGTTGATCGATAAGCAGGTACGCTACTGCTCCATATGCCACCTCGGCTGCATCACAGAAAATGTGCAAGCTGAATCGGGATGCCTCATCCTTGAAGCGTGAAGGAATGTAACAATGGGGAAACACAACCTTAGCAAGGTTAGGTAACTCATGTCCCCACGCTCTCCAGCTTTCAAGGAGATCTGTAGGGAGGTTTGGGTAATCCCAACTTCTTGGTTTAGCCCAGAGCTTTTGGACTAAAACTTTAGCCCTGGTGGTGAAGGGGTTGATGAACCCTAAAGGGTCATATTGGGATGCCAGGACTTTGTAGATGTGTCTCATTGTCGGGAGACACTCTGTCGTTGGGCGGTGTCTGTAACCCAGACAATCATTGAGGCAGTGCCACATCAGACCAAGAGCTGGCTCCTGAGGGTCAGAATGATTCTTCTGCAGCCATAGTTCTATACTCTGCGATTTGGCATCCGGTGGTAAGTGGTCGACCACTGAGGGAACATTGCTGGCCCACTGTCGTATTTCAAATCCTCCAGAGGCAAGAAAGGATCTCATCTTGTCAACTAACTGCTTGGCTTGTTCCACAGTGGGAAGACTCTGTAGACAGTTGTCCACATAGAAGCTATGTTCTATGGACTGTCTCACTGCTTCATCACCTGCCTGGTGGTCTCTGACATGCTTCTGCAGTGCGAAGGTCGCACAGCATGGGCTGCAGGTTGTTCCGAAAGGCAAGACTTCCCACTGGTAGATATCAGGCTGATCTCCTTTCCGCATGTTTCGCCAGATGAATCTCAGAAGAGGTTTGTCCTCCGGCAGGAGCCTTACTTGGTGAAACATAGCGCGTATGTCCCCGCTGATAGCAACTGGATGCTGTCGGAACCGAATAAGGACTCCCAATAATGAAGCACCAAGGCATGGGCCTGGAAGGAGCTGCTGGTTGAGGGAGAGGCCTTGATGAATGAAGGAGCAGTTGAAAACTAGTCTATCCTTGCCATTGTGGTGGACAAGATGATGTGGGATGAACCACGATTCCTTATCCATATGTAGAAGTTCTGGCGAGACCTTGACAACATACCCTGCATCCAAGAGCTTCTGGATCTCTGCCTCATAAATCTTAGCCTTCCCTGGATCCCTGCTCAAGCGTTTCTCCGTACCCCTAAGATTGGGTAGAACAGACTCCTTGGTAGCTTTCAATGGTGGTGCATTTGGCATGCGTACGAGAGGGGTAGCATTACGCCAGATTCCATCCACTTCCACACGCTGAGTTCTGCTCTCCAAAAGTTCCATGGCTACTTGGTCCTGTCGTGATCGGATTACCAGCTTCTCGTTGCGGTAAGGAAGAACGTCCAACTGCCACAGCCGTTCGACCTCTTGGAGTATCGAATCCCGAACAGGTGTAAGGGAAGTGAGCAAACACTGTTGAGATGGTATTTGGTGCGGGAGAAGCCCGTCTGGTCCCTGGAGAACCCAACCGAGCTGCGTATGTACAGCTGCTGGTCCGCCATCCGGGCCTAGTCTGGGGGGCTCTTTAGCAGTAATTAGACCAGGGTAATCAGATCCAATTAAGAGAAGGGGTTGAATTTTGCTGAATGATGGAAGTGGAATACCCCTTAAGTGACAGTAGCTCCTCTGAAGTCTCTTGCTGGGATATGTCTGCTCAGTCAAAGTCAGGAGAGGTGCAGAGAATACACCAGAAAGGTTGTACCTCTCTTTCGGCCTGGACTGCGGTGAGAGCTGAAAATGGACTGACTGTCCCTCCAACTGGGTAATATCATGACGAATGGTACGAAGGGCCATAACTTCCTTCTTTCCTTGTAGTCCTAGCTGCTGGACCGCTGCAGGGAGAATAATGCTGCGCTGTGCACCATCATCAAGGATTGGGTAGGTTTGTATAGACTTCTCACCTTTCCACAGCAACACGGGCGTGACCTTTAGGAAGACTCGACCTGTATGGCTAGGTGGTGTCACATAGATACGGTCACTTGAGGTTGTAACTAGCATGATGCTCGGCCCTTGTTGTGCTATGCGGTGAAGGACTCTAAGATGCACGTCTCCACATTCCCCGCATGGTTTTCTCAATGTGCACTCATTGCAATTGTGGTTGGTGCGTCCGCATTTCCAGCATCTCTTAGCTTCTTTTATCCACTTGATAAGTCGCTCAGGTGGGCATTCAGCGATCTCATTGCACTGAGAGAGGTAGTGCTCTTCACTGTGGCAGAATAAACACAGGCGCTTTGATCTCTGGACTAGTTGCTGGTTTGGAAGAGCCTCTGTTCGAACATGCTTTACTTCTCTAACCTCCTTGGGCTGATTGCTACCGTGATAATTGGAGATGGCCCGGGTCTGTGGCTTAATAACAGCTGGACGCTCTCTACGTGAAGCTGGAGCCTTCTCAGTGTGTTAGCGTTGAGCCATCTTCGATGAGAGCCGTTGAGCTTCGGCCTTGACTTTTAACCACTCTGCAAGATCATGTAAATTATATGGATTAAGACTGTCTGTATCCAATCTTCCCCTTAGTTGTAAGTGCTCTATGAAACCATCCCTGTAGTGTTTAGGGAGCTTACTAAGCAACCTGTCGACATGACTAGTACAGGTGAGCTCTCTTCCTTGTGGTCCCTCTAGAGACATAAGCATACCCACCAGAAGATCAATGTTAAGAGCAAAGTTCTGGAATGCCTTTGAATCTCCAGCCTTGATATCTGGTAAGTTCATTAGAGCCGCAACCTCACTTTGTGCAAGCTGGTGGGGCTGGCCGTATTGGCGCTGCAGGGCTGCCATGGCTGCTGTGTAAGGTGTCCTGCGACCATGAGTGATGGCTGATACGGGTGTGGCACGTGTGTTGGTTGGCTATGAGCAGGAATCTGTAATTGGTAAACTGGTGGCACCAGAGTGTTGTGCGCTGTTGGGACTGTAGGCTGCTTCAAGGATGTAAGGGTTTGCGGCAAGGATGATATAACATTATAGGAAGCAAGGGAGGACATTGCACTGCATGCCGCTGCTGTCTGCCTCGCATACATTGCTGCTGGCAGCTGACCAAATGTTTGTGGTGTGGGGTGTACTGTACACCATTTGAGCTGTAGTTGGAGACATTTGCCATCGTACAGATTGATGAGAGGTGTCTCGAAGGCATGGAATAAGCGTCTCTGTATTCAGTAATGGGATGGCTGGAACTGCAGTAGCCTTTGGCCTGACAATGGGTGATGTGTAAGCTTGCGCTTGTTCCATTTCTTCGAAGAATGGAGAAAGAGTGCCATCACTTAACGACTCACACTCTAATTGTCTGTTTTCTTGGTGCTGTAGTACTGGAGATGTGTAATAAGAGGTAGGAGATCTACCAATATCTACCTGCTCCATCATGCTGCTGAGCTCCATTTCCATACGACCCCCACTGACTATGGCAGGACCTTGTCCATACTGCAGAGATGATAACTGTCTTGTCGGCTGAACCCCAGTCGAGACGGGCTCGGCCTGTCCACTGGAGGTCAACGGTGCCACTGCATTATCCATCTTCAGCTGCTGATATGTCTCATGAGGCCCAGTAACTGGTAGAAGGGATTTAGGCAAAGCTACCTCGTAAGCTTGCAAATATGAAGGGATCTGACGTGCTCTGGCTTGCATTTGAACAGGATGTGTAGTATCTGGAGAATGACGTGGTGTCTGCGGCTCCATGTCACCGTAGTGGATATAGCAATCCGGCTCGAAGGACCAATGTAAAGGACTCTATTTTGTGATGTTAGGTGGAAGGCTAGTCCACTACGGAACTCCGGCTCGAAGGACCAATGTAAAGGACTCTATTTTGTGATGTTAGGTGGAAGGCTAGTCCACTACGGAACTCCGGCAAGAAGTATGACAGGAGACAGAAGACAGTTCAGTTATTTATCTCTCCAGATGTGCCAGTATACATTTACAGCATTGGAATTGAGGTGGTAAACGTGTGGTTTAGTCTGAAATAAACAAATAAATATATCAGAAAATGTCTGAATACAGTTAACATAATTATTTACCTCAGTATACATTATTTAACATTATATATCTATATTGTCCACAGCGCGGTAAATGGCGCTAAACATATTCGCGGGAATTACACTGACATCACTCGCCTCAGAACACATTCATTAAGATATGAACAAAATAACAGCAATCAGATATACAGCTGCAACATTAAAGTGTTAATATATCACTATAACAGCTAAAGATAAGGATAAATAAACTTACATTCATGTTACCACTCGTTGAAGATGAAGATGCGGCAGAGACGAAACTGAAAGTAAACTAAACTGAGAATGCGCGTGAATGCGCTCTACGTGCACTACAGCTTAATATACATTAAAGGGCTACTACCTATTACCATATAAGTATAAGGAATTTAGTACATATGTTCTTTCACTTTCAAGTCATAATAATAATATCAAGAATAATATCATTTTATTAAATGTTGACAAAAATTGCTGTTCCAGGAAGATTTCAGCATACTTTTTTTCTTATATTAATGTTGCCACAACTAAGCAGTAATACAGTTAAGATAAAGTCTTAAAATGACCACTACAATAAACATTTGTTTTGAGTCATAATAAAAGCCAGATAATTATATATATAAATTTGTAAATCAGGCAGGTTGTATTACTGGGTGATTCTTCAATTAGGGGAACTTTTATGTCCCCAGGTTATACATTCATGTTAAAAATACAATATTATAAAATAAACAGTTTAGTTATTTAAAATTATATTTATTGTACCACGAAAAAATGTTATACACTAAAATCAGTATGATTTCCATTTTTAAAATTATTTTCATCACTAATATTTGGCTATTCAGGCCTTGTCCCCAGCCCAGACTTCAAAACTTGTCTGCTCTGAAAATGTGATAAAATGTAATCAGTTCATTAAACAATTACAATATATGTTTAAACAGTAACTTTAAAAGGCACTTGATGCATAATTCGGGTTAATATCTGTGCAATTTGTGAATATTTTTAACAATTTAGTATTGTCCACAACAATACTGTCATTACCGCAACAGTCTATAATTACAACAAGGATATTTCTGAGGGTGAGACTTGTTTATGCCGTAACCATGGAAATGAAGACTAGAAGTGGAGCACATGTCAGCCATGAAAGAACAGTGAAATTTGATGTCTGAAAAAGTAAGTTATTTAATCTTGAATTCTTTCTGATCATGGAGTAGACTTATTCAGCGTCATTACCATAAATGTTGTAGCAGCAATATTTTGATACATTTATATATACATTCACGTGATTTATGTGTATTTAAAGTTTTTTGTACTAGCTGTTGAGTAATGTTAGCAAAACCATGACCTAGCATCTTTTTTTCCTGAAAAAAAATTAAAAATATCATTACCGCAACACGTCATTACCAACACACAACTTGTTGTGATGGTAATGACAAGTGATGGTGGTAATGACATGTTCCGTGTCACTATCTATATCATATTGTGTGTTTATTAATTAAGTTAAAGAAGCATAATACTGTGGTTTTACAGTGAAACTTAAGTGATAGGTCTTACTTCATAAAACAATTTTTTCTTATTTTTTTAACCAGAATGGCTTCCAAGAAATCAACAGAAAGGTCTAGAGATTATAGAAAAAAATTGAAGGGAGATCCTGTAAAATATCAGCAGTATGTTTACAGAGAAAAAGAAAGATACAAAAGAAGAAAAGAAACAGGAAAGCTTAAAGTAATCTCACACTTTAAGGCATTTTTCCACTACACAGTACCAGCTCGACGGTGTTAGGCCTACCACTCATAAGCAGTGTGGAACCTGTGTTAGGCTGGGTCCATACGTTGCGGTCCCTACAGTGACGGGAGTGTGTGATGCAAATCACGCACGCCAATTACATTGGCTCGTTCAATAGTACTCGAAGAACATAGGCTCTCTGGCGCGATCCCCATTCAGTCAACAGTCGACAACGTCCTCCGTTCCCTCCTTCAGGAAACGGTGGGTTGCATACGCAACCAGGGCGATTTCTTTTAACAACACTCACCAAAAGTCATTATTTTAAGCCTTTAAATTTGCTTTACGTATCAGTGCACTTTTCATTTATGTCATTACCAAAACACTATGTCATTACCAGAACAGTATGTCATTACCGCCACGTTGCTTAATTTACAGCAAATGTACCTTTAAAAATGTTTTATGTTCAATCCTGAGGTGCTACATGAAAAGCCTAATAAAATACTCATTCACCTATTCAAAGAAAAAACATCTAAAATTAATTTTCCAGAAATTAAACAAAAGTGTGCTTTGACGAACACAGAAAAATACGTTTTTATGGTAAGAACAAGAAAATATCCGTAATTCGCTGAGTGGAAACATTTTGTTTTTTATACGCATTGTTAAAGGTTAAAACTATTTGCAAGATAAATGAGTTTAAATGATCTCCTTGATACATTCTGTGCATTATAAGACTTTTTGATGTTGTGATGGGAATGACATTTTGAAGTGCCAGTTGACAAATAGATATAAAATACTCAAATAATATTTAAGCTCAGTTGCGGCCATTATTATATCTTTACATCAAAACATGTAAACATTGTCTTGACATAATTCTAACAAAATTTAACCAAATTTCATTAATCAAAATCTAAGATGGCAAAATAGCCCCCAATTGAAGAATCATGCACGACACAGGGTCTGAGTGTGCAAAGATCTAATTTTGGGTGTAATATGTAGCTATAATAATATTTGTTTACATAAGTAATTAATAATGGTTTGCCACTGTAATAAACGTTTTTTTTGTGTGTGTGAATCTAGGTGCTCAGGATGCAGCAGCTGCACTAATACAGGATTTGGAAGCGGAAGTCAGAAGGCTGGAAAGTGAGATTATGCAGCTGAGAATAGGTCACTCTCTGTCCCAGTTTCAGAGATTCTGTGCTTCAGATGAAGACATACGTTTTTACACCAGGTTTCCATCTGAAGAGCTCTTCCAAGCATTCTGGAAGGCGATTGAGCCCTCAGCATCCATGTTAGTTTACTGGTCTAAGGCCCAGAAGAAAGGACAGGCAACTTCTGTGGAAGCTTCTCACAGTCATCACCGCAGCTTGCCACTGATTGATGAGTTTTTTTTGTACTCCTGTCGTGTTGCTGCAGGACTGAAGGAGAAAGTGTTGGCTGACATTTTCAAAGTTAGTGTCTCCACTGTTAGCCGCATCATAACAACTTGGGCTAGCTATCTTTATCTTGTCCTGGGATCACTGCCCATATGGATGAGCAGAGAGCAAGTGAAGGCCACCATGCCAGAAAAATTTAGGCAGTTCTGTCCAGAGGTGAGGGTCATCATTGACTGCACAGAAATACGATGCCAGAATCCATCTTCACTCATACTCCAGTCTGAGGTGTTCTCCTCATATAAAAACACCACTACCTTCAAGGGGTTAATCGGTATTGCTCCTTGCGGAGCAGTTACTTTTGTTTCCAGCCTGTACACAGGTTCCATCTCCGATCAAGAGTTGACGAAACAGTCAGGGATTCTTGACTTGCTGGAGCCTGGTGATGCTTGTATGGCTGACAAAGGATTCACCATTGAGAAGATGCTGGCAGAACGGGGGGCCAAACTCATCATACCACCTTTTAAAACAGCAGCTCAGTTCAGCAAAGAAAATGCGGAGAGAACACAAGCCATAGCTCGTCTTCGAATTCTTGTTGAGAGAGCCATCAGAAGAGTGAAGGAGTTTCACATCTGGGACACCACTGTACCTTTAACCCTGTCTGGAACAGTTAACCAGCTGTGGACTAACTGCTGCTTAATGAGTACTTTTCAGTGGCCACTTGATGTTAAAGGTCACAAAGGGGTATGTACATTTTAGCCTTTTTTATTTTAAAGGGATAGTTCTTTAAAGGTGCCATCTAACATCATAAATCAAATCCTACTCCATATTCCATAACAGATGGGGGCAGTATACCTCCAAAAAATGACTTGTGCTCCTACCATCGCGCATGTTATTCAAATCATTTGACATGATAGTAAAAGGTTGGAAGACCGCAGTTTCACGTGGAACATTTGGAGATTTTTAGAGATCAGAGACTCGATGAACTAAACACTAGAGTGAACTAAACTAAACACTATGAATCTCAACACTAAATGATGAAGACCGCCTCATAGATCTCAAAAAAAAGCTGGTGCATTTCGACGGTATGGGAAAATAAAAGCTTGGGCAATTATTTGAAGTTTATGGTATTCGTTTTGTTCATATTACACTTTTATTGTTAGTGATTAATTTGACAGACAGCATTCGCTGATGTTGATCAAGCTAGCGCTGTGAATTCACCGTGAGACACACGCAATTGACACTTAGCAAGCAGGTTAGTTAAGCTCTCAGATTCTGTCAATTATATTACGCAATTCAAAGAATAAATACCGTTTTGGCGCTTGTACATGTTACACTACAGATCCCTAGTGCACGTGAACCGATCGTCTCTACTAGCTGAAAAAAGAACACGAACACTGGTGAAAGATACAGTATGCTACAACTTACCAAAATGTATTCCTCATGCATAATGTCGACCAATCATTTTTTGAACTCTTCCCTGAACTGAAATGTAGTAATTGGCTGTATTTCCACACGACTGACATCAGGTTCAAGTACACACAAGCCGGCGCGAGCGCGACTCACTCGTCTATTGCAGTTTGGCTGGTGCTAACGTTGCCCGTCCGCATACCGCCTCCCATGGCCGGAATTGGTATTAAGATACCTGCCGGGCCGGGGATAGTAATTTAGCATGCTAATTCAGGTTAATATCTCGGCAGCACTATAACTTGTCAGTTTTTTAATGACATCTTTGCACTTATTTCTTCTCATTCTTTTGATGCGTGTAGCTCATTTTTCGTATATTGTTACCTCAATTATTACATATGCCACCTTTAAAATACAAATTCTGTCATCATATACTCACCCTCAAGTTGTTTCAAACCTTTATGAACTTTCTTCTGCTGAACACAAGGGAAAATATTTTGAAGAATGTCAGTAATCAAACAGTTAACTGTATATTTTGTTCTTTCTATGTAAGTCAATGGGAAAGTGAACTATCCCAAAAAGAGTGACTTATGTAATAAAATGTATTATATCTTAGTTACACCTTGTATTATATTTTTTCACATTGTATAGTTTAATAGATGACTACTCTTGCATTGTTGAAATAAAGCAACAATTGTATTTTCATAAAACATTTATTTTAAATCATATATCAGTGTTAAAACATACATTTATACAAATATAAAATCTTGAAATCATCACAATTACAGACATAAATAAAAATAATTTACAAAAAATTCCAGACTATCTTCTTTTTGTACAGGATTAGTACTATACAGTGCAAATAGCCCTATTACATACCCCCTTAAGAAATTCATCCATGTAAGCACCAAAGTAGTAAAGGTCCAGATTTTCTCGCATCTGGGCTATCATGACATTATCCCTCCACACTCTTTGAACTGTCATGTCCTCTTCAGTGTCAGTGATGAAGTCGCACCAACTGAGTCCAGTTACAGCCAGCTGACCTTGAACCTGCCAGTAATATTTGTGAGATTTTTTCAGGGTTGCCTGTCCATTCACAATTTTTATATGCCCAACCTCAGAAACTGTAGGAACATATGCAGGGTTGCCAACTTGTGAGTTTTGCTTGGAGTGAGATTTTTTTTTTTTTTTTTGTTGGGTGGTCACAATGTCTTGTAGGGCACAATTTCCCCTGGGCACATGTCTTGTAGGCCAAATAAGCTAACAGTTTTACTGATTTAAACTGAATTTGTTTTGGGAATTAAGTTCATAAATGATTGTTCTTTCCCATATGATTTTGTACAACTATGTTGAGACATCTGTCCCTCTAGGGGGGTTTGGGGGCATGCTCCCCCGAAAGAAATTTTGTACATTTTAAGGTTAAATGCATCAATCTGGTGCACTTTGAGAGCTCAAAATTAAGAGCTTTAACTGGCTTCAACCCATGAACTGTGACATTGGAAAAAGGAAAAGCCTCGACTTGTACCTGGACATTAAAGAGGGATCAAACATATTTTTAGTTATGATATAATCCTCTGTTTTAGGATGCCAAACGATTATTATAATAATGTAATAGGCCTAATGATTTATATAATTATTCCTATTACGTAAAATCCATATAGATATAGGCCTAGCCAATAAATGTACTGTATAAATGAAAATGAATATTTCAAAAGCATATTTTACTTACACTACTTTCAAGTACCTCACGCCCTCGCCCTACGTAGGGTATCTTTTTTGCTAAAAAGACAGGCACGTAGTGCAAATGTACTCTCTCAACTCACGTTCAAAGTCCACTCAAAGTCATAGGCAGCGCAGCGTCTCTCTGTGCATCGCAAAAGCCCGTGTTTAGTATAAAGCGGGAGATTACCAGATACAGTATTTTGCTCGTGCCCTGTGGGTGTTGTAGCCTAGGCAACTGTATCACGTGCTGTTTGAACTGACGCGCGACTGCGTTCTGTCACATTTAAAAGCGCCAAAGCGTTCCATATCAAGAGTAAACTTCTCTGTCTGTCGGTGTCCGTGTCATCCTTTTCCGCGCTTTTTCTCTGCGTGATAAAATGCACGTGGTCCAATCAGTAGTTAAGAGCCTGAACTTGCTTATAGTAATACAAAAAAATACCGCACAGAATAATTTCTAATTTAGCGTGAGATTCCTTTGTTGAGCGTGAGACCGTGAGATTGAGGCTGAATGCGTGAGTGTCACGCCAGATGCTTGAGAGTTGGCAACCCTGCATATGGGCATTTCACTTCAGCAAGCCCGAAACAGGGATCTGCATTAGGGTCATAAACTTTGGCATCAGGACTGCCACCAAGGTAGGACACATCTGGGTGCACAACGAAACCACAAGGTGAGACATTCACATTAAACAGTTCAGAGTAACGTTCCAGCACCTCGGGTTCCCTGTCAAGGCCTCTTTTCATTGCCCTAGTTTGCTTTACACCCCTGAGTATCCGCCTTGCCAGTGCCTGGCCAAATGTCTCCCCTCGCACATGAGAAACCTCATAAAATCGGCTCGCAGTCACTCTAGGCTTGCGCATGCTTTTCCACAGTGGACACTCGGATTGTTCCTGAGTCCGCTCCTCTATTATAACTGCCAACTCTTGTGTGACACTTAAGCTCTCCAAATGGAATAACTGGTGACAGTTTGGCACGAAGTGCAAGCTCCTCAGAAATTTAGAACCATTAATAGGGAGTTTAGGGTACACAGGAGCATCTGGATGTTTAATGTAGTTCTTGGTCACAACAGGACGGCATTGGTAGGAGAGCACTGAACCTCGAGGCACAGGACCAAATCTGGAGTCCACCAAAACCAGTTCTGAAAAACCGGTAAGGACGCAGGAAATCAAAGGTTGGGGAGTGAGTCCTTTGACAGCTTCTCCAATAGCCAATACTGCTGGGTCAGGGAAGTGACCTAAAACAAATTATACGTTTAGGAAACTTTATCACATGGGTATTACATTTTTTATGTGCTGTTATACCATGATCTGTCTGAATACTTGATTCTTATTGGCTGGAAGTGTGCAGTAAAACAGTTTAATCCACAGGTAGTTCCAGTCAGTTTAATCATTGTTCTATGTTAATGTGCTACTTTCAATAAACCAGAGATAGGAGATCTCTATCACACCAAATTTAATTACTAAAAGTCTTTCTCAATTAAAATACATACTATAATTAATGTAAAAAACTGTGAACCTCCATGTTATACATTAAAATATTTTTATGCACAGCTTAATTATTTCTTATGTAATCTAAAATATACATATTTATTGAATGAAAAGTTTCTTTGTTACCAGTGTATGCTCTGTAGAGTGTAGATTTGCATACACTTCAGGAAGACGTCTTTGGCTTTCTGACCACCAACTGATCTGTAGTCTCTGCAGAAATCCCCTGAAAGCGAAACTTTATAAGTATATTTTAACTAACTGTCAGAAATTTGCTAAACTAATGTATAGCTAGTTGTAATGTTACCCGTGTTTTTAATCTATGCCATGTTTGCAGAGTGTCTGTGCATGCCGTAGATGGTGGTACTGTCTACATCTGCATCATGCTGAAGTGCGCAGTTTGAAAAAGCATTGCAACCAGATAATTGCATAAAGCTTTGCCTGCAGTATGTGCATGACGAGCTAGTGAACTCAACAGGCACTGTGTCAACATTCAAAGTGATCTAAAGAAAAAGACAAAATCCAATATCAGTATATTTTAATATAGCAAGTTTAATACTAGATTATAGACCATTTCACAAGATGTAAACACTGGTCCAGAAGCATTTACCCAGATAGCAAACTGACATTGAATCAACGTGGAAACGACGTCTCTCATGACATTGAAACAACGTTGATTTGCTCATCGAATTAACGTTGATCCAACGTCAGACGCGGCATTCTTCAAAGATAAATGAAAATCGAAAATTGGTTTGCTTTCATAACGTTGAAACAACGCGTTGATTTCAAGTTGATTTTCCGTTAGTTTTGAAAGAATGACGCGCCTGACGTTGGTTCAACGTTAATTCGATGAGCAAAACAATGTCAGATCAACGTTGTTTCGATGTCATATTTCCACGTTGATTCAATGTCAGTTTGCTATCTGGGTACTGTTTCAGTTTGTAACCGTTTTCTTTATTTCACATGTAAAGAAAACATCTTAAAGATGTTTGTTTAACTTTTTGATTCAGTTTTAAATGTTCTGTTGGTTGTATTTTATCCCAGCTTTTATGTAGTGTTAAAAAAACTGAAACAGGAAGTGCTTCTGGACCAGTGTTGTTTACATCTTGTGAAATGGTCTATATATAGAACATTCATGAGAACATCATGAAAAAATTAATTTATAGGAGAAACCCCCTCAAAATAGAAAATTGCAACCGCAGTAAGAAAATAAAAACTTCCCCTTTTACTGTAAGCTTTATAGTTTCACAGACAAGACATTAATTCAGTCTCAGACTAAAATGTATGTTTGAGCTGTTTTAACTGAAAGCATATCTTAAAATAAGCCAGTGTCATTCTTTTGTCTCAAGATGCATACCAGTAAGGTTTTTCTTTCTAAGGCATATTTATTAAAAGAAGAAAAGCTACTTAAACGTTCTAATTGAACTAAAGCCTGGCTAAACCCTGTCTGTGAAACCAAGCCTTCATTTCTTATCAAACCTGCAGAGAATGTGGCTCCTCACGCTTCCTCGTCGACCTATAACACCTACATCTCACGATAATCTCCCTGATTCTCACACTCGACGCTGAATATTGCATGACAAAAATGAACAATCACATTAAAGATTATTAAGACACATTTTCAGACTATTTTTATCTGTTTAAAAGACTCTTCAGTCTATAAGCTGGTAATTTATTCAAGAACTGCTATAAATTGAAGATTGTTCGACAAAACGAAAAACATCCGCTGAAGTCATTGACGGTATATTTCTCAGGGAAGTTGTGAAGAGCGCGTCTGACTCCATTTCACCGGAAGTGTCTTTACACAACAAACGCTGAACCGGATGTGCGTTCTAACTTCCGTGAAAAAGGCCTATTATCACTCACAAACTACAGTTCCCAGAACTCACTGCCCGGACTCATCATCACTGATCACATTCACCTGTACCTCATTCACTGATTGCATTCACCTGTGTCTCATCCTGTTAGTCTGTCTATATATAGACGAATCCGACGAGCGTTCTTGTGTAGGCTGCCATCTTGTGGCGACGCCATTACTGAGCTGTTACACCGGCATAGACATATGCACCAGTATGTAAACAAACCTCGGAGAAGGTGATAACGCACCCTTGATGACAGCTACAGCCAGGCAGACTTGTTGGGTTGATGATGTTAGACATTGGCCTCCAGTCACAGATGAAGGTACAAACGATCTTACAGATTATTTATGAAAATAGCTTGGCAAGCAAGCTAGGCTAACGTTTGCTATCGAGGAAACTAAAAAAAGATCTGTCCATTTGGCAACAATAAATAAATAAATAAATGAAATCAAATAAACAATTTCATGTTTTTCATTTGTGTCCATTGTTTATCTCATTTTTACATTGCAACGGGCATGGGTAAGGTAACGTTACAGCTAGAAAGTATACATAATATCGACCAACTACTGTTTTTAAACCATGGAAAGAAGTCAATATAACAGCAGGAGAACAATTATGTCACATAACGTTACATTCAGCTCAGGAAAGCCATTTAATGACCATAGCATGTAAATTGAATAGAAAAAATAACAAGAGAGGAGATTTTGCTGATCACTATATCACACATTTATTATATTTTTTTACTTATGTCATTAAATAATTGTTATTATACGCGAATGTCCGCGTCTTGTACTCGCCCAGGAAATCTGTGTAAACCGTACGGCACCAGACAGGGGCAGTCGACCCGGGGTATTCACAATGTTTTCTCTTCAAAATTGAAATTTTACTGCCACCATTAAAACAATTTATAACGGAAACTGTTTACCCACTCGACATTATACAAGGGCTAACGTTGTAACGTTAGTGACAGTCGTAAATCGCGAGCTGTTTATTCCAGTGGACGCAAGTTGCAACTAAAACAATAGAAGGCAATGGCGCAACGCTACCCAGCAACAGCTCAGTAATGGCGCCCGCTTACTTCCGGTAGTTTTGCCGGATTCGTCTATACCTTGTGTTCACATTCACTGTTTGCGAAGTCTTGTTGTACTGTGTGTCTGCATTTCTGAGCGTGTTCCCGTGTTTGTTTTTCTGGTTTTTGATTTTGGATTGTTCTTGGACTCTGATTATTGCTGCCTGCCCTGACCTCTGCCTGTTTTTTGGATTCCCACTGTGTGTTTTCCATTGCCCTGTCTGCTGATTCTCGACCCTGCCTGTACAACTATTCTTAATAAAGCTGCATTTGGATCTACATCTCCCAGTCTCGGAGCCGTTCATTACAGAAGACTTCGCCACTTCAGATCCAGCAGCCGAGAAAGAACCGAGATCCACTCTCTCTCCAGCCTCTTCCACTTCAGCCAAGGTAACCGATCTATAGAGGAATATGTTGAAGAATTTTGTGAGCTCTGCCATGGGGTGAACTTTAAAGATGCTATCTTAAAAGAAATTTTTCGAAATGGACTGAATGAGCTTCTTAATTACCTCTTGCCTGACAATACCCCTCACTACACTCTAGCTCAAATTATTGACATTGCCATTCGGTTAAGCTCTGTCCTCCACGTCAGCCCCGCCGAGCCTGAGCTCCACGTCAGCCCTGCCGAGCCTGAGCTCCACGTCAGCCCTGCCGAGCCTGCGCTCACCATCAGCCCTGCCGAGCCTGCGCTCACCGTCAGCCCTGTCAAGCCTGAGATGCTTCACGTCACTTCTGCCGATTCAGAGACTGTTCAAATCACTTCTGCTGACCCAGAGTCTGTTCACGTCACTGCCTCCGAGCCAGTGTCTACGGACAAGATGGCCAACTCCGAGCCAGTGTCTACGGACAAGATGGCCAAACCAGAGACTATTCACATCACTTCTGCTGATTCAGAGACTGTTCATGTTACTTCTGCCAATTCAGAGATTGTTCACATCACTTCCTCTGAGCCAGTGTCTACAGACAAGATGGCCGAGTCAGAGACTGTTCAAATCAATTCTGCTGATCCAGATTCTGTTCACGTCACCGCCTTCGAGCCAGTGTCTACGGACAAGATGGCCGCCTTTGAGCCAGTGTCTATTGACACGATGGCCGATTCAGAGACTGTTCATGTTACTTCTGATAAATTCAGAGACTGTTCAAGTCACCGCCTCCAAGCCAGTGTCTAAGGACAAGATGGCCGCCTCCAAGCCAGTGTCTATGGACAAGATGGCCGATTCAGAGACTCTTCATGTTACTTCTGCCAATTCAGAGATTGTTCACGTCACTGCCTCCAAGCCAGTGTCTAAGGACAAGATGGCCGCCGCCGATCCAGTGTCTCTGGACAAGATGGCCGATCCAGTGTCTATGGATAAGATTGCCGATCCAGTGTCGGCTCCCGAGCCAGTGTTTGTTTCTGTGTTTGTGTCTGTCCTTGTGACCATTTATGTTCTAGTGTCTGTTCCTCAGCCTGTGTCTGTTCCTGAGCCTGTGTCTGGTCTCGAGCTGGTGTCTGGTCATGAGAGGGCATCACTGCCGTGGCCGCCCGAGGGGTCTTCACTGCCGTGGCCGCCCGAGGGGTCTTCACCGCCGTGGCCGCCCGAAGGGTCTTAACCGCCACCCGAGGGGTCTTCACTGCCGTGGCCGCCTGAGGGGTGTTCAACGCCGCGGCCGCCTGAGGGGTCTTCACCGCCGTGGCCGCCTGAGGGATCCTCACCGCCATGGACGCCCGAGGGTCCGACAGCTCTGCCCTGGAGGCCCGAGGTTCTGACAGCTCCGCCCTGGCTTTCGCCTTGTCCAGCTCCGCCCTGGCCTTCGCCTCATCCTGCTCTGCCCTGGCCTTCGCCTCGTCCTACTCCGGCCATGCTCTGCGGCCCAGGCCTGCCTTTGCTACCTTCTAGCCATTCCCCTTACATCTCCCAGTCTCGGAGCAGTTTATTACAGTCTTCTTACAAACGCCGAATAAACGCCTCAACGGACGGTACATTAGTCTCCATCTCCTGGGAAGGAAATGGAGGTGGTTGGTACCCGAGACAGCTGTGAAACCAAGATAAGCCGGTGGCGGAGGACGGAGAAGAATTGTAGGCATACTCAGCCCATGGGAGTTGATCAGCCCATGAGGAGGGATTACAAAACGCCAGACTGCAGAGAATACAACCAACAATTTGATTAGCGCGTTCGGCCTGACCGTTATGCCGAGTTCAGACTGCATGATTTTAGCCACGATTTTGGCTCGCCGACAGGTTTTGAGAAATCGCCGACAAATGCCCGAAATCACAGGCAAATCGGCGCTCGTTCACGCGAGTGACAATCACGCAGTGTGAATGAGCAAAGACGCGAACTGAGAGAATCACCGACGAGTCGCCGACGCCCGTGAGATATTTGGCATGCTAAATATCTGGACCTGTCGGCGATTCAAAATCCTGCTGTGTGAAAAGTGTTTTGACTGAAAACTACATCGGCGATCACCGGCAGCCAGTGAGAGAGCAAGATACAGAGCAGCAGGGAGTTCGGGGAGGAGTTATAGATCACATATCAACATGATATGGCATTGTTTCAACAAAAAAAGCTTCTTCTCGGTCTATTTGGACACAATAAATGGAAGAAAAATTAGTAGAAATTTGGCAGGAGCACTCGTATCTGTTTCACCAGCTGTACCACAACCGGGTCGAAAAAAAAAGTCTCACGTGAGAACTCCGGTCTTGCACGTGTGGTGTCGCGCGTTGTTTCCTTTTCATATCTCACGCGTGTTTGTTGTGAAATGTAGTTTGCGCGCAGCGTGCTAGACAGAGTCTGTCGGCGATTTTTCTAAAGTCATGCAGTGTGAAACCTTCTGTCGCCGATCCATCGTCCAGTGTGAACACAGCAGCGACTGAATGCTGGCCAAGATAGTCATGCAGTGTGAAAAGAGCAGCGACCTGACTACTTTGAAAATCGTGCAGTCTGAAAGAGCCATTAGTCTGCGGGTGGTAACCAGAAGACAGACTGGATGACGCACCGATCTGACGGCAAAATTCCCTTCAGGATAATGACGCAAATTGAAGTCAATTCAAGTCACATTTATTTATGTATTGTATCAAAGCAGCTTCACAGTGATAACATGAAAGTAATACAAAACAGATCAATAATGTTGTTGAACATTAAATGTCCCCAACTAAGCAAGCCAAAAGCAAGGCAACAGTGGCAAGGAAGCAAAACTCAGTTGGGGCCTGACTGGCCAAGGAGAACTGGCCAACATACATATTGTTTCAAAGCAGCTTTACAGAATGTGCATTTCAGAAAAGTACATGGAAAAAATACATTTAGTTAAACATGTAATATTAAGGGCATAACATATCGTCGGCGCTGAGTCGTCTCTTCACAGGCGCCGAGTCGTCTCTTCACAGGCGTTGGGGCATCTGAAGTCTCTGTGAGAGGCTGGATACAAAACTGAGGCTGACGAACGCCATTTTTCAGCAGAAAGGCAGATGGGAAATAATTAACATAGCTGATGTTCATAATGATTTCCATTACACAAGAGTAGATGTAAAAAAACAATCTCACAAACCCAACCATACGCGCCGAACCGTTTGACTAAGGCTGTCGAGCTCCACTGTCGCGGAAATGCGTTTCAGTGGCAATGGTTCCGTATGGCATACCACCTACTGCAAAAACACAATATCTGCCCAACCACCCGTCATCCACACAATACACACAGGAAAGTAATGGCTGTAAGTATGCAACCAATACAAATAACCTACAGACGTTTCAAGTTTTAGAGTATTAATCCATTTGATCTGATTCAACAGAGGAATAAAAGGTTAAGCATTATGTGAATGCTTGACTAAAGAGATGCGTATTTAATCTAGTTTTAAACTGTGACAGTGAGTCAGAGCATCGGACCGTATCGGGAAGGCTATTCCAGAGTTTTGGAGCTAAATGCGAGAACGCGCTCCCTCCTTTAGTGGACTTAGATATCCTAGGAATGACCAGAAGCCTCGAATTTAGTGATCATAAAGAACGTGGTGGATTGTAGGGCGAAAGAAGGTCCATTAAATACACAGGAGCTAAACCATTTAGGGCTTTATAGGTCAATAGTAGTACTTTGTAATTGATACGGAACTTAATAGGTAACCAGTGTAGAGATGATAAAATTGGTGTTATATGATCATATTTTCTTGACCTAGTAAGAACTCTAGCAGCTGCATTTTGTACTAACTGTAGCTTGTTTATTGAGGATGCAGGACAACCGGCTAATAAAGCATTACAGTAATCTAGTCTCGAGGTCATGAATGCATGAACTAACTTTTCTGCATCAGAAACAGATAGCATGTTACTTAGCTTAGCAATGTTTCTAAGGTGGAAAAAGGCGGTAAAAGTTGAGGTGTATTTGCTGCCTTTGGCCGCTAAGAGGCGCTACAATCACAGACTTTGAAAAGTGTCCATTTTTGGTGTAATCTTCTAGCCTGGCTGCGCCCTCCTACGCACTTCCGCTCAATTTCATTTTACATTCTGTTCTATGTGGAAATGAAATGAACTAAAGTCTTGTTGAACCAGGCTAGTATCTTCAGCTGCGCCGCGGCTCTTTCAGAGCGATTGAAAGATGGTAGCAGATTAATTCACGTGAAACGTAGTTAAATTAATTACTTAATCACAATACTGATATTAAATTGAAAAAATAATGAAACCTTAAAACATTGCAGTCGAAACATATTAGGCTACATCAATGAGGCTTTACAATCGTATAAGACAACAATGCATTAGCAGTCTAGCGATAGCTGAGTGGTTAACGCGTCATCCACAACCTCATAGACCTCCAAACGATGCGAGATCGAACCTCGTTACTGTTGGCCGACAGCTTTTATGTTTTAGCCTACCGTTCTTGAAGTTTAAATAGATAGCTGTTTATTAGCGAGTTTATTAACTGTTTATTTACTTAAAGTGTCCGACATAATTTGCCACTTCTCACTGAGAGCTGAGGTCGCAGAATTCAACGTTAACATTCTAGCCTGTAGGCTAGGCTACTTGGGGACGGGTGGGACACTTTTTGCCAGGGTTGATATTGTCCCCACCACTTTTGAAATCTTAACTAACAGCATTAGTTTCATTCATCTAGCGCTGAAATGTGTTGTTTTCAATCGGACGCACGCTGCAATCCGTTGTGGAGGTTTCATTCGTTCCGGTGAAATCACAAATCAATCCGAGGCGACGGTTTTGCAATCCGTCCCCTCAATTTATAAACTGTAGGCTACTCATCGATTCTTAAACTGTTCCCTCGGTTTAACAATTCGTGCCCACGGATTAATAAACCATACCCACGAGTTCCTAATCCGTGCTCTCAGATTTGTAAACCGTGCCCTCAGTTTTTGAAATCCATACCCACAAATGCATAAACCGTGCCCACGCTTTCGCAATCCGTACTCACGGGTTTGTAATCCGGACTCGCGGATTTGTGGCTCGTCCCCGAGAATGTGCCGCATGATTCAACCAGGCCTCCTGTTTAGATGCGGGATGCATTGTTTTTAAAAGGACTTCACTTACAAAAAAATAAATAAATAAATATAGCCTAACACAAACACAAAGTTATAAAAAATAAAACATTCATAAATTCTTTAATGATTAAGATATTCCTGTCTTAAGTGAACTCATTTAAAGTTATAAAGCAAATAATAGGCCTAATAATAATATGCTATTATTATTACATTTAGGCTACATATTTAGATATAAGACGCTTTTATCAAAAAAAAAACAAAAAAAAAAGAAACAAAGAAACAAAGCAATTCGTCAAATCTCAGTCATAATACAGGTTAGACAATAATAAAACAGGGCTGAGATGATCACAAACAGGCCTAAACACAAGATTTTGACGCATAGGGTATCCAAGTTTGTGCATAAAAAAATAAATAGAGGGTTACTGGTGAGCACGTCAGTCCTGGACCCTCCGACATGCACGCGCACTACTTTTCCCGCACTACTCCGCTGGCCTGGGTATTCCACCTCTTGTCAGGTTTTGATTGATTCTGGAGCCGAGGGAAATTTCGTGGATGAAGGTTGGGCTAGAGAACAGGGGATCACCCTCATAGAACGTAACGACTCTACTTCCATCCACGCACTTGATGGTAGTATCCTCACTAGAGCCCGCTTTGCCACCGCGCCGGTGAGTCTCACCATCTCAGGCAATCATTGAGAGACAATTTCTTTTTTAGTTTTGCATTCTCCTTCTAGTCCAGTAATTTTAGGACATCCCTGGTTAGTCGAACATAATCCCCAGATTAACTGGGCCAGAGGTTCAATTTTGTCTTGGAATTTGTCGTGTCATGTTAAGTGTTTGATGTCTGCTGTTCCTCCTGTCTCTTCTGTCTCTGTTTTTCAGGAAGAGCCGGGAGATTTGGCTGGAGTTCCCCGGGAGTACCATGATCTTCGAGCGGTCTTTAGTCGTTCCAGGGCCACCTCTCTTCCTCCTCACCGGCCGTATGATTGTGCCATCGATCTCCTGCCTGGCACCACCCCTCCCTGTGGGAGGCTCTATTCGCTCTCCGCGCCCGAACGCGAAGCCCTAGAGAAGTATTTGTCTGACTCGCTCGAAGCGGGTACCATTGTTCCCTCCTCCTCCCCTCCTGGTGCGGGTTTTTTCTTCGTTAAGAAGAAGGATGGTTCGTTGCGACCCTGCATAGATTATTGAGGTTTGAATGACATAACGGTCAAGAATCGTTATCCCTTGCCACTTATGTCTTCAGCTTTCGAGGTCTTGCAGGGAGCTAAGATCTTTTCAAAGCTAGATCTTCGTAACGCTTACCACCTTGTCCGCATTAGGAGGGGAGACGAATGGAAGACTGTGTTTAATACGCCTCTTGGGCACTTTGAATATCGCGTACTTCCTTTCGGAGTGGTCAACGCTCCAGCCGTGTTCCAAGCGCTAATAAATGACGTGCTCAGAGGCATGTTGAATATTTTCGTCTTCATCTATCTTGACGATATTTGGATTTTCTCCCCCTCTCTCCAAGTTCACACTCAGCACGTAAGACAGGTCCTCCAACGTCTTCTCGAGAACCGATTGTTTGTTAAGGCCAAGAAGTGCACTTTCCACGCTCAGTCCATCTCTTTTCTGGGGTCAATTATTTCCGCGGAGGGAGTTAGCATGGATTCCTCGAAGGTCCGTGCGGTCACGGAGTGGCCCGTGCCGGAGTCGCGTGTTGCTCTGCAACGGTTCTTAGGTTTTGCGAATTTTTACCGTCGCTTTATCCGCAACTTTAGCCAGATTGCCGGCCCGCTCTCAGCCCTCACGTCCGCCAGGGTCCAATTTTCCTGGACGCAGGAGGCTCAGACCGCTTTTGATCGTCTCAAGTCTCTTTTTTCCTCTGCTCCTATTTTGCGTACTCCTGATGTCTCTAGACAGTTCATTGTAGAGGTTGATGCATCAGAGGTGGGCGTTGGGGCTATTCTCTCCCAACGCTCATCTTCTGATGAGAAGGTTCATCCCTGCGCTTACTTTTCACATCGCCTTTCTCCCGCCGAACGAAATTATGATGTTGGCAACCGCTAATTATTAGCCATTCGTCTAGCTCTCGGAGAGTGGCGCCACTGGCTAGAGGGTTCAGCGGTCCCGTTCGTGGTCTGGACAGATCACAGGAATCTTGAGTATATCCGCTCCGCTAAGAGACTGCGCACGCCAGGCTCGTTGGGCGCTATTCTTTACGCGTTTCAATTTCTCCATCTCCTATCGCCCCGGGTCTAAGAACCTCAAGCCAGATGCTCTTTCGCGACAGTTTACTTCCCCAGAGGTTGTTCCCAATAAGGAGGAGATCCTTCCTCAGGGCGTGGTGGTGGGGGCAGCTGTCTGGGGAATAGAACGTTTGGTCAAGCGCTCTTTAGCCCACGCTATTACCCCTCGTCTTTGTCCCAGGGGTCTTCTGTTCGTTCCTCCGTCTGCTCGCCTCGCGGTTCTTCAGTGGGGTCACTCATCCAAACTATTTGCCCATCCCGGCGTTAGGGGCACCATCGCCGCCATCCGCCAGATATTTTGGTGGCCCTCTCGTGAGCGCGACGTCCGCCGTTTCATCGCTTCGTGTACGGTATGCGCCCAGACTAAGTCGGGTAATTCGCCTCCGGCCGGGCTACTGCATCCCCTCCCGTTACCGTCCCGCCCCTGGTCACACATTGCCTCAGATTTTATCACGGGTCTTCCCTCCTCCCAGGGGAACACCGTGATACTGACCGTCGTTGATCGCTTTTCTAAGACCGCTCGCTTTATTCCGTTACCCAAGCTCCCATCTGCTAGGGAGACGGCTCAGATTATCGTCGACCAAGTTTTTAAGATCCACGGTCTCCCCTCTGACGTCGTATCTGATAGGGGTCCCCAATTCTCTTCCTTGTTCTGGAGAGAGTTTTGCCGTCTTATTGGTGCGTCGGCTAGTCTCTCCTCCGGGTTTCACCCACAGACCAACGGTCAAGCGGAACCTGCCAACCAGACCATCGGTCGCATCCTTCGTAGTCTCGCCTTTCGCAATCCGGTTTCGTGGTCAGAACAGCTTCCCTGGGCAGAGTACGCTCTCAATTCCGCTCCATCCTCTGCCACGGGTTTTTCTCCTTTTCAGTGCTGTCTCGGGTACCAGCCTCCACTTTTTTCGTCTCAGGAGACTGAATCTAAGGTGCCGTCCGTTCAAGCCTTCATTCAACGTGCTAAGCGTACTTGGAGAGAGGTTAGGTCCGCTTAAGTTAAGTCTTGTTCTCGTACCCGGCGGGCCGCTAATAGACGTCAGGTCAAGAGTCCCCGTTATTCTGTGGGTCAGAGAGTTTGGTTATCTACCCTTAATCTTCCTCTCCAGTCCACTTCTCGCAAGCTGGCCCCTAAATTCATCAGGCCTTTCCGTATTCTTAAGATACTCAGTCCTGTCTCTGTTCGTCTCAAGTTGTCTGCCAATCTTCGGCGCGTCCACCCGGTGTTTCACGTGTCATGTATTAAACCCGTCATTCGTGCCCCCCCCCGGCCTGTCACTCCTCCTGTCCGCGTCGAAGGCGCTCCCGTCTATAGGGTTCGCAGACTTCTCGATGTTCGCCCCCGGGGTCGTGGTCATCAATTTCTGGTCGATTGGGAGGGATACGGTCCGGAAGAGAGATGCTGGATTCCATCCCGGGACGTCCTGGACCGCTCGCTGATCGATGACTTCTACCGCTCACGCCAGTCCTCCTCCGTTGCGCCAGGAGGCGCTCCTTGAGGGGAGGGTACTGTCATGATCCTGGCTCTTTCTTTCTTTCTCTGTTCCTTTTCTGCCCCCTTCCGGTCACTATTTTACATTACATTACACACATCACTCATTCATTATCCCGGTCACCTTCAGCTGTGGCTCATCTTCTCATTACCTCCTCGTTACCTTTCCAACTGTTTCTCACTATCTCTGATTAGACTCTCTATTTCATGGCTTCTCTCTTACTGTTTTTTTCAGATTATTGGTCTATGTTACGTACCTGTGCATATCGCTCCTGATCCTGTCGTGTCCTTTCTGGTACTAGCTGTTTTGTACACTGTGTTACCTCGACTCTACTCTGCTACACTTCCAGCATCGTGAGTGGTTCAGGATTGGCGTTCCCGTGCCAGCTACGGACCCAACCTGTCTCTTCCTCTGAGTGAACGTCCGTGCTGATCCAGACGGCAGCTTTCTGTTCTATTATCAAGAGATTTTCTGTTCCATTACCATTGAGATTCCTTTGTTGGATTTACTCGCCATACGGCTCCTGTGTTAACTCCTCTGAAGCATTAAATCACTCATTGACTGCCCTTTGCTTTTGGGTCCTCTTTCTTATACGTGACACCTATGTAGCCTAAATGCATTTTGATTTGTTAGCTAATTATTATTTGCATTTATTACTATGAATGAGTTCACCAAAGATAGTAATATATTTAACATAAAATAATTTATAACTTATAACCAAACCTTTTACAGTTTTTGAACTGTGTTAATATTATTTTATTTTTATTTTTTTCGCTTATATAGCCTACTGAGCTTTTTCCTCTAAAAATTTACATTAAAGATAAAAGTATCCTAAATGTATTTATTTTTTTTAAATGCAAGAAATTATCCATTTTAAAAAAGGATTTTTTTTGCATCCCGCATCCAAACAGGAGGCCTGGTTGAATCATGCCACAAATCCGTGAGTCCGGATTACAAACCCGTGAGTACGGATTGCGAAAGCGTGGGCACGGTTTATGAATTTGTGGGCACAGATTGCAAAAACTGAGGGCACGGTTTAAAAATCTGAGAGCACGGATTAGGAACTCGTGGGTACGGTTTATTAATCCGTTGTGATAAAGTGCAGTTATGTTTCTAACGTTAGTGTTTTTGAGCAATTGAATGCCTTCAAACAAAAGCTACAGAGGAATCGTCAAGAAAAGTAAAGGCCATGCAGTTTTAAAGTTTTACAAAAAATAAACCATGTTCTATAGCCTATAGCCTATATTGTTCTTGAATTGTTCGAAGAAAAAACGACATACTAAAAACGCCAGTCTAATCTCAGGAGCTGCTTTGATTACGCTCATGGCGTTTAAAAAAACGCGGCGCTCCCATTGAAAACAATTGAAAACATAGCCTATACGCCAGGCGTGTGGAAAAAATGCTTTGGTGGACACGCGGTCTTTCAAGTGGGGGAGGGCGCATATTTGCATTTGAATGTTGTGTTACATTCTAAAACATTTAACGTGTGACGCACACACACATCTGCACATGCACACACAGACAGGGCTTACATTCTGTTTGACTGTGTTATTGTTGCAAACATGCTGCTCTCGTAAACTAGCGTTTTCTGTCGGTGTCAGCAGCAAAGATAAAGTTGATGATGACTCAAATTCGCAGTGAATATGCGCATAGGCCTAAACGCATAGGCTACTTCGAATTAGCCTACTTACGCAGAGAGTTGCCAATTTATTTTTTGTTTTTAAATGTTTTGTTTAAAAGTAGACATTTAAAGCTTTCTAGTTCTCAGGTCTGTGAGGCAAGCATCGCGATGTTTCGGTTCATATATGAGACGCGCTCCAGTTCACACGCGCGTCTCTGTACTGATTATATTGTCTGATATTTACTTCTAATGTGTTCATCTAGTGAATTTGTTGATGAAACATTTATTAAAATGAAGATAGAATTTATCCGAAACAAAATTTACAAGCTTTCTACAAAACAAAACTTAGAAGTTATTCTGTTGGATACCTTCCTTAGTGTAAAATGGAAATATATTTTTTTTATATAAATACAAGCAAAAAAAAAAAAAAAAAAAAAACTAAATGGTGTAACAGTTTTAGAACTAGACAAATCTTGCTGCATAAATACCTAAATATAAAATGTAACTAAATTTATCCATGTTAAATCAGGCTTCGAACCCATGTCATTATCATGTTATAACCGTAAGCTCTACCACTCGGCCATGTGTTCACTTACGAAGAAATGCCCAAACGTTTTGGGCAGGAAAACGTTTTGTCGTTAACTTATTGTGAGTGTAAGCCTACTTTACACGAAAACGTAGACCTTTTACAGTTTAAAAGATGATTTTATTTTAGCTGTTATGAGAACAATAAATTCAAGTGAGCACCGTCGCGTTTGTCGAACACAATTAATGCCAGAATAAAACCTGATTTTAGAATAGGCCTACACTGGGCGTGGTGTGTCAAAAAATACTCAATTATAAACTTTATATTTCTTAATATGAACTTTATATTGTTATAGTTTATATAGTTAATATAGTTTATATTTTATAAACTTTATATGAACTTTAATATTTCAATATTTCATTCCACCTCAAAACAATTCGTGACATTTTAAAAAGCCGTGAATCAATGTATTAAGGCCACTGAAACTGAAATCTCTCAATACAGGAGCAGAAGCGCTGGTTCAGATTTTATTATTTGTTGTTTAAACATGCGTGTTGCATATTTAAAAATAAATAAATATATATAGGCTATATATATTTGATATGGTCTAGGCTAATTATAGCATTGATTACTGTGGAGGGGGGATTTTTTTTTTTTTAATTCTACATGGAACCCCATTAAGTTTTATTTTCTATATTTTTTGCATAACTGCTTTTGAAGATGTAAATTCAGTCAATCTGTTGGAAGAGATTTGTTCCTTAGTGTAAAATAGAAATGCATGGTCATTTTATTTTATAAATATAAGCAAAACGAAATAGTGTAGAGTTTTAGAACAAATCTTTCTGCATTAATAGCCTAAATATAAAATACGACTACAGTAATCCATATTTGAACAAGCTTCGAACCCATGTCTTTGTAATGGTAGAACGGACCGTAGGCCTATGTTCTACCATTCAGCCATGTATTCGCTCAAATGAGCAAGAAAAAGGTTTGTTGTTATGCCCACTGGCGTAGGGACCGGGGGTGGGGGGTGGGGGAGGACGGGGGGGACGTGTCCCCCTCAATATTGAAAAATGCGGCATGTGTCCCACCCAAAAAAAATCCATACCTAACCTACCACAGGAACAAAAACTGTACATTTGGAACTTTTATTTTTAAAGCGTGACAAAGAAGATATACAGTTTTGCCAGCAAGTCAAACCCAGAGTGATAGTTAGGTTAAACCATTAAACCCGGTTAAACCTTCCCATTTCATGTTTGAATAATCACCATTCGCTTCATATATTTCACTCACCGGAGCATCTGATTGGTAGAGAGAAGTTAACATTACACTAGAAACTTTGAACTGGAACCTACATGATTTATCTAATCTGACAATGTTATTTTTGTTATTAGCTCCATGTTACTTATAATATCACATACCTTTGTTTGCAGTTTGAATAAATAATAAACACAGCAGTTTGAACTCTTCTTAACTTTATTATTATACCACACATCAGATCTCCAAAATCCCGCGACCATACCAAGTGCGCACGACCCATCTACGGCAAGCCCCGAGGGGAAAAATACATTGCATACACACATACAACGAGCGCTAGTACATCATTACCGGTGTTAACAGACTTTGTTGGATTTTGTCATTTACAACCCAAAAAAGTCTGTTACAATAATAATAATAAAAAAGATTTTGAGGACAGTTACACTGTATTGAGAAAGTTTATTATTATATATTTTGACACGGTTTGTTTTAAGAAGTTTCAAAGAGTCAGTAAAAGAGTAAAGTAAAAGTTAAAACTTTTTTATTTATGTAGGCATCTATTTTTTTTCATGAAGTATTTATTTTGTATTAACACTGTATTCATTTATAATGTATCATTATTGCGTGACATTTGTGTCAATAATCGTCAAGCACAGGTGACTTCACGTAGTGGGAGGGGGCCCCAAAACAGACCGCCACTGCATGTACCACATCACCAAACTGTATGTTACTATTATGGTGGTGGGATAGACGTTGATTCATAGTGGCCAGTATGTCCCCCCCAATGTCAAAGACGTTCCTACGCCCTTGGTTATGCCTATTGTGAATGTAAGCCTGGGCTACTTTAGGCTAAATGAAAAAGGAGAGCTCTTACAGTTTTAAAATATGATTTTATTATAGATGTGATGAGAAAAATAAATTCAAGTGAGCACCGCCGCGTTTGTCGAACAATATTAAGGCCACTGAAACTGAAACGCGCGCTGCATGTTAGGGGTGGGCGATATAGCCTAAAAATTATATCACGATATTTCAAGAATATTTGCGATAATGATATTTATCACGATATAGAAAAAATATATATGAAACAATGTTTTATTGGTGATTGCAGCTGGCTGGCAGCAGCATTAGTGCAAAAAAAAAAAGTATAACTTAACTCCTTAGCATTTTATTTTAACAATAACTACAGTAATACATTAACAATATTAACAATAACTTCAGAAGCCTGCACAATATTGTCACCTAATAAAATTTACCTAAACTTTGAAGTACAAAAAATTTAAACAAACAGCGGCAATCCAAACAAACCTTCAAAATGTAACAGTTGCCTTGCATAGTTTTTGGATTAGCATCAAATGAGGTATACAATACCTAATTTATACAATAATTGTATAAAATCGGAACATTTAGGGAAAAAACATTTAGTGGGGAATAAATAAGAGACAATTGTAACACTAAATCTGGTAAAACTTTACACATTGCTCTTTGTATTGTACATTCATGAAAAAAAAAACAAGGTAACAAATCAAAAGGATTAATTATTAACATTCTTGAAGAAAATTTCAAATGGCATTTAGAGGCTTTTGCATCTGAACTCATATACTTTCCATTTTTTTATTTAGCCTAGTATAAAATTGAGGCATGTTTAAAATGTATAGCACAGCTGTTTAATGAGGCAGCAACATATGATCGATAGGACAGAACAAAGGCTATTAATAATCTTTCATTGCGCAAAAGTATTATGATATGAAAGGCTCCAATATATCGCACAGCGCTTATGCGCATCCCGAGCGCTGAATGATGCGCTTGAAGCAACACGGAGTCACAGCGCGCACGCGCAGCGCGTCGAATACTCCGCACTGAACAGTTCAAAGCACAAAGGAAATAAATATTGATGCGTAGCGTCGTGTATAATATACAGCATCTAGCTATGCAATCGTTTATTGAGTCTTTTCTTTTAACAGTTTTACATTTCAGTTACTGTGCGCGTGATGAACAATAGTGCTCTGACTCTAGTGTTTTGCTCTAACAGACACCCGGCCGGTAGAAAGTAACATGATGATTTAGTTAACGTTACAGCAATAAAGTCCAGCAAGATAAAGTTGTGTTATGCGAAACCATAGACCTTTTATTTACAAATATAATAATAGTAACATTGAATCATCTTAGAAAGAGTTTAATCATGTTGACTGTTGTACCCGAACTGCGGAAACTCTGAAGGAAGATTAGGCGAATGCAAAATGTACGCTAGTAGGGAAGTGGTGAAACGAGTTTTCATGCATATTTGACAAAAAAAAAATGGTGTTGTTGGAGATCTGACCTCTTGTACTCAAACAACTTCCATACTATGGAAGTAGCGCCCTTTTTAGGAACTAAATCTTGATCTGATCCGGAGGCTGACATGCTGCTGTGTTGTTGTGCATGCGCTAAGTAACGTAAATACGCCATACGTCATCATATCATCAATATCGCGAAAATTTTATACCGGTATTATCGTGGACGGTATGATATGGCACAGCCCTACTGCATGTTATGTCTCAGTACAGGCGCAGAAGCGCTGGTACAGATTTTATTAGGCTATTTGTTGTTTAAACGTGCGTGTTGCATATTTAAAATATATATATATATATGCACATATTTGATATTGTCTATTTAGGCGAATTATAGCATTGATTACTGTGGAGGGGGAAATACACCACCGGCAAATCGCTACTTGCTTAGCTTAGTTAGGCTATGTTTTTTTTTTTTTTTTAACATAACTGCTTTTGAAGATGTAAATTCAGTCAATCTGTTGGAAGAGATTTGTTCCTTAATGTAAAATAGAAATGCAAGGTAAATTTAATACATGTTTATGCGGGATTTGAAACAGTGTCATCAAAATGATTGTATCAAAGTTCTACCACTCGACCACAACTTTTCTCACTGACAAAAGCCCAGAAGTTCGGTTGTTCAGCAGTCATTGTGCGCACGCGAGAGAAGCGCTCTTCAGTCTTTGCATTCCTCAATAGTGTCATTGAAAGCAGCACTTTATTTTCGCTGACTGCGAGATAGGCCTATTTTAACTTTTGATTAATAAAATGTTCTCCTATAGCCTAAAAGTTTATATTCTAGTTAAAGCTATATTCTATTTAAAATGTAGGCTACTTTTACATAATTACGTTTTGCTTTCGCTAAATGTCCCTTTGCGCCACCTGGTGGTCATTTCGCCACCAACTTTGAAATACGGCTGGTTTATTTTTGCCGCAGTAGATTTACACTTGCCGTGGCGGTAAACGACATTCTGGTTGTCCACCTACTGTATCTTTGATTTTTCCCCATTTAAACAGAAAAAATGATAACGGTCCGATAAGTACGATCTAAACCAGCTTAATGCCTGTCCCTGAACACCAGTGTAGTTTTGTAGTCGATCCAAGAGTATTTTATGATCTATAGTGTCGATCAAGATCAAGTAGAACTAGTATTGAAATACAGCCTTGGTCAGAAGCTAAAAGTAAATCATTTGTAATTTTAACTAGTGCAGCTTCTGTACTATGATGCGGTCTGAATCTTGACTGGAATTTTTCATAGATATCACTTTCTTGCAAAAAAGAGCAAAAAAGATCAGACACGGTATCCGAGGGAAGTCGGTGAATCTTGAATAAATGACTAACGACAGCTTGAGCGGTCTCTTTAGAGGAAGGAAGCTTGGTAAGTGGAATGAAGTGAGTGGCTTTAGAAAAGCGATCAACTACAGTGAGAATTACAGTTTTGCCTTTGGATTCGAGAGGGAATAGAAAGAGGTCTAAGCAGACTTGACTCTAATTACTAGACTTGGTTTGGGCACAAATAGAACAGGCGGCCACAAATCGACGGATATCGCGCTCGCGGGTAGGCCACCAGAATTTCTGACGGATGACAGCAATGGTTTCCCTGACTCCAGGATGGGCGAACAGCTTGGAGGAGTGACCCCATTGCATGACGGCCACACGAGTGGGGACAGGAAGAAAGAGTAGGTCTCGCGGACACTGGCGAGGATTAACGACCCGAGATAGAGCCCGTTTAACCAACTGTTCGATTCCCCAGATGGAAGAGCCAACGATAAAACCCTGAGGGAGAATCTCTTCTCTCACAGGAGTTCCCACGGGGGAATCAAACTGGCACGAGAGAGCATCGGGCTTAAGGTTCTTGGAACCAGGGCAATACGAAATGGAAAAATCGAAACGATCAAAAAACAGGGACCAACGAGCCTGGCGAGCGTTAAGTCATCTAGCAGATCATATGTACTCAAGGTTTTTATGATCGGTCCAGACAACGAATGGGACAGGAGAACCCTCGAGCCAATGACGTCATTCCCCCAAGGCCAATCGAATGGCCAGAAGTTCTCAATTACCAACGTCATAATTAAGCTTGGAAGGAGAAAGACGGTGAGAGTAGAAAGCGCACGGATGAATCTTACCATCAGAGGATGAGCGTTGGGAAAGAACGGCCCCAACGCCCACCTCTGATGCGTCGACCTCCACGATTAATTGCCTGGAGGGATCAGGAGTCGCTAGAATAGGAGCTGACGTAAACAAGGTCTTCAAACGATCGAAAGCGGACTGGGCTGAGTGCGACATTCAAAACGGGACTTGACAGACGTGAGTGCGGTAAGAGGAGCGGCGACCTGTCTGAAGTTACGGATAAACCTCCGATAAAAATTGGCAAAACCCAAAAACGCTGTAAAGTGACTCGTGAGTCGGGAACTGGCCAATCGGTGACAGCCTGAACCTTCGTCGTGCCGGGTTGGAGGTCTATACAACAGTCATACGGGCGATGGGGAGGAAGAGAAGCGGCACGTGACCGAGTAAAAACCACCCACAAATCGAGGTACTCCTCCGTAACTCCTGACAGATCACCAGGATCCTCCTGAAATACAGAAACAGAAGAGACAGGAGGGACAGCAGACACTAAACACTTAACATGACAAAATAACCTCCACGAGAGAATGGAACTCTTGCCCCAATCAATATGTGGACTGTGTTCTACAAGCCAGGGGTGGCCCAAAGCTATAGGAGTGTAGGGCGAATGAAAAAAAAAATGTAATTGTCTCTCTGTGATTTCCTGAAAGCGTGAGACTCACCGGAATGGTAGTGCGGCTGACTCTTTCAAGCTCGCTACGATTAAGAGCCGTCAATGAATGACATACTGTCATTCAAATTAACTAAAGGAATGCCCTGTTCAAGTGCCCAAGTCTCGTCCAGAAAACTGGCCTCCACTCCCGAGTCGATGAGGGCTTGACCGGTTACAGAGGAACCGGACCATTGGAGAGTGGCAGGGAAAGTAGTGTGTGAGCTTGGTGGAGGGATAAAAGCAGTAGCGCTCGCCAGAAGCCCTCTCTTTACTGACAAGCGTTGGTTTTTAATTTGCATGTCATGGCGAAATGACCGGCAGATCCGCAGTAAAGGCAAAGCCGGTCCAAGATGCATCGCTCTCGTTCAGCAGCAGTGATACGAATTCCCCCCAACTGTATTGGCTCTGGAACCGGATTAATAGGAGGAGTATCTCCCGTATTAGGAGAAACGGGAGCTGATGAGAGCAGAGCCCTCTCCATGCCGCGTGCTCGGCGCCGAAGCTCGAAGCGTCTATCTATGCGGATCGCTTGGTCAATAAGAGAGCACCTCCATTGGCACCTCCCAGGACAGAATCTCGTCCTTAATGTCTGTGTTGAGACCCTCGATGAATCGAGCAACGAGCACTGGCTCATTCCATCCACGTGTCGTAGCGAGCGTACAAAACTCAATAGAGAAGTCTGGGACTGACCGTTTACCTTGACAGAGAGATGAGAGCAAACTAGAAGCTCCGGCCATGTGAAGACCGATCAAAACTCGAGTCATCTCCTCGTTGAATGTTGAGTAACAGCTGATGCAATCAGAGTCGGCATTCCAGACCGCCTTTCCCCACTCCTGTGCCCTCCCGGTGAGAAGAGACACAACGTAGGCAATGCGAGTGCGGTCCAGCGAGTAGTTGAGTGGCTGTAATGTGAAAACCACCTCGCATTGAGTAAGGAACGAACGGCACTCTGAAGGGTCGCCAGAGTAGCAGGGTGGATTATTGATTCTGGGTTCTTGGATGGGGCTCCGAGCATAAACTGTGCATCTGCTCTGAGAGATCCGACAGTTGACTGGCCAAGGCGGCCCAGCATGGCACCCTGGAACTCCACCGCGGACTGGAAGGAATAACCCACCGCGGACTGGGTCCATCCTTTTGGCCAGATTATTATGTCACGGACACGTTCAGGAAAAAAGGACCCAAGTGCAATATGCGAGAATCAGTTCTTTTAATGAAAATAATGCAAGCTCCGTAGAGTAGTCAAACAGAAAGTCTCTTGTAATCAGAAGAACAGAAAGTCTCTTGAAAACTAATCAAACTGAGGAGTGATCCCGCAATGATACTCAGCATCCAGCAGCAGAAAAACAGATCAGGGCTGTTCCGGCTGTGTTCCGTCAGTCGCCCTCAGATAATTTTCAACACAGGCAGTGCGCAGGTTGCAAACATACGTCAACGGAACAGGACAAGACAAGACAAGATGCGACCGGGTAAGCTCTGTAACACACGTTAACATAGTCAATAATCTGGCAAAGGAAAGGGGAAAAAGAGAACTAGAAGTAGGAACGCTAATTAGGAAGAAAGTAATACCAGGTGAAATTGGAGATTGAGTTAATGAGAGGACTGATGGCAATCAGCTGGCGGAGAATGAATGAGCGTAATAATAAGTGGATGTGTCTAAGCGAGGTATGTGTGAATGAAGGGAGCACGTTTGAGAATGGTGGGTGGGTTAATCCTGTTGTTGTAGCTTAAAAGTTAATCCTCAACTGTGGATCGTCATCTACTGTTTGCGATCCACCGTCACATCCAGTAACAGTAAGAGTATTTTACTATGATTTTTGAGCAAAAATCATATTTTACTATGATTTTTGATTCAATGTCAGCCAATTCAACAACAAATGCGTCTAAAGTTGTTGTCGTCGTAGGATGTCTGTGTAGGCTATATAATTTAAACCTTGTTTGTATAGTGTGTAACCACACGTTTATATATATTTAAAGATATTGTATTAAAAACTGGATATATGTTGTTGTTCTGTAAGCTAGCCATCTCCTCGCATTTGCCACAGAAGCACCTGTATGACAAGTAAACATGACGCCACAAGTCCCTCGCATAAATGTAATTTCGCTTGTAGTAGCAAACTTCACAGTATGTGTATGTAATTTCAGAAAAATTGCGCCAGAATTAGTGTTTGTGTGTTTATGTGTGTCTTCCACATCCATAATTGCAAATGGGACGCGATTACAACAACTCTATAAGTACATAAATGTATCAAATAAGCTAGCCATCTCCTCGCATTTGCCACAGAAGCACCTGTATGACAAGTAAACATGACGCCACAAGTCCCTCGCATAAATGTAATTTCGCTTGTAGTAGCAAACTTCACAGTATGTGTATGTAATTTCAGAAAAATTGCGCCAGAATTAGTGTTTGTGTGTTTATGTGTGTCTTCCACATCCATAATTGCAAATGGGACGCGATTACAACAACTCTATAAGTACATAAATGTATCAAATAACCATACCGAGACGTACTGGTCCATTCTCATTTGTGTTTATTCTGCCGGAGTCTCTTCGTACTATTTATATATTCCGATTCAAACGTACGCTGAATGACATTCAAAACAGCGGTTTCTCACACTCTCTCAGTACCGATTGCCATTGGTATCAAGTTACGCCCTCATCCAAAGGCAGGGTGGGCATATGCAGCTCATTTGCATTTAAAGCCGCATACCCCCGAAACAGCTCATTTTTTAAGCAATGGTTGCTTAAATGGTTTTAAGCAATGGTAATAAATTAACTGTGGGGTATTTTGAGCTGAAACTTCACAAATACATTCTAGGGACACCAGAGACCAATATTACATCTTGTAAAAAGGGGCATAATAGGTGCCCTTTAATGAAGTGCACGTCACCGAAAGCAACAGATATGAGTTGCATTTTATTGATTATCGGCTAATTCCAAAATCAGCAAAGAAAGTGATAAGAGAGAGCGGCAACAGAACTGTTAAGATAATTTTGTTTCTCTACTTTTAATGAAGATGGTAGTGTTAATCGTCTGCGACTTACTTTCACTTTGATTTGCGATAGAATGGTTGGCTTGATAGGCGTTCAGCTGCTCATCTGAGTCGCAGTGTAACATCTACTTTTAAGAAAGCTTGCTAAGAAAGATTGCTACATAATAAAGTGAGGGACCAGAGACTTCACATTTCAATGAGCCATGTGTATTATACCATAAATCAGCATTCAGGCAGTAACCATACAAAATATACATGAGGCATTCATTTACAAGACAATAGGGCTAATTCAGCTCTTCCCAATAATGCTTTTGGTAGCCAAGAGTTCAGTCCTTAGAGTCCCACAAGTAACAAGAAACTGTACTTAAGCGCAGAGTGGAAGAGTTCACAATGGTCTGAATCCAAGTGTCCAGGCAGCGGTTGATACTAGGACAAACTGTAGTTCAAGGCACAAACAGCAGATGCCAAAGGTGTGATTGTAGACAATTAATTCCATATTGGTCAAGGGTTTAGTTATAGATGAGTTGCTGCCTCATGCCTGCACGATGAACCCTCTGCATCAAACAAACAAACAAACTGAGTGCCACCATAACACATTTACATCTCATTTGCTGACACATCACCTAACATTACACATACAAACAAAGTACAAACTGAACACTTACGTTTGAGCATAGGAACCACAGGTTCCTCAAATCAGGGAAAAACATGACCACACTAGTAGGGAAGCTTCTCCATGTGCTTAACACATCCTTCCTTCCTTACTCTACTTCTTCTACCATTTTATGCTACTAGGAACCTTCCTTACTAGAGTACCCCCTAGTGGTAGAACGGAGTATTACACAGTACAGAGAGCTAATAAGACAAATGTAACTGCAAGCTGTTACACACCCCTCTCCCTAAAGAAAAGTCTCAAATACTCCCATAGAATTTTTTTAACTTTTCAATATGGTAAGTATCACATTGGTTCGGATTGTCAAGCATTACTACCTTGTAATTGACATTATTCATTCTCTTCAAAATCTTTGCAGGTCCCTGCCATTTTGGAGCTAATTTGGCAGTAAAGTAATCAGCAGCTCGAGAAAGATGATGAGTCAGTACCCAAACCAGATCTCCTTCCTCAAAGGTTTCAGCCCTTCTTCGTTTATTGTAGTACTTGGCTTGCCTCTCCTGTGCTTGACTAGTTTTGTCCCTCACTTGGTCCAGAAGAATCTTCTGTATCTCGATTGTGGTATAGGCTACATGATCGGGATTAGGCGCCTTGCGGACTAACCGTTCAAGAGGTCCTTTTAACTTACGTCCAAGTGCAATTTCCGCTGGAGTAAGAGCTGTACTCTCTTGCCACGCCGAATTTATAGCATATCGGAACTCTGGTAACCACTTATCCCAGTCACGATGGTTATCATGGACAAAAGATGCTATCATCGTTTTCAAGGTTCTGTTGACCCTCTCAGTTAAGTTGGTCTGAGGATGATAAGCTGTTGTGAGTTTCTGAACCACACCCCATCGTTTACAGGTATCACTTAGTAGCTGGCCAGTGAATTGAGGTCCTCGGTCTGAAACCAAGTATACCGGCGTTCCCCATCTTGTGAACATCTCTTTTATCAGTATGTTGGTTATGAGGTGAGTTTTCGAAGACCGCAGAGCAAAGAGTTCTACCCACTTGCTGCAATAATCCACAAAGACTAATAGGAATTCATTGGATCGAGGGCTTCTCGGGAAAGGACCCATCAAATCCACTCCGAGCATATATCCCGGTTCTACTACTGGGGTTGACTGCAACAATCCGGATAGCTTAGTGATTCTTGGTTTGTAGGCTTGACACGTCTTACATACCTTACAGAAACTCCAAACATCTTTGCGAATTTCAGGCCAATAAACATTGTCAAGTAGCCTCCGTAGAGTTTTCATTCTTCCCAGATGACCACTCAATGGATTTGCATGAGCAAATTGCAGGAATGCTTCCCTCAATGATGCAGGTATGACTAGCTGATTAGTGTACCCTAGTTGCTTGTCCGGTACCCTACGAAACAAGTAGTCATTTTCCACAATGTAAGCAACACGGCTTGGGTCAGTATTAGTTTGGTTAGCTGACTCCCATAAGGTCTGTAAAGAAGGATCAAGCTTTTGAGCTCTCCCAATCTCATCCCAGCTGACTGGTAAATTAGGGTCTGGTTTTGTGGGTTGACACAGGGCAATGTGGCCTACCACCTCTTGCACAGGTATGCCTCTGGATAGGGCATCAGGTACCACATTACAGGATCCCTTACGGTACTTAACAGTGAAGTTAAAACTTTGCAGCCTTAAAGCCCACCTAGTCAAACGGGAGGATGGTTTGGGTTGATTGAATACCCAAGTCAGGGCAGAATGGTCTGTGAGTACTTCAAAGTTTCTTCCCTCCAGGTACTGTCTCCACTTTTCTACAGCCCACACCACGGCTAAACACTCCTTCTCAGCTGTTGAATATGATTTCTCAGCTCCATGAACCAGTCTCGAAGCATAAGCGATGACATGCTCCAATCCATCAACCTCCTGTGTCAGAACAGCTCCTAATCCTATATCACTAGCATCCGTTTGTACTTTAAAATCTTTTGTGAAATCAGGTGGCATTAGAACTGGTGCTTGTTGAAGGGCACTTTTAAGATCATCAAAAGCTTTTTGACATTCAACTGTCCAATCCCACACTGCATCTTTCCCTTTTAATGCGTACAAAGGTGCTGCTCGCTCAGAAAAATGAGGAATGAAGCGGTGGTACCAACTTGCAAGGCCTACAAATCTCTGTACCTCCTTGACGTTCTTGGGTACCGGGAAATCACGGACCGCTTCAATTTGTGAGGATTCAGTACGGACTCCTTCTCCAGAAATAACATGTCCTAGGTAAGTGATGGTCTTTTGCAACATAGAACACTTCTTGAGATTGAGAGTTAATCCTGAAGCTTCCAGCTTTGCAAAGAGTTGCTTGAGATGTTGGAAGTGATCTTGAATGCTCCCGGAATAGATCACAATGTCATCAAGATAAACGAAACAGAACTTCCCCAAGTAATCTCTCAGAACGTTGTTCATTAGCCTTTGAAATGTTGCAGCGGCGTTTTTGAGACCGAAAGGAAGACGAACAAATTCAAATTGATTGTTTCTGGTGACAAAAGCAGTCTTTTTAACACTGTCTTCATCCATTCCTACTTGCCAGTAACCAGATTTAAGGTCCAATGTGCTGAATATGGTCGCTCCATACAAGGATTCTAGGATATCTTGAATCTGTGGCATTGGAAATCCATCAAGAGGAGTCTTTGCATTCAACCCCCGGTAGTCAACACAAAAGCGAGTGCTACCATCCTTCTTTGGCACTAAGACAACTGGTGCAGCCCAAGGAGAAACAGATGGCCTTATGATGCCTTTGTTCAACAGATTCTCTACCTCTTCATCTATGAACTTTTGTTTGGTAACGGAAACAGGGTAAGCTTTCTTACGCACAGGAATCTCGTCAGTCGTATGAATTCGATGGTGAATCAAAGTAGTCTGTCCCAAATTATCTGTGCATACTGTCGGCCAATCAAGCATTAGACCTTCTAACTGCCGCTTCTGCGCTTTAGAAGCATCAGCTCGACTCACTACTTCCTTTACAGCCGCTAGTGTAGTGGAAGTCGTTAGCACTAAAGGTAGTGCAAGGTGTAGACTGACCATTGGCAAGGGTGAAGAAGTGTTGAAGGAGTAGATTGTGTCTCTGTCTTCAGGTAATGTATAAGTGGAATTTTTAAAATCAAGACGGATACCGGAAGTCATCAGGAACTCAAGCCCCAGTACAACTGAGAACGCCAGATCACTGTCTCTCATTACATAAGCCCTTAGCGGATAGTCATGACCATGGACTGTAGCCTGCCAAGCTATCTTCCCCAAGGCTGTCTGTACCTGACCATTTGCGAGTGAAAATGACTGTCCCCTACTTGACTGCATAACTTCATTGGGTGACAATTGCTGCCAACAGGATTCTTGTACTATTGAATAAGTGCTTCCGGTGTCTAGAATTGCTTGATATTGATGGACTTTTATGGTTATGGGTAAAGTTAATGTAGACATCGGCTTTCCATCATGTTCTGAAAAGACAGCAATATGCGGGTTAAATGGTCGTCCTTTTGAGTTCCTATTGGCTTCAGCAGACTTAGGGGAGTTTTCTTGATGCCTTTGCCTCCAGAAAGCTCTCTCTGCCGCAATATCTCTCTCTATGAGTGTTCCTACCCGTACTAGCTCATCCACTGTAGTTGCAGTACCTCGTAAAATACTAGCTATTTTTGGATTACAGTTCCGAAGTGTTGCTTGAAGGATTTCACGTTCCGTCATCGCTGGTTTCAACCTCAAACATAGCGCTCGGTACTGGTATGCAAATGTCCGGATGCTCTCATCAACTCCTTGTTTTCGTTCTCTTATTCTTCTCTCCACTTCAACCTCGTGATCTTCAGATAAAAAGGATTGAAGAAAAGCAGACTTAAACTGTGCCCAAGTTTTTACTTTCTTCTTTTCTGCCAACCACCAGTCTTTAGCTGTGTATGTTAATACAGAAGGAAGCATGGATAATATTTCCACATCATTCAAAGGTTGCATAGCTAGATACTCATCACATCGCTCCAGATACGTAATGGGATCCTCTCCATCCAAACTTCCGAACTTTGGAAATTCTAATTTGACAGGGGTCTGACAGTGCATCGGTCTGAAGGAACTATGAGTTACTCCAGTGTGGTTAAAATTTGGGGTAGAAGTGGCTCCCTCAGAAGACTGAATCAAAGATCTCAACTGGCTATCTATAGTTGCTTTTTCCAAATCCTGGACCTTAGCTTCCAATGTGACTTTTACTCGCCCGCATCCAGCCTCCAGTTTAGCAGATAAAGAGTCTTCTAACTGCTGTATCTCTTTATGACGATCTTGATGCAAATTTAAAATATGTTGCAACTGATTTTTAATGGCAGTCATGCGATTACTTTGCACATCTAACTGGTATTGTATATCTTTAAAGTGTATATTAGAGGATCCTTCCCAAACCCTCCATTTTACATTCAATTTTATGCATTCTTGCGGCCAAACAGTCATCATCTTCGTTGGGAGGAGGAGGAGGAGGCAACAAAGAATCATCAAAATCATATTCTTGTTCTAGATCTTCCTGTTCATTTTCCAGATACAAATTACTAAGAGAATGAATAAGGTCTCTGACAGGCTCACGACGTGTAGTGAAAGGTGCTGAAGAATAGTCTGGACTTAAAGGATCATTTCCCCCTGTCTCTCTTTGTGAGAAAGCCATTTTGCAACTAACAACCTCTTTAAGTAATCTTAATTCTAAAGACCCAAAGTAAATGAAATGTAAAGATACCTCAAACTATGGTCACAATAAAACACTTGTGTAGAATGGCTCATTGCAAATAGAATTTATGTCTCTCTTCAAGATTCAACAAAATGTTGCTTCCTGTCCCTGTTCGGGCGCCATATTTTATGTAACATCTACTTTTAAGAAAGCTTGCTAAGAAAGATTGCTACATAATAAAGTGAGGGACCAGAGACTTCACATTTCAATGAGCCATGTGTATTATACCATAAATCAGCATTCAGGCAGTAACCATACAAAATATACATGAGGCATTCATTTACAAGACAATAGGGCTAATTCAGCTCTTCCCAATAATGCTTTTGGTAGCCAAGAGTTCAGTCCTTAGAGTCCCACAAGTAACAAGAAACTGTACTTAAGCGCAGAGTGGAAGAGTTCACAATGGTCTGAATCCAAGTGTCCAGGCAGCGGTTGATACTAGGACAAACTGTAGTTCAAGGCACAAACAGCAGATGCCAAAGGTGTGATTGTAGACAATTAATTCCATATTGGTCAAGGGTTTAGTTATAGATGAGTTGCTGCCTCATGCCTGCACGATGAACCCTCTGCATCAAACAAACAAACAAACTGAGTGCCACCATAACACATTTACATCTCATTTGCTGACACATCACCTAACATTACACATACAAACAAAGTACAAACTGAACACTTACGTTTGAGCATAGGAACCACAGGTTCCTCAAATCAGGGAAAAACATGACCACACTAGTAGGGAAGCTTCTCCATGTGCTTAACACATCCTTCCTTCCTTACTCTACTTCTTCTACCATTTTATGCTACTAGGAACCTTCCTTACTAGAGTACCCCCTAGTGGTAGAACGGAGTATTACACAGTACAGAGAGCTAATAAGACAAATGTAACTGCAAGCTGTTACAGCAGTAGCGTCGTCATATCTGACTAAAATAGCATGACATAGCCTGTAACATGCTCTCACGCGTTTATTTTTTAGCATTTTTGGGAGTAGTAACATTTACATATGTGGTTTCAAGAACCAGATGCATTTACACTTGTCCAGTTTCGTCTGGAATGTGGCTCAGACCACCTCCTGAAGTGGTTTGAGCGATCGGATTCAAATCCGTCTCGAATGCGTTTTGGGGGGCATTTACACCTGGTCTTATGATGTGGCCCCTTTGATGATTTAAAGGATTAGTTTGATGAGAACCTTATTGACTGGTTTTGAAGAGGTGATACCTAACAACCCTGAATCTCAGCCCATGTTCTCTGTTTATCCGGCTACACCTTGGTCGCTCATCGCTGCGGCTCCTCCTCGGTCTGTGCCATCGGTCTCACATGGGCTCATCAGCCTGTCATCTCCACCTGGGTCTCCATCTTCGGTGGTGAAATCTCCACCGGTTGTCCCCTTGGTGCCTATCAAGTTGTCTCCACTATCCACCACTTCTCATGCTCCCTGGCTCCTCACTGGCTCCCCCCACCTTCCACTCCTTCATGGACTGTATTATCAGCCCGTTCTCATCCCAAGGCGTCATCTACCGTCATTTTGACCGTCATTTTGACCATGCGTCATCTAAATGACCCTTTAGGCCTAACCCTAACCCTACCCCAGACCTTTCCTAGTGGTCTAACCCTAACCCTATCCCAGACCTAAACCTATCTAACTGACGCTTAAGGGTGCCTAAAGTGTTGGATTTCATGGTCAAAAAAGTTAGTCAGTTAGATGACGCCTTGGGATGAGAATGCGTTGGGGTATTATGTAACCTGCACTCTTTCAGTTCAGGCACGAGGGCGCACCTTTTTGGGAAAAGAGAGATTGAATTCTCAGTAAAGATTTTAGAGTTTGAGAATAGCATACATTTGTTTTGTTTTTCTCATTTAGGACCAGCTTCAATGCACAAAACCTATTTTGTATTATATCGAAAGCAGACTGTAAGAAAGCCACAGATTGTTGCTTAGATGAATCTGAACAATATATAATTGTATTGTCTGCACAAAAGTGAAATCTTGTATTTTCAATATTAAAATCCAAACAATTTATATATATGCTAAAAAATAACGGACCTATAGAACAGATCCTTGAGGGACTCCCTTAACAACCTCCAATGGATCTGACTGGAAACCTTCCGCCTGAACACATTGGGTCCTTCCCTTTAGATAAGAATTAAACCATAAAATAACAGTTTCCGATAGTCCTACTGATCGGAGTCTTTTTAGTAACACATCGTAATCCACAGTGTCAAAGGCCTTTGATAAATCAATAAAAAGACATGCACAGTGTTTCTTATCATCTAAGGACTCCACTATATAATTTAAGACTTTCAAAACACCTGTACACGTACTGTAGCCTTTACGAAATCCAGTGTGGTTAGTAGATAAAATATTATTAGTGTTTAGAAACTGTGTCAGTTGCTGTCAGTTTTCGAAATAATACAGAGTTTAGATATAGGATATTGTCCAATTGAGAAGGATCACTCCCCTTGGACAGAGGAACAACAAATGATGACTTCCAAATCCGTGGAATTTTGTTTGTTGATAAAGAAAGGTTAAACAAATGCGTCAGTGAAGAAGAAATAAGATCAGCCGCTAGTTTTAAAAACAGTGGGGCAATATGATCAGGACCTGGCGATTTATTCACATCTAATTCTTTTAAAGCAGAACAAACGTCAGAGCAACTAATTTGTTTAAAAACAAATTCACTTTGCCATAAATTACGCTCTGCTTCAAGGAAATCTACATTTGAATTAATATAATTATTTGTTTCAAATAAAGACCCTGATGCAATAATTTTTTTTTATTAAAACTATTAAGCATTTGTTTTTTGTCTACAATTTTAATGGAGTCTTTAATTATACTAGAAGTAAGGTTTGTAGTTTAACTACCAGTTAAGTACTTAATATTTCTCCAAAACTTCCCAGAATTGGTTCCATTTTTTGGAAATAAGGAAATAATCTGATTTAGCCTTTCTGGTCGCCACCGTGCATTTATTTCGAAGCTGCCTAAAATGCAGCCTATCAGAGCTTAAATTTGTTTGTCTGGCCTTTGCCCATGCGACATCCCGCTCTGGAATGAGATCAAGTAAGGCAGTCGAAAACCACAGATTATCACGATTTTTGACTCAGAATTTTTTCATGGGGGCATGCTTATTTAGCCTGGCTGCGCCCTCCTACGCACTTCCGCTCAATTTCATTTTACTTCTGTACTACGTCTGGGATCGCTCCATATCCTTAGGTTTCCATAAATAATTTTTTTGTAGGACCAATCAGCGAATAGAGGGAGTGGCTGAGAAAGATGACGTTGATGTAAGCGCGTCAGTTTGAGTTCAGTAATGGCAGCGGAGAAAGACGTGAGAAAAGTTATTCGGTCCGTTGTTGGAAAAGAAACTGCCGAATATACAGAATTTAAAGCCGGATTGTTATCGTCTCACCTCTTGTTGCACAACTGAGGACAAAGTGAAGGAGGCAGAAAGTTTGGAAGTTTGTGCTGGGCAGCTCGTGCACGATGACCGTGACATTTTGGATGGACGGTTTAGCCTGGTGTTCGCGGTGTTCGGAAGCCCCGAGTCCTGGCTGCTAAACTATTGTTGAAGATCTGCTCAGGAGTCATGTCAGTCGCTCATATTCCCAACTGTAAATTTACTGATTCTTGTGATGAATAGAACATTTTGAGCCCCTTTGCGCACTCGTGCAGGAGGTTGGTGTGTCAGTTTTACATGTTGTAAATCATACAAATTGGTTGTGATTTTTTTAAAATAATTGTCATAATAAAAATGTGAAAACCCATACTTTGAAGATATTTGATTTTCAGTTTTAGATGGCAATGGTTGATTTGTTTTACTAAAAAAACTAAATAAAAATGTACAAACACATACTTTGAAGACCATAATTAAGGTAATTAAGAAAGACGTAATATGAAAAATTGTTGTTTATTACACATCTGCAGATAGAGACAGACTGATCATTCACTGTAGCAGCTACAGCATTTGCGCCAGACCAGAAAACGACCACAGCGGCGTATTTGTAATGATTAGACACAGCTTCCACCGTTGAATGAATATATCACTGTCCTTCGTGTCAAATATACATTTCGAATTAATAATTGTTCCTAGATTAACAAAACCTGCGGTGCTCGTTGACTGAAATCCTATTGTAAACATAATCCTCTGATCATTCGGACTTGTTGTTTCCAGCCATTTCGGCGCGTGACATACGTCATACAATCGTTAGCGATTGGCTATGGCAGATCGTGAATGACTTGGGGCAGATCCAATAGATTTGAACTTTAATAGTGAACCCGCCTACAAGGAAGGAAACGTTCGTCAATGGAGCAGATCCAGACTCTATGTGGAAATGAAATGAACTAGAGTCTGGTTGAACCAGGCTAATGCTTATTGACAATTAACATAAAATTATCATAAAAATGCTCCCATGCGCAGTCAACATCCGTAATTAAGACATTTTTATCCCAATCAATTTGAGCGAGATCGTGTAAGAATGCTTGTTCATAAAAATATTTCATAAAACGCCTCGTAATAATTTTTGGGTTTTGCTGAGGTAATTTCATATTTCTGACTACTGCCATGACAGTGATCACAGATATCGTTAGCGAATACAGAAACTGACGAGTATTTATGTGGAACATTTGTAATGATAAGATCTATTAAAGTTGATTTTTCCATAGATTTTATATTAGGCCTAGTTGGTGAATCTACTAATTGAAAAAGATTTAGATTATCACAAAGTTCTTTAAAATGATCAGATATCGTATGCATCCAATTCAAGTTAAAATCACCTAATGAGACTAGTTCTTTAGTATTTACTCCGAGTTACATCGGATGACGGAGAATGGGGGTTTCGCCTAGAAAGCCAATCATCTTCGAGTATTAAAAAACGAGCCAATGGCAAAGAAATGACATGGGTCTGCAGAATTTGCATATCATATCCGCCCCACAGTGTGAGTATTTAAGGAGAATGCGGACACAAAAGCAGTTATGTTTTCGCTTCAGAGCCAAGAGAACCTCTTCACTCCACAAGCCAAAAGACCTGAGTTTTTCATCAGTGACTCCTCTTCGAGACGAGCGAACTCTCCGGTGTTTGTGTGACGGCGGTACCCAGTAAGTCTCAAAAATTGCCTGCGATCTGAGCAGTGGTCTGCCAGTCTGTGTGTTTCTCCTCTCTAAAAGTGCTGCACGTGGCATGTCTTTTTAAAGATGTCTCGCCCATGTTCTTCTGGATGCAGTCGATTCCTGTCTTCCTTTGATGGGCATGAGTGCTGTTTTGTGTGTCTGGGCTTTAAGCACGCTAAAGCAGCGGTCGTGGATGACTCATGTTCTTTCTGTGGGAACGTGACCATCGCAACACTGAGGTCGAGACTCGATCTCAACGAGAGAGAGGGTCCCCTCATCCACACCCTGATCTACCTCTTGACTTGAGGGTGACGGTGTGGAACAATCCGACGATGCGTCCCCGAACCACACACCCCTCTGCCGTGTTGCAACCCGTGAGTGCCGCAGTGATTCAGGCGGGTTTATCTACGGATATTCCGCCTGTTTCATTTGGCGCTCCAGAGGATGACTCGATGTCAATCACGGCATCACAAAGTGGGCATGAGTCCTCTGTAAATGATGATGCGGCTGCGTTGCCTCCTTCGGGAGTCCCAGCATTGCCCGTATCAGATCTCGAGATGACGGCCATGCTTTCCCGGGCCACCGCGAGCATCGGGCTGGAGTGGAACTAGGGCTGCACGATTAATCGAAAAAAAATCACGATCTCGATTCAAACATAAATGCGATCTCATTTCTTAATGATGCCGATTCACTTCCGTGTATTTCCCTGCATTCAGATCATGCTGCATTCACGCGTTATATTGGTCACACTCACACAAAAACAAAACGATAATTCACAAATCAATCATGCGGACGTTTCATCAGGGAATGTCTAAATTAAAGTTGTTGCACCTGAGCAGCGCATATTTTTTTTTTTGGGCTTGCATGTTAATCAAAGTATTCACCGGGAGCAGGGGCAGCGCGTGAGCAGCAGTGAAACGCGCGCTCAATTAAAGTGAAAGCACACTTTTGAGGGACAAAATTAATGATTTCACTCAAAAAGTAGTTTCTAACAATGTCTAGTCAGTTTTAACAAGAACTGAAGTACCTTAAAACTTATATAAAAATAATATCCGAGTCCCATAGATACGCCTGTATCTTTTACACGCCTGTGTGGCTGCAGGTTTGGGTAAATAAAAGCTCGTCTCAAAATGGGCGGGTCTGTTTTTTAATTTCGGTTTGTTAATCTTCTAAAACCGTCAGATCGTCTGCTTTTTGGAGGCCGCTTAAGCACATATTAGTCCCGCCAAAGCCTAGTTTGATCGGTGAGTGATGATGTAGAATAGAAATTGCCGCGCTTGAAAGGGCAGAGAGAGAGAGAGAGAGAGAGAGAGAGAGAGAGAGAGAGAGAGAGAGGTCTTCAAACAACACGAAAGTTTGGAAGACCGCAGTTTCACATAGAGCATTTTGGAGAGTTTTAGATATGAAGACTCAAATATTTATAGAAGATTTAGGCTACCCATTTAAACTTGTTTGTAATTATTCAGTTTTGGTGAAAGTGTGATGTCTGATTCTAAAAAAAGCTATAGTAAACTAGCCAGAAAATATTAAATATAGCCTACACAGTTCATGACAGTAATACACAGACAGCTACATAGGCTAGCCCCAAAGAACCAGCTTAAACAATTTAGTTTTTTTTGTTACTGCACTTTATTAGACTGTCTTCTGTTATTTATTTATTTTTTACTTGAGTGCAATACATTTTGGATGGAAAAAAAGAGAATCGTGTAAGAGAATCGAGATCTCAATTCCCATGGAGAAAAATCGTGATTCACATTTTAGCAAGAATCGTGCAGCCCTAAGTGGAACCCTCCGCCATGTCCCGAGCGCTCGCGGTTGGATGATTGGTTTTTGGGTGCAGCTGTGGCTTCACGGCCTCAGCCAACCCTAATTCCATTCTTCCCGGAAGTGCATGAGGAACTGTCGAAGTCATGGAAGGCTCCCCTGACCTCCCGTAAACATTTGTCAGCTTTCTCCACCTTTCCTCCCCTCTCTCGCTCTCCGAGTGACGAAAGTGGCCTCATGCTCCCTGGGTCAGGTGATGGCCATCTCTGTGGTCCAGGAGCGTCATCTGTGGCTGAACCTGGCTGATATGTGGGACGCTGAGCAGACTCATCTGCTCGACGTCCCCATATCCCAGGCCGGCCTCTCAGGCGGAGCGGTTGACAGAGCTCTTTGCCCAGCAGTTCTCAACTGCCCAGAAGCAGTCTGAGGCCATAAAACATATTCTGCCCCAACGGCCCACTGCTGCCTCCACCCAGCCGTCGGTACAGATGCCTCAGCCTGCTCGTCGCCGAGGGCACCGTCCTGTGGCTCCTGATTCAAGATGCATTTTCGAATGTGTTAGGATTGGATTGGCCTTAGGATTGATTTGCAGCGATAGAACTGAAGGACGCCTACTTTCATGTCTCCAATTTACCTCGACACAGACCGTTTCTTCGGTTTGCTTTTGAGGGGCAGTCATATCAGTACGTGGTTCTCCCATTCGGTATGTCTCTGTCTCCTCTCGTCTTTACGAAGATTGTCGAGGCAGCCCTCATTCCCCTACGCGAACAAGGGGTTCGCAACCTGAATTATCTCGACGACTGGCTAATCTTAGGTCACTCTCAGGATCAGGTTTGTGAACACAGAGACCTAGTGCTCCGGCACCTAGCCCGTCTGGGCCTTAAGGTCAACTGGGAGAAGAGCAAACTTTGCCCCTTGCAGAGGATTTCTTTTCTCGGTATGGAGATCCACTCGGTCGCCATGTCCGCGCAGCTTACGAGCGAGCGTGCACACTCACTACTGACTTGTCTTTGACAGTTCAAGGGCAAGAGTGCGGTCCCACTGAAACTATTTCAAAAGCTCCTGGGGCATATGGCATCCGCAGCCGCGGCAACGCCACTCGGATTGCTCCATATGAGACCGCTTTAGCTGTGGCTTCGCAATCGAGTCCCGAGGCAGGCATGGCATCACGGCACGCTCCGAGGTACAGTAACTGCGACCTGCCGTCAGACCTTCACCCTGTGGCGGAACCTCAGTTTTCTACAGGCCGGAGTTCCCCTAGAACGAGTTTCCAGGCATGTTGCCGTCTCCACATGTGCCTCAGCCATGGGCTGGGGCGCCATGTGCAATGGTCATGCTGCCGCGGGCTCCTGGACAGGACCCCAGCACCTTTATGCATGTCAATTGCCTCGAATTGCTGGCAGTATGCCTTGCCCTGCACCGTTTCCATGCATTGCTCAAGGGTCAACACGTACTAGTCCGTTTAGACAATACCGCAACTGTAGTGTACATCAACCAACAAGGTGGTCTATGCTCTCGCTGTATGTCCCAACTCGCACGCCACCTCCTCTTATGGAGTCAGAAGAACCTGAGGTCCCTTTGTGCTATTTACATTCCAGGAGATCGGAACTTTGCAGCCTATGAGCTGTCTCGGTTCCGGCCCATCTCCGGCGAATGATGACTCCATCCCCAGACGGTCCAGCTGATTTGGGACCAGTTTGGGGACGCACAGGTAGACCTGTTAGCCTCCCACTACTCATCCCATTGCGCCCTGTATTACTCCCTGATCGAGGGCACGCTCGGCACGGATGCACTGGCGCACAGCTGGCCTAAGCAAGTATGCGTTCCCCTCAGTGAGCCTTCTCACATGGACTCTGTGCAACATTAAGGAGGACGAGGAGCAGGTCATTCTGGTTGCACCGTATTGGCCCACCCGGACCTGGTTCTCCGAACTGATACTCCTCACGACAGCAGCTCCTTGGCCAATTCCTCTGAGTAAGGACCTCCCTTCTCAGAGACAGGGCACCCTATGGCACCCTCGTCCCGATCTTTGGAGACTCTAGCCCATAAGTCATGCCTATGAGTCATGTAAAGTGGAACTTCTTCGTCAACTGGTGCTCTTCTCGCCGAAAAGACCCCAGGAGATGCTCAATCAGTGTCGTGCTTTCCTTCCTGCAAGACGGGTTGGAATGAAGTCTGTCTCCCTCCGATAGCGGTGTATGTGGCCGCTATCGCAGCATATCACAAAGCAGTTGAAGGTAAGTCGCTGGGAAAGCACCACCTGATGATCAGGTTCCTGAGAGGAGAGAGGAGACTGAATCGTTCTCCTCTCGTACCCTCTTGGGACCTCTCAGTGGTTTTAAATAAATGCCCTGCAGAAGGCTCCCTTTGTGCCTCTGCAATTGTTACACCCCTGAAAAAGGGGAGAAATAATCACGAGAGTGATACGAGTCAGCTTTCCTCACTGAACACTTTACTGTTATATATTCAACATTAAAGCTGCAAGCAGCGATGGGCGGGCCCTCGCACCTGTAGCACGTCGGGGTGTGAGGCGGCCGCGTTTCATTTTCTGCAGCTCAGCCGGTGCGGCTGTGAATTTGCTACGCTGCTTCATTAAAGGTCACTTCCTGTTGCCAGCAGGTGGCGCTATGACTGTGGGTGAATGTCGGCATGTAGATTTGATCGGGCGGGACTCTTGTCAAATGTGTTAAATTTCGTGCAGATCTGGGCATTTACAGCCAAGTTACTACAACTTCCTGTTTCATGGCGAATCATCGACGCCACGGACACGCCCATCGACGAAAACGCGCAGATAGCACAACTTTTCATCGTCAATGCCTTTAGAAGGTACAGCAGAAATTTGAAGGCGATCCGACTAAAGCCCTAGGAGGAGTTAGTTAAAGTACGTAATGAGTAAATCATCCAAAAATGGCGGTAAAATTAGAAATGGCTGACTTCCTGTTGAGTTTAGGGCATCGCTCCAAGAGACTTTTCTGTGCGTCTGGACATGGTAGATGTACCACAGAAATTTCGTACATGTCGGTCAAACATGCGACGGGGGCTGCTTCGTTAAATGTCACTTCCTCTTGCCACTAGGTGGCGCTATGAATGTGGGTGAATGTCGGCATGTAGATTTGTTCAGGACGGGACTCTTGTCAAATGTGTAAAATTTCGTGTAGATCTGGGCATTTACAGCCAAGTTACTACAACTTCCTGTTTCATGGCGAATCATCGACGCCACGGACACGCCCATCGACGAAAACGCGCAGATAGCACAACTTTACATCGTCAATGCCTTTAGAAGGTACAGCAGAAATTTGAAGTTGATCCGACTAATTCCCTAGGAGGAGTTCGTTAAAGTACGGAGTGTGTAAATCGTCCCAAATCGGTCGCCGAATTCAAAATGGCGGACTTCCTGTCGAGTTTAGGGTATGGGTTCTTGAGGCTTTTTTGTGCGTCTGGTCATGGTAGATGTACCACAGAAATTTCGTACATGTCGGTCAAACAAGCAGCGGGGGCTGCTTCGTTAAAGGTCACTTCCTGTTGCCAGCAGGTGGCGCTATGACTGTGGGTGAATGTCGGCATGTAGATTTGTTCAGGGCGTGACTCTTGTCAAATGTGTAAAATTTCGTGCAGATCTGGGCATTTACAGCCAAGTTAGTACAACTTCCTGTTTCATGGCGAATCTTCGACGCCACGGACACGCCCATCGACGAAAACGCGCAGATAGCACAACTTTACATCGTCAATGCCTTTAGAAGGCACAGCAGAAATTTTAAGTCGATCCGACTAAATCCCTAGGAGGAGTTCGTTAAAGTACGGAGTCTGTAAATCGTCCAAAAATGGCCGCCAAATTCAAAATGGCGGACCTCCTGTCGAGTTTAGGGTATGGGTTCTTGAGGCTTTTTTGTGCGTCTTGATATGATACACGTCCCCACCAAATTTCATGCACGTAGGTTGAACGTGGACGAGGGGCTAATTTTTTCCAATTTTCTAGGTGGCGCTAGCGTGCCATTTTGCCCCGCCCATCTGTGAAACCCACAAAATACGAAATTTTTCACCAGTCCTGACATGCGTGCCAAATTTGGTGAGTTTTTGAGCATGTTGCGGCCCCGAAAATGGCACTTACTTTGCAGAAAAAAGAAAAAAAAAAAAAAAAAAAATTAAAGCTGCAAGCAGCGATGGGCGGGCCCTCGCACCTGTAGCACGTCGGGGTGTGAGGCGGCCGCGTTTCATTTTCTGCAGCTCAGCCAGTGCGGCTGTGCATTTGCCACACTGCTTCGTTAAAGGCCACTTCCTGTTGCCAGCAGGTGGCGCTATGACTGTGGGTGAATGTCGGCATGTAGATTTGATCAGGGCGGGACTCTTGTCAAATGTGTTAAATTTCGTGCAGATCTGGGCATTTACAGCCAAGTTACTACAACTTCCGGTTTCATGGCGAATCATCGACGCCACGGACACGCCCATCGACAAAAACGCGTAGATAGCACAACTTTTCATCGTCAATGCCTTTAGAAGGCACAGCAGAAATTTGAAGGCGATCCGACTAAATCCCTAGGAGGAGTTAGTTAAAGTACGTAATGAGTAAATCATCCAAAAATGGCGGTAAAATTAGAAATGGCTGACTTCCTGTTGAGTTTAGGGCATCGCTCCAAGAGACTTTTCTGTGCGTCTGGACATGGTAGATGTACCACAGAAATTTCGTACATGTCGGTCAAACATGCGACGGGGGCTGCTTCGTTAAAAGTCACTTCCTCTTGCCACTAGGTGGCGCTATGAATGTGGGTGAATGTCGGCATGTAGATTTGTTCAGGGCGCGACTCTTGTCAAATGTGTAAAATTTAGTGAAGATCTGGGCATTTACAGCCAAGTTACTACAACTTCCTGTTTCATTGCGAATCATCGACGCCACGGACACGCCCATCGACGAAAACGCGCAGATAGCACAACTTTACATCGTCAATGCCTTTAGAAGGTACAGCAGAAATTTTAAGTTGATCCGACTAAATCCCTAGGAGGAGTTCGTTAAAGTACAGAGTGTGTAAATCGTCCCAAATCGGTCGCCAAATTCAAAATGGTGGACTTCCTGTCGAGTTTAGGGTATGGGTTCTTGAGGCTTTTTTGTGCGTCTGGTCATGGTAGATGTACCACAGAAATTTCGTACATGTCGGTCAAACAAGCGGCGGGGGCTGCTTCGTTAAAGGTCACTTCCTGTTGCCAGCAGGTGGCGCTATGACTGTGGGTGAATGTCGGCATGTAGATTTGTTCAGGGCGTGACTCTTGTCAAATGTGTAAAATTTCGTGCAGATCTGGGCATTTACAGCCAAGTTACTACAACTTCCTGTTTCATGGCGAATCTTCGACGCCACGGACACGCCCATCGACGAAAACGCGCAGATAGCACAACTTTACATCGTCAATGCCTTTAGAAGGCACAGCAGAAATTTTAAGTCGATCCGACTAAATCCCTAGGAGGAGTTCGTTAAAGTACGGAGTCTGTAAATCGTCCAAAAATGGCCGCCAAATTCAAAATGGCGGACCTCCTGTCGAGTTTAGGGTATGGGTTCTTGAGGCTTTTTTGTGCGTCTTGATATGATACACGTCCCCACCAAATTTCATGCACGTAGGTTGAACGTGGACGAGGGGCTAATTTTTTCCAATTTTCTAGGTGGCGCTAGCGTGCCATTTTGCCCCGCCCATCTGTGAAACCCACAAAATACGAAATTTTTCACCAGTCCTGACATGCGTGCCAAATTTGGTGAGTTTTTGAGCATGTTGCGGCCCCGAAAATGGCACTTACTTTGCAGAAAAAAAAAAAAAAAAAATTAAAGCTGCAAGCAGCGATGGGCGGGCCCTCGCACCTGTAGCACGTCGGGGTGTGAGGCGGCTGCGTTGCATATTCTGCAGCTCAGCCAGTGCATTTGCTACGCTGCTTCGTTAAAGGTCACTTCCTGTTGCCAGCAGGTGGCACTATGACTGTGGGTGAATGTCGGCATGTAGATTTGTTCAACGCGGGACTCTTGTCAAATGTGTAAAATTTCGTGCAGATCTGGGCATTTACAGCCAAGTTACTACAACTTCCTGTTTCATGGCGAATCTTCGACGCCACGGACACGCCCATCGACGAAAACGCACAGATAGCACAACTTTACATCGTCAATGCCTTTAGAAGGCACATCAGAAATGTGATGTCGATCCGACTAAAGCCCTAGGAGGAGTTAGTTAAAGTACGTAATGAGTAAATCATCCAAAAATGGCGGTAAAATTAGAAATGGCTGACTTCCTGTTGAGTTTAGGGCATCGCTCCAAGAGACTTTTCTGTGCGTCTGGACATGGTAGATGTACCACAGAAATTTCGTACATGTCGGTCAAACATGCGACGGGGGCTGCTTCGTTAAATGTCACTTCCTCTTGCCACTAGGTGGCGCTATGAATGTGGGTGAATGTCGGCATGTAGATTTGTTCAGGGCGGGACTCTTGTCAAATGTGTCAAATTTCGTGCAGATCTGGGCATTTACAGCCAAGTTACTACAACTTCCTGTTTCATGGCGAATCTTCGACGCCACGGACACGCCCATCGACGAAAACGCACAGATAGCACAACTTTACATCGTCAATGCCTTTAGAAGGCACATCAGAAATGTGATGTCGATCCGACTAAAGCCCTAGGAGGAGTTAGTTAAAGTACGTAATGAGTAAATCATCCAAAAATGGCGGTAAAATTAGAAATGGCTGACTTCCTGTTGAGTTTAGGGCATCGCTCCAAGAGACTTTTCTGTGCGTCTGGACATGGTAGATGTACCACAGAAATTTCGTACATGTCGGTCAAACATGCGACGGGGGCTGCTTCGTTAAATGTCACTTCCTCTTGCCACTAGGTGGCGCTATGAATGTGGGTGAATGTCGGCATGTAGATTTGTTCAGGGCGGGACTCTTGTCAAATGTGTCAAATTTCGTGCAGATCTGGGCATTTACAGCCAAGTTACTACAACTTCCTGTTTCATGGCGAATCTTCGACGCCACGGACACGCCCATCGACGAAAACGCGCAGATAGCACAACTTTACATCGTCAATGCCTTTAGAAGGCACAGCAGAAATTTTAAGTCGATCCGACTAAATCCCTAGGAGGAGTTCGTTAAAGTACAGAGTCTGTAAATCGTCCAAAAATGGCCGCCAAATTCAAAATGGCGGACCTCCTGTCGAGTTTAGGGTATGGGTTCTTGAGGCTTTTTTGTGCGTCTTGATATGATACACGTCCCTACCAAATTTCGTGCATGTAGGTTGAACGTGGACGAGGGGCTAATTTTTTCCAATTTTCTAGGTGGCGCTAGCGTGCCATTTTGCCCCGCCCATCTGCGAAACCCACAAAATACGAAATTTTTCACCAGTCCTGACATGCGTGCCAAATTTGGTGAGTTTTTGAGCATGTTGCGGCCCCGAAAATGGCACTTACTTTGCAGAAAAAAAAAAAAAAAAAAAAAAAAAATTAAAGCTGCAAGCAGCGATGGGCGGGCCCTCGCACCTGTAGCGCGTCGGGGTGTGAGGCGGCCGCGTTGCATATTTTGCAGCTCAGCCGGTGCGGCTGTAAATTTGCTACGCTGCTTCATTAAAGGTCACTTCCTGTTGCCAGCAGGTGGCGCTATGACTGGGTGAATGTCGGCATGTAGATTTGTTCAGGGCGGGACTCTTGTCAAATGTGTACAATTTGGTGCAGATCTGGGCATTTACAGCCAAGTTACTACAACTTCCTGTTTCATGGCGAATCATCGATGCCACGGACACGCCCATTGAGGAAAACACGCAGATAGCACAACTTTTCATCGTCAATGCCTTTAGAAGGCACAGCAGAAATTTGAAGTCGATCCGACTAACTCCCTAGGAGGAGTTAGTTAAAGTACGTAATGAGTAAATCATCCAAAAATGGCGGTGAAATTAGAAATGGCCGACTTCCTGTTGAGTTTAGGGCATCGCTCCAAGAGACTTTTCTGTGCGGCTGGACATGGTAGATGTACCACTGAAATTTCATACAGGTCGGTCAAACATGCGACGGGGGCTGCTTCGTTAAAGGCCACTTCCTGTTGCCAGCAGGTGGCGCTATGACTGTGGGTGAATTTCTGAATGTAGATTTTTTCAGGGCGGGACTCTTGTCAAATGTATAAAATTTTGTGCAGATCTAGGCATTTACAGCCAAGTTACTACAACTTCCTGTTTCATGGCGAATCATCGACGCCACACACACACCCATTGACGAAAACGCGCAGATAGCACAACTTTACATCGTCAATGCCTTTGGAAGGCACAGCAGAAATGTGAAGTCAATCCGACGAAAGCCCTAGGAGGAGTTCGTTAAAGTACGTAATGAGTAAATCATCCAAAAATGGCGGTAAAATTCGAAATGGCCGACTTCCTGTTGAGTTTAGGGCATCGCTCCAAGAGACTTTTCAGTGCGTCTGGACATGGTAGATGTGCCACAGAAATTTCGTACATGTCGGTCAAACATGCGACAGGGGGCTGCTTCGTTAAAGGTCACTTCCTGTTGCCAGCAGGTGGCGCTATTACTGTGGGTGAATGACAGCATGTAGATTTGTTCAGGGCGGGACTCTTGTCAAATGTGTAAAATTTCGTGTAGATCTGGGCATTTACAGCCAAGTTACTACAACTTCCTGTTTCATGGCGAATCATCGACGCCACGGACACGCCCATCGACGAAAACACGCAGATAGCACAACTTTACATCGTCAATGCCTTTAGAAGGTACAGCAGAAATGTGAATTTGATCCGACTAATTCCCTAGGAGGAGTTCGTTAAAGTACGGAGTGTGTAAATCGTCCCAAATCGGTCGCCAAATTCAAAATGGCGGACTTCCTGTCGAGTTTAGGGTATGGGTTCTTGAGGCTTTTTTGTACGTCTGGTCATGCTAGATGTACCACAGAAATTTCGTACATGTCGGTCAAACATATGGCGGGGGCTGCTACGTTAAAGGTCACTTCCTGTTGCCAGCAGGTGGCGCTATGACTTAGGGTGAATGTCGGCATGTAGATTTGTTCAGGGCGGGACTCTTGTCAAATGTGTAAAATTTCGTGCAGGTCTGGGCATTTACAGCCAAGTTATTACAACTTCCTGTTTCATGGCGAATCTTCGACGCCACGGACACGCCCATCGACGAAAACGCGCAGATAGCACAACTTTACATCGTCAATGCCTTTAGAAGGCACAGCAGAAATTTTAAGTCCATCCGACTAAATCCCTAGGAGGAGTTCGTTAAAGTACGGAGTCTATAAATCGTCCAAAAATGGCCGCCAAATTCAAAATGGCGGACATCCTGTCGAGTTTAGGGTATGGGTTCTTGAGGCTTTTTTGTGCGTCTTGATATGATACACGTCCCCACCAAATTTCGTGCATGTAGGTTGAACGTGGACGAGGGGCTAATTTTTTTCAATTTTCTAGGTGGCGCTATCGTGCCATTTTGCCCCGCCCATCCGCGAAACCCACAAAATACGAAATTTTTCACCAGTCCTGACATGCGTGCCAAATTTGGTGAGTTTTTGAGCATGTTGCGGCCCCGAAAATGGCACTTACTTTGCAGAAAAAAGAAAAAAAAAAATAATCCTAACAGTTTCAATAGGGACCTCGCACTGTTAGTGCTCGGGCCCTAATAATCCTAACAGTTTCAATAGGGACCTCGCACTGTTAGTGCTCGGGCCCTAATAATCCTAACAGTTTCAATAGGGACCTCGCACTGTTAGTGCTCGGGCCCTAAATAATACATTACAGATATACAGAAAATTTAGCTGTATAGGACTTATTCAAGTTACAACAGCATATTCTGTAATTCACTGGAACATAAACTCATTTTTTTACAATAAAATAGCTGTCAATCAAGCACGAAGTAGTTTTAGCTCAATAAACATTACTACATTTACCAAAAATATCAATAAAGTGCTTGACACATTATACAAATAACACAGCAAAATAGCTATTATCTAGGTATCTGTTAATTCACAATTTACATAAAATGGCGGCTGCTCTCATGAAGAGGCTATTTTTCTCTGTAACCGAGCGAGGGCTCCGCTCATACACGGACATTTTAAACTCTGTAAAAATTAACACTCTTAACATGTTAAACAATCATTACATTTACTTAACTCAGTTTTATAATCAACAACCCACCTGAAAAAGGGGAGAAATAATCACGAGAGTGATACGAGTCAGCTTTCCTCACTGAACACTTTACTGTTATGAGGAAAAGACCGCGATTTCCCCGGAAACTTGGGTGGAAGACAAAAGCAATCGATCGCGCCACATCGATTAAGATCACTTTGGCGATCACAGATTAACACATTTTACCCATAAATTAGGCACAACAAAATTAATTATTCACTCGAACGTTTACATGTTGCTCTATTAATTTTAACCCTTTGAAGACATGTCAGATGAACTTTTTTTACACAATTATGTGGACTGAAATTATGAATTGTTTCATTATATAAATTGTTTCAATCCCTATTACTACAAGAATACTGGATGCATTACCTTTTTAATCTTAGATATTTTTAAAATCCTCACATCCTATTAATATTGCAGCAAGTGTTTTTATAAACTGTCACATTCTCCCCGACAAAATAAATGTCGTCCCGACATTACCAACATTCATCTTAAACAGTCTCTTATGCACTGGACCTAGAAAATCACCTTCTGTGAGTCCGTACTTAAGCAGAGGTCAAAGTTCACAGCTCGAATAAAGTCAACGCATTGTCCACAGTCCATTTCTGTCGATCAGCTGTATAACAGTCCATAAGCAGTCTTTTCTCATACTGCTAATTCAACAGTCCGTCAGCAGTGTTAATTCAACAGTCCATCAGGCTCAATGATCTGTATGCATAGTCTGAAAATTGTCTCTTGCAACAGTCTGTGAAATCAGTCAACCCTGTCATCTCTAGCATTATGATTGCTGAAGTCCATACATGCAGGGTGGCTGAAGGTAATATTGGTGTGGTGATGGCAACCACGTGACCAGTCCTGGTGCAGGATAGACAGAGAACAATTGCGGTTGTGGCTGGATACTGTACAAGGAAGGCCTACCAAGCTGATCATAGGTGATACGTCTTGGAGGGTGTCTTTCTCTTTGTGGCCGCTGATAGGCTGGGTCCTCAGGTTCAGCAACAATGGTGTCCTCAAGTTCAGCAACATTAGTGTCCTCAGGTTCAGCAACATTAGTGTCCTCAGGTTCAGCAACAGGAGTTAATGAAGGAAAGGCCCTTGGTGGACGATCATCAGGCAGGTTCATCTCTTCAGCAGGTAGGTCTTTAATGGTTGTGGTCCCCTCCAACTGCTTCTCAACTAGGAGCTGTGCTGGTAGCATATCAGGAACAACAACTGTCTCTTTCAGTGGTGGAGGCCTGTGTTCCGACACTCTCGCTGGTTTAGTGTGCCGGCTCATGGTGAAGATCATATTCATCCCCGCTGTCTTCATCAGTCGAGAGACTGTGATGCCGGCTGATGTTTCCTTCTTTTCTTACTTTTGTCCTCGTTAGTCATTTCTGGTTGTGTCTCAAAAGGTAAGTGGTCAAAGGACATGAGCAGATTTCTGTGCAGGACTCTGGAGCGGCCCCTACCGTTTTCTGGTCTCACTTCATAAATCGGCAGGTCTGAACCCATTTGTCTCACTACTGTGTGAATTGTATCTTCCCAATAGTTACGGAGTTTACCTGGTCCTCCTCTTGGTGTCAGGTTTTTAATCAGAACTCGCTCGCCAGGCTGTAGCACTGCACTCCTAACTTTGGTGTCATAGTACTTCTTACTCCTTTCAGCATTTTTCTGAGCATTTTCATTTGCAATGGCGTATGCTTCCTCCATCCCTTGTTTCCATTTCTCCACGTAGTCTCGCTTGTTACTGGGACCTGCCTCTGTGCACAATCCAAAGAGCATATCAACTGGAAGCCTGGGTGATCTCTCAAACAGAAGAAAAAATGGTGAGTATCCGGTCACTTCACAACGGGTGCAGTTATATGCATAAACTAGTTTGTGCAGAGACTCTTTCCAATTTGACTTTTGGGTCTCAGTCAGTGTCTTTAACATTTGCAACAAAGTTCTGTTCATACGTTCCACTTGACCATTACCCATCGGGTGATAGGGTGTTGTTCTGGACCCTGCCATGCCACTGAGTTTCTTTAACTGATGGAACAACTGATTTTCGAACTCTCCCCCTTGGTCATGGTGGATGCGGACGGGGAACCCAAACTTCAGGGCAAAGTCATTGAAGATGAGATTTGCAGCAGTTTTTCCTGACTTTGACGTGGTAGGGTAGGCTTGCGTGAAACGTGTAAAATTATCAACAACAACGAGGATGTACTCGTATCCGCCTTTGCATCTGTCAAGATGGAGGAAGTCTATGCATACCAGTTCAAATGGCTGTGTTGTCACAATGTTTGTCAGAGGAAGCGGTCACGTACTAGTGATACAGTGCGGTCAGTACCTTGGTGTCCCATGTTATTATGTAACTCTTTCATCACTTTACCTTTGTACTGCTCGGGTAGAACTAACTGCTTGCGGGCTGTAGTGATTCTGTACAGAATGCCATCACTGTCTACTGTCAATTTGTCCCATTCTCAGAATAGGCATTTTGTCTTTGAACTGGATTCTTTTTGCTCCTTAACTGGCGGTTTGGAACCAGACCGTTTGAAATCAAGCACAGGACAGACGACCGGATCAGATTCTTGTGCTCCTCTTTTGGAATCGAGCTGATTGATGCAGCGGTTGTCTCACCTCCAACTGATACTGACATAGATGCAGCCAAAAGTGACCAAGTTGCAACAGACTCTTTCTCTACCTCAACTGCTTGTATCGTGGCGGCAATAGTGTCTGGTGGAAGCTCTTCAGAACATTCTCTCATCAGTGACTCTACATCCAGTGGCATCCTTGACAAAGCATCTGCATCACTGTTCTCTCTACCTGGCCTGTACTTTATTGTGAAGTGGAAGTCAGCCAATTCTGCGACCCACCTGGAAGTAGTTGCGTTCAGTTTTGCAGTAGACAGAATGTAGCTGAGCGGGTTGTTATCACTGTACACAGTGAATGTCGGAGCATAATATAAATAATCACAGAACTTATCAGTGATTGCCCATTTTAGAGCTAGGAATTCTAGCTTGCCAGAGTGGTAGTGATAGTTCTTTTCAGCTGCTGTTAAAGTTCGAGAGCCTTAAGCGATGACCCTAAGCTTCCCATCTTGCTTTTGATAAAGAACTGCTCCCAAGCCTTGGTGTGATGCATCAGTATGTACAACAAATGGCTGAGTGAAGTCAGGGAAACCTAAGACTGGTGGGTGGAGCAAACAGTCAATCAGCTGTTCAAGTGCCTGTTGGTGCTGGTCAGTCCACAGGATTGGCTTGTTTGAGGGCACCACATGACTTGCTTTTTTTGGTTTTGTTTTCCGTGGGTGGTCAGAAACTTTCTCTGAATCTGCTTTCAGGAGGTCATACAGAGAGCTGGCCTTCCTAGAAAAGTCTTTGATGTACTGTCTGTAGTAGGTGAGTAAATCAAGCATTTTCCTGAGCTGGCCCACCGTCTCTGGTCTGATTTCTTTCAATGTTCTTCAAAATCAGCTGGCTCAACTCTACTACCCTCCGCAGACACTATTCTTCCCAAATAACGGACCTGGGGTTTACAGAGGTCACACTTACTTGGCTTGAGTTTGATGCCATACTCTCTGAGGCGCTGTAAAACTTTACGTACATCATTCACATGGCTGTCGAAAGTTTTACTGAAAACCAGTGTGTCGTTAAGATAAGGAATGCAGATGTTATCCCGGAGCCCCTCCAGACATTCCTCCATACAACGCTGAAAAGCTGCAGGAGCGTTCATGAGACCGAATGGCATGCGTATCCACTCATAGAGTCCCCACGGGGTCACAAATGCTGTCAGTGGTCTGCTTTCCTCAGAGATAAACCCCTGGTGATATGCTTTTCCCTGATCTAAGAGGGAGAACCAGGAATTACCACCTAAGCTGTCCAGGATGTCTTGGACCCGAGGGATTGGCTGGCGGTCGGGATGCGTCTTTCGGTTCAGCTCTCTGTAATCTATACACAACCGGAGGGTTCCGTCCTTCTTCCTGACGCACACAACCGGTGAAGAGTATGAAGAGTTCGACTTCCTAACCCAGCCTTGAGCTATGAGGTCATGAAGGTAACCTTTCATCTGCTGATACAGTGGCCTGGGCACTGACATGTATGTGCGATTGACTGGTTCCGAGTCCTTTAGAGAAATAGTCATTTCCAATCGTTCAATGCAGCCAATGTCATTGTCTGACCTGGAGAAGGAGTGACACTCTTCTCTAAGCATTTGCCGAACTACCTCTCTCTGCTCTTCGGCTAAGTGACTTAACTCTACTGGTGGATCCCACTGTTCACTAAGATTACATGGGGCTTGAACGCTGGTATGATTCACTGTGGCTGAGGTGACAGCTTTTTCAAAGACTTGGGCAGGTAACACAGTCATTATGGTTTGTACTGTACCAATTATTGTGCGTCCTAGCAGGGCAATGTCGTGGTCAGTGGGGTTAGAGACATCAAGCATAATGACTGGACAAGCACTTTTCCTGACTCTGACTAATGTGTCAAAAAACTCAAGTCCATCTGGCCACTGAGGGTTCAGATCTGGCTGAAAAAGCATTGTTGTGTCCTCTTTGAAAGGCTGGGAAGCTCCACGGCACTCAATCTGAATACTACTGTGTTTTGGTACAGCAACCTTCTTTTCTTTTACTTTCACCCCATATTCATCTGTCTGTTCTGCACTAACAGCCTGTATGAAAGCGCTCACCTTGTTTCTTTTGAGGCTTGGAAAAGCCTTTCTCACTGTACTGTACCGTTTAGTCTTATCGGTCATTGCCAGGATGTGCTTGATAACATTAAAACCTATGATGGGATGAGATAGGTGACAGCCTTTTATCACCAGCACTGGGATGATCAGTTCTTTTGTTTGGTCAGTTTCAGAGGCTAGCCGAAAAGTTGTCTCAATCCATCCCAGGTACGGCATTTCAGTTCCATTTGCTGCAGTCAATCTTAGATCATCAGGTGAGTCCAGGATTTCTGAAACATCCCTCAGCCTTGCGTTTGGGAGGCATTCCTCTTTCCATCGTTCATCGATGACTGACACCTGTGAGCCTGTGTCCCATAGAGCTTTGAGGTGTTGGTGATTCAGGTGACACTCAACAAGGCACTGTCTACCGACTAGGGAGGTGACCTTATGGGGGTGTCAAACCTGTGCTAGAGATGATAAAGAGTGGGCATTTTCCTCTGTGCAGGAAAGCTTTCCAGTGGTAGAGTCAATTTTCAGGTGAGTGCACGTTTCCTTATGTTTGGTCCAATGTTGGTTTTGACATGTTTTGGAACAATACAGTGTCTCTTTACATGATGAACATTGTTTCAGGCTCTCCCTTGAATCTTCTCTGGCACAATTTGCACATTTCTGGGACTTTTCGATAGCTATGGTTAACACTCGTCCCTCAGCGGTAACCCTTTCCCGTTTAAAGGGGCCTCTCTTGATGGTCTGACTCCCCGGATTTTACATCCAGCTTGAAAATGTTCTCCACTCCCACATCGGAAGCAGTGTGTGCAGCGTTCATCTGTTCTGGCCTGCTGGCAGACAAAACACCTCCTTGTAGCTTGAGCAGAGCGGTTTGGATACCAGTTAGGTGCATATTGATGCTGTGCAGGGTCAGATGGTGCTTGGGGCTGATTGTAGTTGCCGTAGTACTGCTGCTGGGGCATGGGTGGCTGAGGTTTCCTATCGGGCCTCCTAACTGGAGGTGGGGCATAAGCATAAGGCTGTGACTGAAACATAGGCTGCTGTAATGTCTCCTTAATCTGAGCTATCTCTGCACTGAGACCTTTTAGAGAAGCTACGCCCGTCTTAAGTTCAGCTAATTCTGTTAATAGTTCTGCGGGTATCTTTGCTTTGACTTCCTTCACATAACACTTTGCAGGTGGTGTATCTTCTGACTGGACTGCACTGACAGTTGTAGAAGGCTGTGTGGCATTAAACCGCTTTTTGTTACGTCTTTCCATTTCATTGGCAACAGCAATGTTAAGCTTCTCTAACAAAACCTCATCTGATGTTTCACTATCTAGCAGGAGGGGCTGCATGTCTATCCTGATACTGTCACTCTGGAGACCTGTAAGGACGGTGTGTAAACACATGCGCTAGACCAGTGCAGGGTCATACTTAAGTCCTGATTCAGACTCCTGGGACGCAAACAGTACTTTCTGCCTCAGATCGAAGACACGCATCAGGAAGCTTTGAGGGGTCTCCTTGCAATGCTGTGATTCAGAAGTTAGCTGTTTGTAAAGCTCTGTTGCGCTTTTCTCTTGAAAGTGGGAACGCAGGATGCATCGAAGTGTGGGAAGAGTTAGCTGGGGTTTACCTTCCAAGTAGCTGCGGAGCTGTGAGCCTGGAGAAATAGCCCTGATTACTGCGTCTACAATCTCTACCTCAGGATAACCTCTGTTAAGTCCATTCTCAATCTGATGGGCAAGGCTGGAAAAAATCAGTTTATCTTTCTGGCCCGGTTCACCTATCTGCCCAGAAATTTTAAACTCTTTGCGCCAGTACTGACTGGGCGAGGGCTGCATGCTCACCTGACGATGGACAGGGGTTTGGGGCTGGTGCAGAGAATCACTGATCATTGCATTGACTGCAGTAATCTGCTCGGTTTTCACTCCTTGTTGTAAGGTTACAGCTCTCTGTTCCTCTGTTCTGTGATGTGTTCCTGTTGTTTCCAATTCATGTTCAGTTTGCTCTGTTTTGTTATCCTTGCCACTGTTCATCTCCGCCATTTTGTCTTGAAGTAGCAACAATTCCGACATGCCGTCATCTTCTAACTCAGCCAATTCCTCTCTCTCAATGAACATCATAATAAGAGTCATCAATGATATGCAGGATTTATCCTGGACATTTATTCTCTGTTCGCCTGATATGCCAAGAAAATCACATATCTCTAGCAAGTTGTCCTTGGTCAGGGTGTGCAATTTCCCTACTAACTCTCCCTGTACCTCTTCCAAAGTGGTTGTCATGGTGACAGGACAGGAGGAACTTTTACCGTGCAGGACTTGAAACTGAACCAGATGGTCTTTACTGTCTCTGATGATCTCTTAATGGCCTCAGTGGACACGTACTTCACCACCAGGATCCAGGTCCCTTTGAACAGCAACACTTTCCTACCTGCCTGGGTTGTTATGGGGGGATTTAGCTGGCTCTGAATTCAGTGACCAGTATGTGGCCACCGGACATCTGAACAGCAATCCCAGCGGGGCCTCCAAAATGTTACACCCCTGAAAAAGGGGAGAAATAATCACGAGAGTGATACAAGTCAGCTTTCCTCACTGAACACTTTACTGTTATATATTCAACAATAATACTTGGGTGGAAGACAAAAGCAATCGATCGCGCCACATCGATTAAGATCACTTTGGCGATCACAGATTAACACATTTTACCCATAAATTAGGCACAACAAAATTAATTAATCACTCGAACCTTTACATGTTGCTCTATTAATTTTAACCCTTTGAAGACATGTCAGATGAACTTTTTTGTACACAATTATGTGGACTGAAATTATGAATTGTTTCATTATATAAATTGTTTCAATCCCTATTACTACAAGAATACTGGATGCATTACCTTTTTAATCTTAGATATTTTTAAAATCCTCACATCCTATTAATATTGCAGCAAGTGTTTTTATAAACTGTCACACAATCAGTCGAGCTTAAGTTCCTGTCAATGAAGACAGTGCTCCTGGTTGCACTGGCCTCCATCAAGAGGGTACGGGACCTGCACACATTCTCTGTTGACGAAGCGTGCCTGGAATTCGGGCCTGGAATTCTGGAATTTGGATATGTGCCCAAGGTTCCTACCACTCCTTTCCGGACCAGCTCTTTGTCTGTTATGGTGGGAGACTGAAGGTAAAGGCTCTCTCAAAGCAGAGGTTGTCTCACTGGATAGTGGATGCCATTGCTTTGGCTTACCAAAAGCAAGGTCGACCGTGCCCCCTTGGTGTGACAGCACACTCCATCCGGAGGTTACTCAGGGCTCTAGCGCATGGCGCCTCGCTGGCAGACATCTGCAGAGCTGCAGGCTGGGTGACACCTAACACATTCACCAGATTCTATAATCTTCGAGTGGAGCCTGTGTCCTCACATGTACTCGCTTCAACCTCCTAAGTACTGGACCCGCTCAGGTGTCTTCGCTTGCTCACCATTCCACTCCACGGACTGGATAAGTGCGATATTTCCTCAGCTGAGTCTGCCTCTCTGAAGCCCTGAGTTCCTCCAGCACTGTTGACGCTGGCGCCAGTGTCTATTGACTGTGCGTCGGCTAGGTGCCTCCGTGTGCATGGGTCCTCCTCTGAGTAACCCCCACATGTGTATTTCCACACATGTGTAAGCCTCCTTTGAGCATGTGTCTTTCCCTCGGTAAGCCACCATGCCACCCCTGGAGTTGAAAGTTGCCACCCTACGGGCAGGTCATTCCAGTGTTCCTCCATATGGTCTCCTTGGGCCATATGTGTATCCTAAGTCCTCCCTACGGGTAGGCATGCTGCCAATATCACGACAGGGGATCAGACTTTCGCAGGGCACTGGAAGACAGCTGTGAAGGTGGTGTGATTACACGAGGACCCCCAATCTCCATCATCCGACATAACTCGGAGTGACTACGAAAGGGAACATCTCGGTTACGTATGTAACCCTCGTTCCCTGAGTAGGGAATGGAGACGTTATGTCTCCCTGCCACTTCCGCTGTACCTCTGCGTAGACGCCTGAGTTCAGTCTCGACTGCTCAGCAAATACATAACTGCTTTTGCTTCCGCATTCTCCTTACCCACGCGGTGGGGCGGAGATATGCTATGCAAATTCAGCAGACCCATGGCATTTCTTTGCCATTGGCTCGTTTTTTAATACTCGAAGATAGCATTGGCAATGAACATCAGCAATGTCAATAGCAATGGACACAGCTCTGATTTTTGGATGTTTTCCAGTAGTTTATCAAATACATCCTTTGATAGTAGGATGTATTTGATAAACTACTTGACTCGACGAAGAGCTGAGGTGTCTGACAGTAGTACTTTTTTAATAGATGAGGACACGTGGTCTTTCATTTTTTGGTCAACAATCTTTTCATCAAAAACCACCAGCATGCAGTCTTTAATAGTCTCTGACTCGGTGAAGGGAATCTTTTTTTTCTTGTGAGTATCCATGCCACTCATAGAGAGTCAGTTTATAAATATAGCTATACATGCTTTTTTCTTGATTTATAAGCTTATCTATAATGCGTTTAATAATTGTATTTTCATACTTTGTTAATGATCAATTAATAATTTCTAAATGAATTATAGCATTATTTACAAACCAGTTGTTTTAAGAGTTGTCAGTCATTTATAAGATCACTTAGAAAGTGTAAGTAAATGTAGTAAATACAGGTAGTTATAAAGCATTTAGTAGTGGTCAGTTAACTATTTTTGTGAGCTAATCTAAAGTGAGGACTATTCATGCTTTGTAAAGCATTTATAAAGGCGATTTAAAGACTCGTCAATCTTCTAAACAGTAAAATGTAACAAACACAACGCAGTGATACAGAACATAGAAATATTTAACAGCCTTTAAAAATGCTTTTCAAGGCATGAATAGTCCTCACTTTAGATGAGCTCACGAACATAGTCAACTGACCACTACTAAATGCTTTATAACTACCCAAATTAACCCTTAATTACAGCATTAATACATGTTAATAAAGCATTTATTAACACACTAAGTAACCATCACTATATGTCTGAATAATACGATGTATGAATGTACATTAAAATAGTTTATTAATCATTTACTTACTCGCTCTAAGTAATCGTATGAACCACTGAAAACTCTTAAATAACTGGTTCATAAAAAATGCAATTCTTCATTTAGAAATGATAAATTGATCATTAATAAAGGGTGAAAATACAATTATTAAACAAATTATAGATATGCTTTTAAATCAAGAAGAAAGCATTTATAGCTGTATTTATGAACTGCTTATTAATGTCTATTAATGCTTTATGAATGATGAATTAATGGTTTACTCATGCCTAACTAATGATTATTAGCGTGTAGTTATTATAAAGTGTTACCGAAAAGTTTACTGAACATAGTTTGCATTTCATCAGCAGAAGTCAGCTTCAAGACTCACACAGGAGTTCGTAGGCTGCCTCCTTACAGTTACAACAATCACAGCAGTTATACCATTTTCAAGGTCTAAGCTATGTCATTGCTTACACGTTGAATGATTCTCATTGGCTAAGAAAAAGATAAACACAGTAATTTTCCACACATATACAGATAGACGAAGCATATCTCCATTGATGATGTATCTGAAATTCAGAGGCACGTCATGACCTTCCAAGTCACAGATTTGGGTTGCTGGCGCCAGTATGTCCAGAACAACAACTCATTCAATCTCCAATAATGGCAGTGGTTCATTAACCTGCAACCAAGAAGACTAACACTAAACTTTAGTCTAACTGGAGTAAGACTTTAACAATGAAATGGTGCCTTAAACTGTTGGCTTCAATGACCCCTTTATGTTTTAACACTCAAACATAAACCAAAATCCCTATTTCCCTATTATTTTCACTGTTACCGCATTCACATAGGACACTAGCAAATATGAGCTCCTATCAAGGCTGAAGAGAGTCTGAGCGGCTTATTATCAGTTAAGTGTACCAAAACATAATGGTAAAACATTCACTCGTTTGGGAAAAAAACAGATAACATTTGTTCCTCAGAAAGCAAATAATAGAAAGAATACATTTTAATACAACAATTAAAGTTCAATATAGCAATGCTCAATATAGCTTGATCATCTGTACAGAGAAGTATCATATGTGTTGGACATATGTGTTCACGACGTCTTTAGGATCCATAAACCTTTCTCCTGAGACCAGAGAAAGAGACAAATGGCCTTGTGCACCTAAAAGAAGCTGGCGACTTACATCAGCACGCATTTAAGAATATTATTTCACAAGCAAAAGCACAAAGAATAAATTTATATGTCAATAAATGATTAAGTAATAATGAATATACTTAATTATTGATTTTATAAAAGAAATACATAAGCATTCAAAAGGATATGATATATATATATATATATATATATATATATGCTGAAGAGGCAAGGGATTTTGACCACCCCTTCAGTCCCAGTTTTAGACCAATGTGGGGTCCAATACCGCCACGTCTGGTCTAACCAGTGAGGTCACTACGGAAAGGGGGAGTGGTGACGCATGCTCCCCTGACGGGTCACACTTGTCTCTTCACCTCGTCACGGACATGCTGGATACTAAAAATTCCAGTCCCCCATTAAGAGGCTCTCCCACTCACAACAGGGCATCAATGTCATTCTTCAATGTCAGTTTATCAGTCAGGTTAACATTTTTATAAAACACAAAACTGATTACGAAACAAGTACATATTTATCCTCTGGAAGCGAAATAAACAAGCACTGTTGCTGTATTCCTAGCATGGGCTAGACCCGGAGTCACTACTCAGATCATAAATAAGGACATTGTCTATAATCATGAATACCAGAATATAAGCACTATTTTTTATTTATTTATTTAAAACCATAATTTTCAAATCCTTTTATCATAAACAACGTTGGATAGTTAATCCATTATTTTCACTACCCCCTTTATAGACCCTTTAGGTTCAAAACACAATGGTTGTCTAACAAAAATATAACAACAAAAAATTAAATATTAATAATTCAGATCCATGATAATCGATTCAAGCATTTTTTAAGTCTTTACTGAAATTATCATTCAGTTTACGGTCACATAGCATGTATCCATTTAATTGTATAACATCTTATACCCTTTTATTATTATTATTGTTTCAAAAATAGAAATAAAATAAACCAACTTTACATCATCAGTTTAATCATTATTTTACCACTAAAATATAGAATTTTCATTCTGCTTAATAAAGCTTTTGTCCATTCCTTATCTTTATATCACGTTAAACCCTGTTAATCATACAATGCCTTATTTTTATTCTGAAACATTTCATACCATTTAAACTTAATTAAACCATTTAAACTTCCAGCCCGTTCTCATCCTTTAACGTCATATAGAACGCTATATGCAAAAACGGCGCTATACTACGCACACGGCTCCCTTTATCGTTAATATAACACGCGAACCCAAGACGTTATAAATCCTTTAGCGTGAATATGACACGTACACCCTACCCCACACCTAAACTTAGCCCTCACAGCACGTGTTATATTAACGATAACGGGTGCCATGTGCGTAGTATAGCGCCGTTTTGTCACTAGCGTTCTATATGACGTTGAAGGATGAGAATGCGTTGAAACTTCTCATACCATTTAAACTTAACCTATATTTCTTCTATATTTTCTTCTATTATAGAACTTCTCATATTCATATCTTTTAAATAAGATTTTAAACTTCACAATTTCTTGTAACTTTTATTCGCTAAACCAGTTTCAAAGCCTGTTCATTATTCATTTAATTTAACAAGTACAGCTAGGTAGTTTGGGTTAATTTTTTTGGGCATTATTTTGTTTAAGCTTTCTTTAGCAGGCCAAAACAGAAAGACAGACACAGTTTCCATCCCTTACTCCACTCAAGTCTCTCTCACTATAACAAAATAATCTTTTCAACAGCCTCCTAAGACTGTAACTTAGACAACATTTAAATTCATTACAATATCATTTAACCATTCACCTTTGTTATCCAGACTGTTCTTAAATCTATAAAAGCTGTCTTCATCTTTAGTCACCACCATGTCTAATTGTGTCAATGTCAAAATTATGTTAGACATATTAGTTCTAAATCAACACTATAATTTTCCTTACCCATAGGGCAACTGACATCAAAAAGTTTTGTTACTGTCTCCACAACAACTAATGGGAATCACTTCATGGCCCTGACTGTACCCCGAAAGCCCATTTCCTGTCTAATTACACATTGTTACCTAGTCAAAAATTATCTGATATTTGTTTTCATGATTGCCGAATGTAAATAGTTTTATCTATAAAAACAGTTTAACCTATAACGCTAGTATAATGCTAGTATATAGGGCATAGAGTAATGACAAATAAAAATCTCTTGTTATTACCACTAACAAGGCTAAAAATAGCCCCACACTAACATGGTAGCATAATAAGAGTCTCTACATTCAAACCGAAGCATTGAGAACTTTGTCAGTGCCCATACAGTTTAATAAGAAGATATTTTATACACACAGTCAACTTCGCGAATACAGGGAAGAAGCCATCTTTGAAAAATAGTCTCTACCAGTCGATGTACGAACACCGATCCAAGTGTGCTGAACTGTGCAGAATCTCATATGGTCTGTTGTTTCCGGAAGAAACACAAACACGAACCATTTTCTTCTCTTCAATATGTACATTTAGCCTACTGTTCGCACTCACCTTATCACCTTATTCACATCTCACCAGCGCACTTGGATCGGCGTTTGTAGATCGACTGGTGGAGACTATTTTTCAAAGATGACTTCTTCCTGTATTTGCGAAGTTGACTGTGTGTATAAAATATCTTCTTATTAAACTGTATGGACACTGACAAAGTTATCAATGCTTCGTTTTGAATGTAGGGACCCTTATTATGCTACCGTGTTAATGTGGGGCTATTTTGAGCCTTGTTAGTGGTAATAATAAGCGATTTTTATTTGTCATTACTCTATGCCCCATATACTAGCGTTATACTAGCGTTATAGGCTAAACTGTTTTTAGAGATAAAACTATTTACATTTGGCAATCATGAAAACAAATCTCAGATAACGGTTGACTAGGTAACAATGTGTAATTGGACCAAAGGTTTATTTTACGCCGGAGTTCTCCTTTAGCTAATAGGGCATTTATGACATAAAACTGTTACTTGTGTTGAGGTGCTGTGTGGTCACTTCTATAAACAACAGAATCATTTCTGCCCATCTACAGTTAATAAGTTTGTTTAAACCAAAAAATCATTCTGGATGATTAACCTACACCTCTTTTTTGGAGAATAGCATGTACTGAATGACTAATATATGTGTTACTTGTGGTGGGGTAAATAATGTTCAACTGTGTTCTGCCTTTCACATGCAAAACTCTTGTCAGGCTTTTTCAGTTGTCAGCCCTCTGACTAATTCCTAAAGTATCCCCATTTTGCAAACTTGACACAAGTAAACAGATTTACCATGAGCAGCTCTGAGTCCAAAAAGCCAGTTCATTTTCATACATTGTAGATCTGATATAGAGATCTTCCTCTATTGAATGAGTCTACTGATAACATTGAGAACCTCAAAACTCAATTGATTTCCATAACTGATTCCATAAATAAAAGAACAGGAACTTTAACTGAAAGTTGGCTGCCATCAGTACATTTCTGTGCTGGGGAGTGGTGAAAAACAGACTTACCGAGATCAATTCCCAACTGTAAGCTTAAAGGGATAGTTCAACCTCAAGCCTAAGTGTATGTGTTTTTCTCCTTTTAGATAAATACAATTGGATTTATATAAAAATAATTTTGGCTCTTCCAAGCTTTATAATGATAGTGAATGGCGGTTCTGACTTTGAGGCCCCCCAAAAGTGCATCCATCCATAATAAACAAAGGGAGGGGGTGGGGAGGGTTGGGGTTGGTGGAGGGTTTCAATTAGGTCTTCTGAAGCGAAGCAATGTGTTTGTGAAGAAAATATCCATATTTAAAACTTTATAAACTAAAATAACGTCAAAGCTTATGCTACTCATAAATACTACATCATACATTGTGGCAGATTGTGAAGATCGTGAAGATTCCTCAAGGACAAAAGATTTTGGACGTGAAGAGCATGTTGGGTGGGCTGAGAGAATGTTGGGTGGGGCCAGATGCTAAAAACTGTTGACGAAAGTAGGTCGACAGAATAGACAAGTTGATAGGGTAGACATGGTAATTGCTGATGACAATTTGAACGTGCTCTTCCCTAACTTTGTTAACCCTTGTTAACTGCAGAATATATTGAATTTAAACCCGGAGCAAGAACAATGTTTTCTAAGTTCTGTTGGTGGCCATGATGTTGTGGCCCTACTCCCCACGGGGTTCGGGAAAAGTTTGATTTTCCAGCTCACTCCGCTAGTGGTGAATGAGATAGATAAGGTGAACGATAAGGGATGCAAAGCTGATAGTTGTTGTCGTCTCCCCTCTTGTTGCACTAATAGAGGACCAAGTGAAGGACGCAGAAAAGTTTGGAGTTCGTGCTGGGCAGCTCGGCGTGCACAATGGCCGTGACATTTTGGATGGATGCTTTAGCCTGGTTTGGAAGCCCCGAGTCCTGGCTGCTAAACCATTGTTGAAGGTGCACTCGGGAGTCATGTCAGTAGCTCAGATTCTGAACAGTGAATTCAGTAATTCTTGTGATAAATAGAACACTTTCAGCCCTTTGTACACTCGTGCAAGAGCATAGTTGGTGTGTCAGTTTTACATGTTGTAAATCATACAAATTGGTTGTAATTTTTTTAAATATATGTCATAAATAAAAATGTACAAATACATACTTTGAAGACCATAATTAATTAAGGTAATTAAAGGAGTAGTTCACTTTAAAAAAAACTTTTGCTGAAAATTTACTCACCCCCATGTCATCCAAGATATCCATGTCCAACATGACATCATGACTTTTGCGTAAACATACACGCCACTTTCAAGTCAAGTGGCATGTTATCTATACACATTTTGAGCTATCCATGTGTATCCGCGTGTATGCGTGTATGTCTAAGTCGTTAAATGTCCGAGTGATTCCTATGTACACGGCGTTAAATGTCCGAGTGAAACGAAGCAAAATGTAGATCTACATCTAGGGAGCGATATTTTTTTTTCCTAGGATGGTAAGGGAAAACTCATAAATCGAGTTGACGTAAACCCTAGTGACGGGTAGGCTTAGGGATGGGGTTGGGGTAGGTCATATATTTATATATACAGTAATGTAACGTTAAGTCAACGGCGTTCATAAACACGATTATGCGTGTTGATAGCACGCCAAAAATGGAAATACGAATTGGCGTGTCATACACACGCCATTTCATGAGATCAGTCTGCCATGTCATTCTTCCTTCAGTCGAAAAGAAATTAAGGTTTTTGATGAAAACATTCCAGGATATTTCTCCATATAATGCACTTTACTGGTAACCAAACGGTTTAAGGTCCAAAAGACAGTTTCATTGCAAACTGCAAAGTGTTCAAAGGGCTTCAAACGATTCCAGACGATGAATAAGGGTCTTATCAAGTGAAACGATCGCTCATTTAAAAAAAAAAAAAAAACATCGCCTTGCTATGTTCTGTGATTCGCGTTTGTGACTTTCCTGTTCGAACTCGTTCATCATTTGGTTCATTCGTTGAATGTACCAAATGACACGAAAAAAGATTTGTTAATTTTGATAAACAAATTCGAACAGGAGAGTCACTAACGAGCTAATGAGCTCCCACATTAGTTCCTTTACCTTAAAACAAAATAGCTTTCAGACCATGCTTGCCCAAATTTCACCACTATGTATTTCAAACAAACATCATAGCATTAATTTCTGTGTTAGACAGTTCACTGCCAAGAGTAAAAACTCATGGTTGAAGAAAGTAAACAAATGAAGGGAAGTTCTTATTTTCTGTCTTTTTTAAAATTCCATTTCATGGGTGTCTACATGAATGTATGTTTTGTGCCTGGTGTTTGCAATCCAAAACGAGAATGTGGTCAATGCTCTCTCTGTAGAGACCCATCTACAGGTGGAGACCTACCAAAATAAGCCCCACATACTGCCTTCCTCTGTAACACCGCTTACCCCCTCAGTAAGCAATGCCTTCAGAAAGAAATCACTTCATAAAGGTCACCATTTCTTGCATTTCCAGACGTCATGAAAAGTCTTGAATTTTATTCTAATCTCCTGCCAGAGGAAATGTTGAATCACCACAATTTGGGTTGGCATTCCTCCTTCCTGTTTATTGTCCATGGCACTCCCACACACTGTAGTACAATAGCTATATTAACACATCTTTGGGATATTATTATCCATCTTTCTTTCAGAATCCAGCATCTCTCAACAAACAGAGAAACTGATTAATCAAATGGACTTCTGGCATTTTAACTGGTTTATATTCCAAAACAATCTTTATAAGCATTTTTCAAGGAGCATACCTCCATCAAAACATGACAAAATAACTTCTGGCATGTATCAGCACAGATTTACCAGATTTATCTAGATGTCTTTTAAAATAATTATTTTCATATGGATTTTCAAATGTTTAAGACATTTTCAAATGTTCATGACATTCAACACTCTCCTCTGTCCACCTACACCACCACCCACCTCCTCGTTAACTGCTGATGATTTTGCTAACTTCTTCACTAACAAAACTACAACTATTAGCAGTCAGTTCTCAGCTTCACACACACAGGCCCAGACTTACCTCTCCCACAGACAACAACCTTCTCTCCTCTTTCACTCCACTAACCAAGGAAGAAGTATATAAGCTTCTCCTCTCCAGTCATCCAACCACCTGCCCTCTAGACCCCATCCCCTCACACCTTCAAGATTGCCTACAAGCAATCTCTCCTACACTTCTTCCAGCTCTCACACACATCATCAACTCATCCCTCTACTCTGGCATTTCCCCACAGCATTTAAGCGGGCTCGGGCAACTCCACTGCTTAAAAAAATAACTCTAAACACATCACTTTTAGTGAATAATAATAAAAATAATAATAATAATAATAATAATTCATTACATTTATATAGCGCTTTTCTCTGCACTCAAAGCGCTTTTACATAGGGGGGAATCTCCTCAACCACCACCAGTGTGCAGCATCCACCTGGATGATGCGACGGCAGCCATAGTGCGCCAGAACGCTCACCACACACCAGCTTACTGGTGGAGAGGAGACAGTGATGAAGCCAATTGGTATATATGGGGATGATTAGGAGGCCATGATGGACAGAGGCCACTAGGCAAATTTGGCCAGGATGCCGGGGTTACACCCCTACTCTTTCGAAAGACATCCTGGGATTTTTAATGACCACAGAGAGTCAGGACCTCGGTTTAACGTCTCATCCGAAGGACGGTGCTCTTTGACAGTATAGTATCCCCATTACTATACTGGGGCATTAGGACCCACACAGACCACAGGGTGAGCACCCCCTGCTGGCCTCACTAACACCTCTTCCAGCAGCAACCTGGCTTTCTCAGAAGGTCTCCCATCCAGGTACTAACCAGGCTCAGCCCTGCTTAGCTTCAGTGGGCAATCAGTCTTGGGCTACAGGGTGATATGGCTGCTGGCTGAATTACAGACCTGTCTCTCTTCTGCCATTCATTGCAGGCGCTTGAATGAGTTGATTTCAACCAAGTATCATCTTTCCTGTCTCTGAACAACCAGCTGGATGTCAAGCAATCAGGCTTCAAGAAAGGCCATTCAACCGAGACTGAATTGCTGTCGGTCACTGAAGCCCTGTGGATCGCAAAAGCTGCTTCCAAATCATCAGTTCTCATCCTCCTGGATCTGTCTGCTGCATTCAACACTGTGAATCATCAGATCCTTCTGTCCACCCTCTCATCACTGGGAATCACTGGTACTCCTCTCCACTGGTTTGAGTCCTATCTCACAGGTAGGTCCTTGGCACATCCAAAGCACAGCAACTGACCACAGGGATTCCCCAGGGCTCAGTTCTTGGACCGCTCCTCTTCTCCATTTACACCACATCACTGGGACCCATCATACAGGTACATGGTTTCTCTTACCATTGCTGCGCTGATGACACCCAGCTCTACCTCTCCTTTCAACGAGATGATCCCATAGTAGCTGCACATATCTCAAGCTGTCTGGTGGACATTTCGATATGGATGAAGGAACATCAACTGCAGCTCAACCTGGCAAAGACTGAGCTTCTCATCCTCCCTGCCAATCCGTCTCTACAGCACGATTTCACTATCGACTATTTAGTCAAGCATTCACATAATGCTTACCTTTTAGTCCTCTGTTATGCCATACGGAACCGTTTGCCACTGAAACTGCTTAACGCACCAGTGAGGCTCGACAGCCTTTTAGACAAACGGGTCGGCGTGTATGGTTGAGTTGCGGAGAGTTTGGGTTGCGGAGAGTTTGTGAAATCGTGGTTTTCTAACACCGATTCCCGTATAATGGAAATCATTATGAACATCAGCTATGCTAATTATTTTCCATCTGCCTTTCTGCTGTTATCTCGGGACGCTTGTCCCAAAAAATGGCGTTCGTCAGGTCCAGTTTTGTATCCAGCCTCTCACGGGGGATTTCGGATGCCCCAACGCCTGTGATGAGAAGACCAATGCCTGTGAAGAGACGTCTCAATGCCGGCGATATGTTATGGCGCCGTTTTATATATAACACATATTTATATTTAATATTTATATATAAACAATATGAATGTTAGCCAGAGGAAAACTGCCCTCCGACTGACCCTGGGTTCTCCCAAGGTTTTTTTTTCTCCATCCAATCTGATGGAGTTTTGGTTCCTTGCCACTGTTGCCTTGCTTTTGGCTTGCTTAGTTGGGGATATTTAATATTTAATATTTAACAATATTATTGATCTGTGTTGTACTACTTTCATGTTATCACTGTGAAGCTGCTTTGATACAATCTGTATTGTGAAAAGTGCTATATAAATAAATGTGACTTGACTTGACTTATCCAGCTAGATTCTTCATCAATCACCCCATCAAGGTCAGTCAGAAATCTTGGAGCAATCTTTGATGATCAGCTGACCTTCACAGACCACATTACAAAGACAGCTCGATCATGCAGGTTTGCTATGTACAACATCAGGAAGATCAAGCCCTTCCTAACTCAGCATGCAACACAACATCTCTTCCAGACCATGGTAATTTCTAGGCTACTGCAATATTACTGCAATTCTCTTCTGGCTGGACTTCTAACATGTGCAACTAAAACTCTACAAATCATCCAGAATGCTGAAGGTCGTCTGGTCTTCAACAAGCCCAAAAGGGCCCATGTCACTCCTCTGTTCATCTCTCTGCACTGGCTTCCACTCGCTGCTTGCATCAATTTCAAGGCTTTGTCACTTGCTTATAGTTCTCATCACCACAGGATCAGCTCCCTCCTACTTCCACTCATCCTCACTCACAAGTCTACATCCCTACCAGAAGCCTACGATCAGTCAATGAGTGACGGCTCATGGTACCATCAGAGAGAGCCTCAAAATCACTCTCCAGAACATTCTCATTCACGGTACCATGCTGGCGGAAAGATCTGCCCACCCTCATCCAGAATGCAGGATCCCTGACAGCGTTCAAAAGACAACTGAAAACTCATCTCTTCTGTGAGCACTTATCATAATAATAATTTTTTTAAAAATTAAATATATATAATATAATATATATATATATACAGTATATATATATACGAGAGTTCAAGAGATTTCCATGATGAATGCGTGAGAACTGAACAAAAAGTAGTAGAAAAATAACATAGTTCTCACATATGCGTAATACAAAAAGTATTCTCATCACTTGATAAACTTATAGTTGAGCCACTGTAGTCACATGGAATATTTAAACATTTTTTTCAATGACTTTCTGGGCCGTCAAGTTTCAATCCCTTAGGGTGCCTATGTGGTAGTGATACAGCTCTCAAATTTAATAAAAAATATCTTCATTTGTGTTCTGAAGACGAACGAAGGTCTTACGGGGTTGGTACAGCATGGGGGTGAGTAATTAATTACTTAATTTTCATTTTTGGGTGAACTAACCCTTTAAGTGATGCAACGGGGAATGCCGAGAACAATCCTAACCGTTCTGCAGAAAAGTTGCCCAGTGTTAAGGTCCCCTTAGTGCCCATTTACAGTATGCTGGTAGGCCAAGTTCTAATTTTTATGCAGTGCAGGTGAAACTGGCTCATTTATTGGAATTATCATTTATTAGTTTAATATGAATGATGTACAAACACTAGTTTTACACAAATTAAGGGAAGTAAAGACAACACTCAACTCAAAGGCTTGACGAACAGATGATTTGGCTACACTAACATCCCAGACACGAAAGGCTAAATAAAATGAATTCTTTGCCAGTAAAAGGGCATTGAGAACTATATATGTCTGGCAAGGTTTTGTAGCTGGAAGAAGAACAGAGAAAACTGTTTAATCCTTTACTAGAAATTGATAGGTGCAGAATGGAAATAAGTCTCTCATTCAAAAAGAGATCCAATTTCACAAGGGACAAAAAAATCAGTGAATGTGTTCCATGGTTTTTGCCCTACTGTATTTGTTTAAGGGGCTGTCAAAAGCATTTCCTTAAAACTCTTCTTTCCTGAGTCACTCGCAGTGAGATCTCCCCAACCACAGAAGTGGTGCACTGACGGTCACTGTGTGGCCACATTATGGGCTAGTTCATCTTTCTTAGAAGTTAGAGCCAACCACATGAAAGGCTTTGGGCAGAGTTAAGGTTCTACAGCCATCTAAGAAGGCCTAAGATGTTTGGAGGAGAACCTGTCCCTCTCCAGGCTTAGCAATGAGAATGCATAACCTGGAAACAATCCAAGGGTAAGCTCAAGGTCTTAACTAAATATTTGCTTTAGATTAATTGAAACCATAAACTGAATTTACAGGGATCTGGATAAAAAGGTTACTTTTACCTTAGACATGATGCAGTGTTAAGTGTTTTTAATGGCCAGCAAGTTGAGTTGGTCAACAAGATGCTTGGAAATACAAGTTCAAGACAAAGTCGGAACTTGAAATCTCCCACTTCTCACCACTGACTGTGAATCTAGACTGGTAGGTACTTCATTAAGGATCTAAAAACACAGCAAGCATCAAATTATCACATTGCTAGACAATTATCTCTACTAGATTGAGTCTTAGTTTGGCTAGATCAGGCCAAAGAAGGAACTGGAAAATGTAACTAATTAATGAAACAAGTGGCTACATGACTATCATTTTACAAACTTAGATTACCTTTGAAAATTTTATTTAAACATAATTATAGTACTTGTTATGACTGAAATAAAACTAGACATGGGACTAAATATTCCATTTACCTCGGAATATGTCACATACCTTTGTTGTGCTTGCTCTTTCATAATCCAAACACATAGAAAAGCTGTAGTTTGCAGAGATAATGCTGAAGTATCATGGCCTCAAGTAGAGGTTATATAGTACTGTGTGCTTAGATCTGCTGAGCAAACATGTTAGATTCTTAAGTTAGGGCTGTTGCGCTTAGTCGCAGCTCTGACTTGAAGGGGCATTCCAGTAAAACGCTCCTGCTAGGAATGAGCAATTTCCCTCTTCCGAGGACAAACGGCACTCAACATAAATAGAATGTAAGTTACATTCAACTTTAAATGGATTGCAAAGTGGACTTCTCAGGATATTCCGCCATCTTATGTGACATTCCAATCCAGGACCATGTTTGTGTGTGCGTGTGTGATCTCTATCTGTGTTAGAAGTAAAAAAAAGAAATGACAAGCAGATTTAGGAGATGTGTCCTTCAATGCGACATGTTTATTAAACCAAATGATACACATGATTTGTCAGCATTCGATGGGCCTGGCTGTGATCACTGTGACCACTCCTCGTACTCCAGGGCAGCAAAGCGCTTGCAAAGTTATTTCAAGGAACAAGATGTGACGGGTGAGACCGGCTCCTCCCCAGCACCTGTGTATGAGTTTCCCCATATGGAAAAGGTTTGCTAAAAACACCTGTGATTCTTATATGTTCCAACAGAATATTGTAAGGAACATATGATGCAAAATCCACATGTATAAATTGCATAATATTCATATATTTTTAATCATACATGTCATATACTGCATGTCCTACACAAAAGCCATATAGATTTTCTTGGTGTAAAAACATAGGAAAATAATGCTAATTTAATATTCATGTCCAGCATATTTCTTAAAGGTGCCATCTGACATAATAAATCAAATCCTACTCCATATTCCATAACAGATGGGGGCAGTATACCTCCAGAAAATAAGTTGTGCTCCTACCATCGCGCATGTTATTCAAATCATTTGACACGATAGTAAAAGGTTGGAAGACCTAAATGATGAAGACCGCCTCATAGACGCCTGTCTCAAAAACAAGCTGGTGCATTTCGACGATATGGGAAAATAAAAGCTTGGGCAATTATTTTAAGTTTATGGTATTCCTTTTGTTCATATTACACTTTAATTGTTAGTTTGAATTAATTTGACAGACAGCATTGGCTGATGTTGATCCAGCTAGCGCCATTCAGAGCTGCCAACTCTCACAAATTCACCGTGAGACACACACAATTGACACTTAGCAAGCAGGTTAGTTAAGCTCTCAGATTCTGTCAATTTTATTACGCAATTCAAAGAATAAATACCGTTTTGGCGCTTGTACATGTTACACCACAGATCCCTAGCGCACGTGAACCGATCACCTCTACTAGCTAATGGAAAAAGAACATGAACTCTGTTGAAAGATACAGTATGCTACAACTTACCAAAATGTATTCCTCATGCATGATGTCGACCAATCATTTTTTGAACTCTTCCCTGAACTCAAATGTAGTAGTGGGCTGTATTTCCACATGACTGACATCAGGTTCAAGTACACACACAAGCCGGCGCGAGCACGACTCACTTCTGTACTGCAGTTTGGCTGGTGGTAACGCTGTCCGCCCGCATACCGCCTCCCATGGCCAGAACTGGTATTATGACACCTGCCGGGCCGGGGCTAGTAATTTAGCATGCTAATTTAGGTTTATATCTCGGCAGCACTATAACTTTTTAGTTTTTTAATGACATCATTACACTTATTTCTTCTCATTATTTTGATGCGTGTAGCTCATTTTTTGGATATTTTTACCTCAATTATTCCATATGGCACCTTTAAAGTATTAAGTTGACTTTCAAACTCACCCATAAGGCCACATATTGAGGCACATCATTATTATCTAGTCATTTAGTAATTGTAGTAATTTGCACATGAATTTACACTAAAAATGTAATGCTTTGGCTCATTCTGGTAATTAACATAGTAATTAACACTATTAGTTAAAAAATGAGTTATTGTGAAATTAATCCACAATTACATATTTAATTAATAGCAATTAATGTACAGTATTAACTAATACATTAACCTTACAGACTCTTAATTAGTTGCTAATATGGTAATCATTAATGAATAGCTTAGATAATCATTAGTTACACATTAATTCAGTATTATCTGTGCATTAGTTAAGCATGAATTAATGCTTATTAGTGCACCCGTATTGTAAAGTGTTACCGTTGTAACACAGTGAGACAGGTTAATTAATAACAACCGTATTCAATCACTTAAATCCATTAACCATCTTAAAAGCAGCAACCTAGCTACTCAGTGGATTTAGATCACAACCGTACATTCAGTGTACTTCATCTGTAGGTGGAGCCATCGTCCCCGCCCCCGTTTCATAGTGGGGACTAAGATCTTCAGACAAAGAAGTTACTGGTTCACAAACAACCTAGTCAAAGATGTCAGTTCGTTTCATCTATTATTATTTTAAAGACTTCTTTAAAGTAATTCAGTTTTACTTTTAAAACATGTAAAATACCAATTGCCCTCTGAATGGCAATGATTTCATTTAACATCTCTGTGTCTATGATCTTCAACTGAAACACTGTGCTTAGCTACAAACAGCTTATTATCACACAGGCTCAGATCACAGCTTTAGCTGACATTGAATGAGAGAGAGACTGAGGGATTCAGGACTGGTACTGCACTCTCATAAACTTCTAACATCAAACTTTATCTCATCGTTTAACTCTATTCCAACTTAAGGCATCTTTGCCAGAAATTACATATGGTTTCAAATAAACATATTAATTAGATTAGTCTTTTGCCCACATCAGGGAATTTAGGCATTACTAATTTTCACTCAGATTGAGTCTCTGTTGCACTGGCAGTTTTGCAGCCACAGCACACATCAGATTCAGATAAACAAACTGTTTCATTACAGCCAAAAACAAACTTATCTTTTGAAAGCTAAACATCAGCTTTTAGTTCTTTCATGGTCAACTTCTCAAGTTGTTTGTTTAATCAGCATTCAACAACTGCTAATAAAGTACTGCTTCTCCTTATTTGTTCTTAAATAAAAATCTAGTTCTCAATAATGTTTCTCATTTCTCAATCTCATTATCTCATTTCTCTTTAATCGTCAAGTTCTCAACCATAGTTAAATATTTGACTGAAGTTTTCTCTTGGAGTTTATCAATCTCCAATTAGGATTCACACTAACTTTGACGAGGCAAGCACTCTCTGCTTGTGATACGCTTGCAGTTATTGTAAATCATCTGTGCGATTAGTCTCTCTATATTATCTAAAATCTTTTTTAAAATGTTTAATTACAACACAATCATCCTTTTAGTTACTTTTATATATTTTGCAACATTTGTTGGAGTCCTTCATTTTACATCTGTTATTCATTAATTCATTACAATAACATTACTATTATAGATCTTTTCTTCAAAATGATTCACTTTAAAACTTCAATCTTTTAACCTTGTTTTTATTTCTTATTTCTCAGATGGAAAATGTTAATGTTGTCACTATCACATTTTCAAACGCCTTCTCGGTGGGCATTTACAGTTACGCGTTAAATCCTGCTGACCACAATTAAAACACTCTCTATCTGCTCCAACTTACTGCACACACTTGAAGCAGTGTGTCCCATTCAGGAATGCACACAGAGCCACTGATAAGCAGTTCTCTGTAATCTTTTACAGTGGCGGATTTAATCACAATAGCACAATCATAATCTTCATCATTATTATTAACAGAACATTCATTTTCATAAGCTGCATCGAAATGCTCAAAATATTCTAAGTTGTTTTCACAAAGTTTCAGTTTAAGTTTAATCACTTGCTTAGGGAAATTATTCCCGAAACTATTTTAGGGAAATAAATTCCCAGAATTTATTTTACTTGCTTTTTGTAATTATCATTAGCAATATGAGGCTAAACATTTTCATCTTTCAGTTTCTTTATAACCAGTCAAGTTATGGTTTAAATTTCCAATCAGAATCAAAACCCTGACTACATTTACTTAAGAATTTCTGCAAATTTCTTCAAAGTGAGGGCTTCAGAGCACAGCTGTTTACAGCGTTTGCTCTCTTCTGTCGCATTATTTGTTTTAGGACTGTTCAGATTACTGATCAAGTTATTCAATTTTTCTGCCATATCTTAATCATAGTTCATACTCACCTGAAGTTATTGCAGAAATGGAGGCGGCAAACTTTGAACAACCCAGCTTGGCTTCTGCGTGATGAAACTGCAAAGTATACTGCAAAATCACAGTTACATGTACTGGTCCACGCCAATTTGGGTCCCAACCTTTTATTTATTTTCCCCGGAATTGCTCCTGATGCATCCCTGGCAAACAACCCTGTTCCCTTTCGTAGTCACTCCGAGTTACGTCGGAATGACGGAGAATGGGGGTTTCGCATAGAAAGCCAATCCTCTTCGAGTATTTAAAAACGAGCCAATGGCATGAAAATGCCTTGGGTCTGCGGAATTTGCATAGCGTATCTCCGCCCCACCTCATGGGTATAAAGGGAGGAAGCGGACGCAACCGCAGTATGTTTTCGCTTCGGAGCCAAGAGATTTCTTCACTCCACAAGCCATTTTCACTGAGTTTAACTCTTCGAGACGAGCGTCCTCTCCAGCGTTGGTGTGACGGCGGTACCCAGCGAGATTCTGCATTGCCTGCGATCTGTGCAGTGGTCTGCCAGACTTTGCGCTTCTCCATGGTCGCCTCAGCGCTGAAAGAGTGAATTTCCTCCTCTCTATTGAAAGAGCTGCACGTGGCACGTCTTTTTAAAGATGGTTCGACCATGTTCTTCTGGGTGCGGTCGATTCCTGTCGTCCTCTGATGGTCACGATCGCTGCTTTGTGTGTCTGGGCATTCAGCATGCAGCAGCAGCGTCCGTGGATAAGTCATGTTCCTTCTGTGGGAACATGACCATCACAACACTTCGACCTAGACTCAATGATCTTACAGTGAGAGTCCCCGTGTCCGCTACCCTTTCTGCTTCCTCTTCCAAGGGAAGCACTTCGGCTCGCGGAGAGGGTGATCTGACGGTGACAGTGTGGAACAAACCCCCGACGCTTGTTCGCTGACGGACGTTCTGAGGACATTTCTCCGGGCCAGTTTGCGAACGTCCCTATTTCGTCCCTCACGCGTTTCCATGACAACACTTGCAAAATCAGGTCGCCCATGTTTGCTATCATCAAATGAAACTTTACAACTCAGACACGAATAATTAAACTAAAATATAAATGCAAATATTTGCATTGATTGTAAAATTAAGTTAATGCTAAAATGTTAGTGTGTTAATAAGATAATTTATGTTACATCATGTAAATTCTAATCACTAATTAAAGATTTAATAATAATACCACGAGTCTGTTTTCAACTGTTATAATTTAAATATCAAAAACATGTCAATTGATTCAATTGAATATGAGCTACAATTTATAAAGGCTATTCCACATGCACGAAGAGGTTGAATCCCAGGAGCTCTAAAAGAATGCATCGACTTCAAATGATGAATGCAGCCGAGGAAAACGTGAAGAATGAAAAATTGCTGGAAAGTGGATAATAACACAGGTAAGACAAATAAAAGTATCCTAAACATTTAGCCTACCTGTCAAACGTTGGTCAGGAGAAGGTGACTGGTTTTATTAAAAATAATTTATTTTAGGAAAAATATTGTTCTAATTATTGCACTTAAGACTGATGGCACATGCAGAACAAATAACAAAAAACAAAAAAAAAACATTGGAGAAACAAGCGAGTGACGATCAAATCATAGGATTAAATGCGCCTAAGCGAGTGACGTCATTCCTTATGTACGCGGTTTGTATCACAGTCTATGGTTTGTATCCATGGCAACGCTCTGGGTAGCGTAGTGACAGTTAACGGTCCTTCTCAGACGCAGCCTTGTGTTTCCTCTGTCCGTCGTCTGTCTAAAAGGTATTTCTAATTATATTATTATAAATTAGTCACCATAACCACTGTCCATCTTTAAATTATATGAAAATGTTACCTTTTAAACGTTTGCTGAAGTTGTCCGCAATGTACCGCTGATAACCAGTATATGCTAATACTACGAGCTACGAAGCTAGCAGCTGAAAATGAGACAACGTTACATTTCACATATTGATAAAATCATAACTGAATATGTTCCTTTTGTTGTTTTAGGTAACGTTAGACGCCAAAGGGGGAGAATTGCCATCGGATTAATCCCACAGCTGACCGACAAACACACACACACACACACACACACACACACAGCTGCCAGTGCCAGCGCATTTGAAGACACACACACGGAAATGGCACCTTTACAATTGTTTTAAATAAATAATTTACTTTGTTCCTTACACCGTGTCTGTTTTCTTTGGTTAGCCAGAAGTAAAATAAAATAAAATGATATTCAGGGGACTAAACGCGAAAGTCCCATAAACGTCCCGGATGGCCGCTGGTGGTCCTGGGAACGTCCTCTTGAACGTCCGGAGGACTCCAAGCGGACATCAAGCGGACTCCACATGGGGACGTTCGGGGGGACGTTCGCACAGGCCATTTAGGGGACGTTCTGGGGACCTTTTTTTGTTAGCTGGGCTGCCTCTTGGCAGGTACCGTCTGTTTCGTTCGGTGCTCCAGAGGATGATGCGATGTCGATTGCAGCATCACAAGGTGGGGTAGATTCCTCGGGAAGTGAGGATGCGGCTGCATTGCCTCCCTCGGGAGCGCCAGCGTTGCCCATGTCAGATCCTGAGATGACGGCCATGCTGTCTCGGGCCGCCGTGAGCATCGGGCTAGAGTGGAACCCTCCGCCCTGCCCCGATCGCTCACGGATGGATAATTGGTTTTTGGGCAAGGCTGCCGCCTCACGGCCATAGCCGACCCCAATTCCTTTTTTCCCCGAGCTGCATGAGGAACTGACGAAGACTTGGAAGGCTCCTTTGACCTCCCGTGAGCTCATCAGCTTCCCCCGCCTTTTCTCCCCTCGACGGCGCGGCTGCCCGTGGGTACGCTGGGATTCCCCCGGTGGAGCACTCTGTTGCGATGCAACTGTGTCCGCAGAGCGCATCCTCTCGGGGCACTCTTAAGCACCCTTCCAAAGCCTGTAAGTTCTCGTCGTCTATGGCGCCGTGATTCTATAGAGCGGCGGGGCAGGCGGCCTCCGCCCTGCATGCAATGAGCACCTTGCAGGTTTTTCAAGCAAAGCTGCTCAGAGACATGCACGAGGGTGGGACTGACCAAGGGGCTTTCAACGAACTGCAAGCTGCCACTGACCTCGCTCTCCGGGCGACTAAAGTGGCCGCTCACTCCCTTGGTCAGGTGATGGCCACCAGTGTGGTCCAGGAGCATCATCTTTGGCTTAACCTGGCAGATGTGCGGGATGCCGAGCGGACCCCCCTTCTCCCAGGCTGGCCTCTTCGGCGGTGCGGTCGAGGACTTTGCCCAGCAGTTCTCGACCGCCTAGAAGCAGACTGAGGCGATAAAACACATCCTGCCCCGACGGCCAGCTGCTGCCTCCACCCAGCTGTTGGTTCAGCCGCCCCAGCCTGCTCGCCGCCGAGGACGCCCCCCTGCGGCTCCCCTCCCTCCCGCACGACCCCAGCAGCAGCCTTCATCCCGGTCGCGTCGTGGAGGAAGCCGCAGGAGAGCATCACAGCCCCCTCAGGCTCCGCGCCTCGCTAAACGCCAGGCGAAGCGGCGTCACCCACGGGTGGGCAGCACCCTGAGTTGGTTAAAGAAAGACTTGACACCATCACTGAGCACACAGACTGGAATGAGTGTGCATGACGCCCCCGTGCATCGCCCCACTCATTCCCCTCTGTCTCTGAGAGAGTGGAGGGGAGCGTGTGTTGTCCCCGGACCACGCCGCTCCCCTCCCCCTCTATCGCCAGACCCCCGGCAGAACAGACCCCCGTGGAACGCTGGTCCTTCCCTGGTCTCTTCTGTCGGGGAGCAGGGCTCGACTGTGCACCCGCACGGGGTAACTCCCGTGCGCATGCCGGTCTCCCCGCCTCGCTGCCCCTCCGGGGGCGTCTATGGTTCGCATGACCCCGCTGGATCGGTTCCTGGGAGCTTGGTTAGAGCTCCCCGGCCTATCCCGCTGGGTCGCCAGAACGATCAGACTCGGCTATGCGATTCAGTTCGCACGGTCTCCTCCCCGCTTCCGGGGAGTTCGCTTGATGGTGGTCGGTGGCAACGCCCCAGTCATGAGAGCGGACATTGCAACCCTGCTGGCGAAGGGTGCAATCAAAACGGTCCCTTCAGCCGAGATGAGGTCAGGGTTCTACAGCCCCTACTTCATTGTCCCCAAGAAGACCGGTGGGTTACGACCGATCCTAGATCTCCGCATTTTGAACCGTACTCTTCACCGTTCAAAATGCTCACAGCCAAACGCATTTTCGAGTGCGTCCGGCTTCAGGATTGGTTTGCAGCGATAGACCTGAAGGATGCGTACTTTCATGTCTCCATCTTGCCTCAACACAGACCGTTTCTTTGGTTTGCTTTCGAGGGACAGGCATATCAGTACACGGTTCACCATTCAGGTCAGCTCTGTCGCCTCGCATCTTTACGAAGATCGTCGAGGCAGCCCTTGTTCCCCTTCGCGAACATGGGGTTTGCATCCTGAATTATCTCGACGATTGGCTGATCCTGGCGCACTCTCGAGAACAGGTTTGCGAACACAGAGACCTTGTGCTCCGGCACCTAGCCCGTCTGGGCCTTCGGGTCAATCGGGAGAAGAGCAAACTTTGCCTCGTGCAGAGGATCTCTTTACTCGGTATGGAAATAGACTCGTCGTCATGTCCGCGCAGCTTACGAGCGAGCGTGTTCACTCACTGCTGACTTGTCTTCGACAGTTCGAGGGCAAGAGTGTGGTCCCACTGAAACTTTTTCAGAGGCTCCTGGGGCATATGGCATCCGCAGCCGCGGCGCCGCCACTTGGACTGCTTCATATGAGACCGCTTCAGCTGTGGCTTCGCGATCCGAGTCCCGAGGTGGGCATGGCATCGCGGCTCGCTCAGAGTCCCAGTGACTCCAACCTGCCATCACACCTTCTTCCCGTGGTCGAACCTCAGCTTTTTACGGGCCGGGGTCCCTCTTTTGTGAGTTTCTAGGCATGTCGTTGTCTCCATGGATGCCTCTACCAGGTGTTGGGGAGCCATTTGCGATGGGCATGCTGCCGCGGGTTCCTGGACAGGATCCCAGCGCCTCATGCACATCAATTGCCTCGAGCTGCTGGCAGTACGCCTGGCCCTGCACCGCTTTCGAGCACTGCTCCGGGGTCAACACGTACTTGTCCGTTCGGACAATAACGCTACGGTAGCGTATATCAACCACCAGGGTGGTCTACGCTCACATCGGATGTCGCAGCTCGCACGCCACCTCCTATTATGGAGTCAGAAGCACCTGAGGTCCCTTCGTGCTGTTTACATTCCAGGAGACCGGAACCTGGCAGCCGACGAGCTGTCACGGATCCGTCCAATCTCCGGCGAAAGGCGACTCCATCCCCAGTCGGTCCAGCTGGTTTGGGACCAGTTCGGGTAAGCACAGATAGACCTGTTCGCCTCCCGGGACTCATCCCACTGCGCCCTGTTTTACTCCCTGTCCGACGGCACGCTCGGCACAGACGCCCTGGTGCACAGCTGGCCGCGGGGTCCACGCAAGTATCCGTTTCCCCAGGGAGCCTTCTTGCACGGGTTTCTGAGGGGAGCGAGGAGACTGAATCCTCCTCGCCCTCCCCTCGTGCCCTCTTGGGACCTCTCAGTAGTTTTAAGTGCTCTGCAGAGGCCTCCCTTTGAGCCTTTGCAATCGGTAGAGATTAAGTTTCTGTCCATGAAGACAGCACTCCTGGTTGCATTGGCCTCCATCAAGAGGGTAGGGGACCTGCACGCATTCTCCGTTGACGAAGCGTGCCTGGAATTCGGGCCGGCCTACTCTCACGTGATCTTGAGACCCCGGCCTGGATATGTGCCCAAGGTTCCTACCACTCCCTTCCGGGACCAGGTGGTGAACCTGCAAGCCCTGCCCCTGGAGGAGGCAGACCCAGCCTTGGCACTGCTCTGTCCGGTATGTGCGCTCCGTGCCTACGTCGACAGAACGCGGTGTTTCAGGACCTCAGACCAGCTCTTTGTCTGTTATGGGGGGAGCCAGAAGGGAAGGGCTCTCTCAAAGCAGCAGCTGTCTCACTGGATAGTGGACACCATTGCTTTGGCTTACCAGCAGCAAGGTCGACCGTGCCCCCTTGGTGTGACGGCCCACTCCACTCGGAGTGTGGCTTCCTCTTGGGCTTTAGCGCATGGCGCCTCGCTAACAGACATATGCAGAGCTGCAGGCTGGGCGACACCGAACACATTCGCGAAATTCTATAATCTTCGAGTGGAGCCTGTGTCCTCTCGTGTACTCGCTCGCTTCCGCCAGTACTGGACCCGCTCAGGTGTCTTCGCTTGCTCGCCATTCCACTCCTCGGACTGGATAAGTGCGATATTCCTCAGTTGAGTCTTCCGTTGAAGCCCTGAGTCCTCCAGCACTTCTGATGCTGGCACCAGTGCATTGCTCTGGACGCCTGCTAGGTGCCTCTGTGTGTACGGTTCCCCCCGGTAACTGTCACATGTGTATTCTCCACTGTAAGCCTCTCTGAGCATGTGTCTTCCCTTGGCAAGCCATCTGCCATTCCTGGAGTTAAGCTTCTAGCCACCCTTAGGTTGGTGACTCCAGTGTTCCCCCATATGAAGTCCCCTTGGGCCATATGTGTATTCTTAAGTCCTCCCTATGGTAGGATAGAGAGATAGAGTAGGTTCGCGGTGCCCTGGACCTCCAATCCAGGGATGTACTCTGCTGGGGTGTTGCTACACAAACAAATGCCCAGGCCCAGTGGGGCCCCCACAAAGCACGCTTCGCTTGCGCTGTCTGCTCTTGTTAAACCTTAAAGCAGAACTAAGTAACTTTTTTTACCTTAACTGAACAGCTTTGCAGTCATTGTAATGTTAATATTACTGATTTCGTGTTGAATGGTGATCATCTCGCACCCCCCTGGTGCCTGTGAGCCGCAAAACCACCCTTGCAACTTTGGGCCGGCGGCTCGCCGGCCTCAGTGTTAGGAAGTATCGTGAGATTTCAGGTCTCGCGAGGTAACGAATTGCTTTACGGCACTATACGCGCACACGCATGCGTACACGCCCCCGGCCATCCAGGAGCCGGCTAGCTATAAGAAAAAGGTAACGCTAGATATTGAATTCTTCAAGTTTTCGTGATGGCTGATGTAAAAGAAGAAGAAGACAGCTCGGAAGTGTTTATCAGAGAAACAAAGAAGAGAAACGGACCGGCTTTTTCAGAATAGAGAGAACTGAAAGAAAGCGAAGCCTGCAAAACCGATGCTGACCTGGCCTTCTTGCTGTTGCACTTGTAAGTATCTTTATAATAAACTGTGTTTAATGTTTGTATTTCTTGTAATTGTGACGTCGGGATGTTTGCTATTGTCTGTTTTTTTTTTTATTATATTATGCTCGCTGTCTGTTACCGGCTTACTAGTAGCAGCTACGTTAGATACTGTAACTTAGATGTTAGCATTTTCATTAGCAAACAAACTTGCTTGTTTTCTGTAAGTAAGTGTTTTGTCCGTTCCTCTATCAGGGTTTATTTGTGTTTCTCAGATCGCCTATAAATCGATATGAAATTCTACAAATTATGCATTAGTTTAGCTTGTCGTCAGCCTCAGAATTAGTAACGTTATACTGTGCTGCTGACTTGATAATGCATAAACCGACACGAGAGCTGCTAGCTAATAATGCAACTTTTTTATATTTATTTACCCACATTTACACAAACAGAACTATAAGTAAACGAGAAATTGCATTGCAACTTCACACATGCAACTCCATCTGTGCTATTTTGACCTTGTCTATAAATGATATGTTGATAAAAGATTGATACATTTTCTTTTTCCTTTTTAGCTACAAGCTTTGGCAAGTGTTATCAACTCCGAGGCACCCCAGACCACCAGTACCACCGGTCTCAAGCTTCAATAATAAAATAAACAAACTTGTAATAAACAAATTAAACGTGTTTGACTTTCTTTGGTCAATCGTTACGATAGACAACTCGGATCACCAGAAAAATGATGAATGTAACGTAACATGTATTTTGATAATGCATAATCAAAGTAGCTATAGCTGTAGGCTAAACTAAAAATAAATAAATAGCGGAAATATTTCTTATAGTATTATTGATTTTTAACCATAATGTTACTGATAACGTTTGGTAACACAATAAAAATATACACTATCTCAACATAATAATATTGTTCTGAGAATCATACCTCAGTGGACATGGCTCGGGCGTCAGTTTGGTTTGAAATGTGCTGGGGACAGAGACGCATTCGGAAGGGCATTTTCAAAAGTGCTGGGTAACGCATTCATTCTTTTTTCTCTTTCGAGTAGGTAATATTTTGAACGACGATGTCCATAGCTTCCTGATGCACATAAATAAAAATGAGCACAATACAGTGATGGTCCGGCCAGAGGTTCCGCACTCGAATAGTTTTTATTTCCCCCTCATCAAAACCAATAATGTTTATCAGTGGTTGAATTGATATAATGTTTATCAGTGGTTTTATATGTTTTGATGAGTGGGGGAAAATATACGAGAGAGGAATTAGAAACCATGAGAAAAAGGGACACGTTTGTGTGCATTTTTATTTGTGATTTCACCGGAAAGAATCTCCGCAACGGATTGAAGCGCGTTTCTGAGAGAAGCCAACACATTTCAGTGCTAGATCGCCTGTTATTTAACAAACAAATGAAACGAATGCTGTTAACTGGAGATGTTTTATTTGCATTGGTACATCTGTGCCGCGAGATGTTTCAAAAGTGGTGGGGACAAAATCCGTTTGTTCGCCGGCTTCTCTGAAAACAAATTCACATGGCCTGCCTGAACGAGATGGGAGGGGGAGTTGACAACGAGTTTACGACAGTTTTCTCATGTATATATACTCCGAAACTGTAGGGGGAGCTCGAGAGAGAAACCTGCGAGAAAACAGCAAAGAAGTTTCCAGTCTTACTGAGCGCTGCTTTAAACAGTGGTGGAAAGAGTACTGAAAAAACATACTCAAGTAAAAGTACCATTACATTCCAAAAAATGTAGTGTGAGTAGAGTAAAAAGTACTTGTCCAAAAAACTACTTGAGTAAAAGTAAAAAAGTAGCTTATTTAAAAGTACTCAAGAGTAGTGAGTAGTGAGTACTGAGGTGCGGATTCTAACCCTTATAATAAACACTGTGCACTACAATTTATACGTTTAAAAATGCACATACTGGAATTCACATTATACTTTGTTCTTTGTAAGAAAGATTGAAGAATATCTATCATCCATCTTTTTAAAATGCATCAAATCAGTACACTCATCACCATTTAAATCATATTATTTTGGGGGAAAAGCATTTAAAATTAGGCGAAAAGCCACTGTGCCTAAGCATGTTATTGTTTCACATAAAATATCAATATTCACAACTGTGCAAATAATTCAAAAACCTTTAGAGACTCATATGATAGTTCAGCATCACACACCAAGAGATGGGTTAAATAAAATAAAAAAATATCCAATTTCTCCAAACCGTTACCAATGTTAGTGTTTTGATAAATGAGAATTACTAATATTTTCAGATTACCTCAACTAATGCACTGAAAAAGGCTAAGATAATGAGCTAACACTAATTACACACTTTAATTCCATGCTATTAAATATGTTACAATTTAAACCTAAATGCATTGTTCTAGAAGGGTGGCATCATCCCTTACATTTTACACGGCTACATTTACTCACATTGTAATGCTGATAATATAATTTGAAAGGACAACTGTGCATTAAATAGGGAAGTTATATCCAGGAAACTTTTACAAAAGAAACAAACACACTTTGTCTCTGAAGTCTCGGCTAAGCTGTTTTATCAGCAGCATCCACACAAATATACGTCAGCATGGAAAATGTTTTTGCGCAAGTGCACTTGCCAAATGAAGACGGATCGCATAATGGATCAATCAAAAAACGCTGTTTATAGCTGTGCTAATTTCTTATTAAGTAATGCAGTTCAAGTTAACGACATGGTGCACTGATTCTGAATCTGGCGGCATGGCGAGCGCGAGACGCGGCAGTGCACAGATCGTGACGCGCGCCTCTCCTGTGATTGTGAAGTAAATGGGAGCGGGAATTCACCGCATTATGAACTCGTCTCGCAATTCCCCCAACCTCAGACCAAATAGGCCCTGTAGACAGGCCACCCAGATAGCAAACTGACATTGAATCAACGTGGAAATATGACATCGAAACAACGTTGATCTGACATAGTTTTGCTCATCGAATTAACGTTGAACCAACGTCAGACGCGTCATTCTTTCAAAACTAACGGAAAATCAACTTGAAATCAACGCATTGTTTCAACGTTATGAAAGCAAACCAATTTTCGATTTTCATTTAGCTTTGAAGAATGCCGCGTCTGATGTTGGTTCAACGTTAATTCGATGAGCAAAATCAACGTTGTTTCAATGTCATGAGAGACGTCGTTTCCACGTTGATTCAATGTCAGTTTGCTGTCTGGGCAGCCTATATAAATATCATATTAAGCAGAAATGTGAAATGTACCTTAGCATATTAGAGGAAGACGCTGATATCTGGATTGAATTGATGCGTGATGAATGCACTTCCACAGCAGTCACGAGTAACAGCAGGAATAGGCGGTTAAAGTTTTCTATGCTTAATTTGAATTGATGACAGTCACGAGACCGATTACTCGATCCAATCACGTTATGGATAAAAAATAAAATTAAAACAAGCATGTAACGAGTAACGACCACAAACAGAAGGAAAATAGCGGAGAAAAAGTACCGATACATCACTTAAAATATACTCAAGTAAAAGTAAAATTACACAATTTTAAACTTACTCAAAAAAGTACAATTTCTGAAAAAAACTACTTAATTACAGTAACGTGAGTATTTGTAATTCGTTACTTTACACCCCTGACCTTAAACAATGCTATCAGCGACTTTTTCTCTTTTATACTTTTTTTTTATTAAAGGGCACCTATTATGGAAAATTCACTTTTACATGGTGTTTGAACATAAATGTGTGTTGGCAGTGTGTGAGCAAAACCACCCTAGAATGATAAAAATCCATCCAGTAGTTTTTTTACAATCTCAATAAATCATATGCACTGCCTCAGAACGAGCTGTTCTGAGATCCAGCTCTTTGAGACGTAGAACGGGAGACAGGGGGTTGATTGACAGTGTGGCTGTGGCCTAGACCCCGCCCTCGGTGATCTGTACACACACCATCCTTCATTGTTTCAACGTCGACAGCCGGTAATGTCTCTGTTGGAAACGTTTATGTTCTGTCGTGGACTCGTGGGTTAATCCTGTTGTTGTGGTTTAAAAGTTAATCCTCAAGTGTGGATTGTCGTCTACTGTTTGCGATCCACCGTCACCTCCAGTAACAGTAAGTGTATTTTATGATTTTTGAGCAAATAGTCTTTTCAGTCAATGTCAGCCAATTCAACAACAAATGTAACCACACATTTATAAATATATATATTTTTAAAGGTATTGTATTAAAAACTGCATATATGTTGGTGTTCTGTAAGTTAGCCATCTTCTCACATTTGCCACAGAAGCACCTATGACAAGTAGCTAAACATTACGCCACAGGTCCCTCGCATAAATGTAATTTCGCTCGTACGTAGCAAACTTTATCACAGAATGTGTATGTAGTTTCAAAAAATTGTGCTAGTGTGTGTGTGTGTGTTTCATTTCAAATGGGACACTAATACAACTCTAAAGTACATAAAAGTATCAAATAACCATACCGAGACGTACTGGTCCATTCTCATTTGTTTATTCTGCCGGAGTCTCTTCATACTATTTATATATTCGGATTCAAACGTACTCTGAATGACATTCAATACGGCGCGTCTCTTCACTCTCTCAGTACCGACTGCCTGCCATAGGTATCAAGTTACGCCCTCATCCAATGGCAGGGCGGGGATATGCAGCTCATTTGCATTTAAGGTGGAATACCCCCTGAAACAGCTCATTTTTAAGCAGGCCCCAAAATGACATTTTCAAATGGTTATAATAAATTAACTGTGGGGTATTTTGAGCTGAAACTTCACAAATACATTCTGGGGACACCTGAGACCAATATTACACCTTGTAAAAAGGGGCATAATAGGTGCCCTTTAAGGATTTTCAAATAATACAAACATCAAAAACAAAAATAGACAAACAATCAACAAACAAACCCCGGGCGCTGCAAGTTGAATAAATTGTACAATATACAAACATGTCAGTATTGCAAAGAAAAAACAAAACAAAAAAACCATGAAAATATTTTTCAAAATAAAGTTATTCAAAATTTTAGCAGAAAGGATTGGAGAGGTTCCCAAAGTCTCCTGAAGTTGTCCTGTTTGTGGTTGAGGTCATAAGTTAATTTCTCCAAGGGGAGAAAGGCTGACAGCTGGGAAATCCACATAGAAATAGTAGTAGACCATTTCAACAAAATACATTTCTTAGCCAGGAATATGAGAGCTGTAATCAGAGGTTTAAAGTCTGAGTCAAGCAGGTCAATAGGAATGTCATTCAGCAGAAAGAGTGAGGGAGATAAAATGAAATATTTTCCTGTTATCTCCTGTATTGCAGAGTGAACCCCCTTCCAGAATGGTTGAATAAGAACACAGGACCAAAATACATGAAACAAAGTGCTCTTACAAGTCTTGCATTTGAAACAGAGGTCGGAACAACCTGGAAACGTTTTATGCAAACGAACAGGTGTAAAATAAATTTTATGAAAGAATTAAAAATTTTGCTCATGTATGGAAATTGAGGTGCATTTTGGAAAAATACCATCACAGATCCTGGTCCAATTGTCGGGGCCAAACTGAACTCCCAAGTCTCGTTCCCACAATGGCTTTAGAGAATCGTAAACTGAGGAGTCAGAGTAAGCTAGTAAGGTATAAAGTCTGGAAATAAGCCCCTTGAATTAATTGACTGACATTATAGTTTCTTCCAATTCCGATAAATTGAATCGAAATTTATTTTGCTTTATAAGAGACTCTAAAAAGTGCCGAATTTGTAGGTATTTAAAAAAGTCTTCAGAGGGTATATCAAACTCTGTTCTAATTTGTGAAAATGATTTCAGAGTTTCAGAGATAAACATTCCTGAAAAATCAGACAGACCTCTAAAACCCCAATCCAGCAGCCCGATGCTTCTAATCTGAGTGGGAAAGTCTGGGTTCAGAGCCAGGGGGGAGTGAATGGAGATATTTGGGGGAATGTTCATATGTTTTTTTCACATCCCTCCAAACTAGTAATGTATTATGGACAATCATGTTGTCAGTGAGAGAGTTTAACTGAGTGTAGAGAATTGAGGCGAATCAAACACAACTTGATCAAATTAACCTCTCATGGGATTAATTCACATGGATTCAACACTCCAAAGGATCTGGACACCACATTCCAAACTAGTCCCAAGGCGGCTCCATGCTGTCTGCAGAGAAGGACTTTTATTGCCCCACAGGCCCAAGAGATGGGCACTAAACAGGAAGAACATGTCAATATGTTAATGGTTTTACCATGACAAATCGGCTCAGAAATGGTGGAACAAGAGACCTGACCACCAAAAGCCTGACCACCTTTGACCTCCCTCAGCATCATCTCTGTTGAGCGGGACAGAGACATAACACAGACCCCTACTCCTTGAACATACCACGACCTCACTGTTGAGATCTCTCAAAGATCTCACACATAAAATCATATAAACTTACCACAGAACAATTCATGGACTTATAACCAAACATCATAATTCTTATTATGTGTTCCTACAATTCATATGTTGATGTGTTCTGCTTATATCACATATTAATCATGTAATTGTTGTTAACTATTAACTCTTGTAATTGTTATACAACCATTAGAAGTGTGAATGCCTCGTTTACTCTCAAACGAACCGTATTCTCGTAATTCAAAAGATGGCTTGATTGAAATCGGTGTAAAAGGTTTTGTTTTATGATTATAATAATCATAAGGTTTAAACTATGGTCTTTTGTCTCTCTGCTAAGTGCTGGAGACCAGCTCACAGACCATGCATAAATTATGGTAAGCAAGAAGTAGATCCACCTCCTAAAGTGATGCCATTATCTCATTGGCCAGAAGTTTCTGGGAGTTTTAAGTTAAAGACCCGAACAAAGGAACAAGACCTCATGTTCCGTCCCTAATGTTCATGTGCAGTTAGATTTCTGTTCGTGTTTCCAGTTTGTAACTGTTAAGTTCGTGCCTCTCTCTAAAACCAGCAAGAGAGTGTTCTGTTCTTGCTTCTCTCTGAAACAAAGAGCGTGTTCGCATGCTTCTACATCGGCTAGACCAAATTCTACCAGCAGACACAATAACCCATCCAGATCGGGGTTAAAACAGCTTCATTTAAGCCATCTAACTCGCCTTACTTCCATTTCTTTCCTTTATTTTCTTTTTCGTGAAAAGTCTCGGTTCAAAGTTAAGTTTGCTGCAAAGTTCGTTTTTAAACGTCTTCCTGCAACGCGCTTCGAAATCGTAAAGACTTTTCATTCGGCTGCTAGTCACACGTGACAGACAAGCTCAGGATCTTCCATCCAGGCACTTCAAAGACAACCCGCCACGAGGACCCGGGGAACCGCCCTTCGATGCAACGCAACAAAGGAATCCCCTAAGCCACGCAAAGACACAAGCAAGTACTTCAGACTCTTAGCTGAACTGGTGCTTTAATGTAAATTGAATAACCTCTCTAAGAAACGAAGTTTCAAATTTTTCCTAGCCTGATTTAATTTTAGCCTCTGCTTTGAACGCTCTGTTTGAAGGGGCGTGTCTGCTGTGGGATTCAATGTAACCGCCCACTGCTGTGATTAGCTGACATGCTTGCATATGAAATAGCTACATATTACATGTGAAACTCTCTTGAATACTTTTACTATTATACGTTTTTACTATTAGATATCGAGATTACTGAATCGTGAGAAGTTTTTGAAGTATTTAGATTCTCATCACATAAAATGTTGCTGTGATGAGCAATGAGAAGCAGATGACAGTCTGTCGATTGCGAGAATGAAGATCTTATTGTATAACGCAGTTTCTGCACTCTCTGCTTTCACCAATGTAGACACGATGATGTACATACATCAAGAGCTTCGTTGTGCAGTGTAACGCAGTTTCTGTTCTCTCTAAAGCCCCAAACTCGTCCACTCTCGTCGAGGTAAAAAGCTGCACTTGAACTCACCGAGAGAACTACAGCCGACTGACAGCTATAATGTGCGTTCTGCACCTGCGTTTAATGAGCCAACTGTGTATTTCTGCAGATATATTAGTCTATATTCGTCATTCAAAAAGGAAAACCGACGCTGCCGGCTGCAGATACACAACGTAAACAAAGCAGCGTGTGTTTAACGTTTAGAATATCAATCCTGCTAAACACTTTCTTTAAATAAGATTATGTTCATCCTAATTAAAGAAACGATGTGAAGTTGATATTTTAGTCACTGGCTTGTACTGATGCATAAACAGTACTAAAACAGTAAATAAACAGTAAAAACAGATTTTGAGAGAAAGATTAAAGGATTAGTTCACTTTTGAAAAAACTTTTGCTTTTACTTTTATAAGGACAAATGCTAGCCTTGCTATATTCTCTGAGGCGCGTTTGTAACGTCACGTAATACGTAATTACGTTCAAAAGGTCACAGGCGACGTAGCCGGAAGTACAGAATCAAAATCGTCCGACATCGTTGTTTTTCCTTTTAATTCCTTTTTTTGTAAACGGTGTTTGAGTTAGTTTGCACGTTCAACCTATGCGTTCAACTTGTAAACACTGACTCTGTACTTTCGGCTACGTCGCCCGTGACCTTTTGAACGTAATTACGTAATACGTGACGTTGCAAGCGCGCCTCACAGAATATAGCAAGGCTAGCATTTGTCCTTATAAAAGTTACATTTTTGGAATAAGTTTTGAAATAACCGATCGTTTCGCATGATAAGACCCTTATTCATCGTCTAAAATCGTTTAAAGACATTTGAAGCTGCATCTGAAACAGTTTTTAACCGTCTTTTGACATCCGGTTCCCATTGAAGTCCATTATATGGAGAAAAATCCTGGAATGTTTTCAGCAAAAACCTAAATTTCTTTTCGACTGAGGAAAGAAAGACATGGACATCTTGGATGACATGGGGGTGAGTAAATTATCAGCAAAAGTTTTTTTCAAAAGTGAACTAATCCTTTAACTTACCTGTCTCCTGCCTGTTTGGACCAAAACTTTGGGAGTTGAGTCGGCGCATTTCCAGAGAAAATAAAATTAACCCATTGTTTCTTCAGAGGCGCGGATGAAGGAACTAAAAAAATACTTTTGTGTTCATTTGTACATCTGAACCCTGAGCAACTGCCATGCTTCGCTCGTTTGCAAGCCATGATATTTCTCGAGGAAAAACTCAAATCTCCTATTTCTCTAGGAAAAAATAAAATCACGCCTGCGCGTGTTCGTACTTCCTGTTCCTAGCTCGTTTTCTCATTGTCGGGCCAAATTCTTTGGGCAGGCAAAGCAGAGAAAGGGGAGTAACCTTTCCCCCGTATGACGTTATAAGGGGAGATTCAAGATCAGCACGTCTGAGCTGCAGACAGATGCAGAGAAGAGAAAAATAGCCAAAGCTCGGTTTACACTGATTGAAAGTTCTAGACACGAGAGGACCAAATACAGTCTAGGGGAACTCATATTAATGTTAAAAAACTTCAGAAAATGAAAATTTAATGTCAGGGGACCTTTAAGGGATTTAAATAATTTTAAATTAACGTGGAGATTTGTGAGAAAATCGGGACACATGTCGGATTGCATCTCTGTCAGCAGCGGCTGATCTTAAAGTGCCATTAATGTTAATCAAAGAACAAATGTAAGAGTGAATGACTCACTCAGACCTGGAGCCAGGAGGGTTATTATACCGGTAGCCTAATAATCATCAATGCACTCCTATATTTTAACACATCTCCGGCAAACGGCTTCTTCACGCAAAAGAAAAACTCTTGAAAACTCTCATAAAGCACAGTGAAATTCAGCGACATATGGCTTTTCCTGATGGATCGTGTTTGTTCTTTAACTTTATTTTATATGTGCAACTCGCGTAGCCTACAGTATAAGGTGTGAATGTCGGTCTACATTTTTTGAAAAAATTTTTATTTATGATAGAATCAAATGTTGTTTGTCTTTTGTATTGCTTTATCTACAACACATGAGGGTAGTAAGGTAACGGTAGTACAGGAGAGAGACTTTATTTGATTTCTCTTCAAAATGTGTGTGTGCGACTGTGCGTGGTCCGTGTACTTTTTCGTCCATTCATTATTCTATTTCGGAATGAAAGATGACATTTAAGAAAGGGTGCAACTTGGTTTTTTGTTTAAAAGAAAAAATAATTAGAAATGGCTGTATTTTGTTTTCCTAATGTATTGTTATCATCAAATAATAGTATTAGAAAATTGGATGACATTTACAATCATTTTTTAATCTGTAATATTTATTTGTACGTTTATTGTATTTCAAATGACTCAGAGCCGGTGTTGTGCCTATTTTCCACCCTCCGCCAGCGGAGCGCTGATGAGGGGGCGTTCACATTAACACATGTCACCACTCACCACTCTTTTGCCATGTTCAATATTCTCCCCAACACTTTTTAAAACATCTTCGCGGCAAGGATGTACAAATACAAAATAATAAAACATCTCCAGTTAACTTTCAGACCATTCAATTTGTTCGTTTGTCAAATTAGAATCCATCTAGCTCTGAAATGTGTTGTTTTTTTAAATCAAGTGATCACTTTTTGGCAGGTAACATACTGCATTATAATGGTTGTATTGGCCCTTTACAGGTATTTTAATAGGTCAAAAGTACTGGGCGAGTAATAATCAGTCAGATTTAACCTCATTAATATAAGCAACACATTTCAGTGCAGAAATAACCTTTCAATCAATAAGTAGAGGCTTCAATCACTGAAGGTTGGTTGTAATAATGGTTGTACTGGGTGAGTGATGTTTATTTGCACGTTATGTCTGCTTGATCCACATAAAAGCAACTGCATTCGTAAAGTGAATGGGCGATACACCTGTAACACGCGGCGCGCGCTCCCGCGGCCGGCCATCAATCTTCGGCGGACCATCACTTTTCGGCTACGAGTCATTTGAAATACAATAAACGTACAAATAAATATTACAGATTAAAAAACGATCGGAAATGTCGTCCAATTTTCGAATACTATTGTTTGATGACAACAATACATTTGGAAAACAAAATACAGCCATTTCTGATTTTTTCTTTTAAACAAAAAACCAAGTTGCACCCTTTTGTAAATGTCATCTTTCATTCCGAAATAGAATAATGATTGAACGAAAAAGTACACGGGCCGTGCGTGTATTTTTTTATATATATATTATTATATGGGGGGGAAATGTGTATAAATATCGGTATCAGCCAAAATGAGTTTGCAAATATCGGCATATCGAATATCGGCCAAAATCCAATAATTTGCGTCCCTACCAAGTGTCTCACACTGCATTTTCCAACATGACATCATGACTTTTGCGTAAACATATACGCCACTTTCGCGCCAGGTGGCGTGTTATCTCTACACATTTTGAGCTATCCGCGTGTATCCGCGTGTATGCGTATATGTCTACGCCATTAACGTCCGCGTCATTCCGCGTGTCTGAACACGCAGTCAAATCTCCAGTCATAAATGCCATTAACCCCAGTGACGGTTAAGTTTAGGGATGGGGTTGAGGTAAGTCATATCTTTTTCTTTCCTAGGATGGTAAGGGAACAGTCATAAATGCCATTAACCCCAGTGATGGTTAGGTTTAGGGACGGGGTTGAGGTAAGTCATATATTTATATAACGTTAAGTCAACGACGTTCATAAACACGCTGAAAGGCGATTATGCGTCTTGATAACACGCCAAAAATGGAAATACGAATTGGTGTGTCATACACACGCTATTTCATGAGATCAGTCTGGCATTTTCGCTCAAATTGACCTTTTCACTTGCACATTGCTTGCTTTGTTTGAGACGAGTTTTCCTTTACAAAGCAGATTGAGTTTGTTTGCAAATGCTGGATTTGTTTGTTTAATTATGGCACAATATTAATTCCATTGAATAACCCCTATTTCAAAAAACAGTGGCGTGTTCCTGCATTAACTTGCAGATTCATTTTAAGCATAATATAAGCCTGTGGTGAAGAGTAACTGAAAAGATTGTCTCTGATTCTTTTTGTTTTTATTACAGACTACTTCCAAAATCATGTTTCCACATCTGAGATGAAGGCAGTGAAAAGAACGAAGTGGAATAAGAATAAGCTCTTCAAAAAACACAACTTCTCTGAATAATGTGGGGGAAGATGTATGCATAATTTGTAAATAAACAGTTTAAATACATTGTCTAACTCTCAGCCTGTTATTTGAAATAAAATAAAAATAAAAATCACGTTATTTGTTGCATTGCAGTTTGAGACATTCACTGTTTTGTACCTTAATTCATTATTGCAGATGTGTGAACTTATTTGGGATATTCTGGTTGTATTCCAATGGTATTGTACAGCATTTTATTTGTATTGCATTTCAGTAGTATTGTACTTTAGTCGAATTATGTATTGCAGTGCTACCGCAGCTATATTGCAGTATTATTGCAGTACTACCGCAGTTATATTGTAGTACTACTGCACTTATATTGCAGATCTACCGCAGTTATATTGCAATACTATGGCACTTATATTGCAGTACTACTGCACTTATATTGCAGAACTACTGCAGTTATATTGCAGTATTATTGTAGTACTACTGCAGTTATATTGCAGTACTACCGCAGTTATATTGCAGTATTATTGTAGTACTACTGCAGTTATATTGCAGTACTACTGCAGTTATATTGCAGTATTATTGTAGTACTACTGCAGTTATATTGCAGTATTACCGCAGTTATATTGCAATATTATTGGAGTACTACTGCAGTTATATTGCAGTATTATTGTAGTACTACTGCAGTTATATTGCAGTATTATTGGAGTACTACTGCAGTTATATTGCAGTATTATTGCAGTACTACTGCAGTTATATTGCAATATTATTGGAGTACTACTGCAGTTATATTGCAGTATTATTGTAGTACTACTGCAGTTATATTGCAGTATTACCGCAGTTATATTGCAATATTATTGCAGTACTACTGCAGTTATATTGCAACATTATTGGAGTACTACTGCAGTTATATTGCAGTATTACCACAGTTATATTGCAGTATTATTGTAATACTACCGCAGTTATATTGCAGTATTATTGTAATACTACTGCAGTTATGTTGCAGTTCTACTGCAGTTGTACTCCAACTACTGTATACTGCAATAATGCAGTTTTTTCGTGTCCAAAAAACTGCATTTTCTACATGCAGTATTACTTCTACAACCCGAATTCCGGAAAAGTTGGGACGTTTTTTAAATTTGAATAAAATGAAAACTATACGACTTTCAAATCACACGAGCCAATATTTTATTCACAATAGAACATAGATAACATAACAAATGTTTAAACGAAGAAATTGTACACTTTTATCCACTAAATGAGCTCATTTCAAATTTGATGCCTGCTACAGGTCTCAAAATAGTTGGGACGGGGGCACGTTTACCATGGTGTAACATCTCCTCTTCTTTTCAAAACAGTATGAAGACGTCTGGGCATCGAGTTTATGAGTGTCTGGAGTTTTGGTGTTGGAATTTGGTCCCATTCTTGCCTTATATAGGTTTCCAGCTGCTGAAGTGTTCGTGGTCGCCTTTGACGCATTTTTCGTTTAATGATGCGCCAAATATTCTCTATAGGTGAAAGATCTGAACTGCAGGCAGGCCAATTCAGAACCCGGACTCTTCTACGACGAAGCCATGCTGTTGTAATAGCTGCAGTATGTGGTTTTGCATTGTCCTGTTGAAAAACACAAGGCCTTCCCTGAAATAGACGTTGTCTGGAGGGGAGCATATGTTGCTCTAAAACCTTTATATAGCTTTCAGCATTCATAGTGCCTTCCAAAACATGCAAGCTGCCCATACCGTATGCACTTATGCACCCCCATACCATCAGAGATGCTGGCTTTTGAACTGAACGCTGATAACACGATGGAAGGTCTCCCTCTTCTTTTGTCCGGAGGACACGGCGTCCGTGATTTCCAACAAGAATGTCAAATTTGGACTCGTCTGACCACAGAATACTTTTCCACTTTGAAATAGTCCATTTTAAATGAGCCTTGGCCCACAGGACACGACGGCGCTTCTGGACCATGTTCACATATGGCTTCCTTTTTGCATGATAGAGCTTTAGTTGGCATCTGGAGATGGCACGGCGGATTGTGTTTACCGACAGTGGTTTCTGAAAGTATTCCTGGGCCCATTTAGTAATGTCATTCACACAATCATGCCGATGAGTGATGCAGTGTCGTCTGAGGGCCCGAAGACCACGGGCATCCAATAAAGGTCTTCGCCCTTGTCCCTTACGCACAGAGATTTCTCCAGTTTCTCTGAATCTTTTGATGATGTTGTGCACTGTAGATGATGAGATTTGCAGAGCCTTTGCAATTTGACGTTGAGGAACATTGTTTTTAAAGTGTTCCACAATCTTTTTACGCACTCTTTCACAGATTGGAGAGCCTCTGCCCATCTTTACTTCTGAGAGACTCTACCTCTCTAAGACATCCCTTTTATAGCTAATCATGTTACAGACCTGATATCAATTAACTTACTTAGTTGCTATAGATGTTCTCCCACCTGAATCCTTTCTAAATTTATTGCTTTTTCAACCATTTGTTGCCCCCGTCCCAACTATTTTGAGACCTGTAGCAGGCATCAAATTTGAAATGAGCTCATTTAGTGGATTAAAGTGTAAAATTTCTCAGTTTAAACATTTGTTATATTATCTATGTTCTATTGTGAATAAAATATTTGCTCATGTGATTTGAAAGTCGTATAGTTTTAATTTTATTCAAATTTAAAAAATGTCCCAACTTTTCCGGAATTCGGGTTGTAAAAAAACTGCAGTAATTTTTTGTAAGGGTTGTATAAATATGTTTGAGTCTTTTTTCTTTTCTGACGTAGCCTACTCCAGTTCTTGTTAAAAACATACTAGACATGCAAATTCTGTGCATTTTGGTCACTTTTTGTGTGAAATCATATTTATTTTCTCCATCAAAAGTGTACTTTCACTTGAAATGAGCGTGAGCACAACGTTTCACTGCTGCTTACGCGACGCTCCTCCTCACGGTGAATGCACTCATAGATTAACATGCAAGCCGAAAAACATATGCACTACTCACGCTCGGTGGCCGCAAATCCCGCAATCAGCTCCGGTTGCCGTTTCGCAGCCGTAACGCGCCGCAGATGTGGCAGTAAATAAGGGGTTAAACGGCCGTCACGCTTTTTCTGTCAGTGGTATAGAGTACCGGCTACATGCAAGAAGTAGCGGTACGCAACAAAAAGTGCAGGTACGCTTAAGAGTAAAATGTAGATGTGCCGGTGTTGTGCCTAATTTCCACCCCCTGCCAAATTATTACCCCCCTCGTTGAAGTCAGTACCTGATTGCCTAATCCTAACCCCGCCCCTAATCCTACCCCCTCCCCCACAACTAATCTTAAACCTACCAATGCTAGGGGGGTACTGCGTACCGGTGAATACCGCCCCACTACGAGCACTGTTCACATTCCCATAGCGCTTAAATCAAGTGCAGCATTGAGTGTAGCTTTTGAAAGGGAACGTCTCAGGTTACTTGACTATTAACCCTGTTCCCTCAAAAAGTGGTAACGAGATGCTACGTTTTATTGCTGCACTGGGGATGTCCCATGACTACTCTTCAGACAAAATCATACCTGCTGATGCATCTGTGGCACATCTAATTATATAGCCTCTGACGTGCACACATTCCAATGACGTCACTGTCCAAAGCTATAAAAGCTGGAAGTCAATTCCATTGATGTGTTGCACACATATGTGTGTGTTGCACTCTTTCCAAATAAAATATATTTGTGTTTAAGTGTCTCTTTATGGAAGTACTATATGTATGCTATATTAAAATGGACAAAATATATTTGTCTTATTATATTGGGCTTCTTCTTCTCACTTTTAAATCTCTGCATGGGTTGGACATACGTTCAGTCATGTCTGCAACTTGACAAATATGTTATCAATATCATTACAATTAGATTTTAAATTAAAACAATGAATGGTCTATACGTATTTTGGAGATTACAGTTTTGCTAACTTATATTGGGCTTTATTAAAATTTATGAAACTATAATGAATTAATATGCTTTTTTTCCTTTTCTTTTTACTTACTTAATTAATTAAACTTACTTACTTAATTTATTGAACAATTTTCACAATCTTTTAACTGAGATCTTCGACGGATTTGCTATCCTGTGGCTCCATCTAGTGGATAACATTAGTATTAAGGCCTTCGTCTCTGATACAAATGGCTGATACTTGGCTTTTTAATGATTACTTTATTACTGATAATATAGCCATAACTCAAATTCACTGATTCGTGGTAGGCTACATTATTTCATGCTTTAACAGTTGAATTTCCCTCTTCCATTTTAAGCTAAGCCGTAATTATTATAGCACTTGTTAAATAGTTTAAATGTCGATTACATTCAGTCTTGTATTAGCCTACTATAACACTGTGATTCAGTTTGTTTGCGCGCAAATCAGTCGCCACTGCTCTTTATTAATATAAATAACTTTAGAGTAAGAAAAATCCAGACATAGCAATTTTCATTCTGGTTGTATCTTTCCGGAACATGTGATTAAAGGAGTTACTGACATAAATAGCTTGAAATATCTCACCGTAGTTTGATCCATGCCCTTCTCCACATTTCCCGAATAATCTAAAAATACGCAGTTTCATACTGGCTTCATCAAAATTGTAGCCTACTTTCCGCAGGTAAAAATGATTCAAGCCAGAGAAGCAGCCAGATGACGGACTGCTGTGCCACAAAGTGGGTGGGTCTGGGTACATTATGACCTTATCCCAAACTATAAGTGTGGAAACGATCTTGTCCGTGCGGACTTCTGCGAGACTTATGAGTGTGCTGAATATGCCTCCACTGACAGCTGTGAAATTACAGATGGTGAGTATGATGTAGCTACTTAGTGCCAGCGACACTTCAGTAAACCTTCTGTTTAGTTTTGTGTTGTTGTTTTTTTTTTCTTTCTGTCTTTTTTTTCTCAATACATGATGCTGTTTTACATAATATGAAAAGATTATAAATTATGTTGAAAGCTATTAAATCGCGTTGTGGTTGATGCTTAACTTACAGGGACATTTTATGTTCTGTCAAGCAGCGCAGGTGAATGAACCTGCCAATCAATTGGTCTTTTCGTGCGAAATCTACAAAAACGTTCGCATTTGGTGAATCATATCGGCTTGTTGAATAAGTCGAATAATTTTTATTAGATGCCCAGAATGCTGTCTATTTTGGCTACCTATATGTTATGTTAATACATTTATGTTGCTTTATTTACGCAGAATGCTTGGCTTCTCGTGTGCCAAGTACATTGTGTAATAAAAGTGTCCCTGTAGGGAATTTGCATCAAGAACCCAGTAATGTGGCATCATATTTATTCTTTTAGTATTTTTCCCCCCTAAAGGTGTTATAAAACAGTTGAAAATATTTCTGAAAATATACCTTACTGGAATTTGGAGTGTAATTAGTTAAGCCTACATATTTTGCCACATTATTAGCCTACATTATTAGAATATTATTATAATAGTATGTAATAATTATTATAACAGTATGTTATAATAATGTGGATATACAGTATGTATACCATATAATATTATGCCATTACAGTACTGTAATGGCATAATATTATAATAGTGGTTTTTGGATTTTTTTTTTATTATTGTTATTAATGAAGTGGAGACTGTGGTTATGAGTGAATATTACCCTACCCCTAAACATAAATCCTACCCAAATGCAATTGATAATCATTATAGACACAGATATAAATAACCTGATATTTGCAAAGCATCAGGTATACACAATGAGTACACCGAGGGTTTCCATATTAATGTTGGTGCACCTCATACTATGTTTGATCTGTATGGTTTCACTGTCCTTCACTCTGTGTAGATTTTTGTACAGTTGTAGAGGTGTGCTTTGCATGTGTAGCTCTTTGTGGTTCTGAAACATTATTTGCATATTTGCATGAATGTTTTGGAGATTATCAAACATCATTGGACTTTCCATGTCCCTTTTTTAGGAAGATGTTTTTTTTTTATGAGGCCATGTCGAATAATGAGGTATGGTGGTTGAGCTGGGCTTTAGTATGGAAACTGTGAAGTTGTTATCAAGGAGAGGTTATCAGTTATCATGAAAGAGTCTGAACTTCCCTAAATGGTGTCTCTCTGTTCGGCTGTTGCTATTACCTTGAGGAGGTATAAAACTTGTTTTCACAGTTCATCTGTACAATAGTAGAGGCCATATGATACATTAAATAAGTTATGAATATGGTAACAGATTAAAGTGTAGCTTATTCATAACTAGTAGTTCTAATCAAGCCGAAGGCCATTTTAATGCTTGCTAGACAGCACTGTTTTGAAATACCTCTTAATTTGACTTTTTTTAACCATCTTAATTGTCTGAAATTAATTCATAGCTTAATATGCTCCATGCAGAAACTAGCCACGATTACATGAAAGTTTTTTTATTTCAATTGGAATGCAATCAACATGATTTCAACATGGGGGAAGTTATGGCATAATGGTTAGAGTCAGACTTGTAACTTGAAGATTGTGGGTTCGAGTCTCAGTACCAGCAGGAAATGTAGGTGAGGGGAGTGAATAACAGCACTGAAGTTACTCTTCCACTCTCATTACCCGCAACTGGTGCCGTGCAGTAAGGCACCTAACCCCCAATCGTTCCTCAGGCACCACAGCAAAAAATGGTTGCCTACTGCTCGGGGTGTATATGTGTGTGTGATCGACACTCACTGATGTGTGTGTGCACATGGATGGGTGAAATGCTGAGCAAAAATTCCAGGTATTGGTCACCATACTTGGCTACACGTCACTTCACTTTTTATGACTTTGAGTTTACATGATTGTGAAATAAAGTGATCAGAGTTTCCGGTAACACTTTATTTTTAAGTTCCCTTTGGAACATTTGGTTGACATAAGTAACTTTGCAACTACATGTTAACTGACTCTCATTAGAGTATAAGTAGACTGCTTAATATCTGCAAACTCCAACCTCCAACAGACATTCTACTGACCATAAGTAATTTTGCAACTACATGTCAGCTCATTCAAACCCTACCAGTCTAATGACAGTTAGACATGTAGGCTCAATATTACTTATAGTAAACGGAATGTGTGGGAACATCAAAATAAAGTGAATCTGAGTTTCCCGCTGTTGTCCCAACCTAACCATACTCCTTTTCTTTTTTTTCTTTTTTTTTAATGTAGACTTTATATAATATTAATAAACACCATAAAATGGTAATTATCGATGCGGGAATTGTGTAACACATAAACATCTGTTTTCTGTCATACAAGAACTGGTAAAAACTATCAAATCAAATCTGTGATCACCTGTGTTTCTACTCATGTTGTTTATTTGATTTGTTGTCCTTGTGGTCTAGGATATGTGGGAAAAACATCACGTCAGTTGAAACAAAGAATAAGTGAACATAAAAGTTTGATTAGAAGAAAAGATACAAATTATCCAGTTGCGACTAATTTTTTAACCTTTAATCATGATGTTTCCTCTTTATGGTTTTGTGGGATTGAAAAAGTGAGTATGCCACTTAGAGGTAGCAATGTTGAATTGTTCCTGCAGAGACGTGATCTCTTTTGGATTTTTACTCTCCAGACTTTATCCCCTCGAGGAATGAATGACGAAGCATTGTTTAATGTAATGCTATAAAATGTATTGCTTTAACTGTTTTTCTTTTTCTTTTCTTTTGTTGTTGTCTTCAATGATTGATGTGATGATAGACAATGCCGTTCACACCGTTCACAGTCTTAATGCTCAATTCAGATTTTTTGCTCAGATACGATTTTTGGTTTGGCGTTCACATTACCTTTTAAAATGTGGCCTATATCTGATTCCAATGTGAACTGTTTGCATGTTTCAAACTAACCCGCATGCGCAAAAGAACAATAACAATGACATTATACAGCAGCATGCTGTTGCACTAATGTTCGTGTGCAGGAACTAAGCATTTACACTTTTATTTCTAAATGTCTGCGTAATGGAAGCCGTAAAATTAACGAGCAGGTGCTGAGGAGGAGATGAACGAAGAGAAAGAAAGCAAAATCGGCTATTTTGGCCTTTTGCGGGTTTATGGCAGCAACTTCAATAGTCTGTGTGGATGCGTAGACGAAGCCTGGAGTGGTGGGAGTGGTCTGTGTCTGTTGTGTCTAGTGCTTACTCGCCGGTGCATAATTGTGTCAAATGTTGATGTAGAAGAGTCGCATTAAATCAGCCTTGGTTGTTCACACTGCGGATGCATGGAAAAAATCTGATCTGTGTCTGATTCAGGACTAACTATGTAGGCTATGTGGTCTAAATCTGATTTCAAAAAATTATATCTGGGCAAGATTTGAGTGTTCACACTATCTCTGAAGGAGTCTGACCTGGTCACTTGACCCGCCCATCCCCCCAAATTAGGTTAGATTATTTTTTTTTACACAAGCAACATACACATCTCTGCTACAAATGAACACTTAGTTTTTTTCTAGGACCTACCATTTTCGTACAGTTGGACTGAAAGTGACAGAAGTGCAAATGTTACAACTAAACCCATATGCGGGGTTAATTGTAACAGACAGAGGGGTTAGTTGTAACACTTGTGTGTAACACACATAATTCAGTACTATTTTATTTGTATAGATTGATATTGTTTGATTGTTTTGACAGATATCCATACATCCATCCCTCATCCAATCATCCTTTTGTTATGGATCAATATCATGGATAGAGACGTAGAAAAGGGCTGCACAGTTTTGCAATAAATAATAATAAATAATTGTAATTGCAATTAAATTAGATTTGTGTGTGATAGCTGCATGTACAATTATTACTATTATTATTAATAATAACAGTAATAATAATACAAATGAGCTCAAAATTAAAATTTTAAGGGTTTATTACATTAAAAACAGGCATATAAAACAGAATAACAAAATAAATAAACAAGTTATCATTCATAGTACACTAAATTTTAAACATTTTAAATTCCAACATTGTTTTTGAAAGTCCAACAAAGTTAAATGTATACTCAAACCTGAAAAGTTGTGTGGCTCCGTTTTCATTTGATTATCATTGTACACTTGGTGGCTTAGTTATAACACTGTGTTACAACCAACCCCGCTGTGTAATACATATTTTAAACCTATCTAACAGCGGCCGACGCTGACGCTGAATTGCTGACGTGTTTCAAAACAGTGCTATGTTTGAGCCAACAAGACAGTGATTAAGGCACAATATAAAGTTAGATTTGGAAGCGTATACATCCAACCCAGAAACTGAAAAAAATCTATGATGAAAAAATTTACTTTCATGGTGTCAAAACACTCTTTGTCCAGTATCTTGACAAAATATAATCAAAACTTTCCGCAAATTCGCGGGAGACCGTCTTCTGGCAGCAAGAGAAAAAGAGCGGAAAGACGGCCGCTTTGATCCTGACGAACTATGTAAAAAGTCTGTGTTACATTTAACCCCGCATTAGGCTGTGCCCCGCGCTCCCCTAGCCTTGTTGAGTGGTCATGTGTCACGGATAGGTTAGATAAAGGAGTGAGGACTCATGTGCAAACTATGGGTAATTTATTAAGAAAACAATATAACACGAAACTAGAACAAATTAAAGCTGCAAGCAGCGATGGGCGGGCCCTCGCACCTGTAGCACATCGGGGTGTGAGGCGGCCGCGTTGCATATTCTGGAGCTCAGCTGTGTACACGTGGCCGGGGCTGGTTCGTTAAAGGTCACTTCCTGTTTCCAGCAGGTGGCTGGAAACAGGCTATGACTGTAGGCTAATTTCGGCATGTACATGTGTTCAGGGCGGGACTGTTGTATAACGTATATAAAATTTCGTGCAGGTCTGAGGATGTACACTGAAGTTACAACAACTTCCTGTTTCATGGCGAATCATCGACGCCACGGACACGCCCATCGACAAAAACGTGCAGATAGCACAACTTTACATCATCAATGCCTTTAGAAGGCACAGCAGAAATTTGAAGTCGATCTGACTAAATCCCTAGGAGTTCGTTAAAGCAGGGGTTCTCAAACATTTTGGTGCCAGGGACCCCTTTCAGGGGAAAAAAATTTCCAAGGACCCCCCTCATATTTATAACAGTTATTGAGCACAAAGTTAATGTGTGAGCGGCAAATGAAATATTTTTGCACAAAATGAATGGTCTCCACCCAGGGTACTATGCAGGAATTTCTAAATAGCCTACTGAGGTAACGAAAGTGATCTTGCTAGGAATCACTTAGGATCCCTCACTTAGGAATTTTTGATGTTCTTGATCTACACATGTGCATTTTAAGGTGTTTTAAGGCCCCACAATTGGATAACTATAGATTTAGTAGAAGCATGTCAGTCAGTGGCATACATTTTTTTTTTGTCAAGATGTCACGAAACACAATCACATATTCCAATCAGGAATGGCCTTAAAAGAGAAATGTTTCAATGATTAGGCCTATTCTGCACACAAATAAAGCCCATAAGCCTATAAATACAATGATAATGGCATTATGTTTAATAGGTGCGTGCGTTGTTAATTTGAGCTACTGTAATTAGCTAAAAAAAACATACAGTAGGCCTATATGTTAAATATATGAATCCATAATGTTAATCTCATGGGCACAGTATGTTTCTATTGACCTGCTTTTTCCTTTGTTAAAGTTGAGCATGATTAATACTTTGCAAACTGATTGTTTCAGTCGTTTTTTAAAACTTTTATCTAAAACAGCTGTTTAGTTTATGTTAATTAAGGCCTACATCTTATCTCGCACTTTATGACCGTTGACTGAAACGTCGTGCGGGGAACTTTGAGTTCACTTCGACTCAAACATTTTGACATTGACGAGCTATCGTTGTTAGTCTGCTAAAGCACCTCAGACGAGAATCGCGATGTGCATCCTTGCAACCTCAGTTGTGGGTACGGCCCTGTCACTATGCACTTTTATTTTGATAATGATCAGACTTCTAATGTCAAATCTACAGTAGCAGTGCTAGAACTGACTATTGTGCGCGCACGCGAGACGCCGGCGCGCAATTACATGGGAATTTTTCCTCAGCAGTGGAAACAGGAATACTCTTATTTATGGTCATAGATAAGACAAGAGTGCATCATCCGAAACGGTAAAGTGTCCATTTTTTTATTTGTGTATAGGCTACATTATAAATGACTACAAAATGTCATGCCTTTTAAAAATACAGAAAAGAACCGGATGCGGGTTCATGCCGTCTCTCTGTCTCCTTTCTGGCGCACGTCCCGCAAAATCAACAGCAGCGAATAGTCTACTTGACGCAAAGACATAGATTATCTATCTATAGAAAACTTTAAGTGTCTACTTTGTATTGTTTTATGTTAAATGCTTTATATAAGTTACTTAGGAATAAACAGCATGTTTTCAGATGATAAAGAAAACATGACTCATAGCATGGAAAAAAACGTTAGGTTGTAAATTATTTCGCGGACCCCCTGGCTTTAGCTCGCGGACCCCTGGACCCCACTTTGAGAACCACTGCGTTAAAGTACGGAGTGTGTAAATCGTCCCAAAATGGCCGCCAAATTCAAAATGGCGGACTTCCTGTCGAGTTTAGGGTATGGATTCTTGAGGCTTTTTTGTGCGGCTTGACATGATACACGTCCCCACCAAATTTCGTGCATGTAGGTTGAACATGGACGAGGGGCTAATTTTTTCCAATTTTCTAGGTGGCACTAGCGAGTCATTTTGCCCCGCCCATCTGCGAAACCCACAAAATACGAAATTTTTCACCAGTCCTGACATGCGTGCCAAATTTGGTGAGTTTTTGAAAAAAATGGCGCTTACTTTGCAGAAAAAAGAAAAAAAATTAAAGCTGCAAGCAGCGATGGGCGGGCCCTCGCACCTGTAGCGCGTTGGGGTGTGAGGTGGCCGCGTTGCATATTCTGCGGCTCAGCCGGTGCGGCTGTGAATTTGGTTCGCTGCTTCGTTAAAGGTCACTTCCTGTTGCCAACAGGTGGCGCTATGACTTAGGGTGAATGCGGGCATGTAGATTTGTTTGTTCAGCAGAAATTTGAAGTTGATCCGACTAAATCCCTAGGAGGAGTTCGTTTTTTTTCCAATTTTCTAGGTGGCGCTAGCGAGCCATTTTGCCCCGCCCATCCGCGAAACCCACAAAATATGAAATTTTTCACCAGTCCTGACATGAGTGCCAAATTTGGTGAGTTTTTGTGCATGTTGCGGCCACGAAAACGGCGCTTGCTTTGCAGAAAAAAGAAAAAAATAATAATAATAATCCTAACAGTTTCAATAGGGTCCTCGCACTGTTAGTGCTCGGGCCCTAATTAAAGCTGCAAGCAGCGATGGGCGGGCCCTCGCACCTGTAGCGCGTCGGGGTGTGAGGCGGCCGAGTTGCATATTCTGCAGCTCGGCCAGTGCGGCTGTGCATTAGCTACGCTGCTTCGTTAAAGGTCACTTCCTGTTGCCAGCAGATGGCGCTATGTTTGTGGGTGAATGTCGGCATGTAGAGTTGTTCAGGGTGGGACTCTTGTCAAATGTGTAAGATTTCATGCAGATCTGGGCATTTACAGCCAAGTTACTACAACTTCCTGTTTCATAGCGAATCATCGACGCCATGGACACGCCCATCGACGAAAACGCGCAGATAGCACAACTTTACATCGTCAATGCCTTTAGAAGGCACAGCCGAAATTTGAAGTCGATCCGACTAAATCCCTAGGAGGAGTTTGTTAAAGTACGTAATGAGTAAATCATCCAAAAATGGCGGTAAAATTAGAAATGGCTGACTTCCTGTTGAGTTTAGGGCATCACTCCAAGAGACTTTTTTGTGCGTCTGGATATGCTAGACTTACCACAGAAATTTCGTACATGTCAGTCTAACGTGCGGCGGGGGCTGCTTCGTTAAAAGTCACTTCCTGTTGCCAGGAGGTGGCGCTATGACTGTGAGTGAATGTCGGTGTGTAGATTTGTTCAGGGCGGGACTCTTGTCAAATGTGTAAAATTTGGTGCAGATCTGGGCATTTACAGCCAAGTTACTACAACAAAGAACAAAGATGGCGGACGCTGCCGGCAGGAATGCTCGGAGTGCTTCGAGTAAATCTCGAATAAAACCAGTAATTTACACGACTACTGATGGCCAAACAATAGTGGAGGATGAATTCTTAAACTTTCTCGTTGTTAAGATGAAGACTTTGAACCAGGACGATATGATTTTATTGGCTGTGAACCATTTTGGGTCGGAATGGATTGAGAACTCTAAAAAAGTTCTCTTTGATCTCTGCCCTAGCTCTTCTCACCGCTGTGTAGCACATAAAGGGCCGCAAAAGGATGTAAACAATGTTAAGAGCTGCTTAAAACTGCTTAACGAGGCTGGCGAAAACATCCCTCGTTTTGTATCACACTATTTGGACGAACTGCCAACAGTGACTTTCGATAGCCTTGATATTTCTTGCCTGCTTGGGAAAATTGAGTGTCTATGCACGGATATCTCTGCTATGAAGCGGGCCATGTCTGCGCAGACTAATATCTGTGAGGATCTTCGGGTGGTGACGGCAGGTATGAACCAACGATTATGTATGATCGAACAGCCTGAACATGGCGAAGGGAAACGCGTCGATTTCCCAGGTTGGCGGAGAGCTGGTTCGGAACCGAACTGTGGATCGTGCGTCTTCGGATCTTGAGCCGCTCAGGATGAATGGACCGAGTAATGCGACGTCGGCTGCCGCCCGGATCAGGAAGGAGGCCCCAGGCCCGAGTAAAATGAGCTCTGGACTGATGGATAAAGCTTCGGCTCTGGATGTTTGCGTTGTGGAAGAAGCGCCTATGTGTGTGCCCGAAAACTCATGTGTCTATGTCACCCGAATGGAGCCGTGTGGTGAAGGAGGGTCGCAGGCTAAAATATGTGAGCGAGAATGGAAAGGTACAGCCCAAATCTCGTCTAAACTTATCAAGGGGGAAGAAGCCAAACGACATTGTTGGAACTTGTCCTGAGGGAAATATAAAAGTGGTGAAGACTAAGCTGGTGAGTGTTTTTGCCACAAAATTTTCACAAAAACTCTGAGACATTGGCTAACTATCTGAAGCATAAACTCCATCGTGATGTTATTTGCAAAAAGATGGATACTACTCAGAAGCGGTACAGTTCCTTTAAAGTAACTGTCGAGTGTGATAAGGTGGAAGATCTATATGAGCCACAGATCTGGCCACATGGAGTATTTGTACGCCGATTTTTTGAGGCGCGCAAACCCAGGGTAAATGCTGGACCAGTGGAAGTAACTCCTAGTAGTGCAAGAAGTGTGTCGGCTCCTGAGGTGCATGTGTCTGCTGGAATGAACTTATGAACATGCTTTTATGAACCTTAGAGTTGTGTCATATAACTTGCGAGGGTTGCGCCTGGGTCGGAATGTTGGTGATAAAGCGCAACGGATTGTTATTGACAAGCTCCTGGAGAATACGGACATTTTATGTATACAAGATACTTTTTTATCAAAACAAGATCTAGGCAAACTTAACTCTGTCCATGAGGATTTCCATGGAGTGGGTGAATCCACGACAGACCTAAGTATGAGAATTTTGCGGGACAGAATACCTCGGGGTGTGGCCATATTATGGCATAAGAAGTATGTTCCACTGGTCAGTGTGATTAGATTAGAGGTAGACTGGTGTGTAGCAATCAAAGTGGAGCATAATAATGAGGTTTTTGTAATTTTGAATGTGTATACTCCTTATGAATGTAGCCAAAATGAAGATGAATAGGCTTGCTTTTATTGGTGCTTTTATTAAGGAAAGTGAATGTACAAGTATATTTATTTTAGGGGTGCTGATATATCTGATAATGATTCTCTGTTTGGCCAACAGCTAATCAGGTTTTGCCAGGATAGCAAGTTGTTCTTCTCTAGCCAAATATTATTGCCAGTAGGTAGCTATACATATATTAGTGAGGCGTGGAATACAACATCTTGGCTGGATCACTGTATATGTACAGCCGATGCACATGATTCCCTTGATAAACTTGAGATACTATATAATCTGGCTACAACAGATCACATACCAATTTCAATTACGCTAAATGTTGAAAGTCTTCCTGAGATGACTAATTCGGAGAATCCTGAACAAAGAAGTGGAAAATTAGATTGGACAAGACTCTCAGTAAATGATCTTTGTAGATATAAACTTTTGACAGAGAAGAGCCTTAGCAAAATAGAAGTGCCAACTGAGACAATTATGTGCAATAATGTTGATTGTGAGAATCCTAAGCATAAGCTATAATGTGTGATGTATGATGCAATAGTGGATTGTTTAGATACTGCCAGTAGACCTTTTTATCGAAAAAGAGTTAAAAATGATCATTTTAGAGCTGGATGGAATGAATATGTCTCTGAACTGCATCTCCAGGCCAGAGAAGCATTTAAAAACTGGGTTTTAACGGGCAAAGCTAGGTATGGCCCAGAATTTGAGCAAAAGAAACTGACAAATGCTAAATTTAAGTATGCTGTACGGTTTATAAAAAGAAACGAGCTGTCCATGAGAGCAAACTCAATGGCCAAGAACTTTCAGCAAAATCATGTGTATGAATTCTGGAAAGAAGTGAAAACTGTCAGTAATTGTAAAATACCACTGCCAACTAGCATTGATGGGGTTGTTGGGGCTGATAATATTGTAAACTTGTGGAGAAAATACTATGGAGATATTTTTAACTGTGTTGAGAGGAAGGAATTTAAGGCTGGACATGTGTCGTGCGATGAAGGTATGATTGTTACACCGGGCGAGGTCAGATATGCAATTGATAAATTGGCTGAGAATAAAGCTTGTGGTCCAGATCGAATAACAGCTGAACATTTGAAGCAAGCTAGTACGAGGATCACCGTGTTACTTGCATTGTGTTTTACAGGTTTTTTAATTCATGGTGTGCTACCTGATTCCATGATATCAGTTTTATTAGTGCCAGTAATTAAAGATAAAACCGGTAAAAAATATCTGCGACAGAAAACTACAGGCCAATTGCATTGGCAAGTGTGATCTCAAAAGTATTTGAGAGAATCCTCATGTATAGGCTAAAAGAATATTTAGTAACTACGGATAACCAATTTGGCTTTAAAAGCAAGCATGGCACTGATTTATGCATATATTCCTTGAAAGAAGTGGTTAGTAAGTATAATGAGCATAATTCCACAGTTTTTATGTGTTTTTTGGACGCATCGAAGGCATTTGATCGAATCAACCATTCCAAATTATTTATAAAACTGCAAGAAAGAGGGGTTCCCCCTTACCTGATAAGAATTTTACTTTTTTGGTATATACATCAAACCTTAAAAGTCCGGTGGGGGAAGAATGTATCTGAACCTTTCTATATGACGAATGGGGTTCGACAAGGGGGTTTACTGTCACCTCTTCTCTTTAACCTGTACATGGATGGTCTCTCTATAGAGTTAAATTATTGTAAGACTGGATGTGTAATAGGTGATAGTATTATTAATCATCTGATGTATGCTGACGATTTAGTCATTATGTCTCCTTATAGTGCAGGATTACAACAGCTGCTTCGAATATGTTCAAGATATGGTGTGCAGCATGATATTAAATTTAATGTTGAAAAGAGTGTGATCATGATTGTTAGAACCAAAGAGGACCTTAAGTTAAAATTTCCTTCTTTTTATTTAAATGACCAAGTTTTAAATGTAGTAACTAAAGTTAAATACTTGGGTCACATTATTAGAAATGACTTAAATGATGACGATGACATACAGCGACAGTGTTGTAAGCTGTATGGACAAGCTAACGTGTTGGCTCGTAAATTTTATATGTGTACAGAAGATGTTAAAATATCTCTGTTTAGGGCATACTGTACTTCTCTCTATACAGCTCACTTGTGGTGTAAATATTCTAGAGCTAGCTAAAATGAAAAAGCTCCAGGTGGCATATAATGATGCGCTTAGAATTTTGCTTAGGGTCCCGAGGTGGACAAGCGCAAGCCAGATGTTTGTCTCCAACAGTGTTCCCACTCTACATGCTTTATTACGGAGGTATATGTACAGTTTTATGTGTCGGCTGAGTGACTCAAAAAATAGCATCATAATGGTGCTAAATAATATCACATTAAGTGATACAAGGTATTTTTCCTGTTTCTGGAGGCAGTGGAATGAAAGCTTATATGTTTTTTAAAAGAAATGTGTATGTTGTCTGTAAATTGATGTCTGTATGTATTGTTCTTGTTCTACTCTGTGTGTTTTTGATATGGACCCATTGGTCTGAAATAAAGAGTAATTCTAATTAAAGTACGTAATGAGTAAATCATCCAAAAATGGTATGTAATTAAAGATAAAACCGGTAAAAAATATCTGCGACAGAAAACTACAGGCCAATTGCATTGGCAAGTGTGATCTCAAAAGTATTTGAGAGAATCCTCATGTATAGGCTAAAAGAATATTTAGTAACTACGGATAACCAATTTGGCTTTAAAAGCAAGCATGGCACTGATTTATGCATATATTCCTTGAAAGAAGTGGTTAGTAAGTATAATGAGCATAATTCCACAGTTTTTATGTGTTTTATGTAAAATTAGAAATGGCCGACTTCCTGTTGAGTTCAGGGCATCGCTCCAAGAGACTTTTCTGTGCGTCTGGACATGGTAGATTTACCACAGAAATTTCGTACATGTCGGTCAAACATGCGATGGGGGCTGCTTCGTTAAAGGTCACTTCCTGTTGCCACTAGGTGGCGCTATGACTGTGGGTGAATGTGGACATGTAGATTTGTTCAGGGCGGGACTCTTGTCAAATGTGTAAAATTTCGTGCAGATCTGGGCATTTACAGCCAAGTTACTACAACTTCCTGTTTCATGGCGAATCTTCGACGCCACGGACACGCCCATCAACGAAAACGCGCAGATAGCACAACTTTACATCGTCAATGCTTTTAGAAGGCACAGCAGAAATTTGAAGTCGATCCGACTAAATCCAATCGTCCCAAAATGGGCGCCAAATTCAAAATGGCCGACTTCCTGTTGAGTTTAGGGTATGGGTTCTTGAGGCTTTTTTGTGCGTCTTGATATGATACACGTCCCCACCAAATTTCGTGCTTGTATGTTGAACGTGGACAAGGGGCTAATTTTTTGCAATTTTCTAGGTGGCGCTAGGGAGCCATTTTGCCACGCCCATCCGCGAAACCCACAATATACAATATCTTTTACCAGTCCTGACATGCGTGCCAAATTTGGTGAGTTTTTGAGCATGTTGCGGCCCCCGAAAATGGCGCTTACTTTGCAGAAAAAAGAAAAAAGAAAAAAAAATTAAAGCTGCAAGCAGCGATGGGCGGACCCTCGCACCTGTAGCACATCGGGATCTGAGGCGGCCGCGTTTCATTTTCCGCAGCTCAGCCAGTGCGGCTGTGCATTTGCCACACTGCTTCGTTAAAGGCCACTTCCTGTTGCCAGCAGGTGGCGCTATGACTGTGGGTGAATGTCGGCATGCAGATTTGTTCAGGGCGGGACTCTTGTCAAATGTGTTAAATTTCGTGCAGATCTGGGCATTTACAGCCAAGTTACTACAACTTCCTGTTTCAGGGCGAATCATCGACGCCACGGACACGCCCATCGACGAAAACGCGCAGATAGCACAACTTTTCATCGTCAATGCCTTTAGAAGACACAGCAGAAATTTGAAGTCGATCTGACTAAATCCCTAGGAGTTCGTTAAAGTACGTAATGAGTAAATAATCCAAAAATGGCGGTAAAATTAGAAATGGCCGACTTCATGTTGAGTTTAAGGCATCGCTCCAAGAGACTTTTCTGTGCGTCTGGACATGGTAGATGTACCACAGAAATTTCGTACATGCCGGTCAAACATGCGGCGGGGACTGCTTCGTTAAAGGTCACTTCCTGTTGCCAATAGGTGGCGCTATGACTGTGGGTGAATATCGTTATGTAGATTTGTTCAGGGCGGGAGTCTTGTCAAATGTGTTAAATTTTGTGCAGATCTGGGCATTTACAGCCAAGTTACTACAACTTCCTGTTTCATGGCGAATCATCGACGCCACGGACACGCCCATCGACGAAAACGCGCAGATAGCACAACTTTACATCGTCAATGCCTTTAGAACGCACAGCAGAAATTTGAAGTCAATCCGACAAAATCCCTAGGAGGAGTTCGTAAAAGTACGGAGTGTGTAAATCGTCCCAAAATGGGCGCCAAATTCAAAATGGCCGACTTCCTGTTGAGTTTAGGGTATGGGTTCTTGAGGCTTTTTTGTGCGTCTTGATATGATACACGTCCCCACCAAATTTCGTGCTTGTAGGTTGAACAGGGACGAGGGGCTAATTTTTTCCAATTTTCTAGGTGACCCTAGGGAGCCATTTTGCCACGCCCATCCGCGTAACCCACAAAATACGAAATTTTTCACCAGTCCTGACATGCATGCCAAATTTGGTGAGTTTTTGAGCATGTTGTGGCCCCGAAAATGGCGCTTACTTTGCAGAAAAAATAAAAAATAAAAAAAATTAAAGCTGCAAGCAGCGATGGGCGGGCCCTCGCACCTGTAGCACGTCGGGGTCTGAGGCGGCCGCGTTGCATTTTCTGCAGCTCAGCCAGTGTGGCTGTGTATTTACTACGCTGCTTCGTTAAAGGTCACTTCCTGTTGCCAGCAGGTGGCACTATGACTGTGGGTGAATGTCGGAATGTAGATTTGTTCAGGGTGGGACTCTTGTCAAAGGTGTAAAATTTCATGCATATCTGGGCTTTTACAGTCAAGTTACTACAACTTCCTGTTTCAAGGCGAATCATCGACGCCACGGACACGCCCATCGACGAAAACCCGCAGATAGCACAACTTTACATCGTCAATGCCTTTAGAAGGCACAGCAGAAATGTGAAGTCGATCCGACTAAAGCCCTAGGAGGAGTTAGTTAAAGTACGTAATGAGTAAATCATCCAAAAATGGCAGTAAAATTAGAAATGGCCGACTTCCTGTTGAGTTTAAGGCATCGCTCCAAGAGGCTGTTTTGTGTGTCTGTCCATGGTAGATGTACCACAGAAATTTCTTACATGTCGGTCAAACATGCGGCGGGGGCTGCTTTGTTAAAGGCCACTTCCTGTTGCCAGTAGGTGGCACTATGACTGTGGGTTAATGTCGGCATGTAGATTTGTTCAGGGCGGGACTCTTGTCAAAGGTGTAAAATTTCATGCATATCTGGGCTTTTACAGCCAAGTTACTACAACTTCCTGTTTCAAGGCGAATCATCGACGCCACGGACACGCCCATCGACGAAAACCCGCAGATAGCACAACTTTACATCGTCAATGCCTTTAGAAGGCACAGCAGAAATGTGAAGTCGATCCGACTAAAGCCCTAAGGAGGAGTTAGTTAAAGTACGTAATGAGTAAATCATCAAAAAATGGCGGTAAAATTAGAAATGGCCGACTTCCTGTTGAGTTTAAGGCATCGCTCCAGGAGACTTTTCTGTGCGTCTATCCATGGTAGATGTACCACAGAAATTTCTTACATGTCGGTCAAACATGCGGCGGGGGCTGCTTTGTTAAAGGCCACTTCCTGTTGCCAGCAGGTGGCGCTATGACTGTGGGTGAATGTCGGCATGTAGATTTGTTCAGGGTGGGACTCTTGTGAAATATGTAAAATTTCGTGCAGATCTGGGCATTTACAGCCAAGTTACTACAACTTCCTGTTTCATGGCGAATCATCAACGCTTCGGACACGCCCATCGACGAAAATGCGCAGATAGCACAACTTTACATCGTCAATGCCTTTAGAAGGCACAGCAGAAATGTGAAGTCGGTCCGACTAAATCCCTAGGAGGAGTTCGTTAAAGTACGGAGTGTGTAAATCGTCCAAAAATGGCCTCCAAATTCAAAATGGTGGAATTCCTGTCAAGTTTAGGGCATCGCTCCAAGAGGCTGTTTTGTGCGTCTGGTCATAGTAGATGTACCACAGAAGTTTCGTACATGTCGGTCAAACAAGCGGCGGGGGCTTCTTCGTTTAAGGTCACTTCCTGTTGCCACTAGGTGGCGCTATGACTGTGGGTGAATGTCGGCATGTAGATTTGTTCAGGGTGGGACTCTTGTCAAATGTGTAAAATTTCGTGCAGATCTGGGCATTTACAGCCAAGTTACAACAACTTCCTGTTTCATGGCGAATCATTGACGCCACGGACACGCCCATCGACGAAAACACGCAGATAGCACAACTTTACATCGTCAATGCCTTTAGAAGGTACAGCAGAAATGTGAAGTTGATCCGACTAATTCCCTAGGAGGAGTTCGTTAAAGTACGGAGTGTGTAAATCGTCCCAAATCGGTCGCCAAATTCAAAATGGCGGACTTCCTGTCGAGTTTAGGGTATGGGTTCTTGAGGCTTTTTTGTACGTCTGGTCATGGTAGATGTACCACAGAAATTTCGTACATGTCGGTCAAACATATGGCGGGGGCTGCTACGTTAAAGGTCACTTCCTGTTGCCAGCAGGTGGCGCTATGACTTAGGGTGAATGTCGGCATGTAGATTTTTTCAGGGCGGGACTCTAGTCAAATGTGTAAAATTTCGTGCAGGTCTGGGCATTTACAGCCAAGTTATTACAACTTCCTGTTTCATGGCGAATCTTCGACGCCACGGACACGCCCATCGACGAAAACGCGCAGATAGCACAACTTTACATCGTCAATGCCTTTAGAAGGCACAGCAGAAATTTTAAGTCCATCCGACTAAATCCCTAGGAGGAGTTCGTTAAAGTACGGAGTCTGTAAATCGTCCAAAAATGGCCGCCAAATTCAAAATGGCGGACATCCTGTCGAGTTTAGGGTATGGGTTCTTGAGGCTTTTTTGTGCGTCTTGATATGATACACGTCCCCACCAAATTTCGTGCATGTAGGTTGAACGTGGACGAGGGGCTAATTTTTTCCAATTTTCTAGGTGGCGCTATCGTGCCATTTTGCCCCGCCCATTCGCGAAACCCACAAAATACGAAATTTTTCACCAGTCCTGACATGCGTGCCAAATTTGGTGAGTTTTTGAGCATGTTGCGGCCCCGAAAATGGCACTTACTTTGCAGAAAAAAGAAAAAAAAAAAAAAAAAAAATAATCCTAACAGTTTCAATAGGGTCCTCGCACTGTTAGTGCTCGGGCCCTAATTAAAGCTGCAAGCAGCGATGGGCGGGCCCTCGCACCTGTAGCGCGTCGAGGTGTGAGGTGGCCGCGTTGCATATTTTGCAGCTCAGCTGTTGTGGCTGTGAATTTGCTACGCTGCTTCATTACAGGTCACTTCCTGTTGCCAGCAGGTGGCGCTATGACTGTGGGTGAATGTCGGCACGTAGTTTTGTTCAGGGCAGGACTCTTGTCAAATGTGTACAATTTGGTGCAGATCTGGGCATTTACAGCCAAGTTCCTACAATTTCCTGTTTCATGGCGAATCATCGACGCCACGGACAAGCCCACTGAGGAAAACGCGCAGATTGCACAACTTTTCATGGTCAATGCCCTTAGAAGGCACAGCAGAAATTTGAAGTCGATCCGACTAAATCCCTAGGAGGAGTTCGTTAAAGTACGTAATGAGTAAATCATCCAAAAATGGCGGTAAAATTAGAAATGGCCGATTTCCTGTTGAGTTTAGGGCATCGCTCCAAGATACTTTTCTGTGCGTCTGGATATGTTAGTTGTACCACAAAAATTTCGTACATGTCGGTCAAACATGCGGCGGGGGCTGCTTCGTTAAAGGTCACTTCCTGTTGCCACTAGGTGGCGCTATGACTGTGGGTGAATGTCGGCATGTAGATTTGTTCAGGACGGGACTCTTGTCAAATATGTATAATTTCGTGCAGATCTGGGCATTTACAGCCAAGTAACAACAACTTCCTGTTTCATGGAGAATCATCGCCGCCACGGACACGCCCATTGAGGAAAACTCGCAGATAGCACAACTTTTCATCGTCAATGCCTTTAGAAGGCACAGTAGAAATTTGAAGTCGATCCGACTAAATCCCTAGGAGGAGTTAGTTAAAGTACGTAATGAGTAAATCATCCTAAAATGGCGGTAAAATTAGAAATGGCCTACTTCCTGTTGAGTTTAGGGCATCGCTCCAAGAGACTTTTCTGTGCGTCTGGACATGGTAGATGTACCACAGAAATTTCGTACATGTCGGTCAAACATGCGGCGGGGGCTGCTTCGTTAAAGGTCACTTCCTGTTGCCACTAGGTGGCGCTATGACTCTGGGTGAATGTTGGCATGTAGATTTGTTCAGGACGGGACTCTTGTCAAATGTGTAAAATTTCGTGCAGATCTGGGCATTTACAGCCAAGTTACTACAACTTCCTGTTTCATAGCGAATCATCGCCGCCACGGACACGCCCATTGAGGAAAACTCGCAGATAGCACAACTTTTCATCGTCAATGCCTTTAGAAGGCACAGTAGAAATTTGAAGTCGATCCGACTAAATCCCTAGGAGGAGTTCGTTAAAGTACGTAATGAGTAAATCATCCCAAAATGGCGGTAAAATTAGAAATGGCCAACTTCCTGTTGAGTTTATGGCATCGCTCCAAGAGACTTTTCTGTGCGTCTGGACATGGTAGATGTACCACAGAAATTTCGTACATGTCGGTCAACCATGCGACGGGGGCTGCTTCGTTAAAGGTCACTTCCTGTTGCCACTAGGTGGCGCTATGACTGAGGGTGAATGTCGGCATGTAGATTTGTTCAGGGCGGGACTCTTGTCAAATGTGTCAAATTTCGTGCAGATCTGGGCATTTACAGTCAAGTTACTACAACTTCCTGTTTAATGGCGAATCATCGAGGCCACGGACACGCCCATCGACGAAAACGCGCAGATAGCACAACTTTACATCGTCAATGCCTTTAGAAGGTACAGCAGAAATTTGAAGTTGATCCGACTAAATCCCTAGGAGGAGTTCGTTAAAGTACGGAGTGTGTAAATCGTCCGAAATCGGTCGCCAAAATTCAAAATGGCGGACTTCCTGTCGAGTTTAGGGTATGGGTTCTTGAGGCTTTTTTGTGCATCTTGATATGATACACATCCCCACCAAATTTCGTGCATGTAGGTTGAACGTGGACGTGGGGCTAATTTTTTCCAATTTTGTAGGTGGCGCCAGCGAGCCATTTTGCCCGCCCATCCGCGAAACCCACAAAATACGAAATTTTTCACCAGTCCTGACATGCATGCCAAATTTGGTGACTTTTTGAGCATGTTGCGGCCCCGAAAATGGCGCTTACTTTGCAGAAAAAAGAAAAAATTAAAGCTGCAAGCAGCGATGGGCGGGCCCTCGCACCTGTAGCACGTCGGGGTGTGAGGCGGCCGCGTTTCATTTTCTGCAGCTCAGCCAGTGCGGCTGTGCATTTGCCACACTGCTTCGTTAAAGGCCACTTCCTGTTGCCAGCAGGTGGCGCTATGACTGTGGGTGAATGTCGGCATGTAGATTTGATCAGGGCGGGACTCTTGTCAAATGTGTTAAATTTCGTGCAGATCTGGGCATTTACAGCCAAGTTACTACAACTTCCTGTTTCATGGCGAATCATCGACGCCACGGACACGCCCATCGACGAAAACGCGCAGATAGCACAACTTTTCATCGTCAATGCCTTTAGAAGGCACAGCAGAAATTTGAAGGCGATCCGACTAAAGCCCTAGGAGGAGTTAGTTAAAGTACGTAATGAGTAAATCATCCAAAAATGGCGGTAAAATTAGAAATGGCTAACTTCCTGTTGAGTTTAGGGCATCGCTCCAAGAGACTTTTCTGTGCGTCTGGACATGGTAGATGTACCACAGAAATTTCGTACATGTCGGTCAAACATGCGACGGGGGCTGCTTCGTTAAAAGTCACTTCCTCTTGCCACTAGGTGGCGCTATGAATGTGGGTGAATGTCGGCATGTAGATTTGTTCAGGGCGGGACTCTTGTCAAATGTGTAAAATTTCGTGTGGATCTGGGCATTTCCAGCCAAGTTACTACAACTTCCTGTTTCATTGCGAATCATCGACGCCACGGACACGCCCATCGACGAAAACGCGCAGATAGCACAACTTTACATCGTCAATGCCTTTAGAAGGTACAGCAGAAATTTTAAGTTGATCCGACTAAATCCCTAGGAGGAGTTCGTTAAAGTACGGAGTGTGTAAATCGTCCCAAATCGGTCGCCAAATTCAAAATGGCGGACTTCCTGTCGAGTTTAGGGTATGGGTTCTTGAGGCTTTTTTGTGCGTCTGGTCATGGTAGAAGTACCACAGAAATTTCGTACATGTCGGTCAAACAAGCGGCGGGGGCTGCTTCGTTAAAGGACACTTCCTGTTGCCAGCAGGTGGCGCTATGACTGTGGGTGAATGTCGGCATGTAGATTTGTTCAGGGCGGGACTCTTGTCAAATGTGTAAAATTTCGTGCAGATCTGGGCATTTACAGCCAAGTTACTACAACTTCCTGTTTCATGGCGAATCTTCGACGCCACGGACACGCCCATCGACGAAAACGCGCAGATAGCACAACTTTACATCGTCAATGCCTTTAGAAGGCACAGCAGAAATTTTAAGTCGATCCGACTAAATCCCTAGGAGGAGTTCGTTAAAGTACGGAGTCTGTAAATCGTCCAAAAATGGCCGCCAAATTCAAAATGGCGGACCTCCTGTCGAGTTTAGGGTATGGGTTCTTGAGGCTTTTTTGTGCGTCTTGATATGATACACGTCCCCACCAAATTTCGTGCATGTAGGTTGAACGTGGACGAGGGGCTAATTTTTTCCAATTTTCTAGGTGGCGCTAGCGAGCCATTTTGCCCCGCCCATCCGCGAAACCCACAAAATACGAAATTTTTCACCAGTCCTGACATGCGTGCCAAATTTGGTGAGTTTTTGAGCATGTTGCGGCCCCGAAAATGGCACTTACTTTGCAGAAAAAAGAAAAAAAAAAATAATCCTAACAGTTTCAATAGGGTCCTCGCACTGTTAGTGCTCGGGCCCTAAAAAAATAACCCTAACAGTTCCAATAGGGTCCTCGCACTGTTAGTGCTCGGGCCCTAATTAAAGCTGCAAGCAGCGATGGGAGGGCCCTCGCACCTGTAGCGCGTTGGGGTGTGAGACGGCCGCGTTGCATATTCTGTGGCTCAGCCGGTGCAGCTGTGAAATTTTTCGCTGCTTCGTTAAAGGTCACTTCCTGTTGCCACTAGGTGGCGCTATGACCGTGGGTGAATGTCGGCATGTAGATTTGTTCAGGGCAGGACTCTTGTCAAATGTGTAAAATTTCGTGCAGATCTGGGCATTTACAGTCAAGTTACTACAACTTCCTTTTTCATGGCGAATTTTCGACGCCACGGACACGCCCATCGACGAAAACGCGCAGATAGCACAACTTTACATCGTCAATGCCTTTAAAAGGCACAGCAGAACTTTGAAATCGATCTGACTAAATCCCTAGGAGGAGTTAGTTAAAGTACGCAATGAGTAAATCATCCAAATATGGCGGTAAAATTCGAAATGGCCGACTTCCTGTTGAGTTTAGGGCATTGCTCCAAGAGACTTTTTTGTGCGTCTGGACATGGTAGATGTACCACAGAAATTTCGTACATGTCGCTCAAACATGCGACGGGGGCTGCTTCGTTAAAGGACACTTCCTGTTGCCACTAAGTGGCGCTATGACTGTGGGTGAACGTCGGCATTGTAGATTTGTTCAGGGCGGGACTCTTGTCAAATGTGTAAAATTTGGTGCAGATCTGGGCATTTACAGCCAAATTACTACAACTTCCTCTTTCATGGCGAATCATCGACGCCACAGACACGCCCATCAACGAAAACACGCAGACAGCACAACTTTACATCATCAATGCCTTTAGAAGCCACAGCAGAAATTTGAAGTCGATCCGACTAAGTCCCTAGGAGGAGTTAGTTAAAGTACGTAATGAGTAAATCATCCAAAAATGGCGGTAAAATTAGAAATGGCCGACTTCCTGTTGACTTTAGGGCATCGCTCCAGGAGACTTTTCTGTGCGTCTGGACATAGTAGATGTACCACAGAAATTTCGTACATGTCGGTCAAACGTGCGGTGGGGGCTGCTACGCTAAAAGTCACTTCCTGTTGCCAGCAGGTGGCGCTATGACTGTGGGTGAATGTCAGCATGTAGATTTGTTCAGGGCGGGACTCTTGTCAAATGTGTAAAATTTTGTGCAGATCTGGGCATTTACAGCCAAGTTACTACAACTTCCTGTTTCATGGCGAATCATCGATGCCACGGACACGCCCATCGATGAAAACGCACAGATAGCACAACTTTACATCGTCAATGCCTTTAGAAGGCACTGCAAAAATTTGAAGTGGATCCGACTAAATCCCCAGGAGGAGTTAGTTATAGTACGTAATGAGTAAATCATGGAAAAATGGCGATAAAATTCGAAATGGCCGACTTCCTGTTGAGTTTAAGGCATCACTCCAAGAGACTTTTCTGTGCGTCTGGCCATGGTAGATGTACCACAGAAATTTCGTACATGTCGCTCAAACATGCGGCGGGGGCTGCTTCGTTAAAGGACACTTCCTGTTGCCACTAGGTGGCGCTATGACTGTGGGTGAATGTCGGCATGTAGATTTGTTCAGGGCGGGACTCTTGTCAAATGTGTAAAATTTCGTGCAGATCTGGGCATTTACAGTCAAGTTACTATAACTTCCTCTTTCATGGCGAATCATCAACGCCACGGACACGCCCATCGACGAAAATGCGCAGATAGCACAACTTTACATCATCAATGCCTGTAGAATGCACAGCAGAAATTTGAAGTCGATCCGACTAAATCCCTAGGAGGAGTTCGTTAAAGTACGGAGTGTGTTAATCGTCCCAAAATGGCTGCCAAATTCAAAATGGCGGACTTCCTGTCGAGTTTAGGGTATGGGTTCTTGAGGCTTTTTTGTGCGTCTTGATATGATACACGTCCCCACCAAATTTCGTGCATGTAGGTTGAACGTGGACGAGGGGCTAATTTTTTCCAATTTTCTAGGTGGCGCTAGCGAGCCATTTTGCCACGCCCATCCGCGAAACCCACAAAATACAAAATTTTTCACCAGTCCTGACATGAGTGCCAAATTTGGTGAGTTTTTGAGCATGTGGTGGCCGTGAGAATGGATCTTACTTTGCAGAAAAAAGAAAAAAGAAAAAAAAAATTAAAGCTGCAAGCAGCGATGGGCGGGCCCTCGCACCTGTAGCGTGTCGGGGTGTGAGGCGGCTGCGTTGCATATTTTGCAGCTCAGCCGGTGCGGCTGTGAATTTGCTACGCTGCTTCATTAAAGGTCACTTCCTATTGCCAGCAGGTGGCGCCATGACTGTGGGTGAATCGGCATGTAGATTTGTTCAGGGCGGGACTCTTGTCAAATGTGTAAAATTTTGTGCAGATCTGGGCATTTACAGCCAAGTTACTACATCTTCCTGTTTCATGGCGAATCATCAACGCCACGGACACGCCCATCGACAAAAACGCGCACATAGCACAACTTTACATCGTCAATGCCTTTAGAAGGCACAGCAGAAATTTGAAGTCGATCCAACTAAATCCCTAGGAGGAGTTTGTTAAAGTACGTAATGAGTAAATCATCCCAAAATGGCGGTAAAATTAGAAATGGCTGACTTCCTGTTGAGTTTAGGGCAACGCTCCAAGAGACTTTTCTGTGTGTCTGGACATGGTAGATGTACCACAGAAATTTCGTACATGTCGGTCAAACATGCGACGGGTACTGCTTCGTTAAAGGTCACTTCCTGCTGTCACTAGGTGGCACTATGACTGTGGGTGAATGTCGGCATGTAGATTTGTTCAGGGCGGGACTCTTGTCAAATGTGTAAAATTTTGTGCAGATCTGGGCATTTACAGCCAAGTTACTACAACTTCCTGTTTCATGGCGAATCATCGACGCCACGGACACGCCCATTGACGAAAACGCGCAGATAGCACAACTTTACATCGTCAATGCCTTTAGAAAGCACAGCAGAAATGTGAAGTCGATCCGACTAAAGCCCTAGGAGGAGTTAGCTAAAGTACGTAATGAGTAAATCATCCAAAAATGGCGGTAAAATTCGAAATGTCCGACTTCCTGTTGAGTTTAGGGCATCGCTCCAAGAGACTTTTCAGTGCGTCTGGACATGGTAGATGTGCCACAGAAATTTTGTACATGTCGGTCAAACATGCGACGGGGGCTGCTTCGTTAAAGGTCACTTCCTGTTGCCAGCAGGTGGCGCTATTAAGTCAAGTCAAGTCACATTTATTTATATAGCGCTTTTCACAATACAGATTGTATCAAAGCAGCTTCACAGTGATAACATGTAAGTAGCACAACACAGATCAACAACATTGCTAAACACTAAATAAATAACCCCAACTGAGCAAGCTCAAAGCAAGCCAAAAGCAAGGCGACAGTGGCAAGGAACCAAAACTCCATCAGATTGGATGGAGAAAAAACCTTGGGAGAACCCAGGCTCAGTCGGGGGCCAGTTCTCCTCTGGCTTACATTCATATTGTTTAAATATAAATATTAAATATAAATATTGTTTATGAATCAAACGGCGCCATAACATATCGCAGGCGTTGAGTCGTCTCATCACAGGCGTTGAGTCGTCTCATCACAGGCGTTGGGGCATCCGAAATCCCCGTGAGAGGCTGGACACAAAACTGGACCTGACGAACGCCATTTTTCTCGGGACAAGCGTCCCGAGATAACAGCAGAAAGGCAGATGGGAAATAATTAGCATAGCTGATGTTCATAATAATTTCCGTTATAACTCACAAACTCTCCGTAACCCGAACTCTCCGCAACCCAACCATACAACATACCATATTACTGTGGGTTAATGTCAGCATGTAGATTTGTTCAGGGCGGGACTCTTGTCAAATGTGTAAAATTTCGTGAAGATCTGGGCATTTACATCCAAGTTACTACAACTTCCTGTTTCATGGCGAATCATCGATGCCACGGACACGCCCATCGACGAAAACGCGCAGATAGCACAACTTTACATCGTCAATGCCTTTAGAAGGCACAGCAGAAATTTGAAGTCGATCCGACTAAATCCCTAGGAGGAGTTCGTTAAAGTACGGAGTGTGTAAATCGTCCGAAATCGGTCGCCAAATTCAAAATGGCGGACTTCCTGTCGAGTTTAGGGTATAGGATCTTGAGGCTTTTTTGTGCATCTTGATATGATACACATCCCCACCAAATTTCGTGCATGTAGGTTGAACGTGGACGAGGGGCTAATTTTTTCCAATTTTCTAGGTGGCGCTAGCGAGCCATTTTGCCCCGCCCATCCGCGAAACCCACAAAATACGAAATTTTTCACCAGTCCTGACAGGCATGCCAAATTTGGTGACTTTTTGAGCATGTTGCGGCCCCGAAAATGGCGCTTACTTTGCAGAAAAAAGAAAAAAGAAAAAAAAAATTAAAGCTGCAAGCAGCGATGAGCGGGCCCTCGCACCTGTAGCACGTCGGGGTCTGAGGCAGCCGTGTTGCATTTTCTGCAGCTCAGCCAGTGCGGATGTGCATTTGCTACGCTGCTTCGTTAAAGGTCACTTCCTGTTGCCAGGAGGTGGTGCTATGACTGTTGGTGAATGTCGGCATGTAGATTTGTTCAGGGCGGGACTCTTGTCAAATGTGTTAAATTTCGTGTGGATCTGGGCATTTACAGCCAAGTTACTACAACTTCCTGTTTCATGGCGAATCATCGACGCCACGGACACACCCATCGACGAAAACGCGCAGATAGCACAACTTTACATCGCCAATGCCTTTAGAAGGTACAGCAGAAATTTGAAGTTGATCCGACTAAATCCCTAGGAGGAGTTTGTTAAAGTACGGAGTGTGTAAATCGTCCCAAATCGGTCGCCAAATTCAAAATGGCGGACTTCCTGTCGAGTTTAGGGTATGGGTTCTTGAGGCTTTTTTGTGCGTCTAGTCATGGTAGATGCACCACAGAAATTTCGTACATGTCGGTCATACAAGCGGCGGGGGCTGCTTCATTAAATGTCACTTCCTGTTGCCAGCAGATGGCGCTATGAATGTGGGTGAATATCGGCATGTAGATTTGTTCAGGGCGGGACTCTTGTCAAATGTGTAAAATTTCGTGTAGATCTGGGCTTTTACAGCCAAGTTACTACAACTTCCTGTTTCATGGCGAATCATCGACGCCACGGACACGCCCATCGACGAAAACGCGCAGATAGCACAACTTTTCATCGTCAATGCCTTTAGAAGGCACAGCAGAAATTTGAAGTTGATCCGACTAATTCCCTAGGAGGAGTTCGTTAAAGTACGGAGTGTGTAAATCGTCCCAAATCGGTCGCCAAATTCAAAATGGCGGACCTACTGTCGAGTTTAGGGTATGGGTTCTTGAGGCTTTTTTGTACGTCTGGTCATGGTAGATGTACCACAGAAATTTCGTACATGTCGGTCAAACAAGCGGCGGGGGCTGCTACGTTAAAGGTCACTTCCTGTTGCCAGCAGGTGGCGCTATGACTTAGGGTGAATGTCGGCATGTAGATTTTTTCAGGGCGGGACTCTAGTCAAATGTGTAAAATTTCGTGCAGGTCTGGGCATTTACAGCCAAGTTATTACAACTTCCTGTTTCATGGCGAATCTTCGACGCCACGGACACGCCCATCGACGAAAACGCGCAGATAGCACAACTTTACATCGTCAATGCCTTTAGAAGGCACAGCAGAAATTTTAAGTCCATCCGACTAAATCCCTAGGAGGAGTTCGTTAAAGTACGGAGTGTGTAAATCGTCCAAAAATGGCCGCCAAATTCAAAATGGCGGACTTCCTGTCGAGTTTAGGGTATGGGTTCTTGAGGCTTTTTTGTGCGTCTTGATATGATACACGTCCCCACCAAATTTCGTGCATGTAGGTTGAACGTGGACGAGGGGCTAATTTTTTCCAATTTTCTAGGTGGCGCTATCGTGCCATTTTGCCCCGCCCATCCGCGAAACCCACAAAATACGAAATTTTTCACCAGTCCTGACATGCGTGCCAAATTTGGTGAGTTTTTGAGCATGTTGCGGCCCCGAAAATGGCACTTACTTTGCAGAAAAAAGAAAAAAAAAAATAATCCTAACAGTTTCAATAGGGTCCTCGCACTGTTAGTGCTCGGGCCCTAATAATCCTAACAGTTTCAATAGGGTCCTCGCACTGTTAGTGCTCGGGCCCTAATAAATAAAATAATCCTAACAGTTTCAATAGGGTCCTCGCACTGTTAGTGCTCGGGCCCTAAAAATTAATTTCCAATTTTCTAGGTGGCGCTAGGGAGCCATTTTGCCACGCCCATCCGCGAAACCCACAAAATACGAAATTTTTCACCAGTCCTGACATGCGTGCCAAATTTGGTGAGTTTTTGAGCATGTTGAGGCCCCGAAAATGGCGCTTACTTTGCAGAAAAAAGAAAAAAGAAAAAAAAAATAACCCCAACAGTTTCAAGAGGGTCCTCGCACTGTTAGTGCTCGGGCCCTAATTAAAGCTGCAAACAGCGATGGGCGGGCCCTCGCACCTGTAGCATGTCAGGGTCTGAGGCGGCCGCGATGCATTTTCTGCAGCTCAGCCAGTGCGGCTGTGCATTTTCTACGCTGCTTCATTAAAGGTCACTTCCTGTTGCCAGCAGGTGGCGCTATGACTGTAGGTGAATGTCGGCATGTAGATTTGTTCAGGGCGGGACTCTTGTCAAAGGTGTAAAATTTCATGCATATCTGGGCTTTTACAGCCAAGTTACTACAACTTCCGGTTCCATTGGCGAATCATCGACGCCACGGACACGCCCATCGAGGAAAACCCGCAGATAGCACAACTTTACATCGTCAATGCCTTTAGAAGGCACAGCAGAAATGTGAAGTCGATCCAACTAAAGCCCTAGGAGGAGTTAGTTAAAGTACGTAATGATTAAATCATCCAAAAATGGCGGTAAAATACGAAATGGCCGACTTCCTGTCGAGTTTAGGGCATTGCTCCAGGAGACTTTTCTGTGCGTCTGGACATGGTAGATGTACCACAGAAATTTTGTACATGTCGGTCAAACATGCGACGGGGGCTGCTTCGTTAAAGGTCACTTGCTGTTGCCACTAGGTGGCGCTATGACTATGGGTGAATGTCGGCATGTAGATTTATTCAGGGCTGGACTCTTGTCAAATGTGTAAAATTTCGTGCAGATCTGGGCATTTACAGCCAAGTTACTACAACTTCCTGTTTCATGGCGAATCATCGACGCCACGGACACGCCCATCGACGAAAACGCGCAGATAGCTCAACTTTACATCGTCAATGCCTTTAGAAGGCACAGCAGAAATTTGAAGTCGATCCAACTAAATCCCTAGGAGGAGTTAGTTAAAGTACGTAATGATTAAATCATCCAAAAATGGCGGTAAAATACGAAATGGCCGACTTCCTGTCGAGTTTAGGGCATTGCTCCAAGAGGCTTTTCTGTGCGTCTGGACATGGTAGATGTACAACAGAAATTTTGAGCATGTCGGTCAAACATGCGGCGGGGGCTGCTTCATTAAAGGTCACTTCCTGTTGCCAGCAGATGGCGCTATGACTGTGGGTGAAAGTCGGCATGTAGATTTGTTCAGGGCGTGACTCTTGTCAAATGTGTAAAATTTCGTGCAGATCTGGGCATTTTCAGCCAAGTTACTACAACTTCCTGTTTCATGGCGAATCATCGACACCACGGACACCCCCATTGACGAAAACGCGCAGATAGCACAACTTTACATCGTCAATGGCTTTAGAAGGCACAGCAGAAATTTGAAGTCGATACGACAAAATCCCTAGGAGGAGTTTGTTAAAGTAGGTAATGAGTAAATCATCCAAAAATGGCGGTAAAATTAGAAATGGCCGACTTCCTGTTGAATTTAGGGCATCGCTCCAAGAGACTTTTCTGTGCGTCTGGACATGGTAGATATACCAGAGAAATTTTGTACATGTCGGTCAAACATGCGGCGGGGGCTGCTTCGTTAAAGTTCACTTCCTGTTGCCAGCATGCGGCGCTATGACTGTGGGTGAAAGTCGGCATGTAGATTTGTTCAGGGCGGGACTCTTGTCAAATGTGTAAAATTTCGTGCAGATCTGGGCATTTACAGCCAAGTTACTACAACTTCCTATTTCATGGCGAATCATCGACGCCACGGACACGCCCATCGACGAAAACGCGCAGATAGCACAACTTTACATCGTCAATGCCTTTAGAAGATACAGCAGAAATTTGAAGTTGATCCGACTAAATCCCTAGGAGGAGTTCGTTAAAGTACGGAGTGTGTAAATAGTCCCAATTTGGTTGCCGAATTCAAAATGGCGGACTTCCTGTCGAGTTTAGGGTATGGGTTCTTGAGGCTTTTTTGTGCGTCTTGAAATGATACACGTCCCCACCAAATTTCGTGCATGTAGGTTGAACGTGGACGAGGGGCTAATTTTTTCCAATATTCTAGGTGGAGCTAGCGAGCCATTTTGCCCCGCCCATCCGCGAAACCCACAAAATACGAAATTGTTCACCAGTCCTGACATGAGTGCCAAATTTGGTGAGTTTTTGAGCATGTTGCGGCCCCGAAAATGGCGCTTACTTTGCAGAAAAAAGAAAAAAGAAAAAAATAAATATAGCTGCGAGCAGCGATGGCGGGCCCAAGCCGGTGGCACCGCAACCCCGGTTCCTTTAGTTACCTAAAGGCACCCGGGTAGCAGTGCCGAAGGCTTTGGCCCTTTTATGATTAAATGTTAAAACGGCTTGCCATACTCTGTCATTTCGACTAGTCACAATTATGTTACAGATGTCTTAAATGATAATACAAACTATCCAAAATGTAATTACGAATAGACAGAAAGACGTTGTTGATATCTACAATGTTAATTCCGGACAGGCAAACTTAGCTTTTAAATGTTAAAAGGGCTTGCCATACAGGGACGTAGGCTCAGAGAGAGGCTCACCATATTCAAACCAAAATATCTGACTTCCTCTTGGTCCGAGCTAATGACTATGTATTAGAAAGTTGTCCGGCTTGAGGAGTACAATGTATATACCGATTTTTGTAACTGTAGATAAAACTAACAACCCCACTTTTGTCAAAAGGTGGCGCTATTTAGTCCTTGCACATTGCCCGTTTCTGAAACTTTGCACGTCTACTGGCTAATAAATGTGATGTATCTGTTGAGTTTCAAGCAATTTCAATTTCAATTTGACTGTTGAAAAGAAGTGCGCCGATTAGATACTCAGGATCGGTATCGGCTCTGACACTGCCATCTTTGACGAGGCTGATTCAAATTCTATATTGTGCATATACTATTCTGTTAGGCACAAAGGCACAAAAACTTTCTAAAGTACCATAAAGTTTTTGTGTACTGTATTATTAGTGTTCTGAAGCTATTATGTGATATAGAAATTAATATTTAAGTCATTAAATTCAAGAACACAAACTTTTCCCTCTCTGCGCCTGTCAGTCATTCTCCATTCAGCATTCAAACAGCACGTCACATTCGGTTACAGTCAATGATGAAACGATCTTCAATGATTCAATGTTAATCCTATTATACTGGATCTTTAAGATAAAGGTCTAAAGGTCTATATTTTCGAATGAAGAAACTTTTTCTTGCTGGACTTTATTGCTGTAACTTAATCGTGTTACTTTCTACCGGGTGTCGGACGCTGTCGGTTAGATCACAACACTAGAGTCAGAGCACTATAATTGTTCTTCACGCACACAGTAACTGAAATTTAAAACCTTTAAAAGAAAAGGCTCAATAAACTATTGCATAGATAGATAATGTATAATACACTGTTCATAAATATGTATTTCCTTTGTGCTTTGAACTTTTCAATACGGACTCAATGCGCTGTAACTTCATGTGGCTTCAAGCACATCATTCTCCGCTCGGGATGCACATAAGTGCTTTGTGCTGCACCGTATTGGAGCCGTAATATCATAATGCAGTGACGTAATGACAGATTATTAATTGCCTTTCAATTATATGTTGCTTTATAGCAGCCATGGCTATATTTTTTTTTAATGATTTTTGTTATCTTGTTTTTCATGAATGTATTTTTCAAAAATAAGAGCAATGTGTATTATCTATTATTAATATGGTTTATAATAGCATTTTTGTCATAGATTATGACAAAGTAATCATATGATCCACCAGCGAGGAACCAGCAGAACAGAGTGAACATTCTTTCTGTTTAGTTCAATCCTACTTAATAGGAATTTATTTAAAATGCTCGCTCTACTCCACACCATTAATGTCTTGTGCGGACATCCGTATTTTGACTTTCGGTTTTAAGTAAGCGATTTAAAAGCTCCCAAGTCCCAGCGGAGTCACACGTTGATTAACCGGTGGGAATATACACAATAGGCCTACCTGATATTGAACACAAGAGGGCAGTATAGCACTACGTATGACTCAGATTATTATTTTTTTATGAATTTTACAACAATTCTGGCTGTATTTGAACGTAAAGACAATTCTTAAATGAAAAAAAAGGAAAAATTGGGGAAGTTATAATATTTGTATAATTTAATTTAGAAACAAATGATGTATAATTACATTTTTAGAAGATATGAGGCTTTTAGTGTTTACTTTTTTGACATTACTTTAATCTTTTGCCATAGTTGCACATGTCTATTGGCTAATAAATGTGATGTATCTGTTGAGTTTCAAGCAATTTCAAGCAAGCTAAGAGTCCCAAAAGCATCAAAAAATAATGTTAAAGTTTGTTTCGTTGCCACGGCATTTTGAAAGTGACACACTTCCTGCTGCCAGTTGGTGGCGCTATAACTTTGACTCACAATAGTCACATCCATGTGATCGGTCTCTTACAGCGAAAACACTGCTGAAGTTTCATCAAGATCAGTTAATGTATGCTGAAGTTATAACACACATCCTGTTCCATGTTTCTCGCCATAATTTCGTTTCCTCGCCACGGCCAAACCGTTCGAGATATCAAAAATCCCGTGGCACTTTTTCATCCTTAATGTCTTGACTTCACGCTGATCGAGTTTCGTCGAATTTGGTTCAGTGCTCTAGGAGCAATAATTTAAATTACATTGCATGTGTTTTAAACACAACCCTAAATAGCCAACTTCCTGTTGGGCTGGGGTAAAAAGTAAGAGTGTGAAGTATATATGAAACGATGAGATCTATATGTGTACCAAGTTTCATATTATTACATGCAAGTGTGTTTGATTTATGGACCAAATTTTCAGACCAAGTTTATTGACCAAGTTAATCTGATTAATAAACTAATTATATAAAACTATTGTCAATTCACTACAATTAAACTAGTTATATGCCTTTACTTATAAAAAATAAAAATAAAAACTTATTTAAAAAATACCAGGCTTGAGAAATGTATTTTCTTTATGCAGGTCATACACACAGCAGTGAAATGGTTAAGCCCCCTCCCCCTGCACACACACACACACACACACACAGACAGCCAGCCAGCCAGCCAAAGGCTCAGAGTGGCCATATTCAAACAAAAATATCTGACTTTCTGTGGGTCCTAGCTAATAAGTGTCAATTAGAAAGTTGTCCGGCTCGAGGAGTACAATATACATACCAATTTTTGTAACTCTAGTTAAAACTAACCACCCCACTTTTGTCAAAAGGTGGCGCTACTGAGCCCTCACCACGCCCGTTTCTGCAACTTTGCACATGTCTACTGGCTAATAAATGTGATGTGTCTGTCGAGTTTCATGCAATTTGAAGCATGCTAAGGGTCTCAAAAGCATCCTAAAAGCATCCTAAAAGAAGGGTAAAGTTTGATGCGTCGCCACGGCAACAGTTTCAAAGATATCAAGAATCCATTCACAGGTCTACATCTGCCGTATGTTTACATTATACATATGAAGTTTGAAGCAAATCGGGTAAAAATAAAAGGGTGATATCTAAGCATTTTGAAAGTGACACACTTCCTGCTGCCAGTTGGTGGCGCTATAACTTTGACTCACAATAGTCACATCCATGTGATCGTCCTTTTACAGCGAACACACTGCTGAAGTTTCATCAAGATCAGTTAATGTATGCTGAAGTTATAACACACTTCCTGTTTCACGTTTCTCGCCATGATTTCGTTTCCTCGCCACGGACAAACCGTTCGAGATATAAAAAATCCCCTCGCAAACTTTCATCCTCAATGTCTTGACTTCACGCTGACCGAGTTTCGTCGAATGTGGATCAAAGCTCTAGGAGGAGTATTTGACATTCCATTGCGAGCGTTTTACAAACAAACCTCAATAGCCAAATTCCTGTTGGGCTGGGGTAAAAAGTAAGAGCGCGAGGTATAGATGAAACGATGAGATCAACATGTGTACCGAGTTTCATATTATTACATACAAGCGTGTTTGAGTTATGGACCAAGTGTTCGGACCCCGTTCCAGGGGGCGCTGACGAGCTGCCCTGCCACGCCCGGGTACCATCTTCAGCCCGGCTCTGATGGCCGCGGGTTCTGACCCGTGTGCAAAGTTTCAAGAGTTTTCGAGCACGTTAAGGGCCCCAAAAGTGCCCAAAAGGTAGCAAAATAATAATAATACTAAAGAATAAATATAGCTGCGAGCAGCGATTGCGGGCCCAAGCCGGTTGCACCGCAACCCCGATGCCTTTAGTTACCCAAAGGCACCGGGATGGTGGTACCGCCTGCTTTGGCCCTTTATCGCTGCTCACAGCTATATTTATATTTAATATAAAGCCGGTGGCACAGCCACCTTGGTGCCTTTAGGGTTATTCTGTACGACGTGTAAAAACGTAACCCCCGCTTTGACTATCAAAAAGAAGTGTATTGTAGAGCTTGCATCAATGCGGACTCGATGCGCTGTGCGCTGTAACTCCATGTGGCTTTAAGCGCATCATTCTCCACTCGGGATGCGCATAAGCGTTTTGTGCCACACTGTACTGAGCCTTTCATATCATAATGCAGTGACGCAATGACAGATTATTAATTGCCTTTCTTGTTCTGTTCTATCTATTATATGTTGATAATAGATAGGACAGAGAACTAAAAACCTCAAACAAAGCACTAAAAACTTAAGCTGTTTGCTGTGTAGTCTGAGAATGAGCTGTTTGATTTGCACCCTCTTCCTCTTCACTGTCCTCCATAAAAACCAGCTATCCAGGTCCATGTTGTTCTAGAAAGTTTGTATGTTGCTGCCTCAATTAACATCTCTGCTATACATTTAAAACATGGCTATATCTAAAATAATTTATCTTTTTCATTTTTGTTATCTTGTTTTTCATGAATATTTTACAACAATACAAAGAGCAATGTGTATTTTCCATTAATATAGTTTGTAATGGCTTTTTTTGTCATAGATTATAATCATATATTTTTTGGATTTGTTATTTATCTTTATAATGAAGTTGTCTGTATTAAGTAGATTGTGTTTAACACACACAAGAGTGATTTATTAGTTCAACACATAGTTATAGAAATTCTACTTTATCTAAAAAAAACCCTTCACTTTATACACACGCACACACACACACACACACACACACACACACACACACACACACACACACACACACACACACACACACACACAAATACATGTAAATAAAAATACAAAAAAAAAACATCAAATGTGTTTTTAGTCAGAGTATTATTTTATACAGAAACAAATATTTGAAATTCAGATAAGAATGAAGTTAGTGTTTTAAAATCTTAAGGAAAACAAATATATTGAAATATAGCACATGAATTTTAAATTTATTCAACTTCAATTACAAATACAATCTTACTTTTATTTAAAGCAAACTATACATTTAAAAGATGGGGGTTATATGCCTATTTTGTCATTTAAAAATATTGTTATGCAAAATTGTTATGCAAAAAGACAAGGACTTAGAGACAAGGACTTGTAGGAAAAATCACAGCCAGCCACACACACACACATAAACACAGACAACAGCCCTCCCCTCCCCACACAGACACACACACCCACACACCCCCACACACACACACAGAGAGAGAGAGAGAGAGAGAGAGAGAGAGAGAGAAAATCGCAGGGGAAATAAATCCATTCAAACTACAATATCTGACTTTCTGTTGCTCAGAGCGAATGACTTTAAATTGGAAAGTTGATCGGCTTGACGAGAACAATATACGTGGTAAGTTTTGTAACTGTAGGTAAATTGAGCAAAGTTATAACACACTTTATGTGTCCTTTTTTGTCATAAAATTCATTTCCTCGCCACGGCCAGACCGTTCGAGATATCAAAAATCCGTCCGGAATTGAGCATCCTCAATGTCTTGACTTCATGCACACCGAGTTTGGTTGTGATTGGTAAACACATGCGTTGTAATTTGATGTATTTCTCCTAGGACAATTATTCAAACAACCCATAATTCATTATTCATAAATAACTTCCATTTGAACTGTCATAAAACTTAGAGCACGAAAGTTGTTTGGCCTGATGTGATCTATAATTGTACCGAGTTTCATATTAATTCATGCAAGTGTGTTTGATTTATGGACAAATGTTCGAATCGCAGTCCAGGGGGCGCTGTCGAGCCGCCCTGCCACGCCCGGTTACCAGCTTCAGCCCGGCCCTGATGGCCATGGGTTCTGACCCGTGTGCAAAGTTTCAAGAGTTTTTGAGGATGTTAAGGCCCCCGAAAATGCCGGAGAAGTCGCACACAGCAAATAAAGGGTTAAAATTAACCTGACAGGCGCCCCTCCTCTCACTCACACAGAGAGACACTGAGACACTGGCAAAATTCTGAGATTTTCTCCACATTCATACAAACATATCTGACTTTCTGTGGGTCCTAGCTAATGAGTGTCAATTAGAAAGTTGTCCGGCTCGAGGAGTACAATATACATACCGATTTTTGTAACTGTAGATAAAACCAACAACCCCACTTTTGTCAAAAGGTGGCGATACTGAGCCCTCACCACGCCCGTTTCTGAAACTTTGCACATGTCTACTGGCTAATAAATGTGATGTGTCTGTCGAGTTTCATGCAATTTAAAGCATGCTAAGAGTCTCAAAAGCATCCTAAAAGAACGGTAAAGTTTGATGCGTTGCCACGGCAACACTTTCAAAGATATCAAGAATCCATTCACAGGTCTACATCTGCTGTATGTTTACATTATACAGATGAAGTTTGAAGCAAATCGTTTAAAAATAAGAGGGTGATATCAAAGCATTTTGAAAGTGACACACTTCTTGCTGCCAGTTGGTGGCGCTATAACTTTGACTCACAATAGTCACATCCATGTAATCAGCCTCTTACAGTGAACACACTGCTGAAGTTTCATCAAGATCAGTTAATGTATGCTGAAGTTATAACACACTTCCTGTTTCACGTTTCTCGCCATAATTTTGTTTCCTCGCCACGGCCAAACCGTTCGAGATATCAAAAATCCCCTCGCAAACTTTCATCCTCAATGCCTTGACTTCATGCTGACCGAGTTTCGTGCCGTGTGTTTGAATTCTCTAGGAGGAGTATTGCACATTCCATTGCGAGCGTTTTACAAACAAACCTCAATAGCCGACTTCCTGTTGGGCTGGGGTAAAAAGTAAGAGTGTGAGGTATAGATGAAACGATGAGATCAACATGTGTACCGAGTTTCATATTATTACATGCAAGCGTGTTTGATTTATGGACCAAGTTTTCGGACTCTGTTCCAGGGGGCGCTGTCTAGCCCCCCTGCCACACCCAGGTACCATCTTCAGCCCGGCTCTGATGGCTGTGGGATCTGACCTGTGTGCAAAGTTTCAAGAGTTTTCAAACCCGTTAAGGGCCCCAAAAGCCGCTAAGAGTCTCAAAATCATCAAAAAAAGAATTTTAAAGTTTGATGGGTTGCCACGGCAACAGTATCAAAGATATCAAGAATCCATTCACAGGTCTTCATCTGCTATGTATTTACATTATACAGATTAAGTTTGAAGCAAATCGGGTAAAAATAAGAGGGTGATTTCAAAGCATTTTGAAAGTGACACACTTCCTGCTGCCAGTTGGTGGCGCTATAACTTTGACTCACAATAGTCACATCCATGTGATCGTCCTCTTACAGCGAACAAACTGCTGAAGTTTCATCAAGATCAGTTAATGTATGCTGAAGTTCTGACACACTTCCTGTTTCACGATTCTCGCCATAATTTCGTTTCCTCGCCACGGCCAAACCGTTCGAGATATCAAAAATCCCCTCGCAAACTTTCATCCTCAATGTCTTGACTTCACGCTGACCGAGTTTCGTGCCGTGTGTTTGAATTCTCTAGGAGGAGTACTTCAATTTCCATTGCGAGTGTTTTATGAACAACCCTAAATAACCGACTTCCTGTTGGGCTGGGGTAAAAAGTAATAGTTTGAGGTATATATGAACGATGAGATCTATATGTGGACCGAGTTTCATATTATTACATGCAAGCGTGTTTGATTTATGGACCAAGTTTTCGGACCCCGTTCCAGGGGGCGCTGTCTAGCCCCCCTGCCACGCCCGGGTACCATCTTCAGCCCGGCCCTGATGGCCGCGGATTCTGACCCGTGTGCAAAGTTTCAAGAGTTTTTGAGCATGTTAAGGGCCCCAAAAGTGCCCGAATAGTCGTATAAATAATAATAATAATAATAATCGTTAGGAAAACAATAGGGCCTTCGCCCTTTCAGGGCTTGGGCCCTAATAATCCCAAGGAAAACAATAGGGCCTTCGCCCTTTCAGGGCTTGGGCCCTAATAATAATAATCCTAATAGTTTCAATAGGGTCCTCGCACTGTTAGTGCTCGGGCCCTAAAAATAATAATCCTAACAGTTTCAATAGGGTCCTCGCACTGTTAGTGCTCGGGCCCTAGTTATCCTAACAGTTTCAATAGGGTCCTCGCACTGTTAGTGCTCTGGCCCTAATAATCCTAACAGTTTCAATAGGGTCCTCGCACTGTTAGTGCTCGGGCCCTAATAATAATCCTAACAATTTCAATAGGGTCCTCGCACTGTTAGTGCTCGGGCCCTCAATAAATAATCTTAAGAGTTTCAATAGGGTCCTCGCACTGTTAGTGCTCGGGCCCGAAAAAAAAAATAACCCTAACAGTTTCAATAGGGTCCTCGCACTGTTAGTGCTCGGGCCCTAATAACCCTAACAGTTTCAATAGGGTCCTCGCACTGTTAGTGCTCGGGCCCTAATAAATAACCCTAACAGTTTCAATAGGGTCCTCGCACTGTTAGTGCTCGGGCCCTAAAAAATAACCCTAACAGTTTCAATAGGGTCCTCGCACTGCTCGGACCCTAAAAACTCCCACGTGGGGGAAACTTCACATAAACTAGCAAAAAACAAGAAAACCATTAGAACAGGGTAACAGTAATAACGAACCAACATAGTACTGAAAACACAAGGAGATTAAATAGAGAGGCAAACAAAGGAGGCTAATGAAACAGACAGGTGGAGCAAATTAACCAATAATCAGATAACAAGATGGGCTGGGTTAGACAATAGACAGGAGAGCACATGTACAAAGAATAACATGACAGCCATGTGCTCACAACAGACCAATAAACACAAACCCGTGACAAACCGGGAGTGTCACAGCTCTGTCACCAAACCAAGAGAAACCCAAGACAAGGGTGACAGACCTGTGACATCATGTGCTTGGTCTTAAATGGGATGAGTTTAAAAATTTGCGTATGCCTGATGAAAGGCGTGAGACCAAAATGTTGCTAATAAAGAATTTTTGAATAGAAGTTCTGATAGTTTGCAGGAGTGTCTTGTTCAAGGGCGTCACTAGGCCCTTTTTAGAGGGGCTTCAGCAGTGGCGCCGAGCAGAGAGCGCGTCAAAAAGAGAGGAAGTTGTGTGTGTGTTCATCTGAGCCCATTGGTCTGTCACTGCTCGTCAATGTCAGAATATTTGAGATGACCAATCAAATCAAAGTTAGGCGGGCTTTACAGTACATTCAGCGTACACTGAGCGCGAAATTTAGCAGCACGACTCGACTTCAGTGCACGGGCAAGTGGCAAGTGCGAGATGTAGCCTAAGTAGCTAAACTTATAATGTTATATATTTGACAGTTTTTTGAGGTCATAAATGTTAAACGAATGATAAACAAAAAATAATCAGGAAAACTAATATAGTTTCATCTAATTTCACCCTTTTGAACTGAAATTAGGCATGTAACGTCAGCCTAATGTAATAATTCGTTTAATGTCATTGTGAGACAAGAAACACTAACAAATCCGTTTTCATCATGTAAGGTACATGATTAATAATGAATGTGTACATATTGAAAATATAATAGAAATTGTAGCCTTTAGTAAATAAAAAAAGCTCAGCTTTAGGATGGGGAGAGAAAGGGCATGATGAGGAGACAAGCGAGATGAGGAGAGAGCAGGTATTGACAAATCTACTGACATAGTTTTAAAGTTATTTTATTTTTATTTTTTTCGTCTTCAAACGTCTTGAAATGCACATATCAGAGATTAAAAAAATTAACCCCCAAACCTCCAGCTCAAATGTAGGACCTCTTTGATTATAAAGCCCTGTCCACAGCCCTGTATAGGCATCAGAATCAGAACCAGAAAGCGCTTTATCCCAAGTGTGCTTTTTTTACAAAAATGAAAAGCCTAATTATCAGACAAAGCTCAACTTTAGGAGGGGAAGAGACAGGGCAAGAGAAAAACAAAGAGAAAAAGAGTGTGATGCTGATGAGGAGAGAAAAATAATCAGCTGCCCACGGACATGGTTTTATCAAAAAAAAAAAAAAATGCCTTCAAAACATCTTAAAATGGACATAATAGTTCAGAGAATTCAAAATTTTCTCGGGGAAACCTCGAACCCCCCTAACTACCACAACCCTAATCCAGGACTACAGTGATTATAAAACCCTGCAATTTCATGGTAATGAAAGTGAGCATTAGACCCTAAATTAAACTTTTACCTTTTTTTTTTTTTTTTTTTTTTTTTTAAATCATACCCTCATTGGGGGCTTAGCCCCCCTAAAAGCAAAATCCTAGAATCGCCCCTGGTCTCGTTTGCAAATCGAACCAAACATGCCAAGTGTGAATACACCCTAAAGGTGCAGTAAGCTGTTTCTGAAAAAACGCTGTTGAAAGTGTAATTGACCGAGCACCTCAACAAACTTGTAGCCAATCAGCAGTAAGGGCCTATACACTCATGATGGGGTAGGAGAGAAAGAGAGAAAGAGGGAGGTTTGAAGAAAGACTGGTGAAAGAGATGGCTAAGAGACATTACAAAAGAGAAAAAATAGAGGAGTATCACTGGTAAAAAAAGGGTAATGGTTAGGCAAGAGCTTTAGGGCCCGTGTTAATATTAGAAAAGCTTTCCAGCACTGGAGAGACCTAAGTGGTAAGGCCTGAAAAAGGACGGTCATGGGCGCACTTTACTATTAGGCAAAGGTCGGAAATCGCCCTTGGGCCCTGAGCTACTTGGGGCCCCCAAAATGCACCATTAACTTATGCTTAAGTTTTGTTTGTTTTTTTTACTTTTATGTATTATTATGTATTTCTAAAAAACTCCATTTGTGAAATTTTATTTGCATTTTACTTTGTGATTTATTTCACCGGAACGAATAGAGAGTCTCAGCAACGGATTGAAGTGCGAGTCTGTGTGAAGACTGTGAAGACTTGGCAACCCACAGAGAAGAACCCTTGCCACTGATCGCACTCAACGAGCACTTTGATCACTTGATATCAACACACTTGAAAACAACACATTTCAGCGTGCTATCGCCTCTTATTTAACAAACGAACGAAACGAACAAACAAACTTATAAATATAGCTGCAAGCAGCGATGGCGGGCCCAAGCCGGTGGCACCGCAACCCCGGTTCCTTTAGTTACCTAAAGGCACTGTGGTGGAGGTGCCGCAGGCTTTGGCCCTTTCATGATTAAATGTTAAAACGGCTTGCCATACTCTGTCTGTCGTTTCGACTAGACACAATTACGTTACAGATATCTTAAATGATAATACAAACTATCCAAAATATAATTACAACTAGTCAGAAAGACATTGTTGATATCTACAATGTTAATTCCGGATAGGCAAACTTAGTTTTTAAATGTTATTAGGGCCTGCCATACAGGGACATAGGCTCAGAGAGAGGCTCACCATATTCAAACCATATTCTCACCATATTCAAAGTTAGTGTTTTAAAACCTTAAGGAAAACAAATATATTGAAATATAGCACATGAATTTTAAATTAATTCAGCTTCAATTACAAATACAATCTTACTTTTATTTAAAGCAAACTATACATTTAAAAGATGGGGGTTATATGTCTATTTTGTCATTTAAAAAAATACAAAATTGTTATGCAAAAAGAAAAGGACTTGTAGGAAAAATCGCAGCTAGCCACACACACACACACACTCACATAAACACAGACAACAGCCCTCCCCTCCCCACACAGACACACACACACACCCACACAGAGAGAGAGAGAGAGAGAGAGAGTGAATCGCAGGGAAATAAATCCATTCAAACTACAATATCTGACGTTCTGTTGCTCAGAGCGAATGACTTTAAATTGGAAAGTTGATCGGCTTGACGAGAACAATATATGTGGCAAGTTTTGTAACTGTAGGTAAAATGAGAAAAGTTATAACACACTTTATGTGTCCTTTTTTAGTCATAAAATTCATTTCCTTGCCACGGCCAGACCGTTCGAGATATCAAAAATCCGTCCGGAATTGAGCATCCTCGATGTCTTGACTTCATGCACACCGAGTTTGGTTGTGATTGGTAAACACATGCATTGTAATTTGATGTATTTCTCCTAGGACAACTATTCAAACAACCCATAATTCCCAACTTCCATTTGAATTGTCGTAAAACTTAGAGCACGAAAGTTGTTTGGCCTGATGTGATCTATAATTGTACCGAGTTTCATATTAATTCATGCAAGTGTGTTTGATTTATGGACAAATGTTCGAATCCCAGTCCAGGGGGCGCTGTCGAGCCGCCCTGCCACGCCCGATGACCAGCTTCAGCCCGGCCCTGATGGCCATGGGTGCTGACCCGTGTGCAAAGTTTCAAGAGTTTTAGAGGATGTTAAGGCCCCCGAAAATGCCAGAGAAGTCGCACACAGCAAATAAAGGGTTAAAATTAACCTGACAGGCGCCCCTCCTCTCACTCACACAGAGAGACACTGAGAGACTGGCAAAATTCTAAAATTTTCTCTACATTCAAACAAAGATATCTGACTTTCTGTGGGTCCTAGCTAATGAGTGTCAATTAGAAAGTTGTCCAGCTCGAGGAGTACAATATACATACCGATTTTTGTAACTCTAGTTAAAACTAACAACCCCACTTTTGTCAAAAGGTGGCGCTACTGAGCCTTCACCACGCCCGTTTCTGAAACTTTGCATGTGTCTACTGGCTAATAAATGTGATGTGTCTGTCGAGTTTCATGCGATTTGAAGCATGCTAAGGGTCTCAAAAGCATCCTAAAAGAATGTTAAAGTTTGATGCGTTGCCACAGAAACAGTATCAAAGATATCAAGAATCCGTTCACAGGTCTACATCTGCCGTATGTTTACATTATACAGATGAAGTTTGAAGCAAATCGGGTAAAAATAAAAGGGTGATTTCAAAGCATTTTGAAAGTGACACACTTCCTGCTGCCAGTTGGTGGCGCTATAACTTTGACTCACAATAGTCACATCCATGTGATCGTCCTCTTACAGCGAACACACTGCTGAAGTTTCATCAAGATCAGTTAATGTATGCTGAAGTTATAACACACTTCCTGTTTCACGTTTCTCGCCATGATTTCGTTTCCTCGCCACGGACAAACCGTTTGAGATATCAAAAATCCCAACACAAGCTTTCATCCTCAATGTCTTGACTTCACGCTGACCGAGTTTCGTCGAAATGGGATCAAAGCTCTAGGAGGAGTATTTCAAATACCATTGCGAGCGTTTTACAAACAAACCTCAATAGCCGACTTCCTGTTGGGCTGGGGTAAAAAGTAAAAGCGCGAAGTATAGATGAAACGATGAGATCAACATGTGTACCGAGTTTCATATTATTACATGCAAGCGTGTTTGAGTTATGGACCGAGTGTTCGGACCCCGTTCCAGGGGGCGCTGACGAGCCGCCCTGCCACGCCCAGGTACCAGCTTCAGCCCGGCTCTGATGGCCGCGGGTTCTGAACCATGTGCAAAGTTTCAAGAGTTTTCGAGCACGTTAAGGGCCCCAAAAGTGCCCAAAAGGTAGCAAAAATAATAATAAGAATATAGCTGCGAGCAGCGATGGCGGGCCCAAGCCGGTGGCACCGCAACCCCGGTTCCTTTAGTTACCTAAATGCACCCGGGTGGCGGTGCCGAAGACTTTGGCCCTTTTATGATTAAATGTTAAAACGGCTTGCCATACTCTGTCATTTCGACTAGTCACAATTATATTACAGATATCTTAAATGATAATACAAACTATCCAAAATGTAATTACGAATAGACAGAAAGACGTTGTTGATATCTACAATGTTAATTCCGGACAGGCAAACTTAGCTTTTAAATGTTAAAAGGGCTTGCCATACAGGGACGTAGGCTCAGAGAGAGGCTCACCATATTCAAACCAAAATATCTGACTTCCTCTTGGTCCGAGCTAATGACTATGTACTAGAAAGTTGTCCGGCTTGAGGAGTACAATGTATATAGCGATTTTTGTAACTGTAGATAAAACTAACAACCCCACTTTTGTCAAAAGGTGGCGCTATTTAGTCCTTGCACTATGCCCGTTTCTGAAACTTTGCACATGTCTACTGGCTAATAAATGTGATGTATCTGTTGAGTTTCAAGCAATTTCAATTTCAATTTGACTGTTGAAAAGAAGTGCGCCGATTAGATACTCAGGATCGGTATCGGCTCTGACACTGCCATCTTTGACGAGGCTGATTCAAATTCTATATTGTGCATATACTATTCTATGTTAGGCACAAAGGCACAAAAACGTTCTAAAGTACCATAAAGTTATTGTGTACTGTATTATTAGTGTTCTGAAGCTATTATGTGATATAGAAATTAATATTTAAGTCATTAAATTCAAGAACACAAACTTTTCCCTCTCTGCGCCTGTCAGTCATTCTCCATTCAGCATTCAAACAGCACGTCACATTCGGTTACAGTCAATGATGAAACGATCTTCAAGATGATTGAATGTTAATCCTATTATACTGGATCTTTAAGATAAAGGTCTAAAGGTCTATATTTTCGAATGAAGAAACTTTTTCTTGTTGGACTTTATTGCTGTAACTTAACCGTGTTACTTTCTACCGGGTGTCGGACGCTGTCGGTTAGATCACAACACTAGAGTCAGAGCACTATAATTGTTCTTCACGCACACAGTAACTGAAATTTAAAACCTTTAAAAGAAAAGGCTCAATAAACTATTGCATAGATAGATAATGTATAATACACTGTTCATAAATATGTATTTCCTTTGTGCTTTGAACTTTTCAATACGGACTCACTGCGCTGTAACTTCATGTGGCTTCAAGCACATCATTCTCCGCTCGGGATGCACATAAGTGCTTTGTGCTGCACCGTATTGGAGCCGTAATATCATAATGCAGTGACGTAATGACCGATTATTAATTGCCTTTCAATTATATGTTGAGCATCATTAAACATCTGTCCTATGCATTTTAAACATTTATAGCAGCCATGGCTATATTTTTGTATGATTTTTGTTATCTTGTTTTTCATGAATGTATTTTTCAAAAATAAGAGCAATGTGTATTATCTATTATTAATATGGTTTATAATAGCATTTTTGTCATAGATTATGACAAAGTAATCATATGATCCACCAGCGAGGAACCAGCAGAACAGAGTGAACATTCTTTCTGTTTAGTTCAATCCTACTTAATAGGAATTTATTTAAAATGCTCGCTCTACTCCACACCATTAATGTGCGGACATCCGTATTTCGACTTTCGGTTTTAAGTAAGCGATTTAAAAGCTCCCAAGTCCCAGCGGAGTCACACGTTGATTAACCGGTGGGAATATACACAATAGGCCTAGCTGATATTGAACACAAGAGGGCAGTATAGCACTACGTATGACTCAGATTATTATTTTTTTATGAATTTTACAACAATTCTGGCTGTTTTTGAACGTAAACATAATTCTTAAATGAAAAAAAGGAAAAATTGGGGAAGTTATAATATTTGTATAATTTAATTTAGAAACAAATGATGTATAATTACATTTTTAGAAGATATGAGGCTTTTAGTGTTTACTTTTTTGACATTACTTTAATCTTTTGCCATAGTTGCACATGTCTACTGTCTACTGGCTAATAAATGTGATGTATCTGTTGAGTTTCAAGCAATTTCAAGCATGCTAAGAGTCCCAAAAGCATCAAAAAAGAATGTTAAAGTTTGATTCGTTGCCACGGCAACAGTATCAAAGATATCAAAAATTCATTCACAGGTCTACATCTGCCGTGTATTTACATTATACAGATGAAGTTTGAAGCAAATCGGTTAAAAATAAGAGAGTGGTTTCAAAGCATTTTGAAAGTGACACACTTCCTGCTGCCAGTTGGTGGCGCTATAATTTTGACTCACAATAGTCACATCCATGTGATCGGTCTCTTACAGCGAAAACACTGCTGAAGTTTCATCAAGATCAGTTAATGTATGCTGAAGTTATAACACACATCCTGTTTCATGTTTCTCGCCATAATTTCGTTTCCTCGCCACGGCCAAACCGTTCGAGATATAAAAAATCCCTTGGCACCTTTTCATCCTTAATGTCTTGACTTCACGCTGATCGAGTTTTGTCGAATTTGGTTCAGTGCTCTAGGAGCATTACTTTAAATTCCATTGCATGTGTTTTAAACACAACCCTAAATAGCCGACTTCCTGTTGGGCTGGGGTAAAAAGTAAGAGTGTGAAGTAGGCTATATATGAAACGATGAGAGCAACATGTGTACCGAGTTTCATATTATTACATACAAGCGTGTTTGAGTTATGGACCAAGTGTTCGGACCCCGTTCCAGGGGGCGCTGACGAGCCGCCCTGCCACGCCCAGGTACCAGCTTCAGCCCGGCTCTGATGGCCGCGGGTTCTGACCCGTGTGCAAAGTTTCAAGAGTTTTCGAGCATGTTAAGGGCCCCAAAAGTGCCCGAATAGTCGTAAGAAAAATAATAATAAATATAGCTGCGAGCAGCGATTGCGGGCCCAAGCCGGTGGCACCGCAACCCCGGTTCCTTAGTTACCTAAAAGCACCAGGGTGGCCATGCCACTGGCTTTGGCCCTTCATCGCGGATCACAGCTATATATATATATATATATACATATATATATGAAGCCGGTGGCACCGCCACCCTGGTGCCTTTAGGTTTATTGTGCACGACATGCAAAATGTAACCCTGCTTTGACTGATGCAAGCTCTACAGCACAGTTTATAGTAAGAAAGAATATAGTAAGAAAGAAAAGTAAGCTGTTACTCTGAGATGGTTTGGGAAACAAACATTCATCATGTCGCATTGGTTTTAGTTACTTGTCCTCGAACAGAGCCCTAATCTGTTTATATTTCAGTTACACATTCTACATTGATTAAAAAAGAAAAATCAAATGTGTTTTTAATTCATACAGAAATAAAATATTTATAATTCAGCTGAGAATAAAGTTAGTTCAAATTTTAAGAAAAACAAATATATGATCTGAAATATAGCACATTCATTTTTAAATTCATTCAGGTTCAATTACCAAAAATACAATCTTAATTTAATTTAAAGCAAATAATAAATCTAAAATATATGGGTTATATGCATATTTTGTAAAAAAAGAAAAAAGAAAGAAAGATATATATCCAAAAACACAAGGCCTTAAACTTTAACAAGGGTGCAACTCTTATCACTACAACAAACATAGTCACACACACAAGTCAAGTCACTTACATTTTAGATGCAATATTGACTTTTTAGATGCAATATTGACTTTTTTCTGTTTCAGCAGAGAAAATAGTTAAACAAAGATCACAGCGACCTCAAAGCAATGTGTTTTCTCATTACTGAGACCCCGTTTACACCTGGTATTAAAATGCGATCTGTATCCAGATAAGTTATCCGGATAATAAAAAACGCATGTTAATGCAAGGTGTAAACGCGTTGTGATCGGATCGCGATCGGATCTGCCTGACCACATCTGGAGGTAGTCTGGCTCGCATTGTGTCCGGATCTTTACTAGGTGTAAACGCAATCTGGTTGTTGAAACCACATATGTATATTTTACTCCTCCCAAAAATGCTAAAAAATAAACGAGTGAGAGCGTGTTATATAGGCTATATGTCATGTTATAGCCTAGTCAGATGCGACACGCGACACGCATCACCGCAGATGAGCAGCTGAGCGTCTATTCAACGTGCAAACATCGCAAATAAAAGTGAAAGTAAGTCACAGACGCAGTTAACATATCTTCAAGTAAAGAAACGAAATTATCTTACCAGGCCTGTTGCCACTCTCTCTTATTGATGTCTCTGATTTGGAAATTAGCTGATGATCAATAAAATGCCGCTCAGATCTGTTGCTTTTGGTGGCGTGCAATCCAATAAATTTGCATATAACGCAGGAGGTGAAGATCGGATTTATATCCGTTTTGCAAAAACACATTTATGTGGCCAGGTGTAAATGGAATCAGTACTTATTATCCGGATAACTTATCTGGATACAGATCGCATTTTAATACCAGGTGTAAACGGGGTCTCAGCATTTTGAATCCATGACTCGTTCATTAAGACGGTCATCTGGCGACACCTTATGGTGATTTAGGGTTATGTTTAAAAGTATCGTTCTTTACAGCGATTTTTAATTGACTCCTGTTAAACCAATCTCGTAACATTATTGTGTAACCGATTTAATTTGATCAGCCTTACCTAGGGTAACAGCCCTATAGTGTCTTATTATTCTAAATTATTGAATTTATTGATCAAATTTACTAATGAAAAATGAAGCATACATTTATTAAGACTAGGCTGCCCTGCAGATTAGGCTACAATATGCAGATTTAAATATACCATTTATCAAATAATCTGTTTATTTTTAGGTTACACATTACATTGTTTAAAAAATAAAAATCAAATGTGACCCGCTCTGGCGAAATGAGTTGGAAGTTGCAACCTTCCATTTTAAGATATGGGCCGATTATGTGGAAAAACCATGAAATAAAAAATATATATATATATATATATATATATATATATATATATTTGCTAATTTCAAAGAACAGACATTCAAAAATAATCTCACAGGGTTTCGTAGTCGAGATAATTGAGTAAAGGTATTTAAATAACGATTAAAGTTGTCAAAGCTTTAAATTCGCTGAAATAAACATTGCTCTTCTCAACTCCCCTCGTCACCTCTGAGCATTTCCCGGGTATCCCCTGAAACGTTGAACTCACTGGAGGCTTCTAACCTAAACTGCGTGAGTATATTTATCTGCAAGAAGAATATAGCCTATGTAAGGCTGTAACGATCGCGACACTCAGATCCACGAACCTGTGTCGCGGTGTGAGAAGACAGAATCACGAAACCGACACGTCCCTTCAACTCCCGAAGTTATCCTTCACGCCCAGACCCAATGCTAGACAACATCTTTAAATTACTATTAGTATTATTTGAAGTTAACATTATAAAATACGTAGACTTACACCACAAAACTTAAATTATTACTAAATTTTTTAAAATTGGGCAATTTCAGCATTATGGAGGAGATCCAATTCCCAGATAATTAAATAGTTTAATAAATTGGCCTATGTGAACCACACTGCACAAACCAAAAGTAATACTCACCGGATGAAGAAGGGTTGACTCTCTCCAGAACATAAAATCTTTATTTTATTTTCCGTGTTCGCATTTATGAGGAAAAACAATCCGAACGTGACCGTTCTCTGGAAGCAGCACTAAAACGTTCACATAGCTTAAACATGCAAGCACAAAGCCTTTCTTTAAAGTAAATTTCGTTTTAAAATAATTATCTTAATTTAAATCAATGTTTCATCAACCAATTACTAGGATTTAATAATAAGAAATAAATTGCAGACAATAGGCTAGGCCTAATCACGACGCGGAGACGAAGTCTCATGAACCGAAAGTCAGCGTATAAGGTATCCTCACAGACATATATATTGAAATGTCTACTTTTAAAGACAACCATTCAAAATGAAAGAAAACAGACTGCTCTCTGCTTATGTGGGCTAAAACTGAATTTCTCTCTGACTCCTCTTCAATCTTTCTGATTTTAGAACATTTTTGTAAAAGTGACTTTTTAATTATTTATTTCAAAAAAATTAAAAATAAGTTGAGTTTCAGCCTCGTTAAATTGCATTTATATGTTAATCTATTTGGTCAAATTAAGCTATATAAAATAAATAGTTTATCCCTTAAAATGCTATGGATTTTGAAAGATAGGGCCTATCAAAAAAAAAAAAAAAAAAAAAAACGGGCAAAAAAACTTTAAAAGCGATTTTCTTAGGTTTTCAATTGGAAAAAAAGGGCAGACGACCAGAATTCAAATCTGTATATCTTTACAACCATTCAAGGTATGACCAAGGTATCATTTGAAAGCGTACAGTGTCCTCTTTCCATTAATATCAAAATCTCAATTTTTAAATTTGGGTCACTGTGACTAATTTTGCTGGATCAGGTCGGTCACAAATGTGTTTTTTATTGTAGTATTATTTTATACAGAAATACATTATAATTATATATAATATACAAAATATAACCGTGGGCGCGATTAAACAGTGTTACAATAAAACTCAACATTGTGTTTTTTAAAAATAAATTCAAATAATAGCCTACAAATCCCGAAATTGCGCTAATTTTAAAATTAAACTAAAACTCATGGCTGCACAAGCATTCATAACTGTGCGCGCCATCAGCGAGGAACCAGCAGAACAGAGTGAACGTTCATTCTGTTTAGTTCAATCCTACTTAATAGGAATTTATTTAAAATGCTTGCTCTACTCCACAACATTAATGTCTTGTGCGGATATCTGTATTTTGACTTTCGGTTTTAAGTAAGCGATTTAAAAGTTCCCGAGTCCCAGCGGAGTCACACGTTGATTAACCGGTGGGAATATACACAATAGGCCTAACTGATATTGAACACAAGAGGGCAGTATAGCACTACGTATGACTCAGATTATTTTTTCTTCTTCTGAATTTTACAACCTGGCTGTTTTTGAACGTAAACATAATTCTTAAATGAAAAAAGGGAAAAACTGCTTTAATTATAATATTTGTATAATTTAATTTAGAAACAAATGATGTATAATTACATTTTTAGAAGATATGAGGCTTTTAGTGTTTACTTTTTTGACATTACTTTAATCTTTTGCCAAAGTTGCACATGCCTACTGGCTAATAAATGTGATGTATCTGTCGAGCTATCTGTATCTATCTGTTTCAAGCAATTTCAAGCATGCTAAGAGTCCCAAAAGTATCAAAAAAGAATGTTAAAGTTTGATTTGTTGCCATAGCAACAGTATCAAAGATATCAAGAATCCATTCACAGGTCTACATCTGCTGTATTTTTACATTATACAGATGAAGTTTGAAGCAAATCGGTTAAAAATAAGAGGGTGATATCAAAGCATTTTGAAAGTGACACACTTCCTGCTGCCAGTTGGTGGCGCTATAACTTTGACTCACAATAGTCACATCCATGTAATCAGCCTCTTACAGTGAACACACTGCTGAAGTTTCATCAAGATCAGTTAATGTATGCTGAAGTTATAACACACTTCCTGTTTCACGTTTCTCGCCATAATTTTGTTTCCTCGCCACGGCCAAACCGTTCGAGATATCAAAAATCCCCTCGCAAACTTTCATCCTCAATGCCTTGACTTCATGCTGACCGAGTTTCGTGCCGTGTGTTTGAATTCTCTAGGAGGAGTATTGCACATTCCACTGCGAGCGTTTTACAAACAAACCTCAATAGCCGACTTCCTGTTTGGCTGGGGTAAAAAGTAAGAGCGTGAGGTATAGATGAAACGATGAGATCAACATGTGTACCGAGTTTCATATTATTACATGCAAGCGTGTTTGATTTATGGACCAAGTGTTCGGACCCCGTTCCAGGGGGCGCTGTCCAGCCCCCCTGCCACACCCAGGTACCATCTTCAGCCCGGCTCTGATGGCTGTGGGATCTGACCTGTGTGCAAAGTTTCAAGAGTTTTCAAACCCGTTAAGGGCCCCAAAAGCCGCTAAGAGTCTCAAAATCATAAAAAAAAAGAATTTTAAAGTTTGATGCGTTGCCACGGCAACAGTATCAAAGATATCAAGAATCCATTCACAGGTCTTCATCTGCTATGTATTTACATTATACAGATTAAGTTTGAAGCACATCGGGTAAAAATAAAAGGGTGATTTCAAAGCATTTTGAAAGTGACACACTTCCTGCTACCAGTTGGTGGCGCTATAACTTTGACTCACAATAGTCACATCCATGTGATCGTCCTCTTACAGCAAACACACTGCTGAAGTTTCATCAAGATCAGTTAATGTATGCTGAAGTTATAACACACTTCCTGTTTCACGTTTCTCGCCATAATTTCGTTTCCTCGCCATGGCCAAACCGTTCGAGATATCAAAAATCCCCTCGCAAACTTTCATCGTCAATGCCTTGACTTCATGCTGACCGAGTTTCGTGCCGTGTGTTTGAATTCTCTAGGAGTAGTACTTCAAATTCCATTGCGAGTGTTTTATGAACAACCCTAAATAACCGACTTCCTGTTGGGCTGGGGTAAAAAGTAATAGTATGAGGTATATATGAAACGATGACATCAACATGTGTACCGAGTTTCATATTATTACATGCAAGCGTGTTTGATTTATGGACCAAGTTTTTGGACCCCCTTCCAGGGGGCGCTGTCTAGCCCCCCTGCCACGCCCAGGTACCATCTTCAGCCCGGGCCTGATGGCTGTGGGATCTGACCTGTATGCAAAGTTTCAAGAGTTTTCAAACCCGTTAAGGGCCCCAAAAGCCGCTAAGAGTCTCAAAATCATCAAAAAAATGAATTTTAAAGTTTGATGCATTGCCACGGCAACAGTATCAAAGATATCAAGAATCCATTCACAGGTCTTCATCTGCTATGTATTTACATTATACAGATGAAGTTTGAGGCAAATCGGGTCAAAATAAAAGGGTGAGTTCAAAGCATTTTGAAAGTGACACACTTCCTGCTACCAGTTGGTGGCGCTATAACTTTGACTCACAATAGTCACATCCATGTGATCGTCCTCTTACAGCGAACAAACTGCTGAAGTTTCATCAAGATCAGTTAATGTATGCTGAAGTTATGACACACTTCCTGTTTCACGTTTCTCGCCATAATTTCGTTTCCTCGCCACGGCCAAACCGTTCGAGATATCAAAAATCCCCTCGCAAACTTTCATCCTCAATGCCTTGACTTCATGCTGACCGAGTTTCGTGCCGTGTGTTTGAATTCTCTAGGAGGAGTATTGCAAATTCCATTGCGAGTGTTTTATGAACAACCCTAAATAACCGACTTCCTGTTGGGCTGGGGTAAAAAGTAATAGTATGAGGTATATATGAACGATGAGATCTATATGTGCACCGAGTTTCATATTATTACATGCAAGCATGTTTGATTTATGGACCAAGTTTTCGGACTCCGTTCCAGGGGGCGCTGTCTAGCCCCCCTGCCACGCCCGGGTACCATCTTCAGCCCGGCCCTGATGGCCGCGGTTTCTGACCCGTGTGCAAAGTTTCAAGAGTTTTTGAGCATGTTAAGGGCCCCAAAAGTGCCCGAATAGTCGTATAAATAATAATAATAATAAATATAGCTGCGAGCAGCGATTGCGGGCCCAAGCCGGTGGCACCGCAACCCCGGTGCCTTTAGTTACCCAAAGGCACCGGGATGGTGGTACCGCCGGCTTTGGCCCTTTATCGCTGCTCACAGCTATATTTATATTTAATATAAAGCCGGTGGCACCGCCACCTTGGTGCCTTTAGGGTTATTCTGTATGACGTGCAAAAACGTAACCCCCACTTTGACTGTCGAAAAGAAGTGTATTGTAGAGCTTGCATCAATGCGGACTCGATGCGCTGTAACTCCATGTGGCTTTAAGCGCATCATTCTCCACTCGGGATGCGCATAAGCGTTTTGTGCCACACTGTACTGAGCCTTTGATATCATAATGCAATGACAGATTATTAATTGCCTTTCTTGTTCTGTTCTATCTATTATGTGTTGATAAAAGATAGGACAGAGCACTAAAAACCTCAAACAAAGCACTAAAAACTTAAGCTGTTTGCTGTGTAGTCTGAGAATGAGCTGTTTGATTTGCACCCTCTTCCTCTTCACTGTCCTCCATAAAAACCAGCTATTCAGGTCCATGTTGTTCTAGAAAGTTTGTATGTTGCTGCCTCATTTAACATCTCTGCTATACATTTAAAATAATTATCTAAAATAATTTATCTTTTTGATTTTTGTTATCTTGTTTTTCATGAATGTATTTTACAACAATACAAAGAGCAATGTGTATTTACCACTAATATAGTTTGTAATGGCTTTTTTTGTCATAGATTATAATCATATATTTTTTTGGATTTGTTATTTATCTTTATAATGAAGTTGTCTGTATTAAGTAGATTGTGTTTAACACACAGTGATTTATCAGTTCAACACATAGTTATAGAAATTCTACTTTATCTAAAAAAAACCTGCACTTTATACACACACACACACACACACACACACACATACATAAATACATGTAAATAAAAATAGAAAAAGAAACATCAAATGTGTTTTTAGTCAGAGTATTTTTTATACAGAAACAAATATTTGTAATTCAGAAAAGAATGAAGTTAGTGTTTTAAAATCTTAAGGAAAACAAATATATTGAAATATAGCACAAGAATTTTAAATTCATTCAGCTTCAATTACAAATACAATCTTACTTTTATTTAAAGCAAACTATACATTTAAAAGATGGGGGTTATATGCCTATTTTGTCATTTAAAAAAATACTAAATTGTTATGCAAAAAGACAAGGACTTAGAGACAAGGACTTATAGGAAAAATCGCAGCCAGCCACACTGTGTGGTTCAAACATACATAAACACAGACAACAGCCCTCCCCTCCCCCCCACACACACACACATGCACACACACACACACACAAACACAGACAACAGCCCTCCCCTCCCCACACAGACACACACACCCACACAGAGAGAGAGAGAGAGAGAGAGAGAGAGAGAGAGTGAATCGCAGGGGAAATAAATCCATTCAAACTACAATATCTGACTTTCTGTTGCTCAGAGCGAATGACTTTAAATTGGAAAGTTGATCGACTTGACGAGAACAATATACGTGGAAAGTTTTGTAACTGTAGGTAAAATGAGCAAAGTTATAACACACTTTATGTGTCCTTTTTTAGTCATAAAATTCATTTCCTCGTCACGGCCAGACCGTTCGAGATATCAAAAATCCGTCCGGAATTGAGCATCCTCAATGTCTTGACTTCATGCACACCGAGTTTGGTTGTGATTGGTAAACACATGCGTTGTAATTTGATGTATTTCTCCTAGGAGAATTATTCAAACAACCCATAATTCCCAACTTCCTTCTTAAAACTTAGAGCACGAAAGTTGTTTGGCCTGATGTGATCTTTAATTGTACCGAGTTTCATATTAATTCATGCAAGTGTGTTTGATTTATGGACAAATTTTCGAATCCCAGTCCAGGGGGCGCTGTCGAGCCGCCCTGCCACGCCCGGTTACCAGCTTCAGCCCGGCCCTGATGGCCATGGGTTCTGACCCGTGTGCAAAGTTTCAAGAGTTTTAGAGGATGTTAAGGCCCCCGAAAATGCCAGAGAAGTTGCACACAGCAAATAAAGGGTTAAAATTAACCTGACAGGCGCCCCTCCTCTCACTCACACAGAGAGACACTGAGAGACTGGCAAAATTCTGAGATTTTCTCTACATTCAAACAAACATATCTGACTTTCTGTGGGTCCTAGCTAATGAGTGTCAATTAGAAAGTTGTCCGGCTCGAGGAGTACAATATACATACTGATTTTTGTAACTGTAGATAAAACTAACAACCCCACTTTTGTCAAAAGGTGGCGCTACTGAGCCCTCACCACACCCGTTTCTGAAACGTTGCACATGTCTAATGGCTAATAAATGTGATGTGTCTGTCGAGTTTCATGCAATTTGAAGCATGCTAAGAGTCTCAAAAGCATCCTAAAAGAATGGTAAAGTTTGATGCGTTGCCACGGCAACAGTTTCAAAGATATCAAGAATCCATTTACAGGTCTTCATCTGCCATGTATTTGCATTATACAGATGAAGTTTGAAGCAAATCGAGTTAAAATTAGAGGGTGATTTCAAAGCATTTTGAAAATGACACACTTCCTGCTGCCAGTTGGTGGCGCTATAACTTTGACTCACAATAGTCACATCCATGTGATCGTCCTCTTACAGCGAACACACTGCTGAAGTTTCATCAAGATCGGTTGATGTGTGCTGAAGTTATGATACACTTCCTGTTTCACGTTTCTCGCCATAATTTTGTTTCCTCGCCACGGCCAAACCGTTCGAGATATCAAAAATCCCCTCGCAAACTTTCATCCTCAATGTCTTGACTTCACGCTGACCGAGTTTTCGTCGAATTTGGATCAAAGCTCTAGGAGGAGTATTAAAAATTCCATTGCGAGTGTTTTACGAACAACCCTAAATAGCCGACTTCCTGTTGGGCTGGGGTAAAAAGTAAAAGCGCGAGGTATAGATGAAACGATGAGATCAACATGTGTACCGAGTTTCATATTATTACATGCAAGCGTGTTTGATTTATGGACCAAGTGTTCGGACCCCGTTCCAGGGGGCGCTGTCGAGCCCCCCTGCCACGCCCGGGTACCAGCTTCAGCCCGGCCCTGATGGCCGCGGGTTCTGACCCGTGTGCAAAGTTTCAAGAGTTTTCGAGCATGTTAAGTGCCCCAAAAGTGCCCGAATAGTCGTTAGAAAAATAAAAGAAAAAAAAAAAAATAAATATAGCTGCGAGCAGCGATTGCGGGCCCAAGCCGGTGGCACCGCAACCCCGATGCCTTTAGTTACCTAAAGGCACCGGGATGGTGGTACCACCGGCTTTGGCCCTTTATCGCTGCTCACAGCTATATTTATATTTAATATAAAGCCGGTGGCACCGCCACCTTGGTGCCTTTAGGGTTATTCTGTATGACGTGCAAAAACGTAACCCCCACTTTGACTGTCGAAAAGAAGTGTATTGTAGAGCTTGCATCAATGCGGACTCGATGCGCTGTGCGCTGTAACTCCATGTGGCTTTAAGCGCATCATTCTCCACTCGGGATGCGCATAAGCGTTTTGTGCCACACTGTACTGAGCCTTTCATATCATAATGCAGTGACGCAATGACAGATTATTAATTGCCTTTCTTGTTCTGTTCCATCTATTATATGTAGATAATAGATAGGACAGAGCACTAAAAACCTCAAACAAAGCACTAAAAACTTAAGCTGTTTGCTGTGTAGTCTGAGAATGAGCTGTTTGATTTGCACCCTCTTCCTATTCACTGTCCTCCATAAAAACCAGCTATTCAGGTCCATGTTGTTCTAGAAAGTTTGTATGTTGCTGCCTCATTTAACATCTCTGCTATACATTTAAAATAATTATCTAAAATAATTTATCTTTTTGATTTTTGTTATCTTGTTTTTCATGAATGTATTTTACAACAATACAAAGAGCAATGTGTATTTACCACTAATATAGTTTGTAATGGCTTTTTTTGTCATAGATTATAATCATATATTTTTTTGGATTTGTTATTTATCTTTATAATGAAGTTGTCTGTATTAAGTAGATTGTGTTTAACACACACAAGAGTGATTTATCAGTTCAACACATAGTTATAGAAATTCTACTTTATCTAAAAAAACCTGCACTTTATACATACACACACACACACACACACACACACACACACACACACACACACACACACATAGATAAATACATGTAAATAAAAATACAAAAAGAAACATCAAATGTGTTTTTAGTCAGAGTATTATTTTATACAGAAACAAATATTTGTAATTCAGAAAAGAATGAAGTTAGTGTTTTAAAATCTTAAGGAAAACAAATATATTGAAATATAGCACAAGAATTTTAAATTCATTCAGCTTCAATTACAAATACAATCTTACTTTTATTTAAAGCAAACTATACATTTAAAAGATGGGGGTTATATGCCTATTTTGTCATTTAAAAATATTGTTATGCAAAATTGTTATGCAAAAAGACAAGGACTTAGAGACAAGGACTTGTAGGAAAAATCGCAGCCAGCCACACACACACACATAAACACAGACAACAGCCCTCCCCTCCCCACACAGACACACACCCACACACACACACACACACACACAGAGAGAGAGAGAGAGAGAGAGAGAGAGAGAGAGAGAGAGAGAGAGAGAGAATCGCAGGGGAATTAAATCCATTCAAACTACAATATCTGACTTTCTGTTGCTCAGAGCGAATGACTTTAAATTGGAAAGTTGATCGGCTTGACGAGAACAATATACGTGGCAAGTTTTGTAAGTGTAGGTAAAATGAGCAAAGTTATAACACACTTTATGTGTCCTTTTTTAGTCATAAAATTCATTTCCTCGCCACGGCCAGACCGTTCGAGATATCAAAAATCCGTCCGGAATTGAGCATCCTCAATGTCTTGACTTCATGCACACCGAGTTTGGTTGTGATTGGTAAACACATGCGTTGTAATTTGATGTATTTCTCCTAGGACAATTATTCAAACAACCCATAATTCATAATTCATAAATAACTTCCATTTGAACTGTCATAAAACTTAGAGCACGAAAGTTGTTTGGCCTGATGTGATCTATAATTGTACCGAGTTTCATATTAATTCATGCAAGTGTGTTTGATTTATGGACAAATGTTCGAATCCCAGTCCAGGGGGCGCTGTCGAGCCGCCCTGCCACGCCCGGTTACCAGCTTCAGCCCGGCCCTGATTGCCATGGGTTCTGACCCGTGTGCAAAGTTTCAAGAGTTTTCGAGGATGTTAAGGCCCCCGAAAATGCCAGAGAAGTCGCACACAGCAAATAAAGGGTTAAAATTAACCTGACAGGCGCCCCTCCTCTCACTCACACAGAGGGACACTGAGAGACTGGCAAAATTCTGAGATTTTCTCTACATTCAAACAAACATATCTGACTTTCTGTGGGTCCTAGCTAATGAGTGTCAATTAGAAAGTTGTCCGGCTCGAGGAGTACAATATACATACCGATTTTTGTAACTGTAGATAAAACTAACAACCCCACTTTTGTCAAAAGGTGGCGCTACTGAGCCCTCACCACGCCCGTTTCTGAAACTTTGCACGTGTCTACTGGCTAATAAATGTGATGTGTCTGTCGAGTTTCATGCATTTTGAAGCATGCTAAGGGTCTCAAAAGTATCCTAAAAGCATCCTAAAAGAAGGGTAAAGTTTGATGCGTCGCCACGGCAACAGTTTCAAAGATATCAAGAATCCATTCACAGGTCTACATCTGCCGTATGTTTACATTATACATATGAAGTTTGAAGCAAATCGGGTAAAAATGAAAGGGTGATATCAAAGCATTTTGAAAGTGACACACTTCCTGCTGCCAGTTGGTGGCGCTATAACTTTGACTCACAATAGTCACATCCATGTGATCGTCCTCTTACAGCGAACACACTGCTGAAGTTTCATCAAGATCGGTTGATGTGTGCTGAAGTTATGATACACTTCCTGTTTCACGTTTCTCGCCATTATTTTGTTTCCTCGCCACGGCCAAACCGTTCGAGATATCAAAAATCCCCTCGCAAACTTTCATCCTCAATGTCTTGACTTCACGCTGACCGAGTTTCGTCGAATTTGGATCAAAGCTCTAGGAGGAGTATTAAAAATTCCATTGCGAGTGTTTTACGAACAACCCTAAATAGCCGACTTCCTGTTGGGCTGGGGTAAAAAGTAAAAGCACGAGATATAGATGAAACGATGAGATCAACATGTGTACCGAGTTTCATATTATTACATGCAAGCGTGTTTGATTTATGGACCAAGTGTTCGGACCCCGTTCCAGGGGGCGCTGTCTAGCCCCCCTGCCACGCCCGGGTACCATCTTCAGCCCGGCCCTGATGGCCGCGGGTTCTGACCCGTGTGCAAAGTTTCAAGAGTTTTTGAGCATGTTAAGGGCCCCAAAAGTGCCCGAATAGTCGTATAAATAATAATAATAATAATAATCGTTAGGAAAACAATAGGGCCTTCGCCCTTTCAGGGCTTGGGCCCTAATAATCGGAAGGAAAACAATAGGGCCTTCGCCCTTTCAGGGCTTGGGCCCTAATAATAATCCTTAGGAAAACAATAGGGCCTTCGCCCTTTCAGGGCTTGGGCCCTAATAATAAATATAGCTGCGAGCAGCGATGGCGGGCCCAAGCCGGTGGCACCGCAACCCCGGTTCCTTCAGTTACCTAAAGGCACCCGGGTGGCGGTGCCGAAGGCTTTGGCCCTTTCATGATTAAATGTTAAAACGGCTTGCCATACTCTGTCATTTCGACTAGTCAAAATTATGTTACAGATATCTTAAATGATAATACAAACTATCCAAAATGTAATTACGACTAGACAGAAAGACGTTGTTGATATCTACAATGTTAATTCCGGATAGGCAAACTTAGCTTTTAAATGTTAAAAGGGCTTGCCATACAGGGACGTAGGCTCAGAGAGAGGCTCACCATATTCAAACCAAAATATCGGACTTCCTCTTGGTCCGAGCTAATGACTATGTAATAGAAAGTTGTCCGGCTTGAGGAGTAAAATGTATATACCGATTTTTGTAACTGTAGATAAAACTAACAACCCCACTTTTGTCAAAAGGTGGCGCTATTTAGTCCTTGCACCATGCCCGTTTCTGAAACTTTGCACGTCTACTGGCTAATAAATGTGATGTATCTGTTGAGTTTCAAGCAATTTCAATTTCAATTTGACTGTTGAAAAGAAGTGCGCCGATTAGATACTCAGGATCGGTATCGGCTCTGACACTGCCATCTTTGACGAGGCTGATTCAAATTCTATATTGTGCATATACTATTCTATGTAAGGCACAAAGGCACAAAAACTTTCTAAAGTACCATAAAGTTTTTGTGTACTGTATTATAAGTGTTCTGAAGCTATTATGTGATATAGAAATTAATATTTAAGTCATTAAATTCAAGAACACATAAACTTTTCCCTCTCTGCGCCTGTCAGTCATTCTCCATTCAGCATTCAAACAGCACGTCGCATTCGGTTACAGTCAACGATGAAACGATCTTCAAGATGATTCAATGTTAATCCTATTATACTGGGTCTTTAAGATAAAGGTCTAAAGGTCTATATTTTCGAATGAAGAAACTTTTTCTTGCTGGACTTTATTGCTGTAACTTAATCGTGTTACTTTCTACCGGGTGTCAGACGCTGTCGGTTAGATCACAACACTAGAGTCAGAGCACTATAATTGTTCTTCACGCACACAGTAACTGAAATTTAAAACCTTTAAAAGAAAAGGCTCAATAAACTATTGCATAGATAGATAATGTATAATACACTGTTCATAAATATGTATTTCCTTTGTGCTTTGAACTTTTCAATACGGACTCAATGCGCTGTAACTTCATGTGGCTTCAAGCACATCATTCTCCGCTCGGGATGCACATAAGTGCTTTGTGCTGCACCGTATTAGAGCCGTAATATCATAATGCAGTGACATAATGACAGATTATTAATTGCCTTTCAATTATATGTTGCTGCGTCATTAACTCTTTCCCCGCCAGCGTTTTAAAAAAAAGTTGCCAGCCACCGCCAGGGTTTTTGACGATTTTCGCTAAATTTGAATGCCCCCGCTGAATATTTTCTTCCATGAATATATGAAGATGATATATATAAAAATAAAGATCTGAGCCTCTGCTTTTAGGCAAAAAAAACGTTTTTATTTTATCTTCATCTGTTCTTTTTTTATTGCCTCTTGAACAGAGGTAGGTTTTGTCAAAAACACAACATTTTGGACAAAAAACTGAGAAAAAGGTGTTTTTATCAAACAAGTGCATTTAAAAGCAGAATACATTCAGATGTTGTTTCCTTCATATATAAAACTTTCCAAAATAAATTAAAAACATAAAATAAATGTAAAATATATCAAATTTCCCAGGATGTAAGGGAAATGTAACTTTTGCAATAAAACTTCTGCCTCTGCCTCTCTGTGTTCTACCTGTGAATAATGAATAATTGGAATTACAATAAACAGGCCTAGACACACACACACACACACACACACACACACACACACACACAAATACATATTACAATGTGGTAAATGTGCACAAAGAGAGAAATAATTTGACAATTACACCTTCATATTTAGACAGCCACACATAAATGCCTGCACACACACATACATATTATAGTGTCATAATATTATACGATCTATCTGCGGCACGTCCATGGCTAGCATGAACATGTGCATCTCTCTCACTGACTACTTCGTCCCGATCAGATTCAGAATTATCAAATAAAGAGTGATCGGACTCCGAGTCCATTAACCTCCAGTACTTCAGCCATATACCTCTGCATTGTCTGTCTGATACATTCTCACTACTCCACTGTTTGAGACGATTGCAATCTGTTTCTCTAAACAAAGAGTTGCGCAATCATTCAGGACATGCGCGCAGGTCTTCCTTACCGTATACCACCTAAAACACGGATACCCGGAAAATTCCGTGTTTGGCGCAGATGCGTTTTTTCATTAAACACGGAAAATTCCGTGTTTGGCGGGGAAAGAGTTAAACATCTGTCCTATGCATTTCAAACATTTATAGCAGCCATGGCTATATCTTTTTATGATTTTTGTTATCTTGTTTTTCATGAATGTATTTTTTAAAAATAAGAGCAATGTGTATTATCTATTATTAATATAGTTTATAATAGCATTTTTGTCATAGATTATGACAAAGTAATCATATGATCCACCAGCGAGGAACCAGCAGAACAGAGTGAACATTCTTTCTGTTTAGTTCAATCCTACTTAATAGGAATTTATTTAAAATGCTCGCTCTACTCCACACCATTAATGTCTTGTGCGGACATCCGTATTTTGACTTTCGGTTTTAAGTAAGCGATTTAAAAGCTCCCAAGTCCCAGCGGAGTCACACGTTGATTAACCGGTGGGAATATACACAATAGGCCTACCTGATATTGAACACAAGAGGGCAGTATAGCACTACGTATGACTCAGATTATTATTTTTTTCTGAATTTTACAACAATTCTGGCTGTTTTTGAACGTAAACATAATTCTTAAATGAAAAAAGGGAAAAATTGGGGAAGTTATAATATTTGTATAATTTAATTAAGAAACAAATGATGTATAATTACATTTTTAGAAGATATGAGGCTTTTAGTGTTTACTTTTTTGACATTACTTTAATCTTTTGCCATAGTTGCACATGTCTACTGGCTAATAAATGTGATGTATCTGTTGAGTTTCAAGCAATTTCAAGCATGCTAAGAGTCCCAAAAGCATCAAAAAAGAATGTTAAAGTTTGTTTCGTTGCCACGGCAACAGTATCAAAGATATCAAAAATTCATTCACAGGTCTACATCTGCCGTGTATTTACATTATACAGATGAAGTTTGAAGCAAATCGGTTAAAAATAAGAGAGTGATTTCAAAGCATTTTGAAAGTGACACACTTCCTGCTGCCAGTTGGTGGCGCTATAACTTTGACTCACAATAGTCACATCCATGTGATCGGTCTCTTACAGCGAAAACACTGCTGAAGTTTCATCAAGATCAGTTAATGTATGCTGAAGTTATAACAGACATCCTGTTTCATGTTTCTCGCCATAATTTCGTTTCCTCGCCACGGCCAAACCGTTCGAGATATCAAAAATCCCGTGGCACTTTTTCATCCTTAATGTCTTGACTTCACGCTGATCGAGTTTCGTCGAATTTGGTTCAGTGCTCTAGGAGCAATAATTTAAATTCCATTGCATGTGTTTTAAACACAACCCTAAATAGCCGTCTTCCTGTTGGGCTGGGGTAAAAAGTAAGAGTGTGAAGTATATATGAAACGATGAGATCTATATGTGTACCAAGTTTCATATTATTACATGCAAGTGTGTTTGATTTATGGACCAAATTTTCAGACCAAGTTTATTGACCAAGTTAATCTGATTAATAAACTAATTATATAAAACTATTGTCAATTCACTACAATTAAACTAGTTATATGCCTTTACTTATAAAAAATAAAAATAAAAACTTATTTAAAAAATACCAGGCTTGAGAAATGTATTTTCTTTATGCAGGTCATACACACAGCAGTGAAATGGTTAAGCCCCCTCCCCCTGCACACACACACACACACACACACACACACACACACAGACAGCCAGCCAGCCAGCCAAAGACACAGAGACACAGAGACATGTAGGCTCAGAGTGGCCATATTCAAACAAAAATATCTGACTTTCTGTGGGTCCTAGCTAATAAGTGTCAATTAGAAAGTTGTCCGGCTCGAGGAGTACAATATACATACCAATTTTTGTAACTCTAGTTAAAACTAACAACCCCACTTTTGTCAAAAGGTGGCGCTACTGAGCCCTCACCACGCCCGTTTCTGAAACTTTGCACATGTCTACTGGCTAATAAATGTGATGTGTCTGTCGAGTTTCATGCATTTTGAAGCATGCTAAGGGTCTCAAAAGCATCCAAAAAGCATCCTAAAAGTAGGGTAAAGTTTGATGCGTCGCCACGGCAACAGTTTCAAAGATATCAAGAATCCATTCACAGGTCTACATCTGCCGTATGTTTACATTATACATATGAAGTTTGAAGCAAATCGGGTAAAAATAAAAGGGTGATATCAAAGCATTTTGAAAGTGACACACTTCCTGCTGCCAGTTGGTGGCGCTATAACTTTGACTCACAATAGTCACATCCATGTGATCGTCCTCTTACAGCGAACACACTGCTGAAGTTTCATCAAGATCAGTTAATGTATGCTGAAGTTATAACACACTTCCTGTTTCACGTTTCTCGCCATGATTTCGTTTCCTCGCCACGGACAAACCGTTCGAGATATAAAAAATCCCCTCGCAAACTTTCATCCTCAATGTCTTGACTTCACGCTGACCGAGTTTCGTCGAATGTGGATCAAAGCTCTAGGAGGAGTATATGACATTCCATTGCGAGCGTTTTACAAACAAACCTCAATAGCCGACTTCCTGTTGGGCTGGGGTAAAAAGTAAGAGTGTGAGGTATAGATGAAACGATGAGATCAACATGTGTACCGAGTTTCATATTATTACATACAAGCGTGTTTGAGTTATGGACCAAGTGTTCGGACCCCGTTCCAGGGGGCGCTGACGAGCCGCCCTACCACGCCCGGGTACCAGCTTCAGCCCGGCTCTGATGGCCGCGGGTTCTGACCCGTGTGCAAAGTTTCAAGAGTTTTCGAGCACGTTAAGGGCCCCAAAAGTGCCCAAAAGGTAGTAAAATAATAATTATTATAATAATAATAATAATAGAAAAGAAAAATAATCCCAAGGAAAACAATAGGGCCTTCGCCCTTTCAGGGCTTGGGCCCTAAATATAGCTGCGAGCAGCGATTGCGGGCCCAAGCCGGTGGCACCGCAACCCCGATGCCTTTAGTTACCTAAAGGCACCGGGATGGTGGTACCGCCGGCTTTGGCCCTTTATCGCTGCTCACAGCTATATTTATATTTAATATAAAGCCGGTGGCACCGCCACCTTGGTGCCTTTAGGGTTATTCTGTATGACGTGCAAAAACGTAACCCCCACTTTGACTGTCGAAAAGAAGTGTATTGTAGAGCTTGCATCAATGCGGACTCGATGCGCTGTGCGCTGTAACTCCATGTGGCTTTAAGCGCATCATTCTCCACTCGGGATGCGCATAAGCGTTTTGTGCCACACTGTACTGAGCCTTTCGTATCATAATGCAATGACAGATTATTAATTGCCTTTCTTGTTCTGTTCTATCTATTATGTGTTGATAAAAGATAGGACAGAGCACTAAAAACCTCAAACAAAGCACTAAAAACTTAAGCTGTTTGCTGTGTAGTCTGAGAATGAGCTGTTTGATTTGCACCCTCTTCCTATTCACTGTCCTCCATAAAAACCAGCTATCCAGGTCCATGTTGTTCTAGAAAGTTTGTATGTTGCTGCCTCATTTAACATCTCTGCTATACATTTAAAATAATTATCTAAAATAGTTTATCTTTTTGATTTTTGTTATCTTGTTTTTCATGAATGTATTTTACAACAATACAAAGAGCAATGTGTATTTACCACTAATATAGTTTGTAATGGCTTTTTTTTGTCATAGATTATAATCATATATTTTTTGGGATTTGTTATTTATCTTTATAATGAAGTTGTCTGTATTAAGTAGATTGTGTTTAACACACACAAGAGTGATTTATCAGTTCAACACATAGTTATAGAAATTCTACTTTATCTAAAAAACCTGCACTTTATACACACACACACACACACACACACAAACACAGACACACACTCACATACATAAATACATGTAAATAAAAATACAAAAAGAAACATCAAATGTGTTTTTAGTCAGAGTATTATTTTATACAGAAACAAATATTTGTAATTCAGAAAAGAATGAAGTTAGTGTTTTAAAATCTTAAGGAAAACAAATATATTGAAATATAGCACAAGAATTTTAAATTCATTCAGCTTCAATTACAAATACAATCTTACTTTTATTTAAAGCAAACTATACATTTAAAAGATGGGGGTTATATGCCTATTTTGTCATTTAAAAAAAAATACAAAATTGTTATGCAAAAAGACAAGGACTTAGAGACAAGGACTTATAGGAAAAATCGCAGCCAGCCACACTGTGTGGTTCAAACATACATAAACACAGACAACAGCCCTCCCCTCCCCCCCACACACACACACATGCACACACACACACACACACAAACACAGACAACAGCCCTCCCCTCCCCACACAGACACACACACCCACAGAGAGAGAGAGAGAGAGAGAGAGAGAGAGAGAGAGAGAGAGAGAGAGAGAGAGAGAGAGAGAGAGAGAGTGTGTGAATCGCAGGGGAAATAAATCCATTCAAACTACAATATCTGACTTTCTGTTGCTCAGAGCGAATGACTTTAAATTGGAAAGTTGATCGGCTTGACGAGAACAATATACGTGGAAAGTTTTGTAACTGTAGGTAAAATGAGCAAAGTTATAACACACTTTATGTGTCCTTTTTTAGTCATAAAATTCATTTCCTCGTCACGGCCAGACCGTTCGAGATATCAAAAATCCGTCCGGAATTGAGCATCCTCAATGTCTTGACTTCATGCACACCGAGTTTGGTTGTGATTGGTAAACACATGCGTTGTAATTTGATGTATTTCTCCTAGGAGAATTATTCAAACAACCCATAATTCCCAACTTCCTTCTTAAAGGAGCTAAACGCAAGTCTCTGGGTTTTTGCAGAACTACGCCCCCTCTGGCGACAAGCGAAACTGCAACCAGAGCTGTGCGCGTTCATGGAGGAACACACTACACACACACACACACACACACATGTACGTTTGCACGAGCTGTTCATAACCTAAGGAGCACACTGTGCGGCACACATCTTTTGTTACAGTCATAATGAGGCAATACAGTAATAATTCTGCAAGTCATTTAAAATATATGAAAGGAAAGTCATTCGAGTAAATTACACACTAATGTGTGTGAGAGGGGGAAACGGGGGTAGTAGAAAACTTCGGTTTTTGTTTCCATCTATCTCCCTGTGCTTACTGTAGCCACTTATGATTGAATTATTATGGAAACACGTTCAGTTATCACTTTGTATAGGACGTGTTTGAGCCCTAGAGCCGACCGGAGATCTCTCCGTTTGTTGAAAGCTTCCCGATGCTGACTCTCGTCTTATTCCGACGCCTGGCACTGGACAGACTGAAGTTTTATTTTCTGTCTCACGTGGAGTTTGCGTTGGGGTTTGCAATGAGCTACAAGCCGGTCTCTTTCCGCGCCATATACAGATTAAATGAAGTGCACGTCACCGAAAGCAACAGATATGAGCTGGATTTTATTAATCATCGGCTAATTTCAAAGACAGCAATAAGAGAGATCGGCAACAGGCCTGGTAAGATCATTTCATTTCTTTACTTTTAATGAAGATGGTAGTGTTAAGCGTCTGCGACTTACTTTCACTTTGATTTGCGATAGATTGCGGCGCTGACTTGATGAAGGGGCTCATGCTCAGCTGCTCATCTGAGGTGATGCGCGTCGTCATATATGACTAAAATAACATGACATAACCTATAGCTTGGTTTCAACAACCAGATGCATTTACACTTGTCCAGTTTCGTCTGGAATGCGGCCCAGATCACGTCCTCAAGAGCGATCGGATTCAAATCCGTCTCGAATGCGTTTCGGAGGGCATTTACACCCTTGTCTTTTCACGATCGAATAGCTATCCGATCACAGAAAACACATGAAGTGACCAGGTGTAAACAGCCCCTTTGAATCCATCGTCTACTTTTGTGGTAAGCTGACTAGAGTTGTGTCGCTCGAGTTGTCATCTCTGATACGCAGAACGGCGGCGAATAGCTCCACGAACCTGCCAGACATAGCCAGGCGAGCGTGAACGCGCATGACGTCACGCCCAGTCTCAGATTCGAGCCCGAATCCCTCTTATATATTTCACTGTACAGGATTATAGAGGCGATCGCAGTGATCAAAGAAGGGCTCATTCAGCCCATCAGGCGATTGTTTAAGCATGTATGGGTTAGAAAACGGCTATTTTTAATATGAAAAGTTGCGCAATGCACCTTTAAAACTTAGAGCACGAAAGTTGTTTTGCCTGATGTGATCTTTAATTGTACCGAGTTTCATATTAATTCATGCAAGTGTGTTTGATTTATGGACAAATTTTCGAATCCCAGTCCAGGGGGCGCTGTCGAGCCGCCCTACCACGCCCGGTTACCAGCTTCGGCCCGGCCCTGATGGCCATGGGTTCTGACCCGTGTGCAAAGTTTCAAGAGTTTTAGAGGATGTTAAGGCCCCCGAAAATGCCAGAGAAGTTGCACACAGCAAATAAAGGGTTAAAATTAACCTGACAGGCGCCCCTCCTCTCACTCACACAGAGAGACACTGAGAGACTGGCAAAATTCTGAGATTTTCTCTACATTCAAACAAACATATCTGACTTTCTGTGGGTCCTAGCTAATGAGTGTCAATTAGAAAGTTGTCCGGCTCGAGGAGTACAATATACATACTGATTTTTGTAACTGTAGATAAAACTAACAACCCCACTTTTGTCAAAAGGTGGCGCTACTGAGCCCTCACCACACCCGTTTCTGAAACGTTGCACATGTCTACTGGCTAATAAATGTGATGTGTCTGTCGAGTTTCATGCAATTTGAAGCATGCTAAGAGTCTCAAAAGCATCCTAAAAGAATGGTAAAGTTTGATGCGTTGCCACGGCAACAGTTTCAAAGATATCAAGAATCCATTTACAGGTCTTCATCTGCCATGTATTTGCATTATACAGATGAAGTTTGAAGCAAATCGAGTTAAAATTAGAGGGTGATTTCAAAGCATTTTGAAAATGACACACTTCCTGCTGCCAGTTGGTGGCGCTATAACTTTGACTCACAATAGTCACATCCATGTGATCGTCCTCTTACAGCGAACACACTGCTGAAGTTTCATCAAGATCGGTTGATTTGTGCTGAAGTTATGATACACTTCCTGTTTCACGTTTCTCGCCATAATTTTGTTTCCTCGCCACGGCCAAACCGTTCGAGATATCAAAAATCCCCTCGCAAACTTTCATCCTCAATGTCTTGACTTCACGCTGACCGAGTTTCGTCGAATTTGGATCAAAGCTCTAGGAGGAGTATTAAAAATTCCATTGCGAGTGTTTTACGAACAACCCTAAATAGCCGACTTCCTGTTGGGCTGGGGTAAAAAGTAAAAGCGCGAGGTATAGATGAAACGATGAGATCAACATGTGTACCGAATTTCATATTATTACATGCAAGCGTGTTTGATTTTTGGACCAAGTGTTCGGACCCCGTTCCAGGGGGCGCTGTCGAGCCCCCCTGCCACGCCCGGGTACCAGCTTCAGCCCGGCCCTGATGGCCGCGGGTTCTGACCCGTGTGCAAAGTTTCAAGAGTTTTCGAGCATGTTAAGGGCCCCAAAAGTGCCCGAATAGTCGTTAGAAAAATAAAAGAAAAAAAAAAATAAATATAGCTGCGAGCAGCGATGAAGGGCCCAAGCCGGTGGCACCGCAACCCCGGTTCCTTAGTTACCTAAAAGCACCAGGGTGGCCATGCCACTGGCTTTGGCCCTTCATCGCGGATCACAGCTATATATATATACTGTATATATACATATATATATGAAGCCGGTGGCACCGCCACCCTGGTGCCTTTAGGTTTATTGTGCACGACATGCAAAATGTAACCCTGCTTTGACTGATGCAAGCTCTACAGCACAGTTTATAGTAAGAAAGAATATAGTAAGAAAGAAAAGTAAGCTGTTACTCTGAGATGGTTTGGGAAACAAACATTCATCATGTCGTATTGGTTTTAGTTACTTGTCCTCGAACAGAGCCCTAATCTGTTTATATTTCAGTTACACATTCTACATTGATTAAAAAAGAAAAATCAAATGTGTTTTTAATTCATACAGAAATAAAATATTTATAATTCAGCTGAGAATAAAGTTAGTTCAAATTTTAAGAAAAACAAATATATGATCTGAAATATAGCACATTCATTTTTAAATTCATTCAGGTTCAATTACCAAAAATACAATCTTAATTTAATTTAAAGCAAATAATAAATCTAAAATATATGGGTTATATGCATATTTTGTAAAAAAAGAAAAAAAAAGAAAGAAAGATATATATCCAAAAACACAAGGCCTTAAACTTTAACAAGGGTGCAACTCTTATCACTACAACAAACATAGTCACACACACAAGTCAAGTCACTTACATTTTAGATGCAATATTGACTTTTTAGATGCAATATTGACTTTTTTCTGTTTCAGCAGAAAAAATAGTTAAACAAAGATCACAGCGACCCATCGCGCATCTCAAAGCAATGTGTTTTCTCATTACTGAATGATTCAGCATTTTGAATCCATGACTCGTTCATTAAGACGGTCATCTGGCGACACCTTATGGTGATTTAGGGTTATGTTTAAAAGTATCGTTCTTTACAGCGATTTTTAATTGACTCCTGTTAAACCAATCTCGTAACATTATTGTGTAACCGATTTAATTTGATCAGCCTTACCTAGGGTAACAGCCCTATAGTGCCTTATTATTCTAAATTATTGAATTTATTGATCAAATTTACTAATGAAAAATGAAGCATATTTATTAAGACTATAGGCTGCCCTGCAGATATTAGGCTACAATATGCAGATTTAAATATACCATTTATCAAATAATCTGTTTATTTTTAGGTTACACATTACATTGTTTAAAAAAATAAAAATCAAATGTGACCCGCTCTGGCGAAATGAGTCGGAAGTTGCAACCTTCCATTTTAAGATATGGGCCGATTATGTGGAAAAACCATGAAATAACAAAAAAAAAAAAAAAAAAAAAAAAAAATTTTTTTTTGCTAATTTCAAAGAACAGACATTCAAAAATAATCTCACAGGGTTTCGTAGTCGAGATAATTGAGTAAAGGTATTTAAATAACGATTAAAGTTGTCAAAGCTTTAAATTAGCTGAAATAAACATTGCTCTTCTCAACTCCCCTCGTCACCTCTGAGCATTTCCCGGGTATCCCCTGAAACGTTAAACTCACTGGAGGCTTCTAACCTAAACTGCGTGAGTATATTTATCTGCAAGAAGAATATAGCCTATGTAAGGCTGTAACGATCGCGACACTCAGATCCACGAACCTGTGTCGCGGTGTGAGAAGACAGAATCACGACACCGACACGTCCCTTCAACTCCCGAAGTTATCCTTCACGTCCAGACCCAATGCTAGCTACAACATCTTTAAATTACTATTAGTATTATTTGAAGTTAACATTATAAAATACGTAGACTTACACCACAAAACTTAAATTATTACTAATTTTTTTAAAATTGGGCAATTTCAGCATTATGGAGGAGATCCAATTCCCAGATAATTAAATATTTTAATAAATTGGCCTATGTGAACCACACTGCACAAACCAAAAGTAATACTCACCGGATGAAGAAGGGTTGACTCTCTCCAGAACATAAAATCTTTATTTTATTTTCCGTGTTCGCATTTATGAGGAAAAACAATCCGAACGTGGCCGTTCTCTGGAAGCAGCACTAAAACTTTCACATAGCTTAAACATGCAAGCACAAAGCCTTTCTTTAAAGTAAATTTCGTTTTAAAATAATTATCTTAATTTAAATCAATGTTTCATCAACCAATTACTAGGATTTAATAATAAGAAATAAATTGCAGACAATAGGCTAGGCCTAATCACGACGCGGAGACGCGCGGCACGTGAACTGAAGCTTGTCTCATGAACCGAAAGTCAGCGTATAAGGTATCCTCACAGACATATATATTGAAATGTCTACTTTTAAAGACAACCATTCAAAATGAAAGAAAACAGACTGCTCTCTGCTTATGTGGGCTAATCCGTATGAAAACTGAATTTCTCTCTGACTCCTCTTCAATCTTTCTGATTTTAGAACATTTTTGTAAAAGTGACTTTTTAATTATTTATTTCAAAAAAATTTAAAATAAGTTGAGTTTCAGCCTCGTTAAATTGCATTTATATATGTTAATCTATTTGGTCAAATTAAGCTATATAAAATAAATAGTTTATCCCTTAAAATGCTATGGATTTTGAAAGATATCAAAAAAAAAAAAAAAAAAAAAAACGGGCAAAAAAACTTTAAAAGCGATTTTCTTAGGTTTTCAATTGGAAAAAAAGGGCAGACGACCAGAATTCAAATCTGTATATCTTTACAACCATTCAAGGTATGACCAAGGTATCATTTGAAAGCTTACAGTGTCCTCTTTCCATTAATATCAAAATCTCAATTTTTAAATTTGGGTCACTGTGACTAATTTTGCTGGATCAGGTCGGTCACAAATGTGTTTTTTATTGTAGTATTATTTTATACAGAAATACATTATAATTATATATAATATACAAAATATAACCGTGGGCGCGATTAAACAGTGTTACAATAAAACTCAACATTGTGTTTTTTAAAAATAAATTCAAATAATACAAATCCCGAAATTGCGCTAATTTTAAAATTAAACTAAAACTCATGGCTGCACAAGCATTCATAACTGTGCGCGCCAACAGCGAGGAACCAGCAGAACAGAGTGAACGTTCATTCTGTTTAGTTCAATCCTACTTAATAGGAATTTATTTAAAATGCTTGCTCTACTCCACAACATTAATGTCTTGTGCGGATATCTGTATTTTGACTTTCGGTTTTAAGTAAGCGATTTAAAAGTTCCCGAGTCCCAGCGGAGTCACACGTTGATTAACCGGTGGGAATATACACAATAGGCCTAACTGATATTGAACACAAGAGGGCAGTATAGCACTACGTATGACTCAGATTATTATTTTTTTTATGAATTTTACAACAATTCTGGCTGTTTTTGAACGTAAACATAATTCTTAAATGAAAAAAAGGAAAAATTGGGGAAGTTATAATATTTGTATAATTTAATTTAGAAACAAATGATGTATAATTACATTTTTAGAAGATATGAGGCTTTTAGTGTTTACTTTTTTGACATTACTTTAATCTTTTGCCAAAGTTGCACATGCCTACTGGCTAATAAATGTGATGTATCTGTCGAGCTATCTGTATCTATCTGTTTCAAGCAATTTCAAGCATGCTAAGAGTCCCAAAAGTATCAAAAAAGAATGTTAGTTTGATTTGTTGCCACAGCAACAGTATCAAAGATATCAAGAATCCATTCACAGGTCTACATCTGCTGTATTTTTACATTATACAGATGAAGTTTGAAGCAAATCGGTTAAAAATAAGAGGGTGATATCAAAGCATTTTGAAAGTGACACACTTCTTGCTGCCAGTTGGTGGCGCTATAACTTTGACTCACAATAGTCACATCCATGTAATCAGCCTCTTACAGTGAACACACTGCTGAAGTTTCATCAAGATCAGTTAATGTATGCTGAAGTTATAACACACTTCCTGTTTCACGTTTCTCGCCATAATTTTGTTTCCTCGCCACGGCCAAACCGTTCGAGATATCAAAAATCCCCTCGCAAACTTTTATCCTCAATGCCTTGACTTCATGCTGACCGAGTTTTGTGCCGTGTGTTTGAATTCTCTAGGAGGAGTATTGCACATTCCATTGCGAGCGTTTTACAAACAAACCTCAATAGCCGACTTCCTGTTTGGCTGGGGTAAAAAGTAAGAGCGTGAGGTATAGATGAAACGATGAGATCAACATGTGTACCGAGTTTCATATTATTACATGCAAGCGTGTTTGATTTATGGACCAAGTGTTCGGACCCCGTTCCAGGGGGCGCTGTCTAGCCCCCCTGCCACACCCAGGTACCAGCTTCAGCCCGGCTCTGATGGCTGTGGGATCTGACCTGTGTGCAAAGTTTCAAGAGTTTTCAAACCCGTTAAGGGCCCCAAAAGCCGCTAAGAGTCTCAAAATCATTAAAAAAAAGAATTTTAAAGTTTGATGCGTTGCCACGGCAACAGTATCAAAGATATCAAGAATCCATTCACAGGTCTTCATCTGCTATGTATTTATATTATACAGATTAAGTTTGAAGCACATCGGGTAAAAATAAAAGGGTGAGATCAAAGCATTTTGAAAGTGACACACTTCCTGCTACCAGTTGGTGGCGCTATAACTTTGACTCACAATAGTCTAATCCATGAGATCGTCCTCTTACAGCGAACACACTGCTGAAGTTTCATCAAGATTAGTTAATGTATGCTGAAGTTATAACACACTTCCTGTTTCACGTTTCTCGCCATAATTTCGTTTCCTCGCCATGGCCAAACCGTTCGAGATATCAAAAATCCCCTCGCAAACTTTCATCGTCAATGCCTTGACTTCATGCTGACCGAGTTTCGTGCCGTGTGTTTGAATTCTCTAGGAGTAGTACTTCAAATTCCATTGCGAGTGTTTTATGAACAACCCTAAATAACCGACTTCCTGTTGGGCTGGGGTAAAAAGTAATAGTATGAGGTATATATGTACGATGAGATCTATATGTGCACCGAGTTTCATATTATTACATGCAAGCGTGTTTGATTTATGGACCAAGTTTTCGGACCCCGTTCCAGGGGGCGCTGTCTAGTCCCCCTGCCACGCCCGGGTACCATCTTCAGCCCGGCTCTGATGGCCGCGGGTTCTGACCCGTGTGCTAAGTTTCAAGAGTTTTTGAGCATGTTAAGGGCCCCAAAAGTGCCCGAATAGTCGTATAAATAATAATAATAATAATAATAAATATAGCTGCGAGCAGCGATGGCGGGCCCAAGCCGGTGGCACCGCAACCCCGGTTCCTTTAGTTACCTAAATGCACCCGGGTGGCGGTGCCGAAGGCTTTGGCCCTTTTATGATTAAATGTTAAAACGGCTTGCCATACTCTGTCATTTCGACTAGTCACAATTATGTTACAGATATCTTAAATGATAATACAAACTATCCAAAATGTAATTACGAATAGACAGAAAGACGTTGTTGATATCTACAATGTTAATTCCGGACAGGCAAACTTAGCTTTTAAATGTTAAAAGGGCTTGCCATACAGGGATGTAGGCTCAGAGAGAGGCTCACCATATTCAAACCAAAATATCTGACTTCCTCTTGGTCCGAGCTAATGACTATGTATTAGAAAGTTGTCCGGCTTGAGGAGTACAATGTATATAGCGATTTTTGTAACTGTAGATAAAACTAACAACCCCACTTTTGTCAAAAGGTGGCGCTATTTAGTCCTTGCACTATGCCCGTTTCTGAAACGTTGCACATGTCTACTGGCTAATAAATGTGATGTATCTGTTGAGTTTCAAGCAATTTCAATTTCAATTTCAATTTGACTGTTGAAAAGAAGTGCGCCGATTAGATACTCAGGATCGGTATCGGCTCTGACACTGCCATCTTTGACGAGGCTGATTCAAATTCTATATTGTGCATATATGCTATTCTATGTTAGGCACAAAGGCACAAAAACTTTCTAAAGTACCATAAAGTTTTTGTGTACTGTATTATTAGTGTTCTGAAGCTATTATGTGATATAGAAATTAATATTTAAGTCATTAAATTCAAGAACACAAACTTTTCCCTCTCTGCGCCTGTCAGTCATTCTCCATTCAGCATTCAAACAGCACGTCACATTCGGTTACAGTCAATGATGAAACGATCTTCAAGATGATTGAATGTTAATCCTATTATACTGGATCTTTAAGATAAAGGTCTAAATGTCTATATTTTCGAATGAAGAAACTTTTTCTTGCTGGACTTTATTGCTGTAACTTAACCGTGTTACTTTCTACCGGGTGTCGGACGCTGTCGGTTAGATCACAACACTAGAGTCAGAGCACTATAATTGTTCTTCACGCACACAGTAACTGAAATTTAAAACCTTTAAAAGAGAAGGCTCAATAAACTATTGCATAGATAGATAATGTATAATACACTGTTCATAAATATGTATTTCCTTTGTGCTTTGAACTTTTCAATACGGATTCACTGCGCTGTAACTTCATGTGGCTTCAAGCACATCATTCTCCGCTCGGGATGCACATAAGTGCTTTGTGCTGCACCGTATCGGAGCCGTAATATCATAATGCAGTGACGTAATGACAGATTATTAATTGCCTTTCAATTATATGTTGCTGCGTCATTAAACATCTGTCCTATGCATTTCAAACATTTATAGCAGCCATGGCTATATTTTTTTTATGATTTTTGTTATCTTGTTTTTCATGAATGTATTTTTCAAAAATAAGAGCAATGTGTATTATCTATTATTAATATGGTTTATAATAGCATTTTTGTCATAGATTATGACAAAGTAATCATATGATCCACCAGCGAGGAACCAGCAGAACAGAGTGAACATTCTTTCTGTTTAGTTCAATCCTACTTAATAGGAATTTATTTAAAATGCTCGCTCTACTCCACACCATTAATGTCTTGTGCGGACATCCGTATTTCGACTTTCGATTTTAAGTAAGCGATTTAAAAGCTCCCAAGTCCCAGCGGAGTCACACGTTGATTAACCGGTGGGAATATACACAATAGGCCTACCTGATATTGAACACAAGAGGGCAGTATAGCACTACGTATGACTCAGATTATTATTTTTTTATGAATTTTACAACAATTATGGCTGTTTTTGAACGTAAACATAATTCTTAAATGAAAAAAAGGAAAAATTGGGGAAGTTATAATATTTGTATAATTTAATTTAGAAACAAATGATGTATAATTACATTTTTAGAAGATATGAGGCTTTTAGTGTTTACTTTTTTGACATTACTTTAATCTTTTGCCATAGTTGCACATGTCTACTGGCTAATAAATGTGATGTATCTGTTGAGTTTCAAGCAATTTCAAGCATGCTAAGAGTCCCAAAAGCATCAAAAAAGAATGTTAAAGTTCGATTCGTTGCCACGGCAACAGTATCAAAGATATCAAAAATTCATTCACAGGTCTACATCTGCCGTGTATTTACATTATACAGATGAAGTTTGAAGCAAATCGGTTAAAAATAAGAGATTGGTTTCAAAGCATTTTGAAAGTGACACACTTCCTGCTGCCAGTTGGTGGCGCTATAATTTTGACTCACAATAGTCACATCCATGTGATCGGTCTCTTACAGCGAAAACACTGCTGAAGTTTCATCAAGATCAGTTAATGTATGCTGAAGTTATAACACACATCCTGTTTCATGTTTCTCGCCATAATTTCGTTTCCTCGCCACGGCCAAACCGTTCGAGATATAAAAAATTCCTTGGCACCTTTTCATTCTTAATGTCTTGACTTCACGCTGATCGAGTTTTGTCGAATTTGGTTCAGTGCTCTAGGAGCAATACTTTAAATTCCATTGCATGTGTTTTAAACACAACCCTAAATAGCCGTCTTCCTGTTGGGCTGGGGTAAAAAGTAAGAGTGTGAAGTAGGCTATATATGAAACGATGAGATCTATATGTGTACCAAGTTTCATATTATTACATGCAAGTGTGTTTGATTTATGGACCAAATTTTCAGACCAAGTTTATTGACCAAGTTAATCTGATTAATAAACTAATTATATAAAACTATTGTCAATGCACTACAATTAAACTAGTTATATGTCTTTACTTATAAAAAATAAAAATAAAAACTTATTTAAAAAATACCAGGCTTGAGAAATGTATTTTCTTTATGCAGGTCATACACACAGCAGTGAAATGGTTAAGCCCCCTCCCCCTGCACACTCACACACACACAGACAGCCAGCCAGCCAGCCAAAGATACAGAGACATGTAGGCTCAGAGTGACCATATTCAAACAAAAATATCTGACTTTCTGTGGGTCCTAGCTAATAAGTGTAAATTAGAAAGTTGTCCGGCTCGAGGAGTACAATATACATACCAATTTTTGTAACTCTAGTTAAAACTAACAACCCCACTTTTGTCAAAAGGTGGCGCTACTGAGCCCTCACCACGCCCGTTTCTGAAACTTTGCACATGTCTACTGGCTAATAAATGTGATGTGTCTGTCGAGTTTCATGCATTTTGAAGCATGCTAAGGGTCTCAAAAGCATCCTAAAAGCATCCTAAAAGAAGGGTAAAGTTTGATGCGTTGCCACGGCAACAGTTTCAAAGATATCAAGAATCCATTCACAGGTCTACATCTGCCATATGTTTACATTATACAGATGAAGTTTGAAGCAAATCGGGTAAAAATAAAAGGGTGATATCAAAGCATTTTGAAAGTGACACACTTCCTGCTGCCAGTTGGTGGCGCTATAACTTTGACTCACAATAGTCACATCCATGTGATCATCCTCTTACAGCGAACACACTGCTGAAGTTTCATCAAGATCAGTTAATGTATGCTGAAGTTATAACACACTTCCTGTTTCACGTTTCTCGCCATGATTTCGTTTCCTCGCCACGGACAAACCGTTCGAGATATCAAAAATCCCCTCGCAAACTTTCATCCTCAATGTCTTGACTTCACGCTGACTGAGTTTTAGTCGAATTTGGATCAAAGCTCTAGGAGGAGTATTTGACATTCCATTGCGAGCGTTTTACAAACAAACCTCAATAGCCGACTTCCTGTTGGGCTGGGGTAAAAAGTAAGAGCGCGAGGTATAGATGAAACGATGAGATCAACATGTGTACCGAGTTTCATATTATTACATACAAGCGTGTTTGAGTTATGGACCAAGTGTTCGGACCCCGTTCCAGGGGGCGCTGACGAGCCGCCCTGCCACGCCCGGGTACCATCTTCAGCCCGGCTCTGATGGCCGCGGGTTCTGACCCGTGTGCAAAGTTTCAAGAGTTTTCGAGCATGTTAAGGGCCCCAAAAATGCCCAAAAGGTAGCAGAAAAATAAAAAGAAGAAGAAGAATAATAAATAATCCCAAGGAAAACAATAGGGCCTTCGCCCCTTCAGGGCTTGGGCCCTAATAATAATAATCCTAAGGAAAACAATAGGGCCTTCGCCCTTTCAGGGCTTGGGCCCTAATAATAATCGGAAGGAAAACAATAGGGCCTTCGCCCTTTCAGGGCTTGGGCCCTAATAATAATAATAGAAAAGAATAATCCTAAGGAAAACAATAGGGCCTTCGCCCTTTCAGGGCTTGGGCCCTAATAATAGTGAAGAAAAATAATCCCAAGGAAAAATATAGCTGCGAGCAGCGATGGCGGGCCCAAGCCGGTGGCACCGCAACCCCGGTTCCTTTAGTTACCTAAAGGCACCGGGGTGGCGGTGTCGCAGGCTTTGGCCCTTTCATGATTAAATGATTAAATGTTAAAACAGCTTGCCAAACTCTATCTGTCATTTCGACTACTCACAATTACATTACAGATATCTATTAAATGATAATACAAACTATCCAAAATGAAATTACGACTAGTCAGAAAGACGTTGATATCTACAATGTTAGTTCCGGATAGGCAAACTTAGCTTTTAAATGTTGAAAGGGCTTGCCATACAGGGACGTAAGCTCAGAGAGAGGCTCACCATATTCAATCCAAAATATCTGACTTCCCCTTGGTCCGAGCTAATGACTATGAATTAGAAAGTTGTCCGGCTTGAGGAGTAAAATCTATATACCGATTTTTGTAACTGTAGATAAAACTAACAACCCCACTTTTGTCAAAAGGTGGCGCTATTTAGTCCCTGCACCATGCCCGTTTCTGAAACTTTGCACATGTCTACTGGCTAATAAATGTGTCTGTTGAGTTTCATGCATTTTGAAGCATGCTAAGGGTCTCAAAAGCATCCTAAAAGCATCCTAAAAGAAGGGTAAAGTTTGATGCGTTGCCACGGCAACAGTTTAAAAGATATCAAGAATCCATTCACAGGTCTACATCTGCCGTATGTTTACATTATACAGATGAAGTTTGGAGCAAATCGGGTAAAAATAAAAGGGTGAGTTCAAAGCATTTTGAAAGTTACACATTTCCTGCTACCAGTTGGTGGCGCTATAACTTTGACTCACAATAGTCACATCCATGTGATCGTCCTCTTACAGCGAACACACTGCTGAAGTTTCATCAAGATCAGTTAATGTATGCTGAAGTTATAATACACTTCCTGTTTCACATTTCTCGCCATAATTTCGTTTCCTCGCCATGGCCAAACCGTTCGAGATATCAAAAATCCCGTCGCAAACTTTCCTCCTCAATGCCTTGACTTCATGCTGACCGAGTTTCCTGCCATGTGTTTGAATTCTCTAGGAGGATTATTGCACATTCCATTGCGAGCGTTTTACAAACAAACCTCAATAGCCGACTTCCTGTTGGGCTGGGGTAAAAGTAAGAGTGTGAGGTAGAAATGAAACGATGAGATCAACATGTGTACCGAGTTTCATATTATTACATGCAAGCGTGTTTGATTTATGGACCAAGTTTTCGGACCCCGTTCCAGGGGGCGCTGTCTAGCCCCCCTGCCACACCCAGGTACCATCTTCAGCCCGGCTCTGAGGGCTGTGGGATATGACCTTTGTGCAAAGTTTCAAGAGTTTTCAAACCCGTTAAGGGCCCCAAAAGCCGCTAAGAGTCTCAAAATCATCAAAAAAAAGAATTTTAAAGTTTGATGCATTGCCACAGCAACAGTATCAAAGATATCAAGAATCCATTCACAGGTCTTCATCTGCTATGTGTTTACATTATACAGATTAAGTTTGAAGCAAATCGGGTAAAAAGAAGAGGGTGATTTCAAAGCATTTTGAAAGTGACACAGTTCCTGCTGCCAGTTGGTGGCGCTATAACTTTGACTCACAATAGTCACATCCATGTGATCGTCCTCTTACAGCGAACAAACTGCTGAAGTTTCATCAAGATCAGTTAATGTATGCTGAAGTTCTGACACACTTCCTGTTTCACGATTCTCGCCATTATTTCGTTTCCTCGCCACGGCCAAACCGTTCGAGATATCAAAAATCCCCACACAAACTTTCATCCTCAATGTCTTGACTTCACGCTGACCGAGTTTCGTGCTGTGTGTTTGAATTCTCTAGGAGGAGTATTGCACATTCCATTGCGAGTGTTTTATGAACAACCCTAAATAACCGACTTCCTGTTGGGCTGGGGTAAAAAGTAATAGTTTGAGGTATATATGAACGATGAGATCTATATGTGCACCGAGTTTCATATTATTACATGCAAGCGTGTTTGATTTATGGACCAAGTTTTCGGACCCCGTTCCAGGGGGCGCTGTCTAGCCCCCCTGCCACGCCCGGGTACCATCTTCAGCCCGGCCCTGATGGCCGCGGATTCTGACCCGTGTGCAAAGTTTCAAGAGTTTTTGAGCATGTTAAGGGCCCCAAAAGTGCCCGAATAGTCGTATAAATAATAATAATAATAAATATAGCTGCGAGCAGCGATGGCGGGCCCAAGCCGGAGGCACCGCAACCCCGGTTCCTTTAGTTACCTAAAGGCACCCGGGTGGCGGTGCCGAAGGCTTTGGCCCTTTCATGATTAAATGTTAAAACGGCTTGCCATACTCTGTCATTTCGACTAGTCACAATTATGTTACAGATATCTTAAATGATAATACAAACTATCCAAAGTGTAACGACTAGACAGAAAGACTTTGTTGATATCTACAATGTTAATTCCGGACAGGCAAACTTAGCTTTTAAATGTTAAAAGGGCTTGCCATACAGGGACGTAGGCTCAGAGAGAGGCTCACCATATTCAGACCAAAATATCTGACTTCCTCTTGGTCCGAGCTAATGACTATGTATTAGAAAGTTGTACGGCTTGAGGAGTACAATGTATATACCGATTTTTGTAACTGTAGATAAAACTAACAACCCCACTTTTAAGTATATATATGGTGCCTTTAGTGTTATTCTGCACGACGTGCAAAAACTTAACCCCCGCTTTTTTAAGTATATATATATATATATATAAAGAGGGTTATTCTGCACGACGTGCAAAAACTTAACCTCCGCATTGACTGTCGAAGAGAAGTGTGCAGAAGAGCTTGCATCAGTGAGGGCTTTGCAAAATATATATACATAAAAACACACACACACACACACATATAAATGAGGTTAGTGTTTTACAATATTAAGGAAAGCAAATGTATTGAAATATAGCACATTAATTTTAAATTCATTCAGCTTCAATTACCAATTTGTAGTTTACCAATTTATCTTACTTTTATTTAAAGCAAACTATACATTTAAAAGATTAGGGTTATATGCATATTTTGTCATTTAAAAAAATACAAAATTGTTATGCAAAAAGATAAGGACTTGCAGAAAAAATCTACAGTCAGCCACACACACACACACATAAACGCAGACACCAGCAACCCCCCCCCCCCTCTTCCCCATACAGACACTGATAGAGACAAGATACACATCCAAACTGCAATATCTGACTTTCTTTTGGTCTGAGCTTCTTACTGTTAATTAGAAAGTTGATCGGCTTGACAAGAACAATATACGTGGCATGTTTTGTAACTGTAGGTAAAACGAGCAAAGTTAACACATTTTATGTGTCCTTTTTTAGTCATAAAATTATTTTCCTCGCCACGCCCAAACCGTTCGAGATATCAAAAATCCGTCCGGAATTGAGCATCCTCAATGTCTTGACTTCATGCACACCGAGTATGGTGGTGATTGGTAAACACATGCGTTGTAATTTGATGTATTTCTCCTAGGAGATTTATTCAAACAACACATAATTCCCAACTTCCATTTGAACTGTCTTAAAACTTAGAGCAGAGATGGGCGCAGGTCACGCAAGTCTCAAGTAAGTCCCAAGTATTTTTTTGGGGGGGGGGCAAGTCAAGTCACAGGCTATGTCAAGTCAAGTCAAGTCTTGTAGTAGGTTAAGTCAAGTGCAAGTCAAGTCACCTTATTATTTTAATTTTACATGCAGAATCTGATCTTAATAAAATGAAAAGACAAGATAAGTATTTGCCAGTAAATTACAATAATTTGCATTGTAAATACTCATGTTCAGTAAAATACACCATGGAATCAAACAAAATTGTAACTTCATAAAATTATTTATTTTTCACTTCTGCCAACAGTGTGTTTGAAATGTTTTAAATTTTCAACATTGAGTCCATAAAACAAATAACAGCTTAATATCCTACAGACTCTCTGAACACCTTCCTCTCTCTCAAACACAGTTTACAAACAATATTAAACTTTGTTACATTTCTCCTCTCTCTCTCTCTCTCTCTCTCTCTCTCTCTCTCTCTCTCTCTCTCTCTCTCTCTCTCTCTCTCTCTCACACACACACACAGTGGCGGTTCTAGACCATTTCAACTGGGGGGGCCAAGCTGGGGCCAGTTGTACTGTTAGAGGGGCCAGTTACATTTAGACCTTATCATTTTCTGCACTGCACTGAATGCATAAATAAGCAAAATACCATGTTTATAATTATCCAACAATTTGCATTTCCATTATATTTTTACATTTGCATTACATATATCAGTCTGTATTTGAATTTCTATTTTATTTTTTTACATTGAATATACAGTATGTATATATATATATATATATATATATATATATATATATAATTTTTACAAATTAATCTACGATTTTTGTGGGGTTTTTTTTTTTTTTTTGCAAAAAGATCAGCAAATTATCCTCTAAACTGGCCTTTTTAGGGGGCTTTCCTCTCAGGGTGAATGAGCTTTTTTATAATTGTTTTTTTCCTGACATCTTTGAAAGACAGAAGCAATAATTAATGCATCCTTGGCCAGTATATAATTATAAAATATGACATGATTTTAAAAGTGACCTATAAAATCGACTATGCAATACACTTTAATTTATCTAGTGCTAATAAAATTATTAAGCCTATTTGGAGAGAGAGATGTTTATAATGTGACAATATGTCAGTCATCGTGATTCGTGTAATAAGATGACTAGGCCTAGACTACTTGTTCTGAGCAGGTGTTGTCAGTGAACAGGCTGTAAAACTGTTGTCTAAGTTACAGACTGATACTAATTAAATGGGAAACGAATCGATTACCTAACGTAACCTCGGTTCTCTCTAGATGAGGGAACGAGCATTGCGTAAGCTAGCTTACGCTACGGGAAAGATTCATCTTACATCAGTCAAGTTGTCATAGTTTTTGTCAAACAAGTTGTGAATTTGTTGTAACATTAAAACAGGAGATCATGACTTACTCCGTGCTCCAAGTGATGTTCGGAGCTCCAGTGATTAGTTTCATCTGTGGGACGGGTGAAGAAACTTTCGGAAGATGTTGTAACAGAATCATATGAACAATTCCAGGATATGCTTTTTTTCATTGGTTGTTGCGTTAAATTTTACCCAGATACAATAGTGCCCTTTTCTGATTGGCTATTAAGTAGCACTTCTCTTTTTTTGATTGGCTGATGCGTAGCAGGGTCGACTGCTGAACTCCAGGCGAGACGCGCTTGATTCTCACGTGAGAGCGGCGCGGCCAGAGAAATTGCGTATATTAAATATATTATTAATAGTTTTTCCGCATGAGAAATACAATGTGTGACGGGAGTGTGAGACAAAAGACTGAAACGAGTGACTGTCATGCTCAATGCGTGACACACTATAAAAAAAATATTTCACACTGACTCCACATTTAGGGGGGCCACAAGGGGGTCCAAGCTTGTTGTCGCAGGGGCACTGGCCCCCCCAGGCCCCCGCCTAGAACCGCCACTGCTCACACACACACACACACACACACACTTTCTCTCTCTCTCAAGAAGCAAAAACATGACTGCTAAAGGTTGTATCAGCGATGGCGGGGTAACATCACTTAACATCACGAGTGATATTCCCTTAGGCCACGCCCCCTTGTCTCCCCAAAGTATTATAAGCAATCATGCGCATCCCGTGTGCAGAATGATGCACTTGAAGCAACACCAAGTCACAGCACGCAACGCTTCACATTGAAAAGAACATAGCGAAGGGATGGTATCTATAATCTATGCTTAGTAGGGCTGCACGATTTGGGAAAATGTCATATTGCCATTATTGAGCCAATATTGCAATTGCGATTTGCGACTCCGATATAATAAAATGGTTTCATGAGTCCAACTTGCTTGGTTCTAAAGTAAAATGCACACACAGATTAATGTTTATTTCTCAACTCAAACTAAAAACAACAACAACAATAAATGATTGATAACACCTATAATGATCAATAAACCATCAACCAAACCAACATTACAGTGATTCCATCAATTGAAAGCCATCAACTTTTTAAAAAATTATTAGGCTTAAAAAAAATATATAACAGCTTTTAAGTTAAGTGAACTTCAAACAATCCCCACATAAACCCATAATAAAAAACATATTTACCTGTGCCCTTCCTGTCTTAACAGGTACAGAAATTGAATAAAGTTATCAAACAGTCTGCGCTGCCTGAATCATAAATTATATATAAAATAATCCTTATAAAAGCTACAAAAGTTCTTTACTCAAGATCAGTGAGTAATTTTCTAATTTCCCTTTGTTCTTTTAACTTTACTGAAAGAACGCTTTATTCGCTGCTGGCCCTTTAAGAGCACCCGTTGCCGAGACGCGGATCTCACACGCGCCTCATAACTCTTTTCATCCATAGACTTTTCTTATGTTATGAAGATACTAGACAAAACCACATTTTGGCATAATTGTGTGTGCTATTGTTCGTTCAAGCTCGAAAGAGAACTGTTTATTCTGGGCTGGCACACGGTCAGTGTATGCGCATTATGCGAGTCTCATCTATTCTAATCTAGGGCACTCACAGGCAGCTTTTCACTTCTTGTCGTGCAAAATGCGAAAATGCATTTGAACCAATAAGAGGGGGATCTTGTAACACTAGTCAAAGGATGACAAAAAAGAAGAGATGCTGCGCTAATAGCCCTACTTTGTTTATTTCATATAAAATCGCGGCATTTTGCGTTATATAATTGCATAGGTTTGAGATCGCTATTACGACTGCGATATTAATCGTGCAGCACTAATGCTTAGTGTATTCTAAAGGGCAATAAACTCCACTCCAGCAAGATAGTCATTTTATGCAAATCATAGACCTTTATGCCTTATCTACAAATAAAGTATAATATTGGGAACATTGATCTTGAAGAGAGTGTCGTCGTGTTACTGTCGCAACCGAACGCGACGCGCTGTGTAAATGCTGATGCATGGAGAATGACTGAGGCGAGATGACTTTCCGTTAACTTTAACTTAGAGACTAAAATATTAATTTTACCACACATTAAGCTATTGAATGACTTTAGAAGTCTTGGAATATAGTGTGAAAACTTGATTGTGCTTTACAGTTTTTTATGCCTTTAGTGGGGCTTAACAAATTAACACAATATGCAGAATGTCGGACGTCACTTATAGGCTAAACTGTTTTTATAGATAAAACTATTTACATTCGGCAGTCATGAAAACAAATCTCAGATAACGGTTGACTAGGTAACAATGTGTAATTTTGCGCCGGAGTTCTCCTTTAACTTACATTAGCTAACGTTAGCTAACTACGAACGAGCTAACCAGATAACATTAACAAATTGACAAGCACTTACTGGGCATAATGGCTCCTCAAATGACGGACGAAATTGGAGGTTGTCATCTGACTGTCCGCGATCTTAACGTTGCATGTCTTGCAAAGCGCTGTTCTTTTGCCATCTTGTTGTAAAAAATTCTTGAATCCGAAAGCGACCCTCGGTATCCCTCCGGCTGACATGTTGATGTGATCTGATGTAAGTGGGCGTGGTGTGCGCGTAAGGTATGAGGGCATGACTGATGATCTCTGATCCAGTCATGACAGCGCTATTCTCAGCCTGCGCTCCAGCTGGATCAACTTTATTTTTTTTACATAATTTATATATTTTATATTCAAACTGAAAACATGATGTGATTAACACTCAAGTCATATTATTACATGCAAGTGTGTTTGATTTATGGACCAAATTTTCAGATCAAGTTTATGGACCAAGTTAATTTAATTAATAAACTAATTATATAAAACTATTAATGCACTACAATTAAACTGGTTATATGCCTTTACTTATAAAAAATAAAAAACTTATTTAAAAAAATACCAGGCTTAAGGCATTTATTTTTTATGCAGGCCATATACACAGGAGTGAAATGGTTAAGACCCCTCCCCCTACAAACACACACACATACACAGACAGGCAAAGACAGAGATAGGCTCAGATTCAGCAAGACCACATTCAAACAAACATATCTGACTTTTTGTGGGTCCTAGCTAATGAGTGTCAATTAGAAAGTTGTCCGGCTCGAGGAGTACAATATACATACCGATTTTTGTAACTGTAGATAAAACTAACAACCCCACTTTTGTCAAAAGGTGGCGCTACTGAGCCCTCACCACGCCCGTTTCTGAAACTTTGCACGTGTCTACTGGCTAATAAATGTGATGTGTCTGTCGAGTTTCATGCAATTTCAAGCATGCTAAGGGTCTCCAAAGCATCCTAAAAGAATGGTAACGTTTGATGCGTCGCCACGGCAACAGTTTCAAAGATATCAAGAATCCATTCACAGGTCTACATCTGCCGTATGTTTACATTATACAGATGACGTTTGAAGCAAATCGGGTAAAAATAAAAGGGTGATATCAAAGCATTTTGAAAGTGACACACTTCCTGCTGCCAGTTGGTGGCGCTATAACTTTGACTCACAATAGTCACATCCATGTGATTGTCTTCTTACAGCGAACACACTGCTGAAGTTTCATCAAGATCAGTTAATGTATGCTGAAGTTATAACAAACTTCCTGGTTCATGTTTCTCGTCATGATTTCGTTTCCTCGCCACGGCCAAACCGTTCGAGATATCAAAAATCCCCTCGCAAACTTTCATCCTCAATGTCTTGACTTCATGCTGACCGAGTTTTGTCGAATTTGGATCAAAGCTCTAGGAGAATTATATGACATTCCATTGCGAGCGTTTTACAAACAAACCTCAATAGCCGACTTCCTGTTGGGCTGGGGTAAAAAGTAAAAGCGCGAGGTATAGATGAAACTATGAGATCAACATGTGCACCGAGTTTCATATTATTATATACAAACGTGTTTGAGTTATGGACCAAGTGTTCGGACCCCGTTCCAGGGGGCGCTGACGAGCCGCCCTGCCACGCCCGGGTACCAGCTTCAGCCCGGCTCTGATGGCCGCGGGTTCTGACCCATGTGCAAAGTTTCAAGAGTTTTCGAGCACGTTAAGGGCCCCAAAAATGCCCAAAAGGTTACAAAATAATAAATATAGCTGCGAGCAGCGATGGCGGGCCCAAGCCGGTGGCACCGCAACCCCGGTTCCTTTAGTTACCTAAAGGCACCGGGGTGGCGGTGTCGCAGGCTTTAGCCCTTTCATGATTAAATGAAATGTTAAAACAGCTTGCCATACTCTATCTGTCGTTTCGACTAGTCACAATTACATTACAGATATCTTAAATGATAATACAAACTATTCAAAATGTAATTAAGACTAGTCACTTTTGTCAAAAGGTGGGGTGTTGATATCTACAATGTTAATTCCGGATAGGCAAACTTAGCATTTAAATGTTAAAAGGGCTTGCCATATAGGGACGTAGAGTAGGCTCAGAGAGAGGCTCACCATATTCAAACCAAATTATCTGACTTCCTCTTGATCCAAACTAATGACTATGAATTAGAAAGTTGTCCGGCTTGAGGAGTAAAATGTATATACCGATTTTTGTAACTGTAGATAAAACTAACAACGCCACTTTTGTCAAAAGGTGGCGCTATTTAGTCCCTGCACCATGGCCGTTTCTGAAACTTTGCACATGTCTACTGGCTAATAAATGTGATGTGTCTGTTGATTTTCATGCAATTTCAAGCATGCTAAGAGTCTCAAAAGCATCCTAAAATAATTTCAAAGTTTGATGCGTTGCCACGGCAACAGTATCAGATATATCAAGAATCCATTCTCAGGTCTTCATCTGCCATGTATTTACATTATACAGATGAAGTTTGAAGCAAATCGGGTCAAAATAAAAGGATGATTTTAAAGCATTTGGAAAGTGACACACTTCCTGCTGCCAGTTGGTGGCGCTATAACTTTGACTCACAATAGTCACATCCATGTGATCGGCCTCTTACAGCAAACACACTGCTGAAGTTTCATCAAGATCAGTTAATGTATGCTGAAGTTATAACACACTTCCTGTTTCACGTTTCTCGCCATAATTTTATTTCCTCGCCACGGCCAAACCGTTCGAGATATCAAAAATCCCCTCGCAAAATTTCATCCTCAGTTTCTTGACTTCATGCTGACCGAGTTTCGTGCCGTGTGTTTGAATTCTCTAGGAGGAGTATTGCAAATTCCATTGTGTGTGTTTTATGAACAACCCTAAATAACCGACTTCATGTCTAGCTGGGGTAAAAGTAAGAGTGTGAGGTATATATGAAACGATGACATCAACATGTGTACCGAGTTTCATATTATTACATGCAAGCGTGTTTGATTTATGGACCAAGTTTTTGGACCCCGTTCCAGGGGGCGCTGTCTAGCCCCCCTGCCACGCCCAGGTACCATCTTCAGCCCGGGCCTGATGGCTGTGGGATCTGACCTGTATGCAAAGTTTCAAGAGTTTTCAAACCCGTTAAGGGCCCCAAAAGCCGCTAAGAGTCTCAAAATCATCAAAAAAATGAATTTTAAAGTTTGATGCATTGCCACGGCAACAGTATCAAAGATATCAAGAATCCATTCACAGGTCTTCATCTGCTATGTATTTACATTATACAGATGAAGTTTGAGGCAAATCGGGTCAAAATAAAAGGGTGAGTTCAAAGCATTTTGAAAGTGACACACTTCCTGCTACCAGTTGGTGGCGCTATAACTTTGACTCACAATAGTCACATCCATGTGATTGGCCTCTTACAGCGAACAAACTGCTGAAGTTTCATCAAGATCAGTTAATGTATGCTGAAGTTATGACACACTTCCTGTTTCACGTTTCTCGCCATAATTTCGTTTCCTCGCCACGGCCAAACCGTTCGAGATATCAAAAATCCCCTCGCAAACTTTCATCCTCAATGCCTTGACTTCATGCTGACCGAGTTTCGTGCCGTGTGTTTGAATTCTCTAGGAGGAGTATTGCAAATTCCATTGCGAGTGTTTTATGAACAACCCTAAATAACCGACTTCCTGTTGGGCTGGGCTAAAAAGTAATAGTATGAGGTATATATGTACGATGAGATCTATATGTGCACCGAGTTTCATATTATTACATGCAAGCATGTTTGATTTATGGACCAAGTTTTCGGACTCCGTTCCAGGGGGCGCTGTCTAGCCCCCCTGCCACGCCCGGGTACCATCTTCAGCCCGGCCCTGATGGCCGCGGTTTCTGACCCGTGTGCAAAGTTTCAAGAGTTTTTGAGCATGTTAAGGGCCCCAAAAGTGCCCGAATAGTCGTATAAATAATAATAATAATAATAAATATAGCTGCGAGCAGCGATGGCGGGCCCAAGCCGGTGGCACCGCAACCCCGGCTCCTTTAGTTACCTAAAGGCACCTGGGTGGCGGTGCCGAAGGCTTTGGCCCTTTCATGATTAAATGTTAACACGGCTTGCCATAGTCTGTCATTTTGACTAGTCACAATTATGTTACAGATATCTTAAATGATAATACAAACTATCCAAAATGTAATTACGACTAGACAGAAAGACATTGTTAATATCTACAATGTTAATTCCGGACAGGCAAACTTAGCTTTTAAATGTTAAAGGGGCTTGCCATACACGGACGTAGGCTCAGAGAGAGTCTCACCATATTCAAACCAAAATATCTGACTTCCTCTTGGTCTGAGCTAATGACTATGAATTAGAAAGTTGTCTGGCTTGAGGAGTACAATGTATATAACGATTTTTGTAACTGTAGATAAAAATAACAACCCCACTTTTGTCAAAAGGTGGCGCTATTTAGTCCCTGCACCATGCCCGTTTCTGAAACTTTGCACATGTCTACTGGCTAATAAATGTGATGTGTCTGTTGAGTTTCATGCAATTTCAAGCATGCTAAGAGTCTCAAAAGCATCCTAAAATAATTTCAAAGTTTGAAGCTTTGCCACGGCAACAGTTTAAAAGATATCAAGAATCCATTCACAGGTCTACATCTACCGTATGTTTACATTATACAGATGAAGTTTTTCATCTGTTTTTCATCATTATACAGATGAAGTTTTTCATCTGTTTACATTATACAGATGAAGTTTATCATTCATATTATTACATGCAAGCGTGTTTGATTTATGGACCAAGTTTTCGGACCCCGTTCCAGGGGGCGCTGTCTAGCCCTCCTGCCACGCCTAGGTACCATCTTCAGCCCAGGGCTGATGGCTGTGGGATATGACCTGTGTGCAAAGTTTCAAGAGTTTTCAAACCCGTTAAGGGCCTCAAAAGCCATTAGGAGTCTCAAAATCATCAAAAAAAAAGAATTTTAAAGTTTGATGCGTTGCCACAGCAACAGTATCAAAGATATCAAGAATCCATTCACAGGTCTTCATCTGCCATGTATTTACATTATACAGATGAAGTTTGAAGCAAATCGGGTAAAAATAAGAGGTTGATTTCAAAGCATTTTGAAAGTGACACACTTCCTGCTGCCAGTTGGTGGCGCTATAACTTTGACTCGAAATAGTCACATCCATGTGATCGTCCTCTTACAGCGAACACACGGATGAAGTTTCATCAAGATATGTTAATGTATGCTGAAGTTATAACACACTTCCTGTTTCACGTTTCTCGCCATAATTCCGTTTCCTCGCCACGGCCAAACCGTTTGAGATATCAAAAATCCGCTCGCAAACTTTCATCCTCAATGTCTTGACTTCTTGCACACCGAGTTTGGTTGTGATTGGTAAACACATGCGTTGTAATTTGATGTATTTCTCCTAGGACAACTATTCAAACAACCCATAATTCTCAACTTCCATTTTAATTGTCATAAAACTTAGAGCACGAAAGTTGTTTGGCCTGATGTGATCTATAATTGTACCGAGTTTCATATTAATTCATAAAAGTGTGTTTGATTTATGGACAAATGTTCGAATCCCAGTCCAGGGGGCGCTGTCGAGCCGCCCTGCCACGCCCGGTTACCAGCTTCAGCCCGGCCCTGATGGCCATGGGTTCTGACCCGTGTGCAAAGTTTCAAGAGTTTTCGAGGATGTTAAGGCCCCCGAAAATGCCAGAGAAGTCGCACACAGCAAATAAAGGGTTAAAATTAACCTGACAGGCGCCCCTCCTCTCACTCACACAGAGGGACACTGAGACACTGGCAAAATTCTGAGATTTTCTCTACATTCAAACAAACATATCTGACTTTCTGTGGGTCCTAGCTAATGAGTGTCAATTAGAAAGTTGTCCGGCTCGAGGAGTACAATATACATACCGATTTTTGTAACTGTAGATAAAACTAACAACCCCACTTTTGTCAAAAGGTGGCGCTACTGAGCCCTCACCACGCCCGTTTCTGCAACTTTGCACATGTCTACTGGCTAATAAATGTGATGTGTCTGTCGAGTTTCATGCAATTTAAAGCATGCTAAGGGTCTCAAAAGCATCCTAAAAGAATGGTAAAGTTTGATGCGTCGCCACGGCAACAGTTTCAAAGATATCAAGAATCCATTCACAGGTCTACATCTGCCCTATGTTTACATTATACAGATGAAGTTTGAAGCAAATCGGGTAAAAATAAAAGGGTGATTTCAAAGCATTTTGAAAGTGACACACTTCCTGCTGCCAGTTGGTGGCGCTATAACTTTGACTCACAATAGTCACATCCATGTGATCGTCCTCTTACAGCGAACACACTGCTGAAGTTTCATCAAGATCAGTTAATGTATGCTGAAGTTATAACACACTTCCTGTTTCACGTTTCTCGCCATGATTTCATTTCCTCGCCACGGACAAACCGTTCGAGATATCAAAAATCCCCTCGCAAACTTTCATCCTCAATGTCTTGACTTCACGCTGACTGAGTTTCGTCGAATTTGGATCAAAGCTCTAGGAGGAGTATTTCAAATACCATTGCGAGCGTTTTACAAACAAACCTCAATAGCCGACTTCCTGTTGGGCTGGGGTAAAAAGTAAGAGCGCGAGGTATAGATGAAACGATGAGATCAACATGTGTACCGAGTTTCATATTATTACATGCAAGCGTGTTTGAGTTATGGACCGAGTGTTCGGACCCCGTTCCAGGGGGCGCTGACGAGCCCCCCTGCCACGCCCAGGTACCAGCTTCAGCCCGGCTCTGATGGCCGCGGGTTCTGACCCGTGTGCAAAGTTTCAAGAGTTTTTGAGCATGTTAAGGGCTCCAAAAGTGCCAAAAAGGTAGTAAAATAATAATACTAAAGAAAAATAATCCTTAGGAAAACAATAGGGCCTTCGCCCTTTCAGGGCTTGGGCCCTAATAATCGTTAGGAAAACAATAGGGCCTTCGCCCTTTCAGGGCTTGGGCCCTAATAATAAATAATCCTTAGGAAAACAATAGGGCCTTCGCCCTTTCAGGGCTTGGGCCCTAATAAATATAGCTGCGAGCAGCGATGGCGGGCCCAAGCCGGTGGCACCGCAACCCCGGTTCCTTTAGTTACCTAAAGGCACCCGGGTGGCGGTGCCGAAGGCTTTGGCCCTTTCATGATTAAATGTTAAAACGGCTTGCCATACTCTGTCATTTCGACTAGTCAAAATTATGTTACAGATATCTTAAATGATAATACAAACTATCCAAAATGTAATTACGAATAGACAGAAAGACGTTGTTGATATCTACAATGTTAATTCCGGATAGGCAAACTTAGCTTTTAAATGTTAAAAGGGCTTGCCATACAGGGATGTAGGCTCAGAGAGAGGCTCACCATATTCAAACCAAAATATCTGACTTCCTCTTGGTCCGAGCTAATGACTATGTAATAGAAAGTTGTCCGGCTTGAGGAGTAAAATGTATATACCGATTTTTGTAACTGTAGATAAAACTAACAACCCCACTTTTGTCAAAAGGTGGCGCTATTTAGTCCTTGCACCATGCCCGTTTCTGAAACTTTGCACGTCTACTGGCTAATAAATGTGATGTATCTGTTGAGTTTCAAGCAATTTCAATTTCAATTTGACTGTTGAAAAGAAGTGCGCCGATTAGATACTCAGGATCGGTATCGGCTCTGACACTGCCATCTTTGACGAGGCTGATTCAAATTCTATATTGTGCATATACTATTCTATGTAAGGCACAAAGGCACAAAAACTTTCTAAAGTACCATAAAGTTTTTGTGTACTGTATTATAAGTGTTCTGAAGCTATTATGTGATATAGAAATTAATATTTAAGTCATTAAATTCAAGAACACGTAAACTTTTCCCTCTCTGCGCCTGTCAGTCATTCTCCATTCAGCATTCAAACAGCACGTCGCATTCGGTTACAGTCAATGATGAAACGATCTTCAAGATGATTCAATGTTAATCCTATTATACTGGGTCTTTAAGATAAAGGTCTAAAGGTCTATATTTTCGAATGAAGAAACTTTTTCTTGCTGGACTTTATTGCTGTAACTTAATCGTGTTACTTTCTACCGGGTGTCAGACGCTGTCGGTTAGATCACAACACTAGAGTCAGAGCACTATAATTGTTCTTCACGCACACAGTAACTGAAATTTAAAACCTTTAAAAGAAAAGGCTCAATAAACTATTGCATAGATATATAATGTATAATACACTGTTCATAAATATGTATTTCCTTTGTGCTTTGAACTTTTCAATACGGACTCAATGCGCTGTAACTTCATGTGGCTTCAAGCACATCATTCTCCGCTCGGGATGCACATAAGTGCTTTGTGCTGCACCGTATTAGAGCCGTAATATCATAATGCAGTGACGTAATGACAGATTATTAATTGCCTTTCAATTATATGTTGCTGCGTCATTAAACATCTGTCCTATGCATTTCAAACATTTATAGCAGCCATGGCTATATCTTTTTATGATTTTTGTTATCTTGTTTTTCATGAATGTATTTTTTAAAAATAAGAGCAATGTGTATTATCTATTATTAATATAGTTTATAATAGCATTTTTGTCATAGATTATGACAAAGTAATCATATGATCCACCAGCGAGGAACCAGCAGAACAGAGTGAACATTCTTTCTGTTTAGTTCAATCCTACTTAATAGGAATTTATTTAAAATGCTCGCTCTACTCCACACCATTAATGTCTTGTGCGGACATCCGTATTTTGACTTTCGGTTTTAAGTAAGCGATTTAAAAGCTCCCAAGTCCCAGCGGAGTCACACGTTGATTAACCGGTGGGAATATACACAATAGGCTTACCTGATATTGAACACAAGAGGGCAGTATAGCACTACGTATGACTCAGATTATTATTTTTTTCTGAATTTTACAACAATTCTGGCTGTTTTTGAACGTAAACATAATTCTTAAATGAAAAAAGGGAAAAATTGGGGAAGTTATAATATTTGTATAATTTAATTTAGAAACAAATGATGTATAATTACATTTTTAGAAGATATGAGGCTTTTAGTGTTTACTTTTTTCACATTACTTTAATCTTTTGCCATAGTTGCACATGTCTACTGGCTAATAAATGTGATGTATCTGTTGAGTTTCAAGCAATTTCAAGCATGCTAAGAGTCCCAAAAGCATCAAAAAAGAATGTTAAAGTTTGTTTCGTTGCCACGGCAACAGTATCAAAGATATCAAAAATTCATTCACAGGTCTACATCTGCCGTGTATTTACATTATACAGATGAAGTTTGAAGCAAATCGGTTAAAAATAAGAGAGTGATTTCAAAGCATTTTGAAAGTGACACACTTCCTGCTGCCAGTTGGTGGCGCTATAACTTTGACTCACAATAGTCACATCCATGTGATCGGTCTCTTACAGCGAAAACACTGCTGAAGTTTCATCAAGATCAGTTAATGTATGCTGAAGTTATAACACACATCCTGTTTCATGTTTCTCGCCATGATTTCGTTTCCTCGCCACGGCCAAACCGTTCGAGGTATCAAAAATCCTGTGGCACTTTTTCATCCTTAATGTCTTGACTTCACGCTGATCGAGTTTCGTCGAATTTGGTTCAGTGCTCTAGGAGCAATAATTTAAATTCCATTGCATGTGTTTTAAACACAACCCTAAATAGCCGACTTCCTGTTGGGCTGGGGTAAAAAGTAAGAGTGTGAAGTATATATGAAACGATGAGATCTATATGTGTACCAAGTTTCATATTATTACATGCAAGTGTGTTTGATTTATGGACCAAATTTTCAGACCAAGTTTATTGACCAAGTTAATCTGATTAATAAACTAATTATATAAAACTATTGTCAATTCACTACAATTAAACTAGTTATATGCCTTTACTTATAAAAAATAAAAATAAAAACTTATTTAAAAAATACCAGGCTTGAGAAATGTATTTTCTTTATGCAGGTCATACACACAGCAGTGAAATGGTTAAGCCCCCTCCCCCTGCACACACACACACACACACACAGACAGCCAGCCAGTCAGTCAGCCAGCCAGCCAAAGACACAGAGACACAGACACATGTAGGCTCAGAGTGGCCATATTCAAACAAAAATATCTGACTTTCTGTGGGTCCTAGCTAATAAGTGTCAATTAGAAAGTTGTCCGGCTCGAGGAGTACAATATACATACCAATTTTTGTAACTCTAGTTAAAACTAACAACCCCACTTTTGTCAAAAGGTGGCGCTACTGAGCCCTCACCACGCCCATTTCTGAAACTTTGCACATGTCTACTGGCTAATAAATGTGATGTGTCTGTCGAGTTTCATGCATTTTGAAGCATGCTAAGGGTCTCAAAAGCATCCAAAAAGCATCCTAAAAGAAGGGTAAAGTTTGATGCGTCGCCACGGCAACAGTTTCAAAGATATTAAGAATCCATTCACAGGTCTACATCTGCCGTATGTTTACATTATACATATGAAGTTTGAAGCAAATCGGGTAAAAATAAAAGGGTGATATCAAAGCATTTTGAAAGTGACACACTTCCTGCTGCCAGTTGGTGGCGCTATAACTTTGACTCACAATAGTCACATCCATGTGATCGTCCTCTTACAGCGAACACACTGCTGAAGTTTCATCAAGATCAGTTAATGTATGCTGAAGTTATAACACACTTCCTGTTTCACGTTTCTCGCCATGATTTCGTTTCCTCGCCACGGACAAACCGTTCGAGATATAAAAAATCCCCTCGCAAACTTTCATCCTCAATGTCTTGACTTCACGCTGACAGAGTTTCGTCGAATTTGGATCAAAGCTCTAGGAGGAGTATATGACATTCCATTGCGAGCGTTTTACAAACAAACCTCAATAGCCGACTTCCTGTTGGGCTGGGGTAAAAAGTAAGAGTGTGAGGTATAGATGAAACGATGAGATCAACATGTGTACCGAGTTTCATATTATTACATACAAGCGTGTTTGAGTTATGGACCAAGTGTTCGGACCCCGTTCCAGGGGGCGCTGACGAGCCGCCCTACCACGCCCGGGTACCAGCTTCAGCCCGGCTCTGATGGCCGCGGGTTCTGACCCGTGTGCAAAGTTTCAAGAGTTTTCGAGCATGTTAAGGGCCCCAAAAGTGCCCAAAAGGTAGTAAAATAATAATTATTATAATAATAATAATAATAGTAAAGAAAAAATATAGCTGCGAGCAGCGATGGCGGGCCCAAGCCGGTGGCACCGCAACCCCGGCTCCTTTAGTTACCTAAAGGCACCGGGGTGGCGGTGCCGAAGGCTTTGGCCCTTTCATGATTAAATGTTAAAACGGCTTGCCATAGTCTGTCATTTTGACTAGTCACAATTATGTTACAGATATCTTAAATGATAATACAAACTATCCAAAATGTAATTACGACTAGACAGAAAGACATTGTTGATATCTACAATGTTAATTTCCGGATAGGCAAACTTAGCTTTTAAATGTTAAAGGGGCTTGCCATACACGGACGTAGGCTCAGAGAGAGTCTCACCATATTCAATCCAAAATATCTGACTTCCTCTTGGTCTGAGCTAATGACTATGAATTAGAAAGTTGTCTGGCTTGAGGAGTACAATGTATATAACGATTTTTGTAACTGTAGATAAAAATAACAACCCCACTTTTGTCAAAAGGTGGCGCTATTTAGTCCCTGCACCATGCCCGTTTCTGAAACTTTGCACATGTCTACTGGCTAATAAATGTGATGTGTCTGTTGAGTTTCATGCAATTTCAAGCATGCTAAGAGTCTCAAAAGCATCCTAAAATAATTTCAAAGTTTGAAGCTTTGCCACGGCAACAGTTTAAAAGATATCAAGAATCCATTCACAGGTCTACATCTACCGTATGTTTACATTATACAGATGAAGTTTTTCATCTGTTTTTCATCATTATACAGATGAAGTTTTTCATCTGTTTACATTATACAGATGAAGTTTTTCATTCATATTATTACATGCAAGCGTGTTTGATTTATGGACCAAGTTTTCGGACCCCGTTCCAGGGGGCGCTGTCTAGCCCCCCTGCCACGCCTAGGTACCATCTTCAGCCCAGGCCTGATGGCTGTGGGATATGACCTGTGTGCAAAGTTTCAAGAGTTTTCAAACCCGTTAAGGGCCTCAAAAGCCATTAAGAGTCTCAAAATCATCAAAAAAAAAGAATTTTAAAGTTTGATGCGTTGCCACGGCAACAGTATCAAAGATATCAAGAATCCATTCACAGGTCTTCATCTGCCATGTATTTACATTATACAGATGAAGTTTGAAGCAAATCGGGTAAAAATAAGAGGTTGATTTCAAAGCATTTTGAAAGTGACACACTTCCTGCTGCCAGTTGGTGGCGCTATAACTTTGACTCGAAATAGTCACATCCATGTGATCGTCCTCTTACAGCGAACACACTGATGAAGTTTCATCAAGATATGTTAATGTATGCTGAAGTTATAACACACTTCCTGTTTCACGTTTCTCGCCATAATTTCGTTTCCTCGCCACGGCCAAACCGTTTGAGATATCAAAAATCCCCTCACAAACTTTCATCCTCAATGTCTTGACTTCTTGCACACCGAGTTTGGTTGTGATTGGTAATTACATGCGTTGTAATTTGATGTATTTCTCCTAGGACAACTATTCAAACAACCCATAATTCTCAACTTCCATTTTAATTGTCGTAAAACTTAGAGCACGAAAGTTGTTTGGCCTGATGTGATCTATAATTGTACCGAGTTTCATATTAATTCACGCAAGTGTGTTTGATTTATGGACAAATGTTCGAATCCCAGTCCAGGGGGCGCTGTCGAGCCGCCCTGCCACGCCCGATGACCAGCTTCAGCCTGGCCCTGATGGCCATGGGTTCTGACCCGTGTGCAAAGTTTCAAGAGTTTTAGAGGATGTTAAGGCCCCCGAAAATGCCAGAGAAGTCGCACACAGCAAATAAAGGGTTAAAATTAACCTGACAGGCGCCCCTCCTCTCACTCACACAGAGAGACACTGAGAGACTGGCAAAATTCTAAGATTTTCTCTACATTCAAACAAAGATATCTGACTTTCTGTGGGTCCTAGCTAATGAGTGTCAATTAGAAAGTTGTCCGGCTCGAGGAGTACAATATACATACCGATTTTTGTAACTGTAGATAAAACTAACAACCCCACTTTTGTCAAAAGGTGGCGCTACTGAGCCCTCACCACGCCCGTTTCTGAAACTTTGCACGTGTCCACTGGCTAATAAATGTGATGTGTCTGTCGAGTTTCATGCAATTTCAAGCATTCTAAGGGTCTCAAAAGCATCCTAAAAGAATGGTAAAGTTTGATGCGTTGCCACGGCAACAGTTTCAAAGATATCAAGAATCCATTTACAGGTCTTCATCTGCCATGTATTTGCATTATACAGATGAAGTTTGAAGCAAATCGAGTTAAAATTAGAGGGTGATTTCAAAGCATTTTGAAAATGACACACTTCCTGCTGCCAGTTGGTGGCGCAATAACTTTGACTCACAATAGTCACATCCATGTGATCGTCCTCTTACAGCGAACACACTGCTGAAGTTTCATCAAGATCGGTTGATGTGTGCTGAAGTTATGATACACTTCCTGTTTCACGTTTCTCGCCATAATTTTGTTTCCTCGCCACGGCCAAACCGTTCGAGATATCAAAAATCCCCTCGCAAACTTTCATCCTCAATGTCTTGACTTCACGCTGACCGAGTTTCGTCGAATTTGGATCAAAGCTCTAGGAGGAGTATTAAAAATTCCATTGCGAGTGTTTTACGAACAACCCTAAATAGCCGACTTCCTGTTGGGCTGGGGTAAAAAGTAAAAGCACGAGGTATAGATGAAACGATGAGATCAACATGTGTACCGAGTTTCATATTATTACATGCAAGCGTGTTTGATTTATGGACCAAGTGTTCGGACCCCGTTCCAGGGGGCGCTGTCTAGCCCCCCTGCCACGCCCGGGTACCATCTTCAGCCCGGCCCTGATGGCCGCGGGTTCTGACCCGTGTGCAAAGTTTCAAGAGTTTTTGAGCATGTTAAGGGCCCCAAAAGTGCCCGAATAGTCGTATAAATAATAATAATAATAATAAATATAGCTGCGAGCAGCGATGGCGGGCCCAAGCCGGAGGCACCGCAACCCCGGTTCCTTTAGTTACCTAAAGGCACCCGGGTGGCGGTGCCGAAGGCTTTGGCCCTTTCATGATTAAATGTTAAAACGGCTTGCCATACTCTGTCATTTCGACTAGTCACAATTATGTTACAGATATCTTAAATGATAATACAAACTATCCAAAGTGTAACGACTAGACAGAAAGACTTTGTTGATATCTACAATGTTAATTCCGGACAGGCAAACTTAGCTTTTAAATGTTAAAAGGGCTTGCCATACAGGGACGTAGGCTCAGAGAGAGGCTCACCATATTCAGACCAAAATATCTGACTTCCTCTTGGTCTGAGCTAATGACTATGTATTAGAAAGTTGTACGGCTTGAGGAGTACAATGTATATACCGATTTTTGTAACTGTAGATAAAACTAACAACCCCACTTTTAAGTATATATATGGTGCCTTTAGTGTTATTCTGCACGACGTGCAAAAACTTAACCCCCGCTTTTTTAAGTATATATATATATATATATATATATATATATATATATATATATATATATATATAAAGAGGGTTATTCTGCACGACGTGCAAAAACTTAACCTCCGCATTGACTGTCGAAGAGAAGTGTGCAGAAGAGCTTGCATCAGTGAGGGCTTTGCAAAATATATATACATACAAACACACACACACACACACATATAAATGAGGTTAGTGTTTTACAATATTAAGGAAAGCAAATGTATTGAAATATAGCACATTAATTTTAAATTCATTCAGCTTCAATTACCAATTTGTAGTTTACCAATTTATCTTACTTTTATTTAAAGCAAACTATACATTTAAAAGATTAGGGTTATATGCATATTTTGTCATTTAAAAAAATACAAAATTGTTATGCAAAAAGATAAGGACTTGCAGAAAAAATCTACAGTCAGCCACACACACACACACATAAACGCAGACACCAGCAACCCCCCCCCCCCCCTCCCTCTTCCCCATACAGACACTGATAGAGACAAGATACACATCCAAACTGCAATATCTGACTTTCTTTTGGTCTGAGCTTCTTACTGTTAATTAGAAAGTTGATCGGCTTGACAAGAACAATATACGTGGCATGTTTTGTAACTGTAGGTAAAACGAGCAAAGTTAACACATTTTATGTGTCCTTTTTTAGTCATAAAATTATTTTCCTCGCCACGGCCAAACCGTTCGAGATATCAAAAATCCGTCCGGAATTGAGCATCCTCAATGTCTTGACTTCATGCACACCGAGTATGGTGGTGATTGGTAAACACATGCGTTGTAATTTGATGTATTTCTCCTAGGAGATTTATTCAAACAACACATAATTCCCAACTTCCATTTGAACTGTCTTAAAACTTAGAGCAGAGATGGGCGCAGGTCACGCAAGTCTCAAGTAAGTCTCAAGTCTTAACCGTCAAGTCTCAAGTAAGTCCCAAGTATTTTTTTGGGGGGGGGCAAGTCAAGTCAAGTCACAGGCTATGTCAAGTCAAGTCAAGTCTTGTAGTAGGTTAAGTCAAGTGCAAGTCAAGTCACCTTATTATTTTAATTTTACATGCAGAATCTGATCTTAATAAAATGAAAAGACAAGATAAGTATTTGCCAGTAAATTACAATAATTTGCATTGTAAATACTCATGTTCAGTAAAATACACCATGGAATCAAACTAAATTGTAACTTCATAAAATTATTTATTTTTCACTTCTGCCAACAGTGTGTTTGAAATGTTTTAAATTTTCAACATTGAGTCCATAAAACAAATAACAGCTTAACATCCTACAGACTCTCTGAACACCTTCCTCTCTCTCAAACACAGTTTACAAACAATATTAAACTTTGTTACATTTCTCCTCTCTCTCTCTCTCTCTCTCTCTCTCTCTCTCACACACACACAGTGGCGGTTCTAGACCATTTCAACTGGGGGGGCCAAGCTGGGGCCAGTTGTACTGTTAGAGGGGCCAGTTACATTTAGACCTTATCATTTTCTGCACTGCACTGAATGCATAAATAAGCAAAATACCATGTTTATAATTATCCAACAATTTGCATTTGCATTATATTTTTACATTTGCATTACATATATCAGTCTGTATTTGAATTTCCATTTTATTTTTTTACATTGAATATACAGTATGTATATATATATATATATATATATATATAATTTTTACAAATTAATCTACGATTTTTGTGGGTTTTTTTTTTTTTTTTTTGCAAAAAGATCAGCAAATTATCCTCTAAACTGGCCTTTTTAGGGGGCTTTCCTCTCAGGGTGAATGAGCTTTTTTATAATTGTTTTTTTCCTGACATCTTTGAAAGACAGAAGCAATAATTAATGCATCCTTGGCCAGGATATAATTATAAAATATGACATGATTTTAAAAGTGACCTATAATATCGACTATGCAATACACTTTAATTTATCTAGTGCTAATAAAATTATTAAGCCTATTTGGAGAGAGAGATGTTTATAATGTGACAATATGTCAGTCATCGTGATTCGTGTAATAAGATGACTAGGCCTAGACTACTTGTTCTGAGCAGGTGTTGTCAGTGAACAGGCTGTAAAACTGTTGTCTAAGTTACAGACTGATACTAATTAAATGGGAAACGAATCGATTACCTAACGTAACCTCGGTTCTCTCTAGATGAGGGAACGAGCATTGCGTAAGCTAGCTTACGCTACGGGAAAGATTCATCTTACATCAGTCAAGTTGTCATAGTTTTTGTCAAACAAGTTGTGAATTTGTTGTAACATTAAAACAGGAGATCATGACTTACTCCGTGCTCCAAGTGATGTTCGGAGCTCCAGTGATTAGTTTCATCTGTGGGACGGGTGAAGAAACTTTCGGAAGATGTTGTAACAGAATCATATGAACAATTCCAGGATATGCTTTTTTTCATTGGTTGTTGCGTTAAATTTTACCCAGATACAATAGTGCCCTTTTCTGATTGGCTATTAAGTAGCACTTCTCTTTTTTTGATTGGCTGATGCGTAGCAGGGTCGACTGCTGAACTCCAGGCGAGACGCGCTTGATTCTCACGTGAGAGCGGCGCGGCCAGAGAAATTGCGTATATTAAATATATTATTAAGTTTTTCCGCATGAGAAATACAATGTGTGACGGGAGTGTGAGACAAAAGACTGAAACGAGTGACTGTCATGCTCAATGCGTGACACACTATAAAAAAAATATTTCACACTGACTCCACATTTAGGGGGGCCACAAGGGGGTCCAAGCTTGTTGTCGCAGGGGCACTGGCCCCCCCAGGCCCCCGCCTAGAACCGCCACTGCTCACACACACACACTTTCTCTCTCTCTCAAGAAGCAAAAACATGACTGCTAAAGGTTGTATCAGCGATGGCGGGGTAACATCACTTAACATCACGAGTGATATTCCCTTAGGCCACGCCCCCTTGTCTCCCCAAAGTATTATAAGCAATCATGCGCATCCCGTGTGCAGAACGATGCACTTGAAGCAACACCAAGTCACAGCACGCAACGCTTCACATTGAAAAGAACATAGCGAAGGGATGGTATCTATAATCTATGCTTAGTAGGGCTGCACGATTTGGGAAAATGTCATATTGCCATTATTGAGCCAATATTGCAATTGCGATTTGCGACTCCGATATAATAAAATGGTTTCATGAGTCCAACTTGCTTGGTTCTAAAGTAAAATGCACACACAGATTAATGTTTATTTCTCAACTCAAACTAAAAACAACAACAACAATAAATGATTGATAACACCTATAATGATCAATAAACCATCAACCAAACCAACATTACAGTGATTCCATCAATTGAAAGCCATCAACTTTTTAAAAAATTATTAGGCTTAAAAAAAATATATAACAGCTTTTAAATTAAGTGAACTTCAAACAATCCCCACATAAACCCATAATAAAAAACATATTTACCTGTGCCCTTCCTGTCTTAACAGGTACAGAAATTGAATAAAGTTATCAAACAGTCTGCGCTGCCTGAATCATAAATTATATATATAATAATCCTTATTAAAGCTACAAAAGTTCTTTACTCAAGATCAGTGAGTAATTTTCTAATTTCCCTTTGTTCTTTTAACTTTACTGAAAGAACGCTTTATTCGCTGCTGGCCCTTTAAGAGCACCCGTTGCCGAGACGCGGATCTCACACGCGCCTCATAGCACAACTCACAACTCTCACATTTTGGCATAATTGTGTGTGCTATTGTTCGTTCAAGCTCGAAAGAGAACTGTTTATTCTGGGCTGGCACACGGTCAGTGCATGCGCATTATGCGAGTCTCATCTATTCTAATCTAGGGCACTCACAGGCAGCTTTTCACTTCTTGTCGTGCAAAATGCGAAAAGGCATTTGAACCAATAAGAGGGGGATCTTGTAACACTAGTCAAAGGATGACAAAAAAGAAGAGATGCTGCGCTAATAGCCCTACTTTGTTTATTTCATTTAAAATCGCGGCATTTTGCGTTATATAATTGCATAGGTTTGAGATCGCTATTACGACTGCGATATAATTAATCGTGCAGCACTAATGCTTAGTGTATTCTAAAGGGCAATAAACTCCACTCCAGCAAGATAGTCATTTTATGCAAATCATAGACCTTTATGCCTTATCTACAAAGAAAGTATAATATTGGGAACATTGATCTTGAAGAGAGTGTCGTCGTGTTACTGTCGCAACCGAACGTGACGCGCTAATGCTGATGCATGGAGAATGACTGAGGCGAGATGACTTTCCGTTAACTTTAACTTAGAGACTAAAATATTAATTTTACCACACATTAAGCTATTGAATGACTTTAGAAGTCTTGGAATATAGTGTGAAAACTTGATTGTGCTTTACAGTTTTTTATGCCTTTAGTGGGGCTTAACAAAATAACACAATATGCAGAATGTCGGACGTCACTTATAGGCTAAACTGTTTTTATAGATAAAACTATTTACATTCGGCAGTCATGAAAACAAATCTCAGATAACGGTTGACTAGGTAACAATGTGTAATTTTGCGCCGGAGTTCTCCTTTAACTTACATTAGCTAGCTAACTACGAACGAGCTAACCAGATAACATTAACAAATTGACAAGCACTTACTGGGCAGAATATGGCTCTTCAAATGACGGACGAAATTGGAGGTTGTCATCTGACTGTCGATCTTAACGTTGCATGTCTTGCAAAGCGCTGTTCTTTTGCCATCTTGTTGTAAGAAATTCTTGAATCCAAAAGCGATGACGACCCTCGTTATCCCTCCGGCTGACATGTTGATGTGATCTGATGTAAGTGGGCGTGGTGTGCGCGTAAGGTATGAGAAGGCATGACTGATGATCTCTGATCCAGTCATGACAGCGCTATTCTCAGCCTGCGCTCCAGCTGGATCAACTTTATTTTTTTTTACATAATTTATATATTTTATATTCAAACTGAAAACATGATGTGATTAACACTCAAGTCATATTATTACATGCAAGTGTGTTTGATTTATGGACCAAATTTTCAGATCAAGTTTATGGACCAAGTTAATTTAATTAATAAACTAATTATATAAAACTATTAATGCACTACAATTAAACTGGTTATATGCCTTTACTTATAAAAAAATAAAAAACTTATTTAAAAAAATACCAGGCTTAAGGCATTTATTTTTTATGCAGGCCATACACACAGGAGTGAAATGGTTAATACCCCTCCCCCTACAAACACACACACATACACAGACAGGCAAAGACAGCAGGCTCAGATTGAGCAAGACCAAGTTATAATATTTGTATAATTTAATTTAGAAACAAATGATGTATAATTACATTTTTAGAAGATATGAGGCTTTTAGTGTTTACTTTTTTGACATTACTTTAATCTTTTGCCATAGTTGCACATGTCTATTGGCTAATAAATGTGATGTATCTGTTGAGTTTCAAGCAATTTCAAGCAAGCTAAGAGTCCCAAAAGCATCAAAAAATAATGTTAAAGTTTGTTTCGTTGCCACGGCATTTTGAAAGTGACACACTTCCTGCTGCCAGTTGGTGGCGCTATAACTTTGACTCACAATAGTCACATCCATGTGATCGGTCTCTTACAGCGAAAACACTGCTGAAGTTTCATCAAGATCAGTTAATGTATGCTGAAGTTATAACACACATCCTGTTCCATGTTTCTCGCCATAATTTCGTTTCCTCGCCACGGCCAAACCGTTCGAGATATCAAAAATCCCGTGGCACTTTTTCATCCTTAATGTCTTGACTTCACGCTGATCGAGTTTCGTCGAATTTGGTTCAGTGCTCTAGGAGCAATAATTTAAATTACATTGCATGTGTTTTAAACACAACCCTAAATAGCCAACTTCCTGTTGGGCTGGGGTAAAAAGTAAGAGTGTGAAGTATATATGAAACGATGAGATCTATATGTGTACCAAGTTTCATATTATTACATGCAAGTGTGTTTAATTTATGGACCAAATTTTCAGACCAAGTTTATTGACCAAGTTAATCTGATTAATAAACTAATTATATAAAACTATTGTCAATTCACTACAATTAAACTAGTTATATGCCTTTACTTATAAAAAATAAAAATAAAAACTTATTTAAAAAATACCAGGCTTGAGAAATGTATTTTCTTTATGCAGGTCATACACACAGCAGTGAAATGGTTAAGCCCCCTCCCCCTGCACACACACACACACACACAGACAGCCAGCCAGCCAGCCAAAGGCTCAGAGTGGCCATATTCAAACAAAAATATCTGAGTTTCTGTGGGTCCTAGCTAATAAGTGTCAATTAAAAAGTTGTCCGGCTCGAGGAGTACAATATACATACCAATTTTTGTAACTCTAGTTAAAACTAACCACCCCACTTTTGTCAAAAGGTGGCGCTACTGAGCCCTCACCACGCCCGTTTCTGCAACTTTGCACATGTCTACTGGCTAATAAATGTGATGTGTCTGTCGAGTTTCATGCAATTTGAAGCATGCTAAGGGTCTCAAAAGCATCCTAAAAGCATCCTAAAAGAAGGGTAAAGTTTGATGCGTCGCCACGGCAACAGTTTCAAAGATATCAAGAATCCATTCACAGGTCTACATCTGCCGTATGTTTACATTATACATATGAAGTTTGAAGCAAATCGGGTAAAAATAAAAGGGTGATATCTAAGCATTTTGAAAGTGACACACTTCCTGCTGCCAGTTGGTGGCGCTATAACTTTGACTCACAATAGTCACATCCATGTGATCGTCCTCTTACAGCGAACACACTGCTGAAGTTTCATCAAGATCAGTTAATGTATGCTGAAGTTATAACACACTTCCTGTTTCACGTTTCTCGCCATGATTTCGTTTCCTCGCCACGGACAAACCGTTCGAGATATAAAAAATCCCCTCGCAAACTTTCATCCTCAATGTCTTGACTTCACGCTGACCGAGTTTCGTCGAATGTGGATCAAAGCTCTAGGAGGAGTATTTGACATTCCATTGCGAGCGTTTTACAAACAAACCTCAATAGCCAAATTCCTGTTGGGCTGGGGTAAAAAGTAAGAGCGCGAGGTATAGATGAAACGATGAGATCAACGTGTGTACCGAGTTTCATATTATTACATACAAGCGTGTTTGAGTTATGGACCAAGTGTTCGGACCCCGTTCCAGGGGGCGCTGACGAGCTGCCCTGCCACGCCCGGGTACCATCTTCAGCCCGGCTCTGATGGCCGCGGGTTCTGACCCGTGTGCAAAGTTTCAAGAGTTTTCGAGCACGTTAAGGGCCCCAAAAGTGCCCAAAAGGTAGTAAAATAATAATTATTATAATAAATATAGCTGCGAGCAGCGATTGCGGGCCCAAGCCGGTGGCACCGCAACCCCGATGCCTTTAGTTACCCAAAGGCACCGGGATGGTGGTACCGCCGGCTTTGGCGCTTTATCGCTGCTCACATCTATATTTATATTTAATATAAAGCCGGTGGCACCGCCACCTTGGTGCCTTTAGGGTTATTCTGTACGACGTGTAAAAACGTAACCCCCGCTTTGACTATCAAAAAGAAGTGTATTGTAGAGCTTGCATCAATGCGGACTCGATGCGCTGTGCGCTGTAACTCCATGTGGCTTTAAGCGCATCATTCTCCACTCGGGATGCGCATAAGCGTTTTGTGCCACACTGTACTGAGCCTTTCATATCATAATGCAGTGACGCAATGACAGATTATTAATTGCCTTTCTTGTTCTGTTCTATCTATTATATGTTGATAATAGATAGGACAGAGCACTAAAAACCTCAAACAAAGCACTAAAAACTTAAGCTGTTTGCTGTGTAGTCTGAGAATGAGCTGTTTGATTTGCACCCTCTTCCTCTTCACTGTCCTCCATAAAAACCAGCTATTCAGGTCCATGTTGTTCTAGAAAGTTTGTATGTTGCTGCCTCAATTAACATCTCTGCTATACATTTAAAACATGGCTATATCTAAAATAATTTATCTTTTTGATTTTTGTTATCTTGTTTTTCATGAATATTTTACAACAATACAAAGAGCAATGTGTATTTTCCATTAATATAGTTTGTAATGGCTTTTTTTGTCATAGATTATAATCATATATTTTTTGGATTTGTTATTTATCTTTATAATGAAGTTGTCTGTATTAAGTAGATTGTGTTTAACACACACAAGAGTGATTTATTAGTTCAACACATAGTTATAGAAATTCTACTTTATCTAAAAAAAACCCTGCACTTTATACACACACACACACACACACACACACACACCACACACATAAATACATGTAAATAAAAATCCAAAAAAAAAAAACATCAAATGTGTTTTTAGTCAGAGTATTATTTTATACAGAAACAAATATTTGTAATTCAGATAAGAATGAAGTTAGTGTTTTAAAATCTTAAGGAAAACAAATATATTGAAATATAGCACATGAATTTTAAATTCATTCAACTTCAATTACAAATACAATCTTACTTTTATTTAAAGCAAACTATACATTTAAAAGATGGGGGTTATATGCCTATTTTGTCATTTAAAAATATTGTTATGCAAAATTGTTATGCAAAAAGACAAGGACTTAGAGACAAGGACTTGTAGGAAAAATCGCAGCCAGCCACACACACACACACACATAAACACAGACAACAGCCCTCCCCTCCCCACACAGACACACACACCCACACACAGAGAGAGAGAGAGAGAGAGAGAGAGAGAGAGAGAGAGAGAGAATCGCAGGGGAAATAAATCCATTCAAACTAAAATATCTGACTTTCTGTTGCTCAGAGCGAATGACTTTAAATTGGAAAGTTGATCGGCTTGACGAGAACAATATACGTGGTAAGTTTTGTAACTGTAGGTAAATTGAGCAAAGTTATAACACACTTTATGTGTCCTTTTTTAGTCATAAAATTCATTTCCTCGCCACGGCCAGACCGTTCGAGATTTCAAAAATCCGTCCGGAATTGAGCATCCTCAATGTCTTGACTTCATGCACACCGAGTTTGGTTGTGATTGGTAAACACATGCCTTGTGATTTGATGTATTTCTCCTAGGACAATTATTCAAACAACCCATAATTCATAATTCATAAATAACTTCCATTTGAACTGTCATAAAACTTAGAGCACGAAAGTTGTTTGGCCTGATGTGATCTTTAATTGTACCGAGTTTCATATTAATTCATGCAAGTGTGTTTGATTTATGGACAAATTTTTGAATCCCAGTCCAGGGGGCGCTGTCGAGCCGCCCTGCCACGCCCGGTTACCAGCTTCAGCCCGGCCCTGATGGCCATGGGTTCTGACCCGTGTGCAAAGTTTCAAGAGTTTTAGAGGATGTTAAGGCCCCCGAAAATGCCAGAGAAGTTGCACACAGCAAATAAAGGGTTAAAATTAACCTGACAGGCGCCCCTCCTCTCACTCACACAGAGAGACACTGAGAGACTGGCAAAATTCTGAGATTTTCTCTACATTCAAACAAACATATCTGACTTTCTGTGGGTCCTAGCTAATGAGTGTCAATTAGAAAGTTGTCCGGCTCGAGGAGTACAATAAACATACCGATTTTTGTAACTGTAGATAAAACTAACAACCCCACTTTTGTCAAAAGGTGGCGCTACTGAGCCCTCACCACGCCCGTTTCTGAAACTTTGCACGTGTCCACTGGCTAATAAATGTGATGTGTCTGTTGAGTTTCATGCATTTTGAAGCATGCTAAGGGTCTCAAAAGCATCCTAAAAGCATCCTAAAAGAAGGGTAAAGTTTGATGCGTCGCCACGGCAACAGTTTCAAAGATATCAAGAATCCATTCACAGGTCTACATCTGCCGTATGTTTACATTATACATATGAAGTTTGAAGCAAATCGGGTAAAAATAAAAGGGTGATATCAAAGCATTTTGAAAGTGACACACTTCCTGCTGCCAGTTGGTGGCGCTATAACTTTGACTCACAATAGTCACATCCATGTGATCGTCCTCTTACAGCGAACACACTGCTGAAGTTTCATCAAGATCAGTTAATACATGCTGAAGTTATAACACATTTCCTGTTTCACGTTTCTCGCCATGATTTCGTTTCCTCGCCACGGCCAAACCGTTCGAGATATCAAAAATCCCCTCGCAAACTTTCATCCTCAATGCCTTGACTTCATGCTGACCGAGTTTCGTGCCGTGTGTTTGAATTCTCTAGGAGGAGTACTTCAAATTCCATTGCGAGTGTTTTATGAACAACCCTAAATAACCGACTTCCTGTTGGGCTGGGGTAAAAAGTAATAGTATGAGGTATATATGAACGATGAGATCAACATGTGTACCGAGTTTCATATTATTACATACAAGCGTGTTTGAGTTATGGACCAAGTTTTCGGACCCCGTTCCAGGGGGCGCTGTCTAGCCCCCCTGCCACGCCCGGGTACCATCTTCAGCCCGGCCCTGATGGCCGCGGGTTCTGACCCGTGTGCAAAGTTTCAAGAGTTTTTGAGCATGTTAAGGGCCCCAAAAGTGCCCGAATAGTCGTATAAATAATAATAATAATAATAAATATAGCTGCGAGCAGCGATGGCGGGCCCAAGCCGGAGGCACCGCAACCCCGGTTCCTTTAGTTACCTAAAGGCACCCGGGTGGCGGTGCCGAAGGCTTTGGCCCTTTCATGATTAAATGTTAAAGCGGCTTGCCATACTCTGTCATTTCGACTAGTCACAATTATGTTACAGATATCTTAAATGATAATACAAACTATCCAAAGTGTAACGACTAGACAGAAAGATGTTGTTGATATCTACAATGTTAATTCCGGACAGGCAAACTTAGCTTTTAAATGTTAAAAGGGCTTGCCATACAGGGACGTAGGCTCAGAGAGAGGCTCACCATATTCAGACCAAAATATCTGACTTCCTCTTGGTCCGAGCTAATGACTATGTATTAGAAAGTTGTACGGCTTGAGGAGTACAATGTATATACCGATTTTTGTAACTGTAGATAAAACTAACAACCAATGTAGTAGCACTTCTCTTTTTTTGATTGGCTGATGCGTAGCAGGGTCGACTGCTGAACTCCAGGCGAGACGCGCTTGATTCTCACGTGAGAGCGGCGCGGCCAGAGAAATTGCGTATATTAAATATATTATTAATAGTTTTTCCGCATGAGAAATACAATGTGTGACGGGAGTGTGAGACAAAAGACTGAAACGAGTGACTGTCATGCTCAATGCGTGACACACTATAAAAAAATATTTCACACTGACTCCACATTTAGGGGGCCACAAGGGGGTCCAAGCTTGTTGTCGCAGGGGCACTTGCCCCCCCAGGCCCCCGCCTAGAACCGCCATTGCTCACACACACACACACACACACACACACACTTTCTCTCTCTCTCAAGAAGCAAAAACATGACTGCTAAAGGTTGTATCAGCGATGGCGGGGTAACATCACTTAACATCACGAGTGCTATTCCCTTAGGCCACGCCCCCTTGTCTCCCCAAAGTATTATAAGCAATCATGCGTATCCCGTGTGCAGAATGATGCACTTGAAGCAACACCAAGTCACAGCACGCAACGCTTCACATTGAAAAGAACATAGCGAAGGGATAGTATCTATAATCTATGCTTAGTAGGGCTGCACGATTTGGGAAAATGTCATATTGCCATTATTGAGCCAATATTGCAATTGCGATTTGCGACTCCGATATAATAAAATGGTTTCATGAGTCCAACTTGCTTGGTTCTAAAGTAAAATGCACACACAGATTAATGTTTATTTCTCAACTCAAACTAAAAACAACAACAACAATAAATGATTAACACCTATAATGATCAATAAACCATCAACCAAACCAACATTACAGTGATTCCATCAATTGAAAGCCATCAACTTTTTAAAAAATTATTACGCTTAAAAAATATATATAACAGCTTTTAAATTAAGTGAACTTCAAACAATCCCCACATAAACCCATAATAAAAAACATATTTACCTGTGCCCTTCCTGTCTTAACAGGTACAGAAATTGAATAAAGTTATCAAACAGTCTGCGCTGCCTGAATCATAAATTATATATATAATAATCCTTATTAAAGCTACAAAAGTTCTTTACTCAAGATCAGTGAGTAATTTTCTAATTTCCCTTTGTTCTTTTAACTTTACTGAAAGAACGCTTTATTCGCTGCTGGCCCTTTAAGAGCACCCGTTGCCGAGACGCGGATCTCACACGCGCCTCATAGCACAACTCTTTTCATCCATAGACTTTTATGTTATGAAGATACTAGACAAAACCACATTTTGGCATAATTGTGTGTGCTATTGTTCGTTCAAGCTCGAAAGAGAACTGTTTATTCTGGGCTGGCACACGGTCAGTGCATGCGCATTATGCGTATCATCTAATCTAGGGCACTCACAGGCAGCTTTTCACTTCTTGTCGTGCAAAATGCGAAAAGGCATTTGAACCAATAAGAGGGGGATCTTGTAACACTAGTCAAAGGATGACAAAAAAGAAGAGATGCTGCGCTAATAGCCCTACTTTGTTTATTTCATATAAAATCGCGGCATTTTGCGTTATATAATTGCATAGGTTTGAGATCGCTATTACGACTGCGATATAATTAATCGTGCAGCACTAATGCTTAGTGTATTCTAAAGGGCAATAAACTCCACTCCAGCAAGATAGTCATTTTATGCAAATCATAGACCTTTATGCCTTATCTACAAATAAAGTATAATATTGGGAACATTGATCTTGAAGAGAGTGTCGTCGTGTTACTGTCGCAACCGAACGCGACGCGCTAATGCTGATGCATGGAGAATGACTGAGGCGAGATGACTTTCCGTTAACTTTAACTTCGAGACTAAAATATTAATTTTACCACACATTAAGCTATTGAATGACTTTAGAAGTCTTGGAATATAGTGTGAAAACTTGATTGTGCTTTACAGTTTTTTATGCCTTTAGTGGGGCTTAACAAAATAACACAATATGCAGAATGTCGGACGTCACTTATAGGCTAAACTGTTTTTATAGATAAAACTATTTACATTCGGCAGTCATGAAAACAAATCTCAGATAACGGTTGACTAGGTAACAATGTGTAATTTTGCGCCGGAGTTCTCCTTTAACTTACATTAGCTAGCTAACTACGAACGAGCTAACCAGATAACATTAACAAATTGACAAGCACTTACTGGGCACAGTGGGCAGAATGGCTCTTCAAATGACGGACGAAATTGGAGGTTGTCATCTGACTGTCCGCGATCTTAACGTTGCATGTCTTGCAAAGCGCTGTTCTTTTGCCATCTTGTTGTAAGAAATTCTTGAATCCAAAAGCGACGACGACCCTCGTTATCCCTCCGGCTGACATGTTAATGTGATCTGATGTAAGTGGGCGTGGTGTGCGCGTAAGGTATGAGAGGGCATGACTGATGATCTCGTGATCCAGTCATGACAGCGCTATTCTCAGCCTGCGCTCCAGCTGGATCAACTTTATTTTTTTTACATAATTTATATATTTTATATTCAAACTGAAAACATGATGTGATTAACACTCAAGTCATATTATTACATGCAAGTGTGTTTGATTTATGGACCAAATTTTCAGATCAAGTTTATGGACCAAGTTAATTTAATTAATAAACTAATTATATAAAACTATTAATGCACTACAATTAAACTGGTTATATGCCTTTACTTATAAAAAATAAAAAACTTATTTAAAAAAATACCAGGCTTAAGGCATTTATTTTTTATGCAGGCCATACACACAGGAGTGAAATGGTTAAGACCCCTCCCCCTACAAACACACACACATACACAGACAGGCAAAGACAGAGATGTAGGCTCAGATTAAGCAAGACCACATTCAAACAAACATATCTGACTTTCTGTGGGTCCTAGCTAATGAGTGTCAATTAGAAAGTTGTCCGGCTCGAGGAGTACAATATACATACCGATTTTTGTAACTGTAGATAAAACTAACAACCCTACTTTTGTCAAAAGGTGGCGCTACTGAGCCCTCACCACGCCCGTTTCTGAAACATTGCACGTGTCTACTGGCTAATAAATGTGATGTGTCTGTTGAGTTTCATGCATTTTGAAGCATGCTAAGGGTCTCAAAAGCATCCTAAAAGCATCCTAAAAGAAGGGTAAAGTTTGATGCGTCGCCACGGCAACAGTTTCAAAGATATCAAGAATCCATTCACAGGTCTACATCTGCCGTATGTTTACATTATACATATGAAGTTTGAAGCAAATCGGGTAAAAATAAAAGGGTGATATCAAAGCATTTTGAAAGTGACACACTTCCTGCTGCCAGTTGGTGGCGCTATAACTTTGACTCACAATAGTCACATCCATGTGATCGTCCTCTTACAGCGAACATACTGCTGAAGTTTCATCAAGATCAGTTAATGTATGCTGAAGTTATAACAAACTTCCTGTTTCACGTTTCTCGCCATGATTTCGTTTCCTCGCCACGGCCAAACCGTTCGAGATATCAAAAATCCCCACACAAGCTTTCATCCTCAATGTCTTCACTTTACGCTGACCGAGTATCGTCGAATTTGGATCAAAGCTCTAGGAGGAGTATTTCAAATAACATTGCGAGCGTTTTACAAACAAACCTCAATAGCCGACTTCCTGTTGGGCTGGGGTAAAAAGTAAAAGCGCGAGGTATAGATGAAACGATGAGATCAACATGCGTACCGAGTTTCATATTATTACATGCAAGCGTGTTTGAGTTATGGACCAAGTGTTCGGACCCCATTCCAGGGGGCGCTGACGAGCCCCCCTGCCACGCCCGGGTACCATCTTCAGCCCGGCTCTGATGGCCGCGGGTTCTGACCCGTGTGCAAAGTTTCAAGAGTTTTCGAGCATGTTAAGGGCCCCAAAAGTGCCCGAATAGTCGTAAGAAAAATAATAATAATAATAATAATAATAATAATAATAATAATAGAAAAGAATAATCCTAAGGAAAACAATAGGGCCTTCGCCCTTTCAGGGCTTGGGCCCTAAATATAGCTGCGAGCAGCGATGGCGGGCCCAAGCCGGTGGCACCGCAACCCCGGTTCCTTCAGTTACCTAAAGGCACCCGGGTGGCGGTGCCGAAGGCTTTGGCCCTTTCATGATTAAATGTTAAAACGGCTTGCCATACTATGTCATTTCGACTAGTCAAAATTATGTTACAGATATCTTAAATGATAATACAAACTATCCAAAATGTAATTACGACTAGACAGAAAGACGTTGATATCTACAATGTTAATTCCGGATAGGCAAACTTAGCTTTTAAATGTTAAAAGGGCTTGCCATACAGGGACGTAGGCTCAGAGAGAGGCTCACCATATTCAAACCAAAATATCGGACTTCCTCTTGGTCCGAGCTAATGACTATGTAATAGAAAGTTGTCCGGCTTGAGGAGTAAAATGTATATACCGATTTTTGTAACTGTAGATAAAACTAACAACCCCACTTTTGTCAAAAGGTGGCGCTATTTAGTCCTTGCACCATGCCCGTTTCTGAAACTTTGCACGTCTACTGGCTAATAAATGTGATGTATCTGTTGAGTTTCAAGCAATTTCAATTTCAATTTGACTGTTGAAAAGAAGTGCGCCGATTAGATACTCAGGATTGGTATCGGCTCTGACACTGCCATCTTTGACGAGGCTGATTCAAATTCTATATTGTGCATATACTATTCTATGTAAGGCAAAAAAGGCACAAAAACTTTCTAAAGTACCATAAAGTTTTTGTGTACTGTATTATAAGTGTTCTGAAGCTATTATGTGATATAGAAATTAATATTTAAGTCATTAAATTCAAGAACACGTAAACTTTTCCCTCTCTGCGCCTGTCAGTCATTCTCCATTCAGCATTCAAACAGCACGTCGCATTCGGTTACAGTCAACGATGAAACGATCTTCAAGATGATTCAATGTTAATCCTATTATACTGGATCTTTAAGATAAAGGTCTAAAGGTCTATATTTTCGAATGAAGAAACTTTTTCTTGCTGGACTTTATTGCTGTAACTTAATCGTGTTACTTTCTACCGGGTGTCAGACGCTGTCGGTTAGATCACAACACTAGAGTCAGAGCACTATAATTGTTCTTCACGCACACAGTAACTGAAATTTAAAACCTTTAAAAGAAAAGGCTCAATAAACTATTGCATAGATAGATAATGTATAATACACTGTTCATAAATATGTATTTCCTTTGTGCTTTGAACTTTTCAATACGGACTCAATGCGCTGTAACTTCATGTGGCTTCAAGCACATCATTCTCCGCTCGGGATGCACATAAGTGCTTTGTGCTGCACCGTATTAGAGCCGTAATATCATAATGCAGTGACGTAATGACAGATTATTAATTGCCTTTCAATTATATGTTGCTGCGTCATTAAACATCTGTCCTATGCATTTCAAACATTTATAGCAGCCATGGCTATATCTTTTTATGATTTTTGTTATCTTGTTTTTCATGAATGTATTTTTTAAAAATAAGAGCAATATGTATTATCTATTATTAATATAGTTTATAATAGCATTTTTGTCATAGATTATGACAAAGTAATCATATGATCGACCAGCGAGGAACCAGCAGAACAGAGTGAACATTCTTTCTGTTTAGTTCAATCCTACTTAATAGGAATTTATTTAAAATGCTCGCTCTACTCCACACCATTAATGTCTTGTGCATACATCCGTATTTTGACTTTCGGTTTTAAGTAAGCGATTTAAAAGCTCCCAAGTCCCAGCGGAGTCACACGTTGATTAACCGGTGGGAATATACACAATAGGCCTACCTGATATTGAACACAAGAGGGCAGTATAGCACTACGTATGACTCAGATTATTATTTTTTTCTGAATTTTACAACAATTCTGGCTGTTTTTGAACGTAAACATAATTCTTAAATGAAAAAAGGGAAAAATTGGGGAAGTTATAATATTTGTATAATTTAATTTAGAAACAAATGATGTATAATTACATTTTTAGAAGATATGAGGCTTTTAGTGTTTACTTTTTTGACATTACTTTAATCTTTTGCCATAGTTGCACATGTCTACTGGCTAATAAATGTGATGTATCTGTTGAGTTTCAAGCAATTTCAAGCATGCTAAGAGTCCCAAAAGCATCAAAAAAGAATGTTAAAGTTTGTTTCGTTGCCACGGCAACAGTATCAAAGATATCAAAAATTCATTCACAGGTCTACATCTGCCGTGTATTTACATTATACAGATGAAGTTTGAAGCAAATCGGTTAAAAATAAGAGAGTGATTTCAAAGCATTTTGAAAGTGACACACTTCCTGCTGCCAGTTGGTGGCGCTATAACTTTGACTCACAATAGTCACATCCATGTGATCGGTCTCTTACAGCGAAAACACTGCTGAAGTTTCATCAAGATCAGTTAATGTATGCTAAAGTTATAACACACATCCTGTTTCATGTTTCTCGCCATAATTTCGTTTCCTCGCCACGGCCAAACCGTTCGAGATATCAAAAATCCCGTGGCACTTTTTCATCCTTAATGTCTTGACTTCACGCTGATCGAGTTTCGTCGAATTTGGTTCAGTGCTCTAGGAGCAATAATTTAAATTCCATTGCATGTGTTTTAAACACAACCCTAAATAGCCGACTTCCTGTTGGGCTGGGGTAAAAAGTAAGAGTGTGAAGTATATATGAAACGATGAGATCTATATGTGTACCAAGTTTCATATTATTACATGCAAGTGTGTTTGATTTATGGACCAAATTTTCAGACCAAGTTTATTGACCAAGTTAATCTGATTAATAAACTAATTATATAAAACTATTGTCAATTCACTACAATTAAACTAGTTATATGCCTTTACTTATAAAAAATAAAAATAAAAATTTATTTAAAAAATACCAGGCTTGAGAAATGTATTTTCTTTATGCAGGTCATACACACAGCAGTGAAATGGTTAAGCCCCCTCCCCCTGCACACACACACACACACACACACACACACACACACACACACACACACACACATATACAGCCAGCCAGCCAGCCAGCCAGCCAAAGACACAGAGACACAGAGACATGTAGGCTCAGAGTGGCCATATTCAAACAAAAATATCTGACTTTCTGTGGTTCCTAGCTAATAAGTGTCAATTAGAAAGTTGTCCGGCTCGAGGAGTACAATATACATACAGATTTTTGTAACTCTAGTTAAAACTAACAACCCCACTTTTGTCAAAAGGTGGCGCTACTGAGCCCTCACCACGCCCGTTTCTGAAACTTTGCACATGTCTACTGGCTAATAAATGTGATGTGTCTGTCGAGTTTCATGCGATTTGAAGCATGCTAAGGGTCTCAAAAGCATCCTAAAAGAATGGTAAAGTTTGATGCGTTGCCACGGCAACAGTTTAAAAGATATCAAGAATCCATTCCCAGGTCTACATCTGCCGTATATTTACATTATACAGATTAAGTTTAAAGCAAATCGGGTAAAAATTAAAGGGTGATTTCAAAGCATTTTGAAAGTGACACACTTCCTGCTGCCAGTTGGTGGCGTTATAACTTTGACTCACAATAGTCACATCCATGTGATCGTCCTCTTACAGCGAACACACTGGTGAAGTTTCATCAAGATCAGTTAATGTATGCTGAAGTTATAACACACTTCCTGTTTCACGTTTCTCGCCATAATTTCGTTTCCTCGTCACGGCCAAACCGTTCGAGATATCAAAAATCCCCTCGCAAACTTTCATCCTCAATGCCTTGACTTCATGCTGACCGAGTTTCATGCCATGTGTTTGAATTCTCTAGGAGGAGTATTGCACATTCCATTGCGAGCGTTTTACAAACAAACCTCAATAGCCGACTTCCTGTTGGGCTGGGGTAAAAAGTAAGAGTGTAAGGTATAGATGAAACGATGAGATCAACATGTGTACCGAGTTTCATATTATTACATTCAAGCGTGTTTGATTTATGAACCAAGTGTTCGGACCCCGTTCCAGGGGGCGCAGTCTAGCCCCCCTGCCACACCCAGGTACCATATTCAGCCCGGCTCTGATGGCTGTGGGATCTGACCTGTGTGCAAAGTTTCAAGAGTTTTCAAACCCGTTAAGGGCCCCAAAAGCCGCTAAGAGTCTCAAAATCATCAAAAAAAGAATTTTAAAGTTTGATGCGTTGCCACGGCAACAGTATCAACGATATCAAGAATCCATTCACAGGTCTTCATCTGCCGTATATTTACATTATACAGATTAAGTTTGAAGCAAATCGGGTAAAAATAAGAGGGTGATTTCAAAGCATTTTGAAAGTGACACACTTCCTGCTGCCAGTTGGTGGCGCTATAACTTTGACTCACAATAGTCACATCCATGTGATCATCCTCTTACAGCAAACAAACTGCTGAAGTTTCATCAAGATCAGTTAATGTAAGCTGAAGTTCTGACACACTTCCTGTTTCACGATTCTCGCCATAATTTCGTTTCCTCGCCACGGCCAAACCGTTCGAGATATCAAAAATCCCCTCGCAAACTTTCATCCTCAATGCCTTGACTTCATGCTGACCGAGTTTCGTGCCGTGTGTTTGAATTCTCTAGGAGGAGTACTTCAAATTCCATTGCGAGTGTTTTATGAACAACCCTAAATAACCGACTTCCTGTTGGGCTGGGGTAAAAAGTAATAGTTTGAGGTATATATGAACGATGAGATCTATATGTGCACCGAGTTTCATATTATTACATGCAAGCGTGTTTGATTTATGGACCAAGTTTTCGGACCCCGTTCCAGGGGGCGCTGTCTAGCCCCCCTGCCTCGCCCGGGTACCATCTTTAGCCCGGCCCTGATGGCCGCGGATTCTGACCCGTGTGCAAAGTTTCAAGAGTTTTTGAGCATGTTAAGGGCCCCAAAAGTGCCCAAATAGTCGTATAAATAATAATAATAAATATAGCTGCGAGCAGCGATTGCGGGCCCAAGCCGGTGGCACCGCAACCCCGATGCCTTTAGTTACCCAAAGGCACCGGGATGGTGGTACCGCCGGCTTTGGCCCTTTATCGCTGCTCACAGCTATATTTATATTTAATAAAAAGCCGGTGGCACCGCCACCTTGGTGCCTTTAGGGTTATTCTGTACGACGTGTAAAAACGTAACCCCCGCTTTGACTATCAAAAAGAAGTGTATTGTAGAGCTTGCATCAATGCGGACTCGATGCGCTGTGCGCTGTAACTCCATGTGGCTTTAAGCGCATCATTCTCTACTCGGGATGCGCATAAGCGTTTTGTGCCACACTGTACTGAGCCTTTCATATCATAATGCAGTGACGCAATGACAGATTATTAATTGCCTTTCTTGTTCTGTTCTATCTATTATATGTTGATAATAGATAGGACAGAGCACTAAAAACCTCAAACAAAGCACTAAAAACTTAAGCTGTTTGCTGTGTAGTCTGAGAATGAGCTGTTTGATTTGCACCCTCTTCCTCTTCACTGTTCTCCATAAAAACCAGCTATCCAGGTCCATGTTGTTTTAGAAAGTTTGTATGTTGCTGCCTCAATTAACATCTCTGCTATACATTTAAAACATGGCTATATCTAAAATAATTTATCTTTTTGATTTTTGTTATCTTGTTTTTCATGAATATTTTACAACAATACAAAGAGCAATGTGTATTTTCCAATAATATAGTTTGTAATGGCTTTTTTTGTCATAGATTATAATCATATATTTTTTGGATTTGTTATTTATCTTTATAATGAAGTTGTCTGTATTAAGTAGATTGTGTTTAACACACACAAGAGTGATTTATTAGTTCAACACATAGTTAAAGAAATTCTACTTTATCTAAAAAAACCCTGCACTTTATACACACACACACACACACACACACACACACACACACACACACACACACACACACACACACACACACACACACACATAAATACATGTAAATAAAAATACCAAAAAAAACCATCAAATGTGTTTTTAGTCAGAGTATTATTTTATACAGAAACAAATATTTGTAATTCAGATAACAATGAAGTTAGTGTTTTAAAATCTTAAGGAAAACAAATATATTGAATGAAATATAGCACATGAATTTTAAATTCATTCAACTTCAATTACAAATACAATCTTACTTTTATTTAAAGCAATCTATACATTTAAAAGATGGGGGTTATATGCCTATTTTGTCATTTAAAAATATTGTTATACAAAATTGTTATGCAAAAAGACAAGGACTTAGAGACAAGGACTTGAAGGAAAAATCACAGCCAGCCACACACACACACATAAACACAGACAACAGCCCTCCCCTCCCCACACACACACACACACACATAAACACAGACAACAGCCCTCCCCTCCCCACACACACACACACCCACACACACACACACACAGAGAGAGAGAGAGAGAGAGAGAGAGAGAGAGAGAGAGAGAGAGAGAGAGAGAGAGAGAGAAATCGCAGGGGAAATAAATCCATTCAAACTACAATATCTGACTTTCTGTTGCTCAGAGCGAATGACTTTAAATTGGAAAGTTGATCGGCTTGACGAGAACAATATACGTGGTAAGTTTTGTAACTGTAGGTAAATTGAGCAAAGTTATAACACACTTTATGTGTCCTTTTTTAGTCATAAAATTCATTTCCTCGCCACGGCCAGACCGTTCGAGATATCAAAAATCCGTCCGGAATTGAGCATCCTCAATGTCTTGACTTCATGCACACCGAGTTTGGTTGTGATTGGTAAACACATGCATTGTGATTTGATGTATTTCTCCTAGGACAATTATTCAAACAACCCATAATTCATAATTCATAAATAACTTCCATTTGAACTGTCATAAAACTTAGAGCACGAAAGTTGTTTGGCCTGATGTGATCTATAATTGTACCAAGTTTCATATTAATTCATGCAAGTGTGTTTGATTTATGGACAAATGTTCGAATCCCAGTCCAGGGGGCGCTGTCGAGCTGCCCTGCCACGCCCGGTTACCAGCTTCAGCCCGGCCCTGATGGCCATGGGTTCTGACCCGTGTGCAAAGTTTCAAGAGTTTTCGAGGATGTTAAGGCCCCCGAAAATGCCAGAGAAGTCGCACACAGCAAATAAAGGGTTAAAATTAACCTGACAGGCGCCCCTCCTCTCACTCACACAGAGGGACACTGAGACACTGGCAAAATTCTGAGATTTTCTCTACATTCAAACAAACATATCTGACTTTCTGTGGGTCCTAGCTAATGAGTGTCAATTAGAAAGTTGTCCGGGTCGAGGAGTACAATATACATACCGATTTTTGTAACTGTAGATAAAACTAACAACCCCACTTTTGTCAAAAGGTGGCGCTACTGAGCCCTCACCACGCCCGTTTCTGAAACTTTGCACATGTCTACTGGCTAATAAATGTGATGTGTCTGTCGAGTTTCATGCAATTTGAAGCATGCTAAGGGTCTCAAAAGCATCCTATAAGAATGGTAAAGTTTGATGCGTTGCCACGGCAACAGTTTAAAAGATATCAAGAATCCATTCACAGGTCTACATCTATCGTATGTTTACATTATTCAGATGAAGTTTGAAGCAAATCGGGTAAAAATAAAAGGGTGATTTCAAAGCATTTTGAAAGTGACACACTTCCTGCTGCCAGTTGGTGGCACTATAACTTTGACTCACAATAGTCACATCCATGTGATCGTCCTCTTACAGCGAACACACTGCTGAAGTTTCATCAAGATCAGTTAATGTATGCTGAAGTTATAACACACTTCCTGTTTCACGTTTCTCGCCATAGTTTCGTTTCCTCGCCACGGACAAACCGTTCGAGATATCAAAAATCCCCTCGCAAACTTTCATCCTCAATGTCTTGACTTCACGCTGACTGAGTTTCGTCGAACTTGGATCAAAGCTCTAGGAGGAGTATTTAACATTCCATTGCGAGCGTTTTACAAACAAACCTCAATAGCCGACTTCCTGTTGGGCTGGGGTAAAAAGTAAGAGTGTGAGGTATAGATGAAACGATGAGAGCAACATGTGTACCGAGTTTCATATTATTACATACAAGCGTGTTTGAGTTATGGACCAAGTGTTCGGACCCCGTTCCAGGGGGCGCTGACGAGCCGCCCTGCCACGCCCAGGTACCAGCTTCAGCCCGGCTCTGATGGCCGCGGGTTCTGACCCGTGTGCAAAGTTTCAAGAGTTTTCGAGCATGTTAAGGGCCCCAAAAGTGCCCGAATAGTCGTTAGAAAAATAAAAGAAAAAAAAAAAATAATCGGAAGGAAAACAATAGGGCCTTCGCCCTTTCAGGGCTTGGGCCCTAATAAATATACCTGCGAGCAGCGATTGCGGGCCCAAGCCGGTGGCACCGCAACCCTGATGCCTTTAGTTACCCAAAGGCACCGGGATGGTGGTACCGCCGGCTTTGGCCCTTTATCGCTGCTCACAGCTATATTTATATTTAATATAAAGCCGGTGGCACCGCCACCTTGGTGCCTTTAGGTTTATTCTGTACGACGTGTAAAAACGTAACCCCGCTTTGACTATCAAAAAGAAGTGTATTGTAGAGCTTGCATCAATGCGGACTCGATGCGCTGTGCGCTGTAACTCCATGTGGCTTTAAGCGCATCATTCTCCACTCGGGATGCGCATAAGCGTTTTGTGCCACACTGTACTGAGCCTTTCATATCATAATGCAGTGACGCAATGACAGATTATTAATTGCCTTTCTTGTTCTGTTCCATCTATTATATGTTGATAATAGATAGGACAGAGCACTAAAAACCTCAAACAAAGCACTAAAAACTTAAAATGTTTGCTGTGTAGTCTGAGAATGAGCTGTTTGATTTGCACCCTCTTCCTCTTCACTGTCCTCCATAAAAACCAGCTATCCAGGTCCATGTTGTTCTAGAAAGTTTGTATGTTGCTGCCTCAATTAACATCTCTGCTATACATTTAAAACATGGCTATATCTAAAATAATTTATCTTTTTGATTTTTGTCATCTTGTTTTTCATGAATATTTTACAACAATACAAAGAGCAATGTGTATTTTCCATTAATATAGTTTGTAATGGCTTTTTTTGTCATAGATTATAATCATATATTTTTTGGATTTGTTATTTATCTTTATAATGAAGTTGTCTGTATTAAGTAGATTGTGTTTAACACACAAGAGTGATTTATTAGTTCAACACATAGTTATAGAAATTCTACTTTATCTAAAAAAACCCTGCACTTTATACACACACACACACACACACACACACATAAATACATGTAAATAAAAATACCACAAAAAAAAAACATCAAATGTGTTTTTAGTCAGAGTATTATTTTATACAGAAACAAATATTTGTAATTCAGATAAGAATGAAGTTAGTGTTTTAAAATCTTAAGGAAAATAAATATATTGAAATATAGCACATGAATTTTAAATTCATTCAACTTCAATTACAAATACAATCTTACTTTTATTTAAAGCAAACTATACATTTAAAACATGGGGGTTATATGCCTATTTTGTCATTTAAAAATATTGTTATGCAAATTGTTATGCAAAAAGACAAGGACTTAGAGACAAGGACTTGTAGGAAAAATCACAGCCAGCCACACACACACACACATAAACACAGACAACAGCCCTCCCCTCCCCACACAGACACACACACAGAGAGAGAGAGAGAGAGAGAGAGAGAGAGAGAGAGAATCGCAGGGGAAATAAATCCATTCAAACTACAATATCTGACTTTCTGTTGCTCAGAGCGAATGACTTTAAATTGGAAAGTTGATCGGCTTGACGAGAACAATATACGTGGTAAGTTTTGTAACTGTAGGTAAATTGAGCAAAGTTATAACACACTTTATGTGTCCTTTTTTAGTCATAAAATTCATTTCCTCGCCACGGCCAGACCGTTCGAGATATCAAAAATCCGTCCGGAATTGAGCATCCTCAATGTCTTGACTTCATGCACACCGAGTTTGGTTGTGATTGGTAAACACATGCATTGTGATTTGATGTATTTCTCCTAGGACAATTATTCAAACAACCCATAATTCATAATTCATAAATAACTTCCATTTGAACTGTCATAAAACTTAGAGCACGAAAGTTGTTTGGCCTGATGTGATCTATAATTGTACCGAGTTTCATATTAATTCATGCAAGTGTGTTTGATTTATGGTCAAATGTTCAAATCCCAGTCCAGGGGGCGCTGTCGAGCCGCCCTGCCACGCCCAGTTACCAGCTTCAGCCCGGCCCTGATGGCCATGGGTTCTGACCCGTGTGCAAAGTTTCAAGAGTTTTCGAGGATGTTAAGGCCCCCGAAAATGCCAGAGAAGTCGCACACAGCAAATAAAGGGTTAAAATTAACCTGACAGGCGCCCCTCCTCTCACTCACACAGAGGGACACTGAGACACTGGCAAAATTCTGAGATTTTCTCTACATTCAAACAAACATATCTGACTTTCTGTGGGTCCTAGCTAATGAGTGTCAATTAGAAAGTTGTCCGGCTCGAGGAGTACAATATACATACCGATTTTTGTAACTGTAGATAAAACTAACAACCCCACTTTTGTCAAAAGGTGGCGCTACTGAGCCCTCACCACGCCCGTTTCTGCAACTTTGCACATGTCTACTGGCTAATAAATGTGATGTGTCTGTCGAGTTTCATGCAATTTAAAGCATGCTAAGGGTCTCAAAAGCATCCTAAAAGAATGGTAAAGTTTGATGCGTCGCCACGGCAACAGTTTTCAAAGATATCAAGAATCCATTCACAGGTCTACATCTGCCCTATGTTTACATTATACAGATGAAGTTTGAAGCAAATCGGCTAAAAATAAAAGGGTGATTTCAAAGCATTTTGAAAGTGACACACTTCCTGCTGCCAGTTGGTGGCGCTATAACTTTGACTCACAATAGTCACATCCATGTGATCGTCCTCTTACAGCGAACACACTGCTGAAGTTTCATCAAGATCAGTTAATGTATGCTGAAGTTTTAACACACTTCCTGTTTCACGTTTCTCGCCATGATTTCATTTCCTCGCCACGGACAAACCGTTAGAGATATCAAAAATCCCCTCGCAAACTTTCATCCTCAATGTCTTGACTTCACGCTGACCGAGTTTCGTCGAATTTGGATCAAAGCTCTAGGAGGAGTATTTCAAATACCATTGCGAGCGTTTTACAAACAAACCTCAATAGCCGACTTCCTGTTGGGCTGGGGTAAAAAGTAAGAGCGCGAGGTATAGATGAAACGATGAGATCAACATGTGTACCGAGTTTCATATTATTACATGCAAGCGTGTTTGAGTTATGGACCGAGTGTTCGGACCCCGTTCCAGGGGGCGCTGACGAGCCCCCCTGCCACGCCCAGGTACCAGCTTCAGCCCGGCTCTGATGGCCGCGGGTTCTGACCCGTGTGCAAAGTTTCAAGAGTTTTTGAGCATGTTAAGGGCTCCAAAAGTGCCAAAAAGGTAGTAAAATAATAATACTAAAGAAAAATAATTCTTAGGAAAACAATAGGGCCTTCGCCCTTTCAGGGCTTGGGCCCTAATAATAATAATCCTAAGGAAAACAATAGGGCCTTCGCCCTTTCAGGGCTTGGGCCCTAATAATAATAATAATCCTTAGGAAAACAATAGGGCCTTCGCCCTTTCAGGGCTTGGGCCCTAATAATCCCAAGGAAAACAATAGGGCCTTCGCCCTTTCAGGGCTTGGGCCCTAATAATCAGAAGGAAAACAATAGGGCCTTCGCCCTTTCAGGGCTTGGGCCCTAATAATAATCCTAAGGAAAACAATAGGGCCTTCGCCCTTTCAGGGCTTGGGCCCTAATAATAATAATCCTAAGGAAAACAATAGGGCCTTCGCCCTTTCAGGGCTTGGGCCCTAATAATCCCAAGGAAAACAATAGGGCCTTCGCCCTTTCAGGGCTTGGGCCCTAATAATCAGAAGGAAAACAATAGGGCCTTCGCCCTTTCAGGGCTTGGGCCCTAATAATAATCCTAAGGAAAACAATAGGGCCTTCGCCCTTTCAGGGCTTGGGCCCTAACAATAGGGCCTTCACCCTTTCAGGGCTTGGGCCCTAAAAAGCACTATATAAATAAAGGTGATTTGACTTGACGGAATGGTCTTCCATCTTTGTTAGTCAGTCTTGTTAGCCACACTTGAATATTTTTGGATTCAAATACTGTTTTAGGCTTCCACTCTTAGAACAATGAGATTTCTCTGAGAGCCTTATGTCTGCCTGAGATAATTGTAGCTTACCTTGAAATTAAGCATTTGAATTCAGCACTGACTGAAGGTCACTGATTTCTTTGTGAGTTTTCTTTAGATCATTTGAACGGTGTAATTACAACTCGCAAAGACTCCATGGCAGAATGTAATTTGGGTTAGAGTACTGTACACATCTTCGTCAAATGGCAACCTTGTTTAGAGCGCCAAAAGGCTAAAAGTTCACAACGTTTTCCACAGTTTCACTTAATATCTGCAGGATTCACTATGCTAAAAAAAAAAATGTTTAAGGACTTAATGATTTCTTCACTGAGACCTGCTGTGTAGAACACAATTTATGGTAAGCTTGGCATCCTTTATCTCCTTCCCACCTCCCATACGGAAATGTAATATATGTACATATGTCCCTATATCCGATCAGTGTTGTCATATATGTATATTATAAGGCAGTTATTAGAGCCCGTTCTCATCCCAAAGCGCCATATACGATGCTTTTGCAAAAGCGTAAATATCCAACGCACATGGCACCCTTTAACGTCAAATGAGACGCAGATATATTTGGGCAGAAGGTGCCCCCTAGTAGTCTAACCCTAATCCTACACCATACCTAAACTTAACCATAACCGAAGCGTCTCATTAGACGTTAAAGGGTGCCATGTGCGTTGGATATTTACGCTTTTGCAAAAGCGTCGTATATGGCGCTTTGGGATGAGAATGCGTTGGTTATTATCATATATATATATATATATATATATATACAAAGTATATATACATACATCCTCAGGATATATGAAGATATAAGTTTATACCATGTATGAAATACTCATAGTATAATTATTATATATACCAATATTAGAATTCCAAGGCCATAAAAGGCCATAGGCCATGAATGTGAACAATATATGCACAGGGAGCTAAATTTGCTAAATGCAAATTTAATCACAGAACATACTATGCAAACATTTGGTATGCATTGCTTATATATGATTTTCTACAGGTTTATACATATATTATATAGATTATAGATTATATATATTTCTAGAGATAGTATCCTAAGGAATAGGATATGTATCCTCTCACATGTATGAGAGGATGCTGGCGCTGTTTTTACGCCCACGGTCTTTAATTGGGCTTACATGTATTAGGCTACATATATTTTGTGCTTGTGCTATTTTTTACAAGCTTTGTGCTCTAGTTTTTTTTTTAAAGGTGCACACTTTTTATACCAGTGGGAAACTAGTTAGCTAGGCACCTACCTGCTACAGACGACTTCCAGCTCACTATGGCATTCAGATACTCCAGCTCGCAACTACGACGACTTAATTTCGCAATCACACCTGGATTTAACATCCCCGTCATTAAAGAACTTGGACTTATTTGCCGTCCTTGTTACATTCATAGAGGCTCCGGTTGAAAATTCGTCTTTCATAAACAGCCAAGATGTTCTGCTACAAACATCCTATCTCTCTGGTCATCTGTCACATGTATGAAGGGTGTTGGAAACCGTATCGGTTACCTAACGTAACCTCTAGAAGAGGGAACGAGTATTGCTTAAGCCAGCTACCACTATGGGAAAGATTCATCTTTTCGAGATATTGGAGCCAAAAATTATTCTTAATTTTGTATTTATTGTCAACGCAGAGCTGCAGCAGCTGCCAGACCTAGAGCGGTCTAGGTTTGAGAATGACTTTGGAGTCATTTGGCCCAAACTCAAGACACGCAGCGCTGACAGACAGTGCGTGGACATCCCCCACACATTTGACTGATGACAAAGCTGTCAGAAAAACGGTTTTGAGCGATAGATACTTTAAATCCACAGATTGTAGTGGTTCAAAAGGGATCGCTTTCAAGGCCTCGAGGACCACAGAAAAATCCCATATAGGAACCGATGGAGGGTGCGGATGGTTCATCCTTCTAGCTCCTCTAAGGAAACGGATGACCAGCTCATTTTTTCCCAGTGACTGGCCGTGCGATGGTTCGGCCTAACGCTGCAACCGCCGCCACATATACTTTGAGCGTGGATGGGGACCTGCCCTTATCCAATAGCTCTTTTAGGAACACGAGCAGCCACGAAACCCCATTTCCGTGGGTCCAGATTTTTGTCGGTGCACCATTAAGAAAACACATACCATTTGGACACATAGAGATTTCTATTGGTAAGAGCTCTGGCATGCACGATCGTGTTTATTACTCCTTCCGGTAGAGCAACGGATAGTCGGTGATCACCCACGGATGCAGCGACCAGCGCTCTGGGTGGAGATGCCAGATCGAGCCGCGAGCCTGAGAGAGGAGATCTGTTCTCACGGGAATGGGCCACGGGTTGTCTGTGACAACTGCGTAAGCTCCAGGAACCAAGTCTGATTCTCCCAACTCGGGGCTATGAGGAGTACCGAGTGGCGCGTTTCCCTTATTCTCTTTATTACCTGTGGTAACAGTGGGACAGGTGGGAAGGCGCAAAACGGGCGGCTGGGCCAGTCCTGGGCCAGCGCGCCCTCACTCTTCGAGAATCAGAAGAGTCAATCAGCAGCGACATGTATATAAAACATGCAGTATTAAAGTGAACTCGCACAATGGTTATATTGTAAAAATATAAGATATCATAATGATGTAGTTGGTTATATTTTTAGCTTTATTGCAAGTGTATGACATTTGGTATAAACAATGGTAATTAAGTGATTTTCCTAAAAATGAGAAAGAAAATACAGGGTATTAAACAGTATGAACAACAAATAAAGTCAGTATGTGAGGCTAAATAGATGTGTTTTAGTCTGAATAAGGTAAATATGTGCTTCCAATTTAGTTTCCACAAATCGCTTCACTCGATTGGGTTGTTCTCTTGTGTTTTGGGCAGCAAGTGCAGTAACTGTACCATCGGGCATATTTTGTTGTATTAAACACATACCGCCTTCATCAGGCTCCGCAAAATTCTTTACAAAGAACACAAAGAATGACCTTCTCAGCTGCCATAGTTGCAACTCTTGCGTCACCAGAACAGCCGTTTCTTAATATGCGTTCTTGTCTGTATTTGTGGACTTTTGAAACGTCGTCAGTCACTGCCCAAGTACTGTTCCAATTCAAAGTTCACATCTAGCCAATTCCAGTTCAAATCCCCGGATGTGTTCTTGATCCGCCCCGTTTACCGAGGATGCATCGAGAGGTGACTTGATAGCCAGGTATCCCAGAATGCATCTCGCACCAAAAAGCAAGCCTCAATAGCAGAGGAGAAATTCGTGTAATATCAAAATACTACTGTTATTGTGTCATGAAATTTTAAGAGTGTTTCAGGTGAGAAAGTGGTTGTTCAAATCTCAAATCTGTGGTTTATTTATAAAGACAGCGCCTATTTGACGTTTTCGGAGTCGTGACATCCAAGCCTTCAACAGTTTACTCCTTGGCCAGTGCTTCTGACATTTGCCGCTGAATCTGATGTCTCTAGTAGATAAACTTGACGTATAATTCGTCTTTTGTATAAGTCTATATAATGTATTGTATAATGTTTGAATTGTTTGCCTTATTTCTCATTGCAGATTCTATACCTTTTAGGCTAGATAATTGATCATTAAAACTGACATTTAACAAAAAGAGAAAGGGTTGTATAATTTTATTTTATAAACAAAAATAATATAAATATAAATATATATATAAATATATATATAGGCTAATAAGATTTTTTTTAAAGAAAAGAGGCAGAGTGGTGTAATCAGGGGTTAACGAGTTCGTTTGCCCATAAAATCTTTAGGATATTAGGTTAAACTTATTTGGCTTGCTGTCCACTGGAGAGGGGCTCGATAAAGAAGCTTCAACTCGAGCTCTGATATACCCCCCAGTGGCTTAATGTAAGACCTGTCAATTAGAGGGCAAGGTACCTAAGATAAAGGTGGAGTTTTGGGGAGGTGGAGGGATACTGGAACGGCTGATACTAGGGAGAGGTAAGCAGCTGCTTATATACTTTGGTTGTTGATTGAAAGATTGGGTGGGCTCGCTCCTCCCTAACTTACGTTTAGTAACTTCATTTAACGAGTTCGCCCATAAAATCTTTAGGATATTAGGTTAAACTTATTTGGCTTGCTGTCCACTGGAGAGGGGCTCGATGAAGCAGCTTCAACTCGAGCTCTGATATACCCCCCAAAAAATGTTAAAAATATATGGGACAGCAAGTTAGAATAACGTGATTTAAGAACTTATGAAATACAAGAAGATTAAGAGCTTAAAGGCATGATTACCCCCCCAAAAATGGAAATTTAAAACTTTATGGAGCATGGATGGAGGCTGCTGTGGCAGTGATGTTAAATGGGGCTTCTAGCTGGAACGCGTCTCCCTACTATGCCCACCATGTGAGGCTATGAGTGGAGCTCTGGCGGGAGCTGTGATTAAAAAGAAAGTGCCTGCGTTTGTTGTGGAGTGAGACGCAAGGGTTTAAGGAAAATTATTATTATTTTATTTATTTTTTTGAGAGAGGTACTTCTCACCGCTGTACTGCTGCGGCAGTGACTTTCAGAAATTACTCCTGCGGGAGTATCTTGGGACTGGAGGTTTGAGTACGAGGTTGGAGAACGCCCTGCCACATCCATGACATGCAGCCCCCATTGACTTAGAGAACATGGGGTCTCCGGATGTCACAAATGAGGAAGGAGGCCCTCGTCCCTAAAGGCAAACGGGCCACCAATATCTGAAGCGAAACTCCCTACGCAGCAAGAGGGGGCCTACATAAGAAAAGCAGAGCTACCATCCTTCTGACGCAGGGGCCTGATCACATAAAGACACAATGGCCCGTCGCGTTTGAGGGACGTACGATCCTTGGTACCTCCAGTCCTTTTTTCAGATAGGAGGGCCCACACTGCAATCCGAACGGGAGAGCCTCCATGGTTAAAATCATGAAGGATTACACAGCGATTCAGAAAGGGAGGGCCCCCGCGGCGCCCGAACGGAAAGCTCATACTGCGATTCGACCGGGAGAGCTCCCACTGCATTTCGAAGGAGAGAGCCCCCCCCCCCCCACATGTATAAATAGGGAGTTCACTCTGCGATCAAAAATGGGAGAGCCCACACAGCAAGTCGAACAGGAGAGCCTGAGATGCATCTGGACGGGGGAGCCCGCAGAGCGATTCAGATGGGAGACCCCACTCCAGGAGTGGTATGCCACGCACCTCTGAAAAGGGGGAGCTCCCACTGCATCCAGATGGAAACACGCCCTGCGGGGCTAGGCAAGCGGGAGAAGTGAATAGTAGGGAGAGGCGGTCCGGACTCAGAAGGATCCTAGAGCTTGTTGTGCTTGTTTAATGTTATGTAGATCTGAACGAACGTATGTTTCGAAAGCCTAGGACGACCATCGGCCTAGCATTTTTATTTGGTGATTGGAAAGGCCCCTTTGTGCTGCTGTGGTGGTTGCACCGATTCGGAAGGAATGTGAAGAAAACTGTTCAGTTGGGATGCCAGAGCTTTTGAGGATGGATTTGAGGTTTCTTTGAAACCAATGTCTGGAGGCCGGGAGTTTGTCATCATAGATGAAGAGAGGATTGAGAGAAGAGGTGATTTGGGATTTCCTCTGGTGGAGAAAAAAGTTTAAGGACTGGAATGGTTGGATAGGGGTTGGCAAATTGAAGTTAAAGATCGAATGGCCATGTTTCAATTGATCGGTTTTGCTTTGTTTGATGTTGAAACGTATGGTGTCGCAGTTTATTATTTGGAGGTCGGAGAACGTGGGATGGATGGATGGGTTGAAGTTTGAGTTGATGAGACTCTGAGACTCTGAGGAAACCAAAGAAAGCCAAATTGAACATGGCATTTAGGGTTCTTGTTTTGTTGGGAGGAAAAAGACCTGAGCGGAGAGTGGTTAGGCAGATGCTGAGAATGTCTATGGTTAAAGGTTGTCTAGAGTCTGGACGAGGGGGATTTAGGGTGACCACCCGTCCCGCGTAGCGCGTGCGCGCACAGCGTTTGAAGCCCAATTCATGCGTCCCGCAAATTGAGACCGTGTCACGCATAATCAATGCTTGCTGAAAAAAAAAAAAAAAAAAAATCGGTCAGTCTATATCCTCGAGACCCAGGCAGCCAAACCTAGTGCCTGAACACGTTCATGTTCATGAACTCGTTCATATTTTGGGTGAACTGAACGTATTGTTTTACTGCCTGTCCTGATGAACGTGGGAACTCGTTCACTCTGGTGTCTGTGAACGCACGCTCTCTCAGTTTAACTTCGTTCAATGGGGTGCCAGATTTCTATAGAGCCTTCCAGGTGAAAACCCGGCTAAAACTCACCGTAAACAGGGCTTAATATGTAGCGAAAAAACACCCAATCTGGCAACACAAGCCACCAGTGTCGCACCGCGGCCGCCGTCGACAAAGGCGTCGTATGATAATTTAAACGGATTTTATAACGAGGTCGGTGAAAATGGGAAAAATCTTACATTTCTGTGCAAACTTTGAACTGAACTAGTTCATTTTAAAATGTGTGAACTGAACTTTGAACTAGTTCATGTAGAAAGTGAACTTCCCCAAGACTGGTTGCCACTCCCACGTGACCTGCTGACTAGGTTGATGTCAACTTTTTCATTGGTGTCATGACAGCGCAGCTTCTCGTTCCCTGAACCTCTGGAGTTGTGAGTTTAGACTTTTTTTCGACTTTTTTTTAAAACTGTTCCTGTGGTGTTGAGCAACTATAATTCCCGTTAATCCTATAATTTTATATTTTTATTTATTTAAAGTGAATTAATTGTAATGAAAAATGAATAAAATTAAATAGCTAAAGTAAATCGTAAGTGGAAGTACATCTGTCAATTCATTTAATGTTCAAAATATTCATCTTTATTTAGAAAAAAAAATACACATTGGTTGGCCTATCATGAGCATATATCAGCAATTACACATGTTTAGGGAATAGGGCATTAATGTATGTAAGGTACAGTATGTGCTTATTTTTTTGAACAATTATTCATGTACAAACAGTAAGGCAATAGTAACAGTTCTAGATATGGGTAAACCACTATCAGAGTCTGCCCGTGGGGTGGGGGCACCGCCGCGCCAAGCAGTGTCCCACATTGTCCCTCAGAAACATACCCCTTGTCCCCCCTTGGGCTTATTAGCAGGTGGTCACCCTAGGGGGATTGTTTTTTTGTAAACCTTGAATGAGAAGAGAAATTTGGGGATTTGAAATGTTGGGGCACTGTTGGCCATGGAGTAGCTTAAAAAAGAAATGAATTCCGCAGAAGTAGACTTTGATTGATCCTGGTTTAATTGAAGTGGTTTGGTGAAGGTATGTGACAAAGGAGGATATTGATAGGAGAGAAAATTCTGGAAAAACCATGTTGTGAGCTCTGTGGAATTTTTTGAAAGAACCCCAAGCTGTCCAGTATGTTTGAAGCGTTCTGGGAAAAACGGCTTGTAGGATGGTATTCATGGATAGGGTATGGAGATGACTGAGGGGATGGTCTAAAGGAATATGAGTTCTGAATAAGGTGGAACTGGAGTTGGATTGGAGTCTGCTTCCGGAGCCAATGTTCTGAATTTCTGGAAAAGAAAATGAGACAAAGCATCAGCTATTTCGTTTTTGTGACCTGGAATATGTTCAACTTTGATGATGAATTGATGACAGGCAGAGATCCAAATGAGGCGCCTTAGAAAGGGCATGATTGTTGGTGCCTTGGAACGGTTTTTGTTGATACAGTGAACAGTGGTGGAATTATCACAGTAGAAGAGGATGTTTTTTGTTGACCATTCGGATCCCCAAAGAGAGGCTGCTACTACTATGGGATATAGCTCAAACGGGGCGGTCGAATCAGCGGTTTGAGGTGTATTAGTTAGCTCCGGAGGCCAGGTTGAGGCAAACCAACGTCCTCTGTAGAAACCTCCAAAACCTTTGGAGGGGGCAGCGTCAGTGAACAGTGTGATGTCGCAAGGTCGGGACAAAAAATCGTTGTAGAAGAAGGTAATCCCGTTCCATTGTTTGAGGAATGAGATCCATAATTTCAGGTCTGCTCTGCATGGTGGGCTTAGCGAAACCATGTCTTCTAAACCAGATGCTGAGGTAGTGAGAGTTAGCAGATGGGAAATGAAAGGCCGGCCTTGGGGAATTATGCGCATTGCGTAGTTTAGGTGGCCTAGGAGAGAAAGCAGATCACGTTTGCTGCAATGATTAGCTTCCAGCAAGTTTGATGCGATTGTGATTATGCGATCTATTTTTTATTTGGGGAGAGAAGCTTGGAATTTGACAGAATCTAGGAGGATTCCCAGAAATTCCAATGACGTAGAAGGGCCTTCGGGTTTTTTTCGAGAGAGAGGGGAACTCCTAGTTTGGAAAACACTGTTTGGATGATGGTTAAGTGTTTTGCTGGAGGGAAATTACTTGGTGATATGACGAGGAAGTCGTCAAGGAGATGGATGAGGTATGGGATTGCGTGATTGTTTTGTAGAATCCAGCAGAGTGCTTCTGAAAGCATGTCAAAAATTTTGGGACTGCTTTTACAGCCGAAAGTTAGCCGCACTGCGAAGTAGTATTTTTCTTGCCAACGAATGCCGAAAAGGTGCCAGAAATCTGGGTGAATTGGCATGACTTTAAAGGCAGATGTAATGTCGACCTTTGCTAGCCCTGCGTTTTTTATGAGAGAGATTGCTTGGTCTATGTCGTGGTAGTGCAGTGAAAATTCATCTAGAGAATTAGGCTATTGATACTAGGTTGGGAACTTCCATGGGGAGCTGAGAGATCAATGATAATTCGTTTTTTGCCTGAAAATTTTCTAGTGGCTACTCCGATAGGACTTATACGGAATAATTTGAATGGTGGAGAATCAAAAGGGCCGATCATGAATCCTGAATCTAGTTTTTTTGATTAGGGCATCCACTATATCGGGTTCGGCTGTTGCGGATTGAAGATTGTTGCAAATCAGGCTGGAATCGGGTATGCTTACCAAGCCGGGGTCAAACCCCTCTTTCAGGCCTGAAAGTAGAAACTGGGTGAAGTTTTTGTCTGGATGGTTGTGTAGTTCTCTAGCTAGTGAGGAAATAATGATTGGACTAGAGAGGTACTTTTGAAATTTTTTATTGAGGTTAGCAGAAGAGCGGCGCACGGGGCAAATGGAATGGGCGTGAGCTCCGCCACAGAAATTGCACAAGTGAAGGAAGCGGCATCGTTGTCTGTTGTAACCTGAGGAATTGAAGCTGTTGCACACTTGTCTACCTGAAACTGAGGTAAATATTTGACTGCGGTCATTCCTTGGTTGAGGGACGTAGGCTGTGGATTTTTCTTGGAAAGGAGCTGAATGGGTTGGAAGATCTGGGTTGGTTTGGGGACATTCTGAAGTAGAATGAATAATGGACCTGCAGATGGCGCAAGAAAGGCTCAGAATGCCTAGGAAGACTCTGTTGTAAAGCTCGAGGTCCAGAGCTCCCCAATAAGGACACTGGTTCCAGTGGGTGACACGGCCGGCGCATTTAGCTGAAAAAAGCTTATGATATGTATAAAAATGACTACCTCCAAAAGAGAGACTGAGCTCTGCTACAATAGAGAGGTAGTTGTTTAATTCCTTGCGTCTGGCTGGAAATGAAGTGCAAATTACTTCAGTATATCTAGCAAACGCGATGCAGAATTCTGCAAGTATGAGAACTCTTTTTGAAGGTTGTACAGAATTTTTAAGATTGATGGTTAATGGGCCGCAATCAAATGAGCAGTGGGATTCATTGAGGGGGACGGAAGTCAATAGAGAAGGAAGATCAATGTCTGCACCTGATAGAATTAAGGACCGGAGATGGGCTGAAACTGGAGGTGGTTCCATGGCCACTGCATTAGGAGGAGCTGGAAGATGGACTGCTGTGGAGAGTGAATGGGCTGGTAAGCGGATTGTACCTGGAGAGTAGGTGTTGGTGTTAGGAAAAGTAGATGAATGTTGATCGGAGGGTCCCATTACTGGCTGGTGTCCAAGATGGCTGGCATGGGCTGAAGTTAAAGGAATGGGAGGGTTTGTGGGAAAGAAAGGAGAAGAAATCCTTTGCGGAGGCAACCTCACGCTCGGATATGAACTGGAAAGAATATTAGGAAACGATTGGAAAATAGCTGGGGGAGGAAAGGAATGGGGTGAATTAGAATGGAAAGAAAGAGGAGGGGGTGGAGGGGGGATAGCTAGCGAAGGCAGCCTCACGCTAGAATCCGCTCTTTGGGTAGGTTGGTTTGGGGATGATAGAAATGTAACCGTGTGCGAGGGTGGCCTGGCACAAGGGTTATTATGAAGAGGATTAGAAAAAGCTGGAGAAGCAGATGGAAGTGCTGAGAAAAGTGTTTGAGAGTTTGCTTCTTGTCTGGGGAGTGGGGCTGACTGGATGAAGTTTGTTGGAGCTGGAGAAGAAGCGGAACTGTTTTTTGCGGCCGCTGTTTCTGGCCGGGTTGGAATTACCGGCGGACCCTGACGTGCGAGCCGCGGAGCTGCCGGTAGTCTTTGGATCTCCACGTTGAGTTTGTTTGGGATCAGGATGCCCGGTGCTGGAACTGATGAAGAGATCGTAAAGCTGCGCTTTTGAAGATCTGCGTGAGAAATGGATTCCGGAACTGGAAAGGACTTGACGTAGGCTGTTGACCGAACATTTCGAAATGGGTGGAATCGGTGTTTTAGCGGCTGTTGCGTGGAGAGATGAAATCTGAGAAGACGGACGAGGCACAGTTAAAACTGGCGGTCTTGAAGGTGGAGGAGAGCGTTGTCTTTTAGAACGTGGTTTGTATGAGCGCTGGATTTCTCGGCCAGAACGCTCTTGGAGATGATCCGTGATATCCGATCTTACACGGGGTGAGGCTGTCGGAGTCTCGGGAAGGCTCGTCACTTCGTCGTCTGACGGGAAGAGCTGTATTTTCGGGATGTCTGACATTATTCTATGAAGCAGTAATGCATACTGGAACGGCTGATACTAGGGAGAGGTAAGCGGCTGCTTATACTTTGGTTGTTGATTGAAAGATTGGATGGGCTCGCTCCTCCCTAACTTACGTTTAGTAACTTCGTTAAAGATCAGGGTTTGTTTTGTTTGTTTTATGGCTATTTACGTAACTAAATTAGATATACTAATGTCTAATCAAAACATCTACAAATGTATAAAACTAATCAGAGATCAGATATAACCCGCAAACACTTGTTCATAGGTTCTCAGTGACTCCTCATGTTAATGGGTTGACAGATCAGCACCCCCAGCAGTGAACCATTGAAGTGTTTCAAAACAATTATAACGTCTCGTTATAATTATAACAATTATAACGTCTATAGGCGTCGTTTACTGAAATCACTTGACTCTGGCAGTTTGACATACAGGGGTTGGACAATGAAACTGAAACACCTGGTTTTACAGCACAATAATTTGTTAGAATGGTAATGGCCTCATTTTGCATCCAAATACAGCACCAATTGACAGATAGAAGTCCTTCACAGTGACCAGAGGGATTATGCGCCGTTCCTCTTCCAGAACAGTGTCCAGGTCACTATATGATGCTGGTGGACTCGCTCCTCCAAAACACTTCAATAATATTCAGATCTGGTGACTGTACAGACCCTGGGAGATGTTCAACGTCACTTTCATCTTCATCGAACCCTTCTGTCTTGCTGTGTGTGTTGGTGCATGATCATGCTGATACACGGTTTGAGCATCAGGTGCTCATGATCCTCCAGAAGGGTTTGGTAGTCCTCGGCAGTGTCGTGTCCATCAAATACAATCAGGATTGTCATGATATTGGAGCTCAAACCGTCACTGATCCACCCGTGCTTCACTCTGAAGATTGGCCGCCAGGCATATAGAAGTGAAACCTCCAACTAGTGTTGTCAAAAAACTCGGTACTTCGGTACCAAGTCGGTACTAAAAAAAAAAAATGTTACGGTACCAGCTTTTAGGTACCGAGTACCAGGTTAATCCAGTTCTGTTAGACGCGATGTCTGAAACGTGCACAGTTGCGTCCTCTTTAACGCTGATATGGCTCTCTCTCTCTCTCTGAATCCACTTGTTGTCACGTTGCCACAAGAGGCCGATTACATGCAAATTCGCAATTTCAAATATAGGCGCGATTCAAGCGCACTCATAATAAAAACTCGTTGGCGTTGCATAGCAACGACAGACGCCGCGTGAGAGCAAGCGCTTTGGAAAGAATAAGCACGCGCAAAAATATAATTAAAAAACACGCGCGACATGTGAACGGCCTCTAAAGTGCTTTCGGGGTAGTTTTACGAGTACATGAGCACAGTAGTATCCACCCGACACCAGAGTACTACTGGTATTAGTATTGTCATTTAATGTCAGTGCCAGTACTAGGCGTATTCTTGCCTTTATAACTTGCCTTTTTAAAATTAAATATGAATGCAGTTTTAGATTAAATAAAAGGACAGTCAAGTCAAATAAAACATGTTTTATGGTAATGCTACAAAGATACCATTCATCAACATTACTTAGTTATCAACACATTGAGTGAACAATATATTTTTACAACATTAATTAATGTTTGAAAATGTTATTTATTACAAACACCTGATTGTTCATGTTTGTTCACTTCATTCATTGTGCATTAAATAAATAATGGATTAAAACTTTACAAACAACTTTAAAAATGTGTTAGTTGTTTATTTTAGGTCATTTTATCTAATCTTTTTCTAAAGTGTTTATAATACAAATGTACAGTTTCCATACTTGTAACCGTGATAAACACTTAAATATATGTAGATTTAAACTAAGCTTTGGTACCGAAACTGGTACCGAGAACCGTGAATTTTAACTGGTATTGGTACCGAATACTGAAATTTTGGTACCGTGACAACACTACCTCCAACATTGGCCAGTGTTTCAGTTTCATTGTCCAACCCCTGTATTTATGTTTTTTTTATACATATGCAGTGTTTCGATAATTTTATATGAGATATATGTCAAAATATGGATTATTTAATATATCCCATATAAATATAGATGTTTATGGAAATATATGGAAGCGTTCCAATTTCTACTAGGTTATATACAGTATGTTTTTACTTTAAAGGTGCCATCTGGAACTAAAAATCTAAAAATATTCCATATTCCATAACAGATGGGGGCAGTATACCTCCAGAAAATGTGTTGTGCCGCTGCCGCACGCACTCACGTCTTCAAACAACACAAACGAGCGCTGTTTTGCTCTCTTTCTCTGCATATTATTCAAATCATTTGACACGATAGTAAAAGGTCGGAAGACCGCAGTTTCACATGGAGCATTTGGAGATTTCTAGAGATCAGAGACTAAATGAACAACATCTCAACACTAAATGATGAAGACCGACTCATAGACGCCTGTCTCAAAAACAAGCTGTTGCATTTCGACGATATGGGAAAATAAAAGCCTGCAGGCTATTATTTTAAGTTTATGGTATTCGTTTTGTTCATATTACACTTTTATTGTTAGTTTGAATTAATTTGACTGACAGCATTCACTGCTGCCAGCTCTCATGAATTCACCGTGAGACACATGCAATTAACACTTAGCAAGCAGGTTAGTTAAGCTCTCAGATTCTGTCAATTTTATTATGCAATTCAAACAATAAATACCGTTTTGGCGCTTGTACGTTACACCACAGATCCCTAGCGCACGTGAACCGATCATCTCTACTAGCTAATGGTAAAAGAACACGAAAACTGTTGAAAGATACAGTATGCTACAACTTACCAAAATGTATTCCTCATGCATAATGTCAACCAATCATTTTTTGAACTCTTCCCTGAACTGAAATGTAGTAGTGGGCTGTATTTCCACACGACTGACATCAGGTTTAAGTACACACAAGCCGGCGCGAGCGCGACTCACTCGTGTAGTGCAGTTTGGCTGGTGGTAACGTTGCCCGGCCGCATACCGCCTCCCATGGCCGGAACTGGTATTACGACACCTGCCGGGCCGGGGCTAGTAATTTAGCATGCTAATTTAGGTTTATATCTCGGCAGCACTATAACTTGCCAGTTTTTTAATTACATCATTGCACTTATTTCTTCTCATTCTTTTGATGCGTGTAGCTCATTTTTTGGATATTTTTACCTCAATTATGACATATGCCACCTTTAAATGAGCATATATTACATATATTGATATTTAATATTTGTGCTTAAATTACATTTCCGTATGGTCGGCCTCTCTCTCTCTCTCTCTCTCTCTGTGAGTATGTGCGAGTGAGTGGGCGTAGCGAGTGTGAGCGAGCGTTTGGCTGCTGTGAGGTACGAGTGGTCTATACTTCTCTATCTTATTTATATATATTCTTTTTTTGGTTAGTTGTTGGTTTTTGTTTTTTGTAGATTTAAGTTGTGAAGTGGGGAAGTGAGTGTTGTGTCAGAAGGGGTGTCGGCTCCCACGTGTTAGGAGCATGGCTACCCCAGGCAGTGGTGAAAGTTTCATTTCTTTGACAAGGCGACATGGTGTAAAAATAGATTCAGGTGCTGGCGTGGAGGGATGCAGTTTAGCGGTGGGAGAAGCGGTCGGACATGAGAATATTGTATTAGCGTCCCGTATGAACAGCGCTGTTGTTGTATTTGTGAAAACAGTAGATTTGGCAAATAAGCTAGTACAAAGCGGCATAGTGATTAAGGGTGTTTTCAGTGCTTCCTTTGTCTACACCTTCTAAAAAGGTTACTTTATCGAATGTGCCACCATTTATCCCAAATGAAGTGTTGATCGGATTGCTTGCCCGTTATGGAAAAACAGTCTCACCTATAAAGATGATTCCGATTGGCACCAAGTCTCCTCTCTTAAAACATGTAGTGTCTTTTAGGAATTATGTTTATATGATCCTACAAGATAACGTTGAGGAACTGGATTTGTCCTTTAATTTTAGACACGAGGATTTTAATTACGTAATTTTTGCCACCACAAACAACATGAAGTGTTTCAATTGTGGCGAAATGTGGCATTTGATCCGTGCGTGTCCCGGTAGGCAGGATAAGAGAGAGAGAGAGAGAGAGAGAGAGAGAGAGAGAGAGAGAGAGAGAGAGAGAGAGAAAGAGAGAGAGAGAGAGAGAGAGAGAGAGAGAGAATTTTTAACCACATTTTATTACAAATAACCTAATACTAAGAGAGACCTTCACATGTTTTGGAAGATGGAAACATTGTAAATGCAGATCAGAATGTCGCTGCGATAGTCGCAAATGATGAGGTGCCTGGACCGAGTTCAGTGAAAATAGCGGCGCCGGCAACTGTCACAGCGACAGTGGATGTACAACGGGCGGATCGTTCTGAGGAGGATGAAGAAATGGTGGTTACTGTGGGTGAAGATAAGGAGGTGGAGAATAGAGACTGTGTGGTAGACACGGTAGGCAAACCTTCTGTTAATCTTGAAAGTGAGGTGGAGCTAAGTGACGATATATGATACTAGAAAAATAAGAATTGAATGCAATTCAAGTGTTAATTTGCAGATTATGTTTCTTAACCAAGTAAAATCCAGAATTTTAAATGATTTTCGGTTTTATAAGGCTATGGGGGATCTTATGTCTTTTGAATTGATTTGGTGTTACAAGGGGGCTCTGTGTGAAATAATTAATGAGAGTTTACAGTTTGCACATATTTTGGAATGAGTTTTATATTTGATATATTGAATGTGTATGTTTCTTTGTACTCTTGTAGGTAGGAATTGAATGTATTAGTATTAGGTTATTTGTAATAAAATGTGGTTAAAAATTCTCTCTCTCTCTCTCTCTCTCTCTCTCTCTCTCTCTCTCTCTCTCATGGCAGCAGTGTGAAGGGGAAATCCTCAAAATATCTTAGAAAACAATTCACATACATACCAAAATTCAAGCTCTGAACTGTATTTCCTATTTGTTTCCTTAGCTTTTTGCCATGTCTTTTGCATGGGCCTACCAAGAAATACCCAAGTACCAGCACCGAGACCCTCTGACCTCTAAGGTGCTGCTTTGTGAGCAGTGTCCACCTGGCACGGCCGTGGGACGCCACTGCAGGACAGATGGACCCACCATTTGTGTCCCCTGCCCAGAAAAACACTTTGCGGAACAGTGGCATTGGGGAGACAGCTGTCAACATTGTACAACTGTTTGCAAAGAAAGGCAGATAGTACAAAGGGAATGTAACAGCACTCATGACAGGCTCTGTGAGTGTATACCTGGGTATCACTTGGTCGTAGAATTTTGTGTCCATCACACAGCTTGCTTACCTGGCTCTGGAGTCGCTGTACAGGGTATGTACACTCTTTCTTTGTCAACAGTGTGCTAGAACAATATTTATGAATTCAAGACCATCGATGTTTGAACCAGTGTGTCTAAACAAGTAAATTAGCAATTTCACAGACTTGCCAGATGCAAGTTATGTATCAAGTTTCAAACATCTCAATCACCAAAATATTATTAAGAAAAAAGTTGCTACACAACTTTTAATTTAAATTAGCCAAGTGTCATTGCTTTTAAATGCCATTTTAAATATAATTATTAGGGAGCCTCAGAGATTTTCAGTAAAACTCCACACTCAGCCAGTTAACTGACGCTGAATTAAATCCATAATGCACCAATATTCCTTATTTTACCATTTTTAAACTAGTATCCTTTGTTTCAAACCGGTGTCAAGGTTAAGAAAGCACATTCATTATACATTAGCAGTCGGCCAGTACCTCACTTGGGTGAGGGTGCTATTTAATCATGTTGTTTGTTGTATCAGTGAGAAATTCACAGTGGCTGAATTCCAACAGAGTAAGTGGAAGTAATCACTTCCCTGTTAGCAATGAGAGTGAGAGTGACAGAGTTATTAAACAGAATAACACTGCTGGTTGTTTTCACATTGGCCACCCCATCCAGAGTCTAGACTGAGTCTAATGAGGATGATCTGTTCATTCTCAGAATTTATGTTCTATACCAGATGTTTTAATTGTGTCATTTATTTATGTCTCTTTTTAATTAGGTCAACATTATCCTGTAAGCAACCCCTTAGCCCTGTAAGCAACCCCTCACAACCCTAGCAAACAACACAAAATGTTAAAAGAAAAAAAGAACATAAATGTTATCTTACTCTATAGTTCTAATGTAGAAGGATTCAGTTAGATGACGTCTTGGGATGAGAATGTGTTGATGGATTCTAAACAGAGGCATAATAGATGCCCAAACTGTTGTTTGCCCCTAGACTACACATTTTATGTTGAACCTATTAGATTGAGCAATATCACACATTATTGCTACTCTGAAAAAAAGTACAAATTATTGTACATTTTGCTTATTGTCACATTTTTAATTTCTAATAAATAGAGTGAAACTAATATTCTATGTTTTGAAGTTCCATGCACAGTTAAAGAATGAGATCCAAAAGAAAAATCTAGTTCCTCAAAATTCCTTAGTTCGTTATTCACATAATTAAACTCCACTAATAGTTTCAGGGTGTTTTTTTCCATCTTAGTCATTTATATGTCTCATATCTCATTTACATGACTCATTTTTGACCTATACATGTGAGTAGCTGGTTTTGTCGTGTGTGACGTGAATGACATTTGTGATGAATCAATTAATGAATCCTAAACAATTGTTCATAAAACTCTCACTTCCTATACACCAGACTACATGGGTTTTTAGCTTTAATAAAATTTGATTCTTTTCTTATCTTTTCACAGTGGGTTTATCCATACAATTATACAATGTATAATTGTATGTATTATGTATCTTTACATAAAGAATGTTGTAGAAAAATGTGTGAGTTTAAGCACTGAAAAAGCTTTAGTCATGTTTAAAATAGTAACATTTCCATATTCCATACCATAATACATTCATATAATCACTATAATTACTTTCAATATAATATAATATAATATAATAATAATAATTGTATTGTATAATTGTATTACAATTATACAATGTATAATTGTATGTATTATGTATCTTTACATAAAGAATGTTGTAGAAAAATGTGTGAGTTAAAGCACTGAAAAAGCTTTAGTCATGTTTAAAATAGTAATATTTCCATATTCCATACCATAATACATTCATATAATCACTATAATTACTTTCAATATAATATAATATAATATAATAATAATAATTTATATATAAATATAATAAATAATAAACAAATAAATAAATATAATAATTTCAACAATGTAGTGGGTAGGATTGTTTATATAGAATGAATAAATATTCAGGTGAATGCCATGAATGTGCCTGCTTTGCATAGAAGTAGACCAGGTTTTTGCTATTCAAAGTATTCTGTATTCTAAAATTACATATTGCAATTGTGCATTGAGAGTGTATGTACATGTCCTGCAGGCACACCAGAGAGGAACACAGTGTGTGAGAAGTGTCCCCAAGGTTATTTTTCCAGCACATCTTCATCCACTGAGCCATGTATGCCCCACAGGGATTGCACTCAACTGGGCCTGAAGACTGTCAGACTTGGCACAACCACCCAGGACACACTGTGTGAATCCCAGAATAAAGAGTTCACCTTTGACTGCTCCCATCAGCACACAGAATGTCACACTGGTAAGTTTCATTAAACAATTCCAGCCCCTTGTTTTATCATTGAAAAATTAAAAAAATTGTTTGCTTTGAAGATCTTTTGTGCCAATTTTGGTAAATAATGGACACATTTTTGAACAGCTGTGCTGATTCCTGGTGCATCCCTTGGAACTGCCCTTGCTGTGCCCAGTGATAGTGTACTATGTATTGCTTACTGATTTCCGTTGGACCAGGGGAAGGGGTGTACAATCATCAGTCCAGGGGGTTGGGGCTGACTGTTATATGAAACTGCGTTGATAGGGTTGCCATAGAAATGCATACTGTAATTCCGAGTCTGAGGATGCAAACAGATCCATAGAACGTCACAAGTTCTCATCTCATGATTACGATAATAAGCTCATTGTTTTGGTTCAGGAGAAAGAGTTAAAGGTGGCTGCTGTTTGTTTGCAGTGTTCGGTGACTAGCAATGTGTCTACAACTCTACAAGCTGATGACATGTGATGTCTGCGCAAGCAGGGTGTGCGGAGGTATGCAAACTCATAGGTTGTCAGGCAGGTAGGACATCCTATCACAGCGTTTTAGAGCAAATGCAATGATTGGACAAACATTATTTGGTCCTAAGACTTCCGTAGAAGATATATATATATATACCAACAAATAACACTTTAATTATTAATTGCTATTTGGATGTAAAGGGACTTTCAACCTCTGTAGTAAAAAAAATATATATATATATGAAAATTTTTATGAAAACATTGCCTGCCATAGCTTTAAAAAACAGCAAACACAATATAAACAAGCAACATGATTTTTTTTTTTTTTTTTGGAGACTGATATCTAAATATATAATGAATAACTCGATGTTCAGCATCAACTACTGAGTCCAGGCGTTTGAAAACATTCGAAACACATGCTTGGAGAAAATATCACTCCTAATGTTAGTCAGAAAGATATGAAAAAGGGTGTCAGTTTCTCTAAATCAGACTTCTTGGTAATGTCACTACATGTGAGAGATTGTCATGTGAGAGTGGATTTATGTAGATGTAAAAGTGAAAATGTTTGCAACTCCGCACAATTGCGAGTGCTTTACAATCTGTTTGACAGAATTGTCTTTCAACATCAGTGAGAGCTCTACTAGCAATGATAAACATCTGTGGTTCTGAAAGAGAATTGCACTCAGACCTACAGGGCTGGCATCGACTGTGAGCTCAGTGTCTTCTGGAATCAAAGTATGCCATCACTGTGCTGCGATTGCTGCAATATGTATGAGATATGCGCTTTGGTGGCCATTAGGTCTTTGAAGGCGCTATATAAATGCAGTCCATTTACCATTTACCATTTCCTCGTGGCTTACACGCATGTGAAAATGAAATGCTTTTGTTTCATCTGATAAACAATAAAGTTTTTGAATCGTAACACAATTGTGCACATTATCCAAGCTGCAGGCTATCATCAGGGTTTCCCCACGATCAACTCTATCCCCTTTGTCAAGGAAAGTCTTCTGTGAGTACATATGCCCTTCATTTTCGCATGCTGGCGGCTTCTAGCGGCTGGAACGAAACAGCTTTATTTAAATCTTTTCGACATGGTCGCAATCCTAACATCTGTCAGCTGGTGGTTGTATAAGAGGAATCGAAAGTCTCTTTCAGAAAACTATTCAAGTATCTCAACGCTACCTGTGATGTCCTTGATACCGCTGTAAATGCTCTGTCGCTCCTCCAGCACCTGAGCCCATGCAGATGACTCCACTCATCTTTCTTCTTCAGAGTGACAGCATAGAATTCAGCAGCATCTCTACCTATACTGTAGGGGTGACAAACACCTCATCAGCTCCTGCCCTGTTCGACCACAACGCCGGTGGTAAGCTCCATTCAGATCCCTCCTAAGATATCCACCTTGAACCCGCACAACTGTTCATTTGTTAACCTCCTGTGTATGTGTCTCAGCACAAGCCCTCCTCGACTCCGGCTCGGTTGTGAACTTCCACTCAACTCCTACAAAATTTGAATGTCCGTAAACTGCAAAATCATTAAGATCTCCGAGTTCAAACCATCCAGGGTAGAGCGCTGGGCCGAAGTCGAATTTGATATATCACCCCCACACTGACACTCTGCATAGGCTGCCTGTACTCGGAGGACATCTCGTTCATGGTGCTGGAGGAGTCCACTGCTGAGCTCATCCTGGGACGCCCTTGGATGGTCCAACAACCAACCCACCATCGGCTGGAAATCCGTGGAGGTCCTTCACTGAGAAGACTTCGGTTAAGAAGATCCAGAAAATCTTCTTCATCTACTATGGGCAGATCCGAGTTATCCGTTTGCTCCACATCCATTGAGATTCCGGAAGTCCACCACTAGATGGAGATTCCTGCTGAGTACAGGGCATTCCAGGATGTGTTCAGCAAGCAGTTGGGGACTAAACTACCACCTCACCGGCCATGAGACTGCGCTATCGACTTGCTACCTGGAGCCACTCTGTCTTAAGGCCGCGTTTATCCTCTGTCCATGCCAGAGCAGAAGGCCATGGAGGAGTATGTGGAGGAAGCTCTTCAACAGGAGTTCATTCGACCATCTACGTCCCCTGCTGCTTCCAGCTTCTTTTTTGTCATTTGGGTAGGCCACTATGAGTAAAGAGTCATATGCCCTTTGGATTGTCCAGTGCTCCAGCAGTCTTCCAGGGTTACATGAATGAGGTCTTCCGGGAATATCTCAACAGATTTGTGGTTGTCTATATCGAAGATATTCTCATCTACTCCTCATCTCTCTCTGAGCATAAGCGCCGCATCACTCTTGTTTTGGAGAAACTAAGGGTTCATGAACAGTACCTGAAACTGGAAAAATGTGAGTTTCACACAACCACTGTGCAATTTCTGGGCAACATCATAGACCAACAGAAAGTCCAGATGGACCAGAGGAAGGTGGAAATTATCCGGAACTGGCCCCAGCCCTCTACTGTAAAGAACAATTCCTCGGGTTTGTCAATTTCTATTGAAGATTCATCAACTACAGTCATATCAGTTCTCCTCTGACCTCAAGGGCCGGCCCAAGTCTCTGTCCTTATCTCTTGAAGCCATCTTAGCCTTTCAACAACTAAAAGAAGTCTTCCGGACTGCTCCCATCTTGGTCTATCTTGGTTCATCCTAACCCAGATATACCATTTGTTGTTGAGGTGGACATGTCCTCAACAGGAGTTGGAGCGGTTCTCTCCCAGTGGCAGGGTGATCCTCCCAAACTCCATTCATGCACCTTCTACTATAAGAAGCTATCCCCTATGATATCAAGAATCGGGAGCTGCTCGCCATCAAGCTCGCTTTAGAAGAATGGAGGCATTGGTATGAGGTTATAACCAATCATCACAACCTGGAATACCTCAGAGAAGCCAAAAGGCTAAATATCTGTCAGGTTCAATGGGTTCTGTTCTTTACCCATTTAGATTTTATCGTGTCTGTTATGTATAAAGCGTTGTCACTTTAAGACATAAGCGTTGAATGAAGTCATGTGATGATGACGTGGTGATGTGCGGCAAACAAAGTGATATGAATGTGAGCATTAAAGACATGCAAGTGTTCCGTTCCTGAATTCATGACTATGACTCTTATTTATTGTCCTCTGTCTTTATAAAAAGGCAAAGACACGACAAAGTGGCGACGAGGATGTTTTGAAAGAACCTCTGCGTGTTTGAATTGCCGCATATAAATATAGTGAAGTGCAGAAAACAACTGACTGGGACGCCCGAAAGACGGAGAGCTCGAAAGACGCTATGGCTGGCATTATTGGAAATATCGGACAGTTTGACGAAAATGTGGAACAATGGAGCGATTTGAATACTTCTTGCAGGCAAATGCCATTGAGGGTGAGAAGATTGTGCCGACGTTCCTCAGTGTGATGGGCGCAAAGACTTTCACTTTGCTACGGAGTCTCGTACAGCCTAGGAAACCAGGTGAGAGCACTTATGCTGAGATTGTGGCAGTGTTGAGCACACATTTTTCACCTAAACCGCTGGTGATAGCGGAACGATTTCGGTTTCACAAGAGAAATCAGGAAGAGGGAGAAACTGTTACTATGTTTGTGGCTGCACTGAAGAAACTTTCTGAACACTGTGAATTCGGCGATGTTTTGAATGATACTCTCAGGGACAGGCTCGTTTGTGGATTAAGAAGCGAAGCCATTCAAAAAAGGCTGTTAAGTGAAAGTAATCTCACGTTGCAGAAAGCCACTGAAATAAGTGTAGGCATGGAACTTGCTGCTAAAGAAGCACAGCATTTCAGTAGCTTAGATAAAGTTTATAAATTGTCTGCTGACATGAGCACATTCCAGAAGTCCCCTGGCAAAGCACCTACAAATGTAACATGTTTTAGATGTGGCAAAGTTGGACATCTTGCATCTGAGTGTTGGAGTAAAGAGTTGGTGTGTCACAGTTGTGGAAAAAAAGGTCACATAGAACGTGTTTGCAGAGGAAAACAAAATGCTGCAACACAAAAATTCAGAAAAATGCCTGGCACATCAAAGAATAAGAAGAATGTGTATACAATGCAGTCAAATTGCAAGTACACAGAAGACACTGATTCCTCCTCGGAGGAAGTTCCTTTGAACATTCTAGCCATAGAAGGAGACTCCAAAGGCTATTGGGTGTCACCTATCATTGAGGGAGAGCCAGTGCGTATGGAGATAGACGCTGGTGCAGCTGTTTCTATCGTATCAGATGCTGTGTACCACAAAACCCTAAAACATGTCTACTTAAAGCCATCCAAGATTGTGTTGAAAACGTATACGGGGGAGCCTGTGACTGTAAAAGGAGTAATGGATGTGGAAGTGGAATTAAATGGTCAATCAGCAACGCTGCCTCTTTATTTGGTAAAAGGGAAATACCCAGCGTTGCTTGGATGAAAATGGATGGAAAAAATTAAATTGGACTGGCTGACGGTGCGGATGGTGTCAAGGGAAAACACAGAGCTCAGGGATGTTCTAGGAAAACATACTGATGTTTTCAAGGATGAACTGGGCACGATGAAAGACATTACAGCCAAGCTCGACATTAAGCCTGATGGTAAGGCCGCTCTGGAAGACCTGGTAACCAGTGGGGTCATTGTACCAGTGAGTAACAGTGAGTGGGCAACGCCTATGGTACCCGTGCTTAAAAAGGATGGTTCCATTCGGATTTGTGGTGATTTTAAAATCACAGTAAACCCTATACTGTCACCTTACCAGTATACACTTCCTCTCATTGATGATCTGTTTGCTGGCTTGGCAGGGGGAAAGCGGTTCAGCAAACTTGATTTGAGTCAAGCCTACCTACAAATGAAAGTCGATGAGAACTCAGGAGTTACTGACAATTGTTACACACAAGGGGTTTTTCAGATACCAGCGTCTTGCTTTTGGCATCACATCGGCCCCTTCGCTTTTCCAGAGGGCCATGGACCAGGTGTTAAGTGGCCTGTCGGGGGTGCAGTGCTACTTAGATGACATATTGGTAACAGGAAAAACCGAAGCGGAACATCTGAGTAATCTGGATAGTACACTCCAGCGCCTAAAAGAATATGGTTTAAGAGTGAGAAAAGACAAATTTGAGTTTTTCAAGCAGTCAGTTGAATATCTGGGTCATGTGATTGATGCTGATGGACTGCACAAGGCACCTTCAAAAGTAAGAGCCGTACTAGAGGCTCCAGCACCACAGAACACCAGTCAGCTCCGCTCGTTCATAGGCCTTCTAAATTACTATGGAAGATTCGTTAATGGATTGGCCACATTGTTGAAACCATTGCACCAACTTCTGTGTCGTAACCAGTCGTGGAAATGGACACAGCAGTGTGAGACCACTTTTCAAGAAGCTAAGAAAGCTCTGGTGAAGTCCGGTGTGCTAACCCATTTTAATCCAAAGCTTCTCCTGCAGTTAGCCTGTGATGCATCACCGTATGGGGTGGGAGCTGTGATTTCCCACATCATGCCTTCAGGAGAGGAAAGGCCAATAGCATTTGCCTCACGCACGCTGAACAAAGCAGAGAGCAAATATGCACAAATTGAGCGAGAGTGTGGAATTGAAGGAGTGTTATGTATAAAGCGTTGTCACTTTAAGACATAAGTGTTGAATGAAGTCATGTGATGATGACGTGGTGATGTGCGGCAAACAAAGTGATATGAATGTGAGCATTAAAGACATGCAAGTGTTCCGTTCCTGAATTCATGTCTATGACTCTTCTTTATTGTCCTCTGTCTTTATAAAAAGGCAAAGACACGACAGTGTCATACAGTAGGTAATCAACCAGAATGTGTTTTTACCACCGCAGTTCTGCCGTGGCGGTAAAACTTGGGGTGTATTTACAGCCTTTTGCCGCTAAGAGGCGCTACAATCACAGACTTTGAAAAGTGTCCGTTTTTTGTGTAATCTCCTGCAGCCGTGCCACGGCTCATTCAGAGCGATTGAAAGTTGGTGGCAGATTAATTCAAGTGAAACATAGGCTAGTTAAATTAATAATATAATTAATTTATCACAATAATTAAATTGAATAAATAATGAAAACAACTGTTATTTATTAACTGTTTATTTATTTATAGTGTCCGACATAATTTGCCACTGCTCATTGAGAGCTGAGGTAGCAGATTAATTCAAGGTTACCATTGTAGTTAAACGAATTCATAATCACAATACTGAAAAAGTAAATTCAAATGAAATAAATGTGAAGTAAAAATAGGCTCTATTATTCCATCAAATTTAAGCAAAGTAGTTGCACTTCAACATTAGGCTGTGTGCCCAGTTTTTCTATAATTTAGAAAGGCTATGTCAATAGGTTACTTGTCTTTTACTTTGTGTTAATTTAATTTGTTATTTATTAACTGAAACATAAGAGTAATAAATTAAACCAAATGATCATAAAATGAAAACATTTTCAGGGCTTGCAGTTAGGCTACTAAACCATGTTACTCGGCACCATTTGTGTTTAAGCATGGCAAAATACCTACCGCGGCAAAGTAAACCAGTTGCATTGAAGTCGCGGGACATTGTGCAAAACAGCAGCAATTGCTGAATTTTAAAATGTAAGTTTACTATCTGTTTATTTAAAAAAAAAATGCTGTCTCGATAGGGGGACTGTTTTCATACAAACGAATTCTGTCAACAATAGTGGAATGATTAAAACATTGTATAATGTGATAAATTCTAATAATTAAAAGCAGAAGACAGTTTAACTTCATATTGAACAAGAATAAAATTAGTAGCCTTATTAGGCTACTTTCTTGTGTTCCTCATCCTGTAACTGTAAAATGAAGAGGTGTTCATGGTCTGACGACAGTTCAATTTTTAAAAGAAGTTCAGATAAAGTTATGTGGCGGGTTTTTGACGTTGGTGGTGGGGCAAACAGCTGGACTGTGACTGGTGTACGGATAGGATCTGACATAGATTCCGGAAGCGATCCGGAAATGGAGGATGATAGGATTGAGGAAGATAGTGGGGGAAATTCAAGTTTAGGATGGAACGTAGTTAAAACAAAGAAAAGGAAGAAATGCCGTGAGTTAATGCCAGAATCGGAAAGTGACAAGGGAAGTCAAATGGCTCATGGACAGAAGAAGGTGTTTAAAGTAAAGGCCCGTACACACCGGGACGAATCCCAGACAGCAAACTGACATTGAATCAACGTGGAAACGACGTCTGTCATGACATCGAAACAACGTTGATTTTGCTCATCGAATTAACGTTGAACCAATGTCAGATGCGGTATTCTTCAAAGCTAAATGAAAACCGAAAATTGGTTTGCTTTCATAACGTTGAAACAACGTTGATTTCAAGTTGATTTTCCGTTAGTTTTGACACCAACGCGTGTCTGACGTTGGTTCAACGTTAATTCGATGAGCAAAACAATGTCAGATCAACGTTGTTTCGATGTCATGTTTCCACGTTGATTCAATGTCAGTTTGCTATCTGGGATATCAGCGCACGTTATTCGTCAGCGTTTTTCAATGCGTTTTTTGTGTTCACACCCAAGCGTTTTTCGCTGACGATGAGGCGAGTGAACATGCAAATTCATTCCCTGACATTAGATGGTGCTTAAAGTAAAACAGAAATAATAATAGAATACTATACTAGGGTGGTCATATTCATGTCTCAATGTTTTATTATGACAGATTAAAAAAAACGAATGAAATAATGATAGAAATAATGTCTTCTGTATTAGAAAAATAAATATATAAATAATAAATAACTAAAAGAAATGCCTCCAAATGTAACAAAAAATAGCTCTCACAAACTTACAAAAACGAACTAACAAAATCTATTTATATCTTTAGTTTTCATCCTCTTTATCCTGTTTTTCTTCCTCATCCACCTTGTTTGCCCATCTATATTTTGCTGTAGAACTGATCTTTCCCAGCGTTTTTTTTTTTTTTTTTTTTTAAACCAGGACATTTTCATCACTTAAAAACAGCCAGGACAGGACGTGGAAACAGGACATGTGTAACGCAAAGTTGAGATGTTGCCCAGAGATACAAACATAGCACTAGTTGTCGGATGAACAGATGCACAAAAGACGAGAGTTGTCGTATTTCCCCGCGTTTAATAAAACCACTCAAACGTTACACTCGTCCTCATACATGGGGATCGAGCAAGAAAAAAAACAAACAAACATCTGGTCACAATAGAAAAATAAAATAAAAGAAAGAATACAAAGTGTCGGCAGAGCGGTTATCTCCTCTCCTCACTTGTCAAAATCTAACTGACACTACGCACACTATGCGCAGTTCTCATCTCAACTCAGATTTCTATAAAGCACAAAGTGACCGTTTTACACATGTCCCGGGAAAACAGGACTGTTGGTCACCCTATACTATACTATTATTACAGAAATACTAATATAAATATTATCATATAGCTCTTTATGCTCCGAGACCAGCAGCTCAACATTCATCTTGCCCATAGTTATCTTGCCTTGTAGGCTATCTCTTCTTGTACTCGCATGACCGTTTTGTGTTTGAGCGCCCCCAAGTTGTGTTTTACTGTAACTTCAGAAGTACCAGACACGTGAGCAAACCCGGCAATCTCGTTGGTCGGATAGGTTTTGACCAAAGAAACGAACCCGAGGCGTTTTTTTTTTAAATGACGCTTTTACGCGTGGTGTTTTTCGCGTCGGTGTGAACACTCACATTGGCGCCCATTGTTTAGTCACGAGGCGTTAAACGTCAACGAATATTGCGCGCAAAATTCGTCCCGGTGTGAACAGGCCTTAATCCAATTTCTCTCTTCTGGAATGAAGCACTCTACTTTCTGTCCGATCATTGATTTAAGTCCCAGACAGGGGCGGCTCGCCCATAGAGGGCGCTGGGGCGCCGCCCTCCCTCCGACCTGTCTGTCTGTTTTTTTAATATATATTATAATTTATCATTTTGAAAAATAATCTGTGTTAATTATATGCTAATAATGGTTTTACTTTGAAAAGTGTTTTGAACTCACCAGAATGATATTTGCATTCACTTTCGTTACTTTTATCATGTTGGTGTAGTAGTATAGCCAATAGGCTGTCTTCTCAGGGCGCCAGTTCGCTCAGCCCCACAGTGCTGGAATTTAAGCCAATGGTTCCCCGGTTGCTATGCAAAAAAGTTTATATTTCGCCAATCAGCGTCGTCAAATTTTATGGTTTGGGGGCGCTGAAAATATCGCCCACAGTAGATTAGGCGAGTGCACCGTGCACGCGCAGCACGGGACATTTTTTTACCTCAGATGAGAGCAGAATGGCAGCGCCAGTGACGTCGAGTGGAAATAATGTAAAGTTAGTCGTGGGAATTGACCTGTCTGTCTCTGTCACTCACACACACATAAACACTGTTTCACACACGTTTGATATTAAAATAGTTATAGGAATATTAATACCTGTGTGTTTGCTTTGTTTTTTGATGTTTTTAAGTTCTGAGCTAGATTACTGTGTTTCATACTAGTTAAAATCAACTTTCTTCTCATACTTGGGTGTTACCCTTAAGAATGTTGTCCCATCCTCTCTTTCAGAGCCTTTTCTCTCTCTCTTTCTCTAGTATCAACACATTGTTATCCATTATCCAATTGTCAATTTGTCAAAAATATGTAGTCTACAGCTGGGGGTTGATTAAACTAGATTGTTGTATTACCTATTATTTTTTGTATTACCTATATTATAATTTATCAATATTAAGCGTTTGCACTTTTTCTGTCAGCACACAGAGCATAATAAACATGCAACTTGTTCATTATCATTAACTGTCAAACTGTTATTATTATTATTGTATTATTTGACCATTGTTATTGACTGGTTTAAGTTATTTTATTGATATAGGTAAGGGCATGGCCTAAGGCCTAAAATGCACCAGAATGCAGGAAATCACATCTACTAAATTCAAAATTTTCTGGGGGGGGGACCCCCAGACCCCCCTGTTATTCAGCCCCCCTCCAATATTTTTCACCAGCCGCCACTGGTCCCAGAGCTGCTTTTTGTTGACTACTATCTTAACAAAATAACAACAGTCTTCCATCCTTCAAAGTTTTAACATTCTCTACAATCCCTACACTTTCCTTAATGGCTTTTGTAAAGGCCTGTTCACACCGGGACGAATTTCGCGCGCGTTATTCGTCGACGTTTAACGCCTCGTGACTAAACAATGGGCGCCAATGTGAGTGTTCACACCGACGCGAAAAACACCACGTGTAAAAGCGTCATTTTTAAAAAAACGCCTCGGGTTCGTTTTTTTGGTTTGACGCGCCGCGTCAAAACCTATCCGACCAACGAGATCAGCGGGTTTGCTCACGTGTCTGGTACTTCTGAAGTTACAGTAAAACACAACTTGAGGGCGCTCAAACACAAAACGGTCTTGCCGAGCACACATACGGCGAAGAAGAGACAAGATACCTACTGTATGGGCTAGATGAATGTTGAGCTGCTGGTCTCGGAGCACAAAGAGCTATAAGATAATATTTATATTAGTATTTCTGTTAGGGATGCACCGATACCGATACCGGTATCTGGTATCGGCCTCGATACCACATTTTCTAAAGTACTCGTACTCGTTAAAAGTCCCCCGATACCGGGGACCGATACCATGTTCTGAGAAATGGGTTAATCACAGGCGCCGAGTGCCCACCCCCAGGCTCCGGCTGCAGCTCAGAGCGGGGAGATGGGGAGACATGTCAGCCGTGTGGAACAGTGATGCGCGGGTCAATGTATAAACAACCCGCACACTACCAACGTTTTCAACTACCCGCCCGCTACTCGGACCGCAAAAAAAGTAAGAAAATATTGTACCCGACCCTCTTCCTGACCGTATTTTTTAATCGTAGCGTCATTGGGCCATAAACGTGTAACAACACAGCATCGCAAGAAGACGTAGCCTACATATAACAAAGGCAGCACTTTGGTCATCATCTTTTATTATTTCGGTAAATGTCTCCCACACTTACTATTTCTATTTGTGTATTTGCGGAGCTTCCACTCCCCAGTCTTCACCTTTTCTCTTGCCGCCTCCATCTCTCTGCAGACTAGTGATCATAGACATGGCCGGTTCGTGAACGAATCGGTTCTTTTTAATGAACCGGTCGAACCAGTACGCTAAATCGAACTGAATCATTCGCATCAGTTCACGTCTTGCGTCAGTGCTGATCCACAAGTTACTACAGTTACTCACTTTCAGACATGCCTGACAGTCCCTCCGAGTTGAAATAAACCAATATCCCGAATTATATTTTACTCCAGTAACTCTAACAGTTCACTGAACTGAGACATGTTGTTGCCACAGCTGAGAGAAGTGATGAGCACGAGCAGCTGATACTGCGCATCCGCGTAGTAACGAATGATGCGCAGTAAGTAATAAATTCGGCCTATATATTTCATAGAAAATTGTATCTAGTACTATATAAATACAAAGGTTTAATTGGCATCTTTTTCCAAACGACCTGACCGACCGCGACCCGAATATCATAAAAAATATTTTTGGATGACCCGTAACTGCGGGTAACCGCGGGTGACCGCGGCGCAGGCACCCGCTCATTTTGGATCAACCCGTGCATCACTGGTGTGGAACAATTTCAAAGTGAATGGCTTTGGATTAGGAGAATAAGTTTACTTGTAGTCGCCAAGTTACTTATAGTCAGTTGAATGTCTGTTGGGGGACCAAATAAATAAAGTGTTATCAGATATTAAGCTGATCGTACTAATACTCTAGTCTACTAATACTCTAATAACAGTTAGTTGACATGTAATTGAAAAGTTACTTATAGTTAGTAAAGTGGACTATCGAAATAAAGTGTTACCCAAGTAATTTAATCAAGGACCTAAAAACCCGTATATAAAAATATTTAAATCATGTTTTTTTTTTTTTTTATTAAGTACTCTTTATCGGTATCGGCGAGTACTGAAATGCAAGTACTCGTACTCGTACTCGTTTTCCAAAAAAGTGGTATCGGTGCATCCCTAATTTCTGTAATAATAGTATAGTATAGGGTGACCAACAGTCCTGTTTTCCCGGGACATATGTAAAACGGTCACTTTGTGCTTTATAGAAATCTGAGTTGAGATGAGAACTGCGCATAGTGTGCATAATGTCAGTTAGATTTTGACAAGTGAGGAGAGGAGAGAACCGCTGTGCCGACTCTTTGTATTCTTTCTTTTATTTTATTTTTCTATTGTGACCAGATGTTTGTTTGTTTGTTTTCTCTCGCTCGATCCCCGTGTATGAGGAGGACGAGTGTGACGTTTGAGTGGTTTTATTAAACGCAGGGAAATACGACAACTCTCGTCTCTCGTGCATCTGTTCATCTAACAACTGCTATGTTTTTATCTCTGGGCAACATCTCAACTTTGCGTTACACATGTCCTGTTTCCACGTCCTGTCCTGACTGTTTTTAAGTGATGAAAATGTCCTGGTTTTCAAACAAAAACTGCTGGGAAAGATCAGTTCTACAGCAAAATATAGATGGGCAAACAAGGTGGACGAGGAAGAAAAACAAGATAAAGAAAATGAAAACTAAAGATATAAATAGATTTTGTTAGTTAGTTTTTGTAAGTTTGTGAGAGCTATTTTTTGTTACATTTGGAGGCATTTTTTAGTTATTTATTATTTATATATTTATTTTTCTAATACAGAAGACATTATTTCTATCATTATTTCATTCGTTTTTTTTCTATCTGTCAAAATAAAACATTGAGACATGAATATGATCACCCTAGTATAGTATTCTATTATTATTTCTGTTTTACATTAAGCGCCATCTAATGTCAGGGAATGAATTTGCATGTTCACTCGGCTCATCGTCAGCGAAAAACGCTTGGGTGTGAACACAAAAAACGCGTTGAAAAACGCTGACGAATAACGCGCGCTGATATTCGTCCCGGTGTGTACGGGCCTTAAGTCTCAAAGGGTTGATGTTACTCACAGAGTCGGAAGCAAACTTTAGCATTGAGAGGTGTAATAACTGGAATTCCTTTGGATGTTTCAGATGAGACGATCAAAAAAAATGTAAAAGGGGCAGCAGTTAAAGAAGTAAGACGCTTGAAATGTTTCAGAAATAATGAGAAAACGGACAGTCTTTCAATTATGTTGGTTTTTGATGAGGTCAAATTACCAGAAAGAGTTTCTTTGGGATTTGTCAGTTATGCAGTCAGATTATACATCCCTCCTCCAGTAAGGTGTTTCAAATGCCAAAAATTCGGGCACGTGGCTGCTGTGTGTAGAGGCAAACAAAGATGTGCAAGATGTGGAGGCGACCATGAGTATGGTAAATGTGGACCAAGTAAAACACCAAAATGCTGTAATTGTGGGGGAGAGCACAGTGCAGCTTATGGAGGTTGTGACGTAAGGAAAGATGCAATTAAAGTTCAAAATGTGAGAATGGAAGAAGGAATAACGTTTGCTCAAGCACTTAAACAAACCCCTTAATTAGTCATGGTAGAGGAATCCCCTGTTAGGTTACAGACACAACCAAGTAAGATGCCAACACCAAGGGAAAAAATTGAATTGTTTGAAGACAAAGTCTCATTTATAGCATTTGTAGCAGAAGTAGTGAATTTTTCAGCGCAGACTGAAAGTAGATCAGAAAGGATTAAGATAATCATTAGCTGCAGAAAAATATTTGGAACTGAAGAACATATCTGTTGACATGATAAATGAAAGACTTGTGGGACAAGTAACAAACAGTCAGACAGCATGTGGGGGCTCATAATGGTTTTTGTAATCTTGCAGTGTAATGCAAGAAGTTTAATTGCAAATGGGCAAGAATTTAAGCATTTTATAGCAAATTGTGATGTGTACCCTGATATTATTTGTGTTCAGTAAACATGGCTTAAGCCACAGCTCAATTTTCTGATCAGTGGATATGAGACAATTAGGAAAGACAGAATTAAAGGAAATGGTGGTGGAGTAGCAACTTTTATTAAACAAGGTATAGGGTTTAGGATAATTGTGGATAATAATGAATTTGTAGTGGAAGTGTGGGAAGGAAATCAAAGTATTAAGGTAATTAATTTGTATAACCCATGTGACAAGCTAACTAAGAAATGATGGAAAACATTGGAGGAATTGGGGACTTTAAAAGGGTGCGGTGTGGTGATTTTAATGCACACAGTCAACCCGGTCTCATCCCACGACGTCATATAACTGACGTTTTGGGACGTCTTTTGACCATACGTCAATATTCGCCTTTTTAGGGCCCCCTTAAACGTCGGTAGATGAGGTTATGGGATCCTAACTCTACCCCAGACCTAAACCTAACCCGTCACCTAACTGACGTTAAAGGTAAAGTGTCAGTTGTATGACGGATCGCCATCTATCGACGTTTAAGGGGGCCCTAAAAAGGCGGATATTGACGTATGGTCAAAAGACGTCCCAAAACGTCAGTTATATGACTTTTTGGGATGAGACTGTGTTAACACAGTACCCTATGGGGGAGTTTTAATACTGATTATAATGGATTGATCATAGAAGATATGCTGGACTGGGGAGAGCTAGTATGCATTAATGATGGAAGCTACACAAGAGTTAATCTTTCTAAATGCAAATATTCTGTGTTAGATTTGACAATAGTATCAGAAAATTTAGCTTGTAGGTGTGATTGGAAAGTATTGAATGAAAGTACTATTGGTAGTGATCATTTTCCTGTTTGTAGTACAATTGGAGTAGAATTATTAAAAACAGGCTTGGAAAGAATTTCTAGGTGGAATTTTAAATCAGGGGATTGGGAGATGTATTTACAGGTATGTCATGATAAATTGGTTGAAATGAATGATAATGGTGATGAAGATATTGATGTTTTAAATTCAAAAATTAGTGAGGTTCTTAGGAGTACAGCAGAAGAAGCATTTGATAGAAAGAAAGCATGTGTTAAGAGGAAAAGTGTTCCGTGGTGGAATGAAGAATGCAATATGGCAATTAAAGAAAGAAACAAAACGCTTAAAAAAAGTAAGAAAATCTATTAGATATGATGACTTTATTGTATATAAAAAAGCTCAGGCAATTGTGAGGAGGATTATCAGGGCAGCAAAAAGAAAGTATTGGAGAGAGTATTGCAATAATATTGGGGGAAATATTGGAATTAATGAGATTTGGAATATGATTAAGAAAGATGGGAGGAAAACAAAGAATTAATACTATTCCGACGATAATTCATAATGAGGAAGTAGTTGTGTCTGATAGCAGGAAGGCAGAGATTCTAGCACAAACATTTGTGAAAGTACATAGTAATGAAAATATTTCAAATGACATGATGAAGTTAAGGGAACAGAGTATGAGGAAGAATTCACATGTATTGGAAGTTGCAGATGTCCACTGCAGATGCATTGGATTATGAATTAACTTTGTATGAGTTAAAAAGAGCAATTGCAGGGACCAAACAAACTTTTCCAGGTAGGGATGAGATATGTTATGAAATGTTTAAGCACTTATCAGATTCGTCATTAAATGCCATTTTAAGGTTTTATAATAAAGTATGGAATTCAGGAAAGCTTCCAATGGAATGGAAACATGGAGTAATTATACCAGTAGCGAAACCAGGAAAAGATCATATGCAATCCAGTAATTATAGTCCTATTGCTCTAACTTCAAATGTATGTAAGATAATGGAGCGTATGGTAATGAATAGGCTGGTTTATGTTATCGAGAAGAGGGATATCTTCTCCCCTTTCCAAAGTGGCTTTAGAAAGGGGAGAAATACTATGGATTTTGTGCTGTGAAAAATCCAAAATCCATTTGGAAACTGATATAAGAAAGGCTCAGATTAATAAAGAGGTTTTGGTAGGTGTTTTTATTGATGTTGAAAATGCGTATGATATGCTGTGGAAGGAGGGACTTTTAATTAAGTTGGATATGATGGGAATTAAAGGTAAAATGTATAACTGGCTTATGAACTTTCTGTTAAATAGAACTATTCAAGTCAGAGTGGGATGTGAGTATTCCTCGATTTATGTAATCGAGAATGGAACTCCTCAAGGAAGTGTCAGCAGTCCAATTTTGTTTAACTTAATGATCTTAATGATGATGACATTTTTTCTTAGATAGAACCTGGGATAGGGAAATCTTTATATGCTGATGATGCTGCAATATGGAAAAGAGGTCGGAATGTCAAGTTTGTACAGGATAAAGTTCAAAATACTGTAAAATTGATAGAAAACTGGGCTAATAAATGGGGCTTTAGGCTTTCTATGGCAAAAACACAAGTAATTTGTTTTTCAAAAAAGATGATGAACCCTATTATAAATATTAAAATGTATGGAGAAACATTAGAGCAGACATCAGTTGTTAAGTTTTTAGGAGTATGGATGGACTCAAAGTTAAATTTCAGAGTACATATTCAGAATATAATAGATAAATGTAAAAAAGTGATAAATATAATTAGATGTCTGGAGCTGAATGGGGAGCATATCGGCAATGTGGCACTAATTGGAGCAACTATAGATTACGGTAGCATTGTGTATAGTTCTGCCTCAAAAACTCAGCTTGCTAGGATTGAGGCAATTCAGAATCAAGCATTAAGAATTTGTTGTGGAGCAATAAGATCATCACCAGTGTCATCACTTAATGTTGAGATGGGTGTAATGCCAATGAGAAGGATTAAGTTAAGAATGAGATATTGGGCAAACATAAAGGGTCAATCGGAAAATCATCCAGTTAAGAATGTTTTAAGGGATTGTTGGGAATATAATTATATAAATTGAACAAGTTTTGGATGGTTCATTAATGAGGAAGCGAGAGAAATAGTTAAAGATGTTGCCAATATTGCCAACTGTGTGGTCCAGCAATTCCTCCTTGTTTTTTTCCAATGCCGTCTATAGACATACAGTTACACAATGACAAACAAAATGAGAAGATTGTCCTGGATTGCGTAAAGGTACAAGATTACATCGATCATATAATATTACAGTGCCATCCAGATATACAGTATACTGATGGCTCAAAGGATCCACAATCTGGAATAACATCTGCAGCAGTATTTATACGGCAATTTAAAGTCAACATTTTGAAAAGAACATCAGATCACATTTCAGTGTTTACATCAGAATTAATAGCAATTATATTAGCATTACAATGGGTTGAAGAAATTCAGCCAAGCAGATCAGTTATATGCACAGACTCTTTATCTGCAATTGAAAGTATAGCAAGTGGTAATTGTAAGAAAAAATGAAGTGGACCGCGAAGATCTCAAAAATGAAGTTTATTTACAGCATAGCAGTGGCAAGGCACACAAAGCACCTTGGGTTCACCGGTGTCAGAATGAACCCCGAACTCATCCCAGCGCAAACATTTTATACAGTACTACATCCATTTTCCCACCTCAGCATGTAAATGAAGCTTTCTCTTAAATGTAAATCAAGACAATCAGATTCGTCTTCTCTATCAGCGTGGAGCTGAAACTCTGTCTTTAAATGTAAATTGAAGAGAACGATACAAGTGGTGTCTCCGTGTCTATGTCTTTGTTCTATTTCTACTTTGTTCTAATCTATATTGGAGTGGAAGTTTAATCGGAGCAGACTATAATATTTCTTACAGCCCCCCCTTTTTTGTCCCCCCTTTGATGCTCATGGCCACAAGTAGCATCACATCCACTCCCTTTTCCCAAATAACACCTCCCTTTCCTGGTGGGCAGGTGCCCAGTGGCAGTGGCACCCTGGCTTAGGTTGCTCCCCGATGGCCATCGGAGACAGGGCCGGATATAGGCATGGGCAAGGAGGGGCAATGCCCCCCCCCAAATGCCGTGACTGCCCCCCCCAAACGTGATGGCATGCAAAGATCCGAAATTTAAAAAATATTTCAAGAAAAATGGTCAGAGTGAGCGCTCTCTGCTCTCTGTCCCTCATTCAAAGTAGCTACTGGTCGCAATCTCACAAAGGCCGGTAGCGATGTTAATTTTTAACAAAACACGCACGTCACGGAACAGCGACAGTGGCGTATATGGTAGAGCGTGTCGTTCGTGAATGAGCTTTTGCGCTCGGACTCGAGTTCGAATCCGCCTTTTGCTGAACATGAGACGTAAAATGTATAAACTAACATGAAGGTCTCTAGCGTAATATTTTGCCAATGAACTAAAATCGAAACCATGATATGGCTTTTTGTTCAAAAAAGAGCACAAGACTTTAAGAATAGGCGTTCTGTTTGTGCTGGGTATTTAGAGAAACGTGTGCACTTTGCTCACGCGATCAGCTGGTGTTTGTTTCCCCCATTTGTTAGGACTTTTGCACAGAAAAGCAGACGACTGATGCTAATGACTGATATAAGCTGTGTACAGAGCTAAAGAAATTAAAACAAACAAACAAAAAAAAACCCCAAAAAATAAATAAAAAAGATTGAAATAAAAAACGAAAGGACAGACAGACAGACAGACAGACAGACAGATGACAAAAAAAAGAAAGAAAAAAAGAAAGATAAATGCAGCCTCAACAGCGCACAAGCCAGTATTTGTGCCGGTCCCAAGCCCGGGTAAATGCAGAGGGTAGTGTCAGGAAGGGCATCCAACATAAAATCAAATGGATCAAAGGAGCTGATAGAGCTGGACGATATAGGATTTTTACATTTCACAATATATATTTTTTATATATATTGTGAAATGATACAATTTCACCCCCCCCCCCCCCAAAAAAAAAAATAAAAATAAAAAAATAAAGACTTGCTGCCCCCCCTGATATTCTAGTGGGGCTGGCTGAATCCGGCCCTGATCGGAGAAGTCTTAACCGTCATCGGAATGACACCTCATGCACACTGGTTACAGCTCTTCTTCACTTGAGCAGACTTATCATAGTTTGTGTTAATTTTTTTTTTTTTTTTTGAAAAATATTTGGGGTTTTGAGAGGTAATCAAGAACCATCACATCCAACGGGAACGTCCAATATTTATCATAGAATTATCTTCAACCTGACGTTTCAACATGGAACACATACAACATAACATGACGCACTGATGATAATAAGAATGATATATACACAAACAGCAGTTTTAAAGGTTACATCTCAAAGTAAACCAGTATAGGCAATAGCCAAGTCTCCATCATGCATTTGTTTTTGTCAACACTTCATTGTTTTTTTTTTTTTGTTTTTTTTTCACAATGTGTATCAGTGATGTTAGCATTTTGTTTTAGCTTTGATAACTCAAACAATCAACAATCAATAGACAATATAGTGTGTGTGTGTGTGTGTGTGTGTGCGTGTGTGTGTGTGTGTGTGTGTGTGTGTGTGTGTGTGTGTGTGCGTGTGTGTGTGTGTGTGTGTGTGTGTGTGTGGTTTTTCATTTTCTCAGTGTGGACATCCTTTATCCACATGTGTGCATCCACTTGACAACAATATATCTAATGCAAATGAGTATGCATATACTTGTCTCTTCATGTTCAGTCTTTGTGTCTTTGTGCATTTCTTAGAGTGGGTATGTCCTCTGCACACTTATTTTCCATCTATGTGCAAAGACTGCTGTCCGTAGTCTCTGAAATGGTTTGATCTCTTCTAGTTTCTTTTCTCATTGTCCATTCTTTTTCACATGGACCATAAGTTCTTCTAGAAGACGCAGTCACTGGTGTTGTTCGAGTCTGTGCCTCTTCATCAGCTCTATCCATCCCATGGTGGGTCTCAGGGTTTCTAGATCTTTTAGGCCTGGAGTTCTGGATCTTGCAGGTCTGGAAATCTCTTTATTCTGTTCTTTTTCTTGAGAGAATCCCCTGGCTCCACTGGTTATACTTCCTTCTCGTCCTTCAAACGACCATGTCATCTTTCTCCAGGAGGTTACATGTTTCAGGCAAACATCTCAATGCTTATATCTGAAACAATGACCAAAAGAAGAGGTTGCCCCCCCCCTTTCCCCCACAATCATCTTTTCACATTTAAACATCAAAGTCACAGAAGTTTAATCTCAAAACATCAAACATCGGTAATGTTTTAAAAATATATATTTCTAAACATAATGCCATTAAAACATTTGTTATAAATTACAACTACAGCTATGCAAATAAAACATGTTTCATAAATCATAAAGAATCACCCCCCTTTTGATAGTAAACCCTTTTCTAAAACGTGTTACTATCATAAACCTAATTCGAATTTGCTTCAGCATCTGCTTGTGACTGAGCTACAGTCCTGTTGCTCATGCGGTGATACATTGGACAAGGTGTGAATCCCTACTTTATTTCCTTTCAACAGCGCCAACTGGGTTTCTAAATTGCCTATTTTCTTAAGCAAACCATGGTAGCCCATCTTTTTTTTGTGTGACAAGTGACACCTTCTTGCCTTGTGCCCCATCAGTCCACAAGCAAAACAAACAACTTCCTGATCTTCCTTTCTTTTCTCCTGACAGACAAAGCTTTGCAGAGGTCTCTCATTGTCTTGACAATGTCTAGCAATGTGACCAGCTTTTCCACATGCATAGCAAATAATAACACCTTCTGAATTTCTTCTTGCAAATCTCTTTGGTCTATGAAGGAAACCATTAGACCATGTAGTATAACATTCTCTCCTGCCAACGGCAGCAACTGGATGTCTAGATTTGACAGTTTTCATTTGACTATTTGCATTAGCATTATTGTTGTAAAACTGTGTCATTTTACCAATAATGTCACTGTATTCAGAGAGTGGAGTCACAAGCATTGTCACAGCAGACCGGGTGAGTGGGTCACATTTGTTAATCAAGGCAGTCTTGAAACTGACATCATCCTCAGTAATATCAGGATTGCCACTGAAAGTTTTAAACATCTCCAATAATCGTTCTGAAAAAGCTGCTGGATGCTCCCCTTTCCTCATGCGCACCTCAGATATTCTATCCCAATTAACTGACATCATACCTAAGACTTCAAGCAGTGCCTTTTTCCTCTCTGACTTATTAGCATTTCTGTCCTTTACGTTCTGAGTTAAGGCTCCAGACAAAGTGTCAGGCAAGCACAATCTTAACACAATGCACACCTCACCGTCTGTTAAATTGTACACTTGAGCATATTCTTTCAAGTTTTTCAGAAAATCTAATGGATCTTGTTTGGCAGGATCAAATTTACCAATATTCTTGATCATAGTTTCTAGTTCAGTTGGATTAAACCCTCGGACTATGGTAGAGGTCATTGGTTCTTCTCTTCCTTCACTAGCACGCATAGTCGTCGTAGTATGTACTGGTGCAATGGGAAATCTGACTGTACAGTCTGAGTATTGGTTACTGAATGACTGAGAATCTTTTTCCCAACCCTCAGCTCTATCTTCCTGCAAATCGTCTTGGTTACGGATGTAACCCTCGTTCCCTGAGTAGGGAACGGAGACGTTACGTCAGAAGTGACGGAGATTGGGGGGTTTCGCATAGAAAGCCAATCCTCTTCGAGTATTTAAAAACGAGCCAATGGCATGCAATGCATTGGGGCTGCGGAAATTTGCATAGCGTACTCCGCCCTACTCCGTGAGTATAAAAGGAGGAAGTGAACGCAACCGCAGTATGTCTTCGCTGAGGAGCCAAGACTGAACTCGGCGTCTACCCAGCGATACAGCAGAAGTGGCAGGGAGACGTAACGTCTCCGTTCCCTACTCAGGGAACGAGGGTTACATCCGTAACCGAGACGTTCCCTTTCGTAGTCACTTCGAGTTACGTCAGAAGTGACGGGGATTGGGGGTCTGTGCCATCACGCCATCTTCAAGCTGTCTACCAGTGCCCTGCGAAAGTCTGGACCCCTCCTCTTTTTTTTTTTTAAAGGATCCCACTTTGACACCGGATTACCAAGGTACACTGGGAAACACATCCCGGGAGGGACATGCTACCAGATGCCTACCGAAGGGAGGACTTACAAATACGCATATGGCCACTTAGGAACGCATATGGAAACACTGGAGCACCAACCGCAGGTGGCTACTAAAATATTAACTCCAGGGGTGGCAGATGGCTTGCCAAGGGAAGACACATGCTCAGAGAGGCTTACAGTGGATAATACACATGGGACGGTTACCATGGGGAACCGTGCACACGGAGGCACCTAGCCAGCATCCAGAGCAACAGCAGTGGTGCCCGCATCGTCGGTGCTGGAGGACTCAAGGCTTCAATGGAAGAACTGAGGAGATATCGCACTTACCCAGTCCGAGGAGTGGAATGGCGAGCAAGCGAAGACACCTAAGCGGGTCCAGTACTGGCGGAGCGAGTACGTGAGAGGACACCGGCTCAATTCGCAGATTATAGAATCTGGCGAAGGTGTTGGGTGTCACCCAGCCTGCAGCTCTGCAGATGTCTGTTAGCGAGGCGCCGTGCGCTAGAGCCCAAGAGGAGGCCACACTCCGAGTGGAATGGGCCGTCACACCAAGGGGGCACGGACGGCCTTGCTGCTGGTAAGACAAAGCAATGGCGTCCACTATCCAGTGGGACAGCCGCTGCTTTGAGAGAGCCCTTCCCTTCTGGCTCCCCCCATGACAGACAAGAGCTGGTCTGAGGTCCTGAACACCGCGTTCTGTCGACATAGGTGCGGAGAGCACGTACCGGACAGAGCAGTGCCAAGGCTGGGTCTGCCTCCTCCAGGGGCAGCGCTTGCAGGTTCACCACCAGGTCCCGGAAGGGAGTGGTAGGAACCTTGGGCATAATCCAGGCCGGGATCTCAGGAATACGTGAGAGTAAGCCGACCCGAACTCCAGGCACACTTTGTCAATGGAGAGTGCGTGCAGGTCCCTTACTCTCCTGATGGAGACCAACGCAATCAGGAGTGCTGTCTACATAGGACAGGGCAAAAGCTCTACCGACTGCAAAGGCTCCAGGGGAGGCCTCTGCAGAGTACTTAGATCTACTGAGAGGTCCCCAGAGGGCACGAGGGGAGGGAGGCAGATTTAGCCCCCTCGCTCCCCTCAGGAACCTGATGACCAGGTCATGCTTCCCATAGACTTACCTTTCACTGCATCATGCGATGCGGCAATGGCCGCGACATAAACCCAAAGGGTGGAGGGCGACAGCCTACGCTCCAACCCCTCTTGCAGGAAGGAAAGCATGACTCCGATCGAACACCTCCGGGGGTCTTCTCCACGAGAAGAGCACCAGCTGACGAAGAGGTACCACTTCAACGCATACAGGTGTCTCGTGGACGACGCTCTAGCGGAAGTGATGGTTGCCGCCACCGCAGGTGGCAACGAACTCAAACCTGCCCCGTCCCGTCCCGGAGCCACATGTGTAGCCTCCAGGATCAGGACGAGGGTGCCACGGAGTGCCCCGTCTCTGAGTGAGTAGATCTTGTCTCAGAGGAATAGGCCAAGGAGGTGCTGTCGCGAGGAGCATGAGTTCGGAGAACCACGTCTTGGTGGGCCAATAGGGGACTACCAGCAAGACCTGCTCCTCGGCCTCCTTGATCTTGCACAACACCCGTGCAAGAAGGCTCACTGGGGGAAACGCATACTTGCGTGGGCCCCGCGGCCAGCTGTGCGCCAGTGCATCTGTGCCGAGCGAACCGTCGGTCAGGAATAAAACTGGGCGCAGTGGGATGAGTCCCGAGAGGCGAACGGATCTCTCTGTGCCTCCCCGAACTGGTCCCAAATCAGCTGGACCGACTGGGGATGGAGTCGCCATTCGCCGGGGATAAGACGGACCCGTGACAGTTCGTCGGCTGCCAGGTTTCGGTCTCCAGGAATGTATACTGCACGAAGGGACCTCAGGTGCTTCTGACTCCATAATAAGAGGTGGCGGGCGAGCTGCGACAACCGGCGTGAGCGTAGACCCCCCTGGTGGTTGATGTACGCTACTGCCGTAGTGTTGTCTGAACGGACAAGCACATGCTGGCCCGAGAGTAACGCTCGGAAGCGGTGCTGGGCGAGCCGTACTGCCAGCAGCTCGAGGCAATTGATGTGCATGAGGCGCTGGGTTCCTGTCCAGGAACCGGCGGCTGCATGCCCATTGCACATGGCACCCCAACCCGTGGTAGACGCATCCGTGGAGACAATGAGATGCCTGGAAACTCGCTGAATAGGGACGCCGGTCCGTAAGAAGCCGAGGTTCAACCACGGAAAGAAGGTTCGGCGGCATGCTGGAGTCACTGGAACTCGGAGCGAACCGCGATGCCACGCCCACCTCGGGACTCGATCGCGAAGCCACAGCTGAAGCGGTCTCATATGAAGCAAACCGAGAGGCGTAACCGCGGTGAGCATTTTGAACGGCAGTCGAAGGAGAGTACGGCTCAAAAATGCGCAGATCCAGGATTGGCCGTAACCCACCGGTCTTCTGGGGACAGTGAAGTATGGGCTGTAGACCCGGGCCTCACCTCGGCTGGAGGGACCGTCTCGATTGCACCCTTCGCCAGCAGGGTGCAATCTCCGCTCTCGTGACCGGGGCATAGCCACCGACCACCGTGGAGCGAACTCCCCTAAAGCGGGGAGGAGACCTCGCGAACTGAGTCGCGTAGCCGAATCTGATCGCTCTGATGACGCAGCGGGACAGGCCGGGGAGCTCTAGCTCCCAGAGGGGCAGCGGTACAGGGAGACCGGCATGCGCACAGTAGTTACCCTGTGCGGATGCACAGTCGATCCCCGTTCCCCGACAGAAGAGACCAGGGAAGGCAGAGCGTTCCACGGGGGTCTGTTCTGCCGGGGGTCTGGCGATAGAGGGGGAGGGGAGTGGTGTAGTCGGGGGACGGCACACGCTCCCATCCGCACCCTCAGAGACAGAGAGGAATGAACGGGGCGACGCACTGGACGTCGTGCGCGCTCATTCCAGTCTGTGTGCTCAATGACAGTGTCAGCTTTTCCTCAACCAGCTCAAGGAGCTAGCTAGAACAAAAGATTCTCCACCGGCCCTCCACCGGGGAAGGAGGGGCCCTGCTACCGCCTCCTGAGAAAAACCATGACACTATCACTGAGCGGCCCGCCTCAGGAACATCGCTGCGCCTGGCGTTTAGCGGGGCACACGGCCTGAGGGGGGGGGACGCTTACCTGTGGCCTCCTCTGGAGACGCGAACCGGCTGAAGGCTGCTGCTGGGGCCGCGTGGGAGGGAAGGGAGCCGCAGGGGGCCGTCCTCGGCGGCGAGCTGGCGGAGGCGTCTGAGCCGACGGCTGGTTGGAGGCAGCAGCTGGCCGTCGGGGCAGAGAAACCGCCTTCGTCTGCTCCTAGGCGGTCGAGAAGTGCTGGGCAAAGTCCTGGACCGCACCGCCGAACATTTGGATGATGCTCCTGGACCACAGCGGTGGGCATCACCTGACCAAGGGAGCGAGCGACCGCCTCCGTAACCCGTTTAAGGGCAAGGTAGGCGGCAGGCTCGCAGCTCGCTTGGTCCGTCCCCTCATCGTGCACATTCCTGAGCAGCTAGCTTTGTAGGTGCTCATCATATGCAGGGCGGAGGCTGCCTGTCCCACCGCTCTACAGAATCGCGCCGCCATTGACGACGAGAACCCATAGGCTTTGGAGGGGCATCTGAGAGCAACCGCCGGTGGACCGGGGGAGCCCCAGCGTACCCACAGACAGCCGCATCGCCGAGGGGAGGAAGGGCGGGGAACTGAAGCACGCTCTCTTTTTTTTTTTTTTTTTTTTTTTTTAGTGCGTGTCAGTTCCGCATGCAACTCGGGGAAAAAAAGGAAATTGGGGTTGGCCGTGGCCGTAAGGCGGCAGCGTTACCCAAAAACCAATTATCCAGCCGCGAGAGATCGGGAAAGGGCGGAGTTCCACCCCCACCCGATGCTCACGGAGGCCCGAGATAGCACGGCCATCATCGCGGGATCAGACACGGCGACGCCTACGCTCCCGAGGGAGGCAACGTGGCCGCATCCTCACTTCCCGAGGAGTCAAGCCCGCCTTGTGATGCTGCGATCGTCATCGCATCACTCTCTGGAGTGCCGAGCGAAACAGACGGTACCTCAGAGAGGCAGACGTCTGAAGCGATACAGCGCTCACTGGCTCTAACACTGAGCGGTGGGTGTGACCCGAGGAACTAACGTCGGGGTTTTTTGTCACACATTCACCGTCATATCACCCTATCCGCGAGTCGAAGAGCTTCTATTTTAAGAAGCAAAACGAGTAACGGACACGGGGACTCTCACTATCAGATCATTGAGTCTCAATCACAGTGTAGAGATGCTCATGTTCCCATTCAGAAGGAACATGAGACATCCGCGAACGCTGCTCTGCACGCTGAAGCCCAGGCACACACAGAGCAGCGATCGCGACCATCAGAAAATGACATGAGACGAACGCACCCAGAAGAACACGGGCGAGTCGTCTTTAAAAAGACGTGCCGCGTGCAGCTCTTTCACTTAGAGAGGAGGAAATTCACTCTTTCAGCGCTGAGGCGACCAGGGAGAAGCGCAAAGTCTGGCAGACCACTGCTCAGATCGCAGGCAATTCAGAGTCTCGCTGGGTACCGCCGTCACACCAACACTGAAGAGGACGCTCGTCTCGAAGAGTCTTGAACAGAGAGAATGGCTTTCAGGAGTGAAGAGTTCTCTTGGCTCCGAAGCGAAAACATACTGTGGTTGCGTTCACTTCCTCCTTTTATACTCACGGAGTAGGGCGGAGTACGCTATGCAAATTTCCGCAGCCCCAATGCATTGCATGCCATTGGCTCGTTTTTAAATACTTGAAGAGGATTGGCTTTCTATGCGAAACCCCCCAATCTCCGTCACTTCTGACGTAACTCGAAGTGACTACGAAAGGGAACTGGCATTTCTGGAACTGGGTTATACAATCTGACACCTAACAATGTCTTACTATGGTTTTTCTCAGTTGTGTCACTCTTTATCACAAACTGACAAGCCGCCTTTGCTTCCGCCAAATTTTTGGACAATGTTTCCACAGATGATTTAAGCATGCTATTGTTCGTTCTAAGAAGTGCAATCTCATTCTGCATCTTGACCTTTTCTTCTTTCCATATCGTTTCACTAGCCAGGTAATTTTTGTAGAAATTACCCCAACGCTGAGTCGCTCATTTTCACCCTCTAACTCATCTACTCTCCTCCTAGTTACTTTGTATGAAGCAAAAAGCGCTTGAAGTGCATTAGCAATTTACCCATTTTTTGTTCTTAGGCATTTTGGGATCATTTTCGAACTTAGAGATTGCCCACTCATATGGTTTATCAACAACATTTTCTATTCCATCAAACAATCCCTGAGAACCATGTTTAACAATGTATTTCACAATCATTTCTTCCATTTTCAAAATGTGTTATCAGACTTTACAGTAGGCTATCTCATGATCTAATAGTTATTCGCAATGTCTGATATAATCACTACATGTTATCCAGTTCCTTTAGGATATTCGCTAGTCTAATTATTCACAGCTCGGACGCTAATGAACACACACTGACTGTAACTTCTAAACTTAATCAAAATCACTGTATTTTAAACCTTAAATTTCACTACATAAAACAGTTTAGAGAAAAAAAAATAACACTGCCACAGTACGTCGGACAAAACCACACCATGTTGGGTTTTATGTTAAACTATTTTCTTAAAACAGTTTATGCTACTTCAGGCTTAATATTTATCCAATTCAAAACACTGCTTCAGGTTCCTGTTTTAAATTTCACAGAGCTGCAGTGTTAGACTAATCTACTATACTATAAAACACAGTCGTTGTGAAATAATTCTGTGACCACACTGCGTCGGGTCTATTCAATTACTTTAGAAATTTTTTTTTCAGAATTATTGACTTCACAATCGGTTTCAAGTAGGCTGCATACACTTTTGTTTCAGATACTTTAGAAACAACTGATCTAATATAATTCTGCCACCACACTACTTCGGGTTTATTCACTTACTTTAGAATCTTAACAGAATTATGAGAGGCCAACACCAAGTTTCAGTTACTTTAGAAACTTTACACTCAAGCACTTTGTTTCAATTACTTTAGAAACAACAATTCCAACACAACTCTGCCGCCACACTGCTTCGGGCTGATTCAATTCAGTTCGTATCTTAAACAAAATCGTACAGAATAGGCTTAACAACTCCTCCTAACACGCAACAGTTGTGAAATAATTATGTGACCACACTGCGTCGGGTCTATTCAATTACTTTAGAATTTCCTCAGAATTATAACAACTTCACCAACAGTTTCAAATACGTTAGAAACATACACATTTGTTTCAGTTACTTTAGAAACAACAAATCTAATATAATTCTGCCACCACACTACTTCGGGTTGATTCAGATCCGTTAGAATCTTAAACAAAATCGTACAGAATAGGCTTAACAACTCCTCCTGCTAAGACTGAATAAACAAAATTCTCTTCTGTCCTTAAATTTTCCTTTTCTAGATTTTTTTAAACAAGGGGTTTCCTGACAAAACAGCACTTAAATGAAAGAAAACAGCTTTTTCTTACCTTTTTCCCGCTTTTTGTTGGAAACCTCCTGGAAGGGTGGCTCGCCAGTGTAAGAAAAAATGAAGTGGACCGCGAAGATCTCAAAAATGAAGTTTATTTACAGCATAGCAGTGGCAAGGCACACGAAGCACCTTGGGTTCACCGGCGTCAGAATGAACCCCGAACTCATCCCAGCGCAAACATTTTATACAGTACTACATCCATTTTCCCCCCTCAGCATGTAAATGAAGCTTTCTCTTAAATGTAAATCAAGACAATCAGATTCGTCTTCTCAATCAGCGTGGAGCTGAAACTCTGTCTTTAAATGTAAATTGAAGAGAACGATACAAGTGGTGTCTCTGTGTCTATGTCTTTGTTATTCCAAACTCTGTCTATAAATGTAAATCGAAGAGAACGATGCAAGTGTTAGAGTGATACGGTCAAATGTTTAAAGGTGATAATATCTCTCAGAAACTCCCTAATGAAGATGGTTCTTGAATACCCACTGTCTTTCCCACTCTATAGGTGATAGACATGAGTCTGTGATACGTTTAAGATTGTAAGGAATTGATTCTATGATAAATAAGCTCTTTTAAGTGAAGGAACATTTCAATATAATCTTTATTGGAGTGGAAGTTTGATCGGAGCAGACTATAATATTTCTTACATATTTCTACAGCTAGACAGGACTTAATTTTTGAAATATTACAAAGTCTTTTTAGAATCAAACAATTGAGAATCGTTATTAATTTTCTTTGGATACCAGCTCATATGGGGGTGGCAGGAAATGAAGAGGTGGATAGTTTAGCCAAACAGGCCATAAAATTCCAAGAAATTGATATTAAAATTGCATTAAGTAAGACTGAGATAAAAAGTATAATAGCAAAGGAAATTGGGAAGAAATGGCAGAAGGAATGGGATAGTGGAAATATGGGTCGGCATTTATACAAAATTCAAGGAACAGTTGGTTTAGTAAGAAGAAATTTTGGTAATAGGAGGAGGGATGTTATAATTTCAAGAACGCGTATTGGCCATTGTTTATTAAATCAAAGTATGGCCAGGATTGGGAAACACCAGACTGAATATTGTGACAAATGTAGGTCAGGAAATATGGAAACAATAGAACATATTAAAGTGTGAGGCTTATGCGAGAGAAAGATTTAAATTATTTCAAGTATTAAGAGAAATGGAAATTGAAGTTTTGTCTATCAAAGCATTATTAGGGAATGGCCCAAAGCAATTTAAAATATATGAATTATTATTTCATTTTTTAAAAGATACTCATTTAATTAATAGGATTTAGGTCATTACTACCATAACGTTATCCACACTCCAATCCAGTAGGTGGCGGGAATGCACCATTTAAGTTTGGTTTGCCAACTGCCATAAAACTTGAAAGAAGAAGAAGAAGAAAGTTATGTGGCACCCAAGGGGGTAATCCATCGACCGGAAGTTGAAGCCTCGAGGGAGCTGACATCTTGTAGCAGAACTTCACTTGCGTTAGCATTCCCATTGACTCCCATTCATTTTGCCATCACTTTGACAGCGAATAACTTTACATCTGAGACGTTTGAAGACCCCATTTGTCCTTTATTTATTTCTAAAGAAACACGACAATGTATAAATAGCTCCATTACCTTGTAGCTTATGTTATGGCCCCGTAGAAGCAGTTTTAGTGCTAGGCTAACGATTGCGTCATACCTACGTGACTCTCTGTTGCACAGTAGAGAGATTACCGTATGGACATGAGAAGAAGCTCGCGCGCAATCGGGGAAACGTGGAGGCAAAATTACAAAATAATTAATCAGAATACCTAGCAAAATTGTCTCCTTCTCCTAGCTCATGGACAGCTCCTATTCACACTCTCCGCCTCTGCATGTTTCGGAAGGGAATGATTCTGATTTCTCATGCCACAGCACTAGAAGACAGACGGGTCACTCACGTCCCACTACGTAGTCAAGCTCTGTTTGAGTCTGCACGTCAGTGACGGAAGTGCTAAAAAATCGCCAAAAACGGGCTTCAATCGTCTCAATGGAGTTCCAATGAGATCGCTCTGTATATTTCTTTTACTGTCTATGTGTGGCACTAGTCTTTTTTTTTACATGGCTGTGAAATGTGGGTGGTGTTGCACATGTGTTAATCAAAGGTGAGGTGTCAGATAAATTTGTTCGCTCGGCTTGCGCTTAACCAGGATCACAACTGTTCAGTGTTTTCAAATAATATTTATTATTTATGTTTTTGATATTTAAATACACTGTAGATTACGTAAAGATTACGTTTTTTTCCGTAGGGTATTTGTCTTTGTTTTTTGTCTAAGGTTGCGTTCTTTTGTTTGTTTTAAAGTTGGATTTCGTGGATATTCTGACACTAATGTGGTAAAACCCGAAAATGATGTTTTGCAATGTCAAATAACCCGTTAACGTTATTTAGTTACCATCTGGCATGTTAGGCATGGATGTCTTGAGTATTTTTTTACAGATATTTCGGTAACACTTTAGAATACTGTATCTTACTTACTGCATAACTAATAAGGAATTAATGAAGAACTAATAGGTAATTCTTTATTAACACTTAAGTCACTACTGTTAACTACTAAGGAAGATGTGTTAACTAATCAGTATGTAATATAATTTTATGATTGTGTTAAGTATCAGTTAGTTAATCAATAGCTAATGAATTCTGTCATACCTCCCGAAGAACTACTATTAATTATCTATTAATTAAGGTTCAAGAAAAATAACTATGAAGTAACTACTAATTAACAGTCATACACAGTATTCAGTTTGTCATTCTTCAGCACTAATAAGAAAAATAAGTGCAGACATTTACCTTAGGCTATGATTTGCAAATAAGCAAAAACATCTCATGTATATAACACCTTATTATTATACTTAGTTCTTATACATTATAAACTTCTTTTGCACCATTCAAGTTCCGGCAATATGGCGGTAGCCACATACACTGAGCCTGGGTTCTCCCAAGGTTTTTTTTCTCCATTCTGTCACCTGATGGAGTTTTGGTTCCTTGCCACTGTTGCCTTTTTCACTTCTCTTCGCCTTTGTCGCAAGTAACTGTCGTGTATTTTACAAAGATTTAGATGATTACGTTAATATATATATGCTAATATTTTTTTTATTTACAGTAAGTTTGATTTGAGTCAGAAGTATGTGTTAATTCTTTATTAATTACTAATGGGTTCCCTATATTGTCACTTTAGAATACTGTTTCAGGTTCTAAGTAATTCCTGAAGGACTATCTAATAATTATTTATTAATTACTAATAAGTTCCTTATATTTTTACTTTAGAAGACTGTTTTAGGTTATAAGTAGCCTAATTCCTAGATAATTAATTTGATAATTATTTATTAATTACTAATGGGTTCCCTGTATTGTCACTTTAGAATACTGTTCCAGGTTTTAAGTAATTCCTGAAGAACTATTTAAAAGTTATTTATTAATTACTAATAAGTTCCTTATATTTTCACTTTAGAAGACTGTTTCAGATTATAAGTAGCCTAATTCCTAGATAATTATTTGATAATTCTTTATTAATTACTAATGGGTCCCCTATATTTTCACTTTAGAATACTGTTCCAGCTTCTAAGTAATTCCTGCAGAATTATTTGATACTTATTTATTAATTACTAATAAGTTCTCTATATTTTCAGTTTCCCTCAGTCGTTGCCTCAAATACATGAATTTACTCAGTGGCATTCTATGCTGAGGAAAACAGACACACACAGTACTGTATATAAAATATACAAATAATCTGAGGTTAGTTTTGTATGACTGTTCAGTAGTTACTTCTTAGTTATTTTTCTTGAACCTTAATTAGTAGATAATTAGTAGTAGTTCTTCAGGAGGTATGACAGAATTCATTAGTTATTGATTAACTAACTGATACTTAACACAATCATAAAATTATATTACATACTGATTAGTTAACACATCTTCCTTAGTAGTTAACAGTAGTGAAGAAGTAGTTAATGAAGAATTACCTATTAGTTCGTCAATAATTCCTTATTAATTCTGCAGTAAGTAAGATACAGTATTCTAAAGTGTTACCGATATTTCTTCCCGAGTGCATCCGGTAACCAGTTGTGAGAAAGTGCAGTAGGCTAATTTTACTAACGTTAGTGTTTTTGGAGCAATTGAATGCCTTAAAAAAAAGCTACCAGAGGAATCGTCAAAAAAAGTAAAGGCCAGTTTTAAAGTTTTACAAAAATAAACCATATATTGTTCTTGAATTATTTGAAGAAAAAACGACATGCTAAAAATGGCAGCCTAATCTCAGGAGCTGCTTTGAGTACGCTCATGGCGTTTAAAAAACGCAGCGCTGCCATTGAAAACAATTGAAAACATAGGCTACGCCAAGCGCGTGTGGAAAAACGCTTTGGTGGACACACGGCCGTTTCAAGTGGGGGATGGCGCATATTTGCATTTGAATGTTGTGTTACATTCTAAAACATTTAACGTGTCACGCACACACACAACAGAGAAACATAACACACACACAGGCTACATTCTGCTCTAAAACGAATTGCCCTTGTGGGATTAATAAAGTTGATTTTATTGAATTCTTAATATTAGACTCCTTCGTGAAATTGCGATTCGATACATTCTTTTCAGTAGGCCCTAATAAATTTGTGGGGCTGTAAATTCAGTATGCTATACCAACGCTATGTATTCAATTTAAGTTCCAAGAGGTCTGATCTCTATTTTCTTCCACAGGTCCGGACAATTATAAAAAAAGTTTTTGTTATATGAATAATTCAACATGCCAGAATAAAATCCGATTTAAGAATATAATTTTTTTTTTTTTAATAAGAAGTCAATCTGTTGGATACTATTTGTTCCTTCCTTAGTGTAAAATGGAAATGCATGGTATTTTTTTATAAATATAAGCAAAAAAAACTAAATGGTGTAACAGAGTTTTAGAACTAGACAAATCTTTCTGCATTAATACCTAAAAATAAAATTTAACTACAGTAGACCATGTTTGATCGGGTTTCGAACCCATGTCACTGTAATGTTCGAACTGTAAGTTCAACCACTCGGCCACGTCATAACTCGCGGTGAAATTACCAAACTTTCTCCACTGAGTTTTCACTCAAATGAGCGAGAAAACGTTTTGTCGTTAACCTATTGTGAGTGTATACTTTACATGAAAAAAGTAGTCTACACCTTTTACAGTTTTAAAAGATGATTTTATTTTAGCTGTTATGAGAAAAATAAATTCAAGTGAGCACCGCCGCGTTCGTCGAACACTAATTTTGCCCTACAAAGGCAAAGTGCAGTAACTACGCAAACAAAGAAACGGGGAAAAAGACCTTTAAAGTTTTTATCCAAGCCAGTCAAACATGTTAGGGGCAGATTATGTGGTAATGCATCTCCGAAACGGGACATAATTTAACCCAGATATTTTTTCACAAGACAGAACACATGTCATAAAGCCCATTACAAGTCTTAACTCAGTTTTGACCAAATGTGTTGTTACTGCGCTTTGCCTTTGTGCCAGAATAAAACCCGTTATGGACGTGGCATTTGCAGTCAAAAATATAAATTCTCAGAAAAAGCATTAAGCTAATACCAATATATTGGAACATCTGTTTATCCATGCTACTCCCTTAAAGGAGTCCAGGCATTAGAAAAATATCAGTCTGTGTTTTTATATGTAATATTAAGGAAATAGACATGCATTCATGCGTGACAAAAAATCTTTAACTTAGGAGGCAATATATATATATTTTTTGTAATTCTGTGAATTACACTGCGCAAATCGAATGAGGAAGGGTTTGCTCTCCCCATAACATAAAATATTCATTTTATTTTATTTTTAGTGTTCGCATTTATGAGGAAAAAACAATGTTACAGACTTGACAGTTCTCCATTATTCGGACGTGAGCGCTCTGAAGCGGCACTAAAAGACGGATTTAAAACTTCCACAGACCTCAAACAGAAAAGCACAAAGCCTTTATTTAAAGTGAATTTCGTTTTCCTTTCGATTTGATCTTGATTTTAATCAATGTTTCATCAACCAATTGCCTGGATTTAATTCATAAGAAGTAAAAGCAAACAATTATAGATAATCACGACACGCAGGCGCCGGTGCGGAGCGCGTCTCATAAATATAAACTCAGCGTATAGCCTAAGTATAGCCTACTCCACAGACCTGAAACGTATATCTATATTGAAATGTCAACTTGTAAACAGAACAATTCAAAATGAAACTATACCAAAAAAGATTGATTCAGGCTTCTCATTCCTCAATAGCATCATTGAAAGCACCCAATTTATTTTCACTGACTGCGAGATAGGCCTATTTTAACTTTTGATTAATAAAATGTTCTGCTATAAACGTTTAGATTATATTTAAAGCAATATTCTATTTAAAATGTAGGCTATTTTTATATAATTAGCCTACGTTTTTCTTTCGCTAAATGTCCCTTTGCGCCACCTTGTGGACATTTTGGCGGTAAACGACATTCTGGTTGATCACCAACTGTACCAACCTGGCAGCAAGATTTGTAAAGTGCATGCTCTCTCCCGTCTTCATCATTCTTCAGCCGAAGATGCTCTACCTGAACCTATTCTCCCTCCAGCCATGATCGTCAGCCCGATCATCTGAGACATCGATGAGCAGATTTCCCAGGAGAACTTTCGTCATCCCCTCCGGGGGTATTCAAATTAATTAACCAATCAGGTAATACCCTTGATCAGCTCTACCAAACGTGGATGATTTTGAACACCCCTAGAAGACTCCCGGAGGGCGAGCTCATGCCACTTCCAATCCCACAACGACCGTGGTCCCACATTGGATTTGATTTCATAAAAGACCTTCCCAGATCCAGTAACCACACTTGTGTCCTCGTCATTGTGGATCGCTTTTTCGAAGGCTTGCAAGCTGATCCCATTGCCTGGACTTCCAACCATGTTTGTGGGCACAGAGGCCCTCTTCAATTATGTCTTTTGAAACTTCAGCATTCCCGAGGACATAGTGTCGGACAGAGGTCCACAGTTCATTTCAAGGGTTTGGCAAGCCTTCAGTTCAGATCAGTCAAGTTCAGACTCCTCTGGGTTACTGTCAGGCTATCTTCTGGATACCACCCTCAGACAAATGGCCAGACTGAGCGTAAGATCCAGGAGATTGGACCTATTGCCACCAGCACCAGGACAGCTGGAGCCAGTTCCTTCCCTAGGCAGAGTACGCCCAGAATTCCCTTCGGCAGTCCACCACTGGGCTCACCCCCTTTCAATATCTATCAACCTCCACTCTTCCCTTGGTCAGGTGAGCCCTTGAAGGTTTTAGCTGTCGACTACTGGTTCCATCACAGCGAGAGGGTATGGGACTCTGCTCACGTGCAACTCCAACAGGCAGTGCCACAAGAACCAAGCAAATCGTCGTCAAGCTGAACCTCCGCCTGCCCTGCTGTAACTTGTGTCCTTGATACATTGGTCCTTTCACCATGCAGAGGCAGCTAAACGCAGTCACATACAGGGATGTTCTTACTACAGGAATTCACCATCTTTCCATGTTTCACTGTTGAAGCCCTTCATTGAACCTGTCACTTCTCCTCCCACAGAAACAGTCTCTGGTGACATACCTCCTCCTCCGGTACCAGTCGAACAAGAACCATCTATCGTCCGCACCATCATGGACTCGCACAGACGAAGTCCTCGTTTGGAATACCTTGTCGACTGGGAGGATAATGGTCCAGAGGAACAGTCGTGGGTTCCTTGCGATGACATCCTAGATCCAGCTCTCCTCACTCAGTTTCACGCCGACCATCCTGATCGCCCTGCTCCCAGGAGTCGTGGTAGGCCTCAGGCGTCAAGAGCCTCCTCGGATGAGGAGGGTACTCTCAGGTTTCCACCAGATTCACTAACTCCTCCCACTCATTCACTCTCTTCATTCTAATAATCATCACCTGCACCTCATCAGTTCACCTCCATTTATATTCGACCAGAGAATGTCTAATTGAAGAGAATAGGCACTGGCTGGTTACTTCCGGGTTCTGGACTGGCTGCAGTAATGGTCTCTGTCCATGCGGGGGCGCTCGCCGTCGAGTGCAGAATGAATGGGAGTCAATGGGGTTTCACCCCAAAAAATCCACGTTTCTCAGGATGTAATTTTTTGTCAAGTAATTTGAAAGTTGAATTCAAAAGGGAGGGCTAAGAAAATACACTCAGCTGAAAATTGCATTTTTAAGTTCACTTATCTGTTCTAAAAATCCGTTCAAAAATGTGATGACGTCACACAATAGCAGAATGCTAGCGTGTTCCGGCCAACACTGGCCTAACCTGTAAGAAATCAAAAGGACATAAGTACTCGTTCATTCGACTTTTGGCCTATAACCTATATTGAACTTGCGGAATCAACAATAAAATCTATTTTGATTTAACGACAAGCAGGTGAAAGAGACACATTTAGCCGTTTAGCCCCATAGACTCCCATTCATTCTGCGCTCGCCCGCGATCACCTCCAGTGGAATTCTAATGGAACTGCAACCAAGATGATACACAACGGGGCTAATAGAAAGTGCCAAGGCTCTCCGTTAGACGGGCTCTGATTCGACTCCTCTTCACACACTCATTGTCTCGTCTCTACATGACCCACAGACTCTCATGCTACTTTCCTGAGTTCCATCTGCCGATCACCATCAAGCTTCACACAGAAATCCAGTCTTCAGTCTTCGGTCATCAGTCCATTCCCAGAGACTCTCCTTCAGCACCTGCAACAGAGATTGTTTATTCATTCAGCTAAGTTCCATTTTGATTACCACCTTCTTGTATGGTAATATCTCACCATATCTCCATCTGGTTCTGCAATCCTGTAAATAAACTCTATTTTACTTACCACCTGTCTGAATCCTGTTCCATCCGTGACACATATAGATATTTTTATTATTACCATAATTTTTCGATATTTTGGGTAATTCTGTTGCAATAGCTTGCACATAACAAAGGGAGGCTTTTTTGAAACTCTGAACTCAATTTACAAAAAAGACAAGTGTTAATAAAATAAGAACAAATAAATTGCAAATTATATCATAAAATACAATAGAATGAAATGAACTTGGCTTAGTGTTTTTCAGTTGGGTCAAATAGTATTACTATAGAAATTAATTAAAGTAATCAAACGTAAAATAACACTGGATAGTCTTCATTGTAAAAATTAAATAGGTTAATGCTTACAGTTAGTTACAAAAATTATTCAGTCAAGAGCAGTGAGTGATTTTATTGTTCTTTGATTTACATGATAACAGTATATTAGGCTGCTGTCACTTTAAGAGGTGCACAGATCTTTCATTCTCAATGCTTACAGCAGACCTCATTCCTGTGTACCTGAATACTCACCAAGACAGGCATTTTGATTATATGTTGTGTGTATTTGACCATTTAAGTGCAATAAACCATGAAAAAGAACTCCAGAGGACTGTTTGAGAGGCATCTTTATGTGTGCTCCACTTATAATAATGCTCTTGGGGTTTTTTTTAATGCAAAGAATTTGTATCATTGGAGGCTGAAATATCCATTGAAATTATTTGCATAATTGTGTAGGTCTGAAATTATTTGCATAATTTTGCATCAAGATCAAATCAAGATGTTAGGTCTGGAAACTCATCATTGACAGGGCTCAATCCAAGGGGCGGGATAACCGGCTGTCTTTCAAATTCTCTCTGCACGCAATTGGATAGCGCTAAAGCCAATCAGAGCAATGAAGAAGGTGACGTACTCAGCGGAGCAAGTTGATAATATATTAAACTTTTACCGTATCCAGTCCAGCTGTCAACATTGAACATTGAAAATAAGGGAGATTTCCCGGAATCCATCCCAAAATAATGGATTTTTTTTGTTTGTTTTTTACACGACCCACAAACTTTAAAAATAAAACACTAATCATTAAAAGTCTAAAGAGTTTATAACTAGCCTACATATGTGTGAGAGAGAAAGAGACAGTATGTGTGTGTGTGTGTGTGTGTGTGTATGAGAGAGAAAGAGACAGTGTGTCATTAAAAAAAATAATATCATAGAGAATGTTTAAATGCTAATTTCAGCTTACGAGGGAAACGGAGGCAGAGTGCTTCGGAGCGCTGGGGATGATTCGGGAGAGGTCCGTGCACCTTACCGATCAGAGCGCGCGCTGACACGGAGTAAAGCCTTTATACTCGACGCCATAGCACGAGCGAGCCATGACAAGTTGATCGTTTCCGTTTCGCCACAGCTTTTTTATAACAGCGCGCGCGGCGCCGGCCGCATCCGAGGATGAACGACTTAAAACCAAAAATGCGCGAGCTTGCTCTGACCGTCGCAACTCTTTCGTCATTATGTTAAGCCTGCCCGCCGACTCTATACACGATGTGATTGGCCCTACCAGAGTTGGGGTTTTCCAGCTAAAACGTCTATGGAGAGTTGCTAGACCACACTTTGCTGCAAAATAATTTTTGCTGCCGCTAGGGTGCGTCTAGATTTCTAGGCTAATTATTTAGATCAGTGGTGAACTTTTGGTATGAGTGTAAAACCTGCGGCTCTTAAAGGTGCTCTAAAGCGATGTTATGACGTCACTTCTTGTTGAAGTATTGTCAAACAAAACGGAGGCTATATAGCTAGACCCTCCCTGTACGTCATCCACGCACTAACCCCCCAAACCCCACCCCCAAATCCTTCTTGTCGGTTATTGGCTTTAACGGTTTGTTATGTTTCGTGGTGCGGGTTAGCCCAGTTTGTTTTTGTTGCCGTTTGTGGAGCCTGGGGTGTCTGCAGAGGCCTTCATTTTTTTACAGTGTGTTCAGGGGACAGGCAGCTATAGCGGACAGTGAGGAGATGTTTGCTGTATGTGAAAAAAAAAAATGTTTGGCCTAAAAAACGCTTGACATCGCTTAGAGCAACTTTAAAGATATTATTCAAAAAAGGATATTAAGTTAAAAGAATGTCCCCATGTTTTTCAAGAAAATGCTTGGAGACACATTGAAAAAACAACATTTGTTGTTGTTTCTTTTATCCAGTCTATGCAGTATTTAAATCTTGTAAATAGTTAGTAAATATCTTTATTTGTAGACCCTTTAAACAAATGTAAATGTACATACATAATTGTGTTTTTTTTTGTTTAGGTAACAAATCAATTATTCTTGTAAATTGTATTTGTATGTAATATTACATTAGAAAATGTTACCTTTTAAATAAGGTATTCCCCTAAATATTACTAACCTACATATTACCCTATAAAAGCAAAAGACATTGGTACACTCTAAAAAATGGTGGGTTGTTTTAACCCAAATTTGGGTCAAATATGGACAAACCCAGCCTTAGGGTTAATTTTTTTAATTACATTTTTAACCACACGTTTGGGTTTGTCCATATTTGAGCCAAAATTGGGTTAAACCAACCCAACATTTTTTGTGAGTGTAGAGTACAGTTTAAAGATGTGAATAGTCAAAGCTGCTCTCAGCATGTTATTTATTAAAACATTAGAATCTATGGGCTAAAAGAATACAGAGTAGCTGCAATACTCATATGGTTTGGTATCTGTTTCTATTTTGTTTCTGCAAAACCTTGTGATTTCTTTTGTGCTGTTATCAGGCTTCCTTGTCCATAATATTCCCACACCTCTCTTTCATGACCTTCCAGAAATTACTCTATGTGAGGAAGCAATATTTCAGTTCCTTGCATCACCTCCTTTGGCCTCTTTCCCTGTGGAGCGTCTTTCTGAGAGCCTTCCAGGACGCAAAGTGGACTGGAAGAGTGTTGAAAGGCTGAAGAAAAGCTGCAGTCCTCAGCAGCAGGCATTACATCTGCTCCGTCTTTGGAGAGAACAAAATAAGGACCAAGATAAACTCCTCAGCATTATCCAAGGTCAGTTTGTCTATATACATAGCAGAGACTTGGGGATTAAAAAAACAGAACTGAATTTAGCAAATTTAGAGCCTTTCAGTGTTAGACCATAAGTGGTCATCAGCATCGTTAGCATGCACACAAGTGGGAAAGTACAAGCATTAGCTATCCTAAAGGCTATTTTTGTCTTATGTTGTGGTAATATGGTTTACAGGTAATCCTAGTTCAAGAGATTTAAGTCATTGACACCCATGAAACTTCAGTCGAAAAAAGGTCAAACAATTACTGTAAATGTAAATCTCCTACTAATCAACACTTATCATGTTTTGAGTTCAAATCTTATCATTGAGGTATCAGCATGAATATAAAATCGAATGTCTTCCAGAAAGTTTTGTATTTTTAATAAAAAGGAAAAAACACCAGATTTTTACAATTGTCTAATGTAATGTTACAATAATAATTGCTTTGTTACCTAAACAAAAAAAGTTTCTACAATAAAACATGGTTTTATTGCACCTCCAACGACACATTTGCATTTGGAAAAAAATTGAATGGACTTTATGTACAGACATATGGATAATAATACATATCCCTAGTTTAAAGCTGCAGTAGGGAGTTTTGAGAAAATGTTGACTTAGCCTGAAAATTTGAACAAGCACAACTTACAGGTCCCACCCCCTTGCTGTCTGCTGCGCTCCAGCCCTCCCCCACAGCTCCTCCCCCACAGCGGAGCCTGTCGGGAACGCGCAGGCTAGTAAGCAGGGACACCAATGACGGCGGATAATATGTTATATGGCACATTCACTAGTAGGGACAAAACATCAACAATATGCTTTACATTGACTAAGGCCTGCTCATACTTGGACTACAAACTTGGTCCTCAAATCATTACGTATTTGCAATACATGTAATGGAAATTTATAACGTTGCACCCTTTCTATAAGTTATAAATAGCTAGTAAGATAATATAACAATAACGTAACTTATGTAATATAATTCAAGTAATTATTCTAGCGATATGTACGCCTAATGCTAGATAAGGTTTGCTAGTAGGCCTACATTTGTAACGAGTTCAGTAGTTTTGGGAAAAAGGAGCCGGGAACCAAGTTTAAATATAGCTGCGAGCAGCGATTGCGGGCCCAAGCCGGTGGCACCGCAACCCCGATGCCTTTAGGGTTATTCTGTATGACGTGCAAAAACGTAACCCCCACTTTGACTGTCGAAAAGAAGTGTATTGTAGAGCTTGCATCAATGCGGACTCGATGCGCTGTGCGCTGTAACTCCATGTGGCTTTAAGCGCATCATTCTCCACTCGGGATGCGCTTAAGCGTTTTGTGCCACACTGTACTGAGCCTTTCATATCATAATGCAATGACAGATTATTAATTGCCTTTCTTGTTCTGTTCTATCTATTATATGTTGATAAAAGATAGGACAGAGCACTAAAAACCTCAAACAAAGCACTAAAAACTTAAAGGGTTAGTTCACCCAAAAATGAAAATTAAGTCATTAATTACTCATCCCCATGCTGTACCAACCCCGTAAGACCTTCGTTCGTCTTCGGAACACAAATGAAGATATTTTTGATTAAATTTGAGAGCTGTATAACTACCACATTGGCTCCTAAAGGACTGCCTCTTGACGGCCCAGAAAGTCAATGAAGAAAATGTTTAAATATCCCAAGTGACTACCGTGGCTCAACTATATGTTTATCAAGCGACGCGAATACTTTTTGTGCGAAAAAACAAACAAAAATAACGAGTTTATTCGACTATTTCTTTTCTTCCTTGTAGGCCAGAACGAGACTTCCTTAGATTTCCACGACGCATGCGCGAGATTTGCGATCTGCTCACATCAGCTTACACCACTTCAGATCGCAATTCTCGCGCATGCGTCGTGGAAATCTAAGGAAGTCTCGTTCTGGCCTACAAGGAAGAAAAGAAATAGTCGAATAAACTCGTTATTTTTGTTTGTTTTTTCGCACAAAAAGTATTCGCGTCGCTTGATAAACATATAGTTGAGCCACGGTAGTCACTTGGGATATTTAAACATTTTCTTCATTGACTTTCTGGGCCGTCAAGAGGCAGTCCTTTAGGAGCCAATGTGGTAGTTATACAGCTCTCAAATTTAATCAAAAATATCTTTATTTGTGTTCCGAAGACGAACGAAGGTCTTACGGGGTTGGTACAGCATGGGGGTGAGTAATTAATGACTTAATTTTCATTTTTGGGTGAACTAACCCTTTAAGCTGTTTGCTGTGTAGTCTGAGAATGAGCTGTTTGATTTGCACCCTCTTCCTATTCACTGTCCTCCATAAAAACCAGCTATTCAGGTCCATGTTGTTCTGTTGCTGCCTCATTTAACATCTCGGCTATACATTTAAAACATGTTGTCTCAATTTTATAGCAGCCATGGCTCTATCTAAAATAATTTATCTTTTTGATTTTTGTTATCTTGTTTTTCATGAATATATTTTACAACAATACAAAGAGCAATGTGTATTTACCACTAATATAGTTTGTAATGGCTTTTTTTGTCATAGATTATAATCATATATTTTTTTGGATTTGTTATTTATCTTTATAATGAAGTTGTCTGTATTAAGTAGATTGTGTTTAACACACACAAGAGTGATTTATCAGTTCAACACATAGGTATAGAAATTCTACTTTAGCTAAAAAAAACTGCACTTTATACACACACACACACACACACATACATAAATACATGTAAATAAAAATACAAAAAGAAACATCAAATGTGTTTTTAGTCAGAGTATTATTTTATACAGAAACAAATATTTGTAATTCAGAAAAGAATGAAGTTAGTGTTTTAAAATCTTAAGGAAAACAAATATATTGAAATATAGCACAAGAATTTTAAATTCATTCAGCTTCAATTACAAATACAATACAAATACAAACTATACATTTAAAAGATGGGGGTTATATGCCTATTTTGTCATTTAAAAAAAATACAAAATTGTTATGCAAAAAGACAAGGACTTAGAGACAAGGACTTATGGGAAAAATCGCAAACAGCCACACTGTGTGGCACACACATACATAAACACAGACAACAGCCCTCCCCTCCCCACACACACACACACACACACACAAACACAGACAACAGCCCTCCCCTCCCCACACAGACACACACACCCACACAGAGAGAGAGAGAGAGAGAGAGAGAGAGAGAGAGAGAGAGAGAAAGAGAGTGAATCGCAGGGGAAATAAATCCATTCAAACTACAGTATCTGACTTTCTGTTGCTCAGAGCGAATGACTTTAAATTGGAAAGTTGATCGGCTTGACGAGAACAATATACGTGGAAAGTTTTGTAACTGTAGGTAAAATGAGCAAAGTTATAACACACTTTATGTGTCCTTTTTTAGTCATAAAATTCATTTCCTCGTCACGGCCAGACCGTTCGAGATATCAAAAATCCGTCCGGAATTGAGCATCCTCAATGTCTTGACTTCATGCACACCGAGTTTGGTTGTGATTGGTAAACACATGCGTTGTAATTTGATGTATTTCTCCTAGGAGAATTATTCAAACAACCCATAATTCCCAACTTCCTTCTTAAAACTTAGAGCACGAAAGTTGTTTGGCCTGATGTGATCTTTAATTGTACCGAGTTTCATATTAATTCATGCAAGTGTGTTTGATTTATGGACAAATTTTCGAATCCCAGTCCAGGGGGCGCTTTCGAGCCGCCCTGCCACGCCCGGTTACCAGCTTCAGCCCGGCCCTGATGGCCATGGGTTCTGACCCGTGTGCAAAGTTTCAAGAGTTTTAGAGGATGTTAAGGCCCCCGAAAATGCCAGAGAAGTCGCACACAGCAAATAAAGGGTTAAAATTAACCTGACAGGCGCCCCTCCTCTCTCTCACACAGAGAGACACTGAAAGACTGGCAAAATTCTGAGATTTTCTCTACATTCAAACAAACATATCTGACTTTCTGTGGGTCCTAGCTAATGAGTGTCAATTAGAAAGTTGTCCGGCTCGAGGAGTACAATATACATACTGATTTTTGTAACTGTAGATAAAACTAACAACCCCACTTTTGTCAAAAGGTGGCGCTACTGAGCCCTCACCACACCCGTTTCTGAAACGTTGCACATGTCTACTGGCTAATAAATGTGATGTGTCTGTCGAGTTTCATGCAATTTGAAGCATGCTAAGAGTCTCAAAAGCATCCTATAAGAATGGTAAAGTTTGATGCGTTGCCACGGCAACAGTTTAAAAGATATCAAGAATCCATTTACAGGTCTTCATCTGCCATGTATTTGCATTATACAGATGAAGTTTGAAGCAAATCGAGTTAAAATTAGAGGGTGATTTCAAAGCATTTTGAAAATGACACACTTCCTGCTGCCAGTTGGTGGCGCTATAACTTTGACTCACAATAGTCACGTCCATGTGATCATCCTCTTACAGCGAACACACTGCTGAAGTTTCATCAAGATCGGTTGATGTATGCTGAAGTTATGACACACTTCCTGTTTCACGTTTCTCGCCATAATTTTGTTTCCTCGCCACGGCCAAACCGTTCGAGATATCAAAAATCCCCTCGCAAACTTTCATCCTCAATGTCTTGACTTCACGCTGACCGAGTTTCGTCGAATTTGGATCAGAGCTCTAGGAGGAGTATTAAAAATTCCATTGCGAGTGTTTTACGAACAACCCTTAATAGCCGACTTCCTGTTGGGCTTGGGTAAAAAGTAAGAGTGTGAGGTATATATGAAACGATGAGATCAACATGTGTACCGAGTTTCATATTATTACATGCAAGCGTGTTTGATTTATTGACCAAGTGTTCGGACCCCGTTCCAGGGGGCGCTGTCGAGCCCCCCTGCCACGCCCGGGTACCAGCTTCAGCCCGGCCCTGATGGCCGCGGGTTCTGACCCGTGTGCAAAGTTTCAAGAGTTTTCGAGCATGTTAAGGGCCCCAAAAGTGCCCGAATAGTCGTTAGAAAAATAAAATAAAAAAAAAATATAGCTGCGAGCAGCGATGGCGGGCCCAAGCCGGTGGCACCGCAACCCCTGGCTCCTTTAGTTACCTAAAGGCACCGGGGTGGCGGTGCCGAAGGCTTTGGCCCTTTCATGATTAAATGTTAAGACGGCTTGCCATAGTCTGTCATTTTGACTAGTCACAATTATGTTACAGATATCTTAAATGATAATACAAACTATCCAAAATGTAATTACGACTAGACAGAAAGACATTGTTGATATCTACAATGTTAATTTCCGGATAGGCAAACTTAGCTTTTAAATGTTAAAAGGGCTTGCCATACACGGACGTAGGCTCAGAGAGAGTATTCAAACCAAAATATCTGACTTCCTCTTGGTCTGAGCTAATGACTATGAATTAGAAAGTTGTCTGGCTTGAGGAGTACAATGTATATAACGATTTTTGTAACTGTAGATAAAAATAACAACCCCACTTTTGTCAAAAGGTGGCGCTATTTAGTCCCTGCACCATGCCCGTTTCTGAAACTTTGCACATGTCTACTGGCTAATAAATGTGATGTGTCTGTTGAGTTTCATGCAATTTCAAGCATGCTAAGAGTCTCAAAAGCATCCTAAAATAATTTCAAAGTTTGAAGCTTTGCCACGGCAACAGTTTAAAAGATATCAAGAATCCATTCCCAGGTCTACATCTACCGTATGTTTACATTATACAGATGAAGTTTTTCATCTGTTTTTCATCATTATACAGATGAAGTTTTTCATCTGTTTACATTATACAGATGAAGTTTTCATTCATATTATTACATGCAAGCGTGTTTGATTTATGGACCAAGTTTTCGGACCCCGTTCCAGGGGGCGCTGTCTAGCCCCCCTGCCACGCCTAGGTACCATCTTCAGCCCGGGCCTGATGGCTGTGGGATATGACCTGTGTGCAAAGTTTCAAGAGTTTTCAAACCCGATAAGGGCCTCAAAAGCCATTAAGAGTCTCAAAATCATCAAAAAAAAAAGAATTTTAAAGTTTGATGCGTTGCCACGGCAACAGTATCAAAGATATCAAGAATCCATTCACAGGTCTTCATCTGCCATGTATTTACATTATACAGATGAAGTTTGAAGCAAATCGGGTAAAAATAAGAGGTTGATTTCAAAGCATTTTCAAAGTGACACACTTCCTGCTGCCAGTTGGTGGCGCTATAACTTTGACTCGAAATAGTCTAATCCATGTGATCGTCCTCTTACAGCGAACACACTGATGAAGTTTCATCAAGATATGTTAATGTATGCTGAAGTTATAACACACTTCCTGTTTCACGTTTCTCGCCATAATTTCGTTTCCTCGCCACGGCCAAACCGTTTGAGATATCAAAAATCCCCTCACAAACTTTCATCCTCAATGTCTTGACTTCTTGCACACCGAGTTTGGTTGTGATTGGTAAACACATGCGTTGTAATTTGATGTATTTCTCCTAGGACAACTATTCAAACAACCCATAATTCTCAACTTCCATTTTAATTGTCGTAAAACTTAGAGCACGAAAGTTGTTTGGCCTGATGTGATCTATAATTGTACCGAGTTTCATATTAATTCACGCAAGTGTGTTTGATTTATGGACAAATGTTCGAATCCCAGTCCAGGGGGCGCTGTCGAGCCTCCCTGCCACGCCCGATGACCAGCTTCAGCCCGGCCCTGATGGCCATGGGTTCTGACCCGTGTGCAAAGTTTCAAGAGTTTTCGAGGATGTTAAGGCCCCCGAAAATGCCAGAGAAGTCGCACACAGCAAATAAAGGGTTAAAATTAACCTGACAGGCGCCCCTCCTCTCACTCACACAGAGAGACACTGAGAGACTGGCAAAATTCTAAGATTTTCTCTACATTCAAACAAAGATATCTGACTTTCTGTGGGTCCTAGCTAATGAGTGTCAATTAGAAAGTTGTCCGGCTCGAGGAGTACAATATACATACCGATTTTTGTAACTCTAGTTAAAACTAACAACCCCACTTTTGTCAAAAGGTGGTGCTACTGAGCCCTCACCACGCCCGTTTCTGAAACTTTGCACATGTCTACTGGCTAATAAATGTGATGTGTCTGTCGAGTTTCATGCGATTTGAAGCATGCTAAGGGTCTCAAAAGCATCCTAAAAGAATGGTAAAGTTTGATGCGTTGCCACGGCAACAGTTTCAAAGATATCAAGAATCCATTCACAGGTCTACATCTGCCGTATATTTACATTATACAGATGAAGTTTGAAGCAAATCGGGTAAAAATAAAAGGGTGATTTCAAAGCATTTTGAAAGTGACACACTTCCTGCTGCCAGTTGGTGGCGCTATAACTTTGACTCACAATAGTCACATCCATGTGATCGTCCTCTTACAGCGAACACACTGCTGAAGTTTCATCAAGATCAGTTAATGTATGCTGAAGTTATAACACACTTCCTGTTTCACGTTTCTCGCCATAATTTCGTTTCCTCGCCACGGCCAAACCGTTCGAGATATCAAAAATCCCCTCGTAAACTTTCATCCTCAATGCCTTGACTTCATGCTGACCGAGTTTCGTGCCGTGTGTTTGAATTCTCTAGGAGGAGTATTGCACATTCCATTGCGAGCGTTTTACAAACAAACCTCAATAGCCGACTTCCTGTTGGGCTGGGGTAAAAAGTAATAGTTTGAGGTATATATGAACGATGAGATCAACATGTGTACCGAGTTTCATATTATTACATGCAAGCGTGTTTGAGTTATGGACCAAGTGTTCGGACCCCGTTCCAGGGGGCGCTGTCTAGCCCCCCTGCCACACCCAGGTACCATCTTCAGCCCGGCTCTGATGGCTGTGGGATCTGACCTGTGTGCAAAGTTTCAAGAGTTTTCAAACCTGTTAAGGGCCCCAAAAGCCGCTAAGAGTCTCAAAATCATCAAAAAAAAAGAATTTTAAAGTTTGATGCGTTGCCACGGCAACAGTATCAAAGATATCAAGAATCCATTCACAGGTCTTCATCTGCTATGTATTTACATTATACAGATTAAGTTTGAAGCAAATCGGGTAAAAATAAGATGGTGATTTCAAAGCATTTTGAAAGTGACACACTTCCTGCTGCCAGTTGGTGGCGCTATAACTTTGACTCACAATATTCACATCCATGTGATCGTCCTCTTACAGCAAACAAACTGCTGAAGTTTCATCAAGATCAGTTAATGTATGCTGAAGTTCTGACACACTTCCTGTTTCACGATTATCGCCATAAGTTCGTTTCCTCGCCACGGCCAAACCGTTCGAGATATCAAAAATCCCCTCGCAAACTTTCATCCTCAATGCCTTGACTTCATGCTGACCGAGTTTCGTGCCGTGTGTTTGAATTCTCTAGGAGGAGTACTTCAAATTCCATTGCGAGTGTTTTATGAACAACCCTAAATAACCGACTTCCTGTTGGGCTGGGGTAAAAAGTAATAGTTTGAGGTATATATGAACGATGAGATCAACATGTGTCCCGAGTTTCATATTATTACATGCAAGCGTGTTTGAGTTATGGACCAAGTTTTCGGACCCCGTTCCAGGGGGCGCTGTCTAGCCCCCCTGCCACGCCCGGGTACCATCTTCAGCCCAGCCCTGATGGCCGCGGATTCTGACCCGTGTGCAAAGTTTCAAGAGTTTTTGAGCATGTTAAGGGCCCCAAAAGTGCCCAAATAGTCGTATAAATAATAATAATAATAATAAATATAGCTGCGAGCAGCGATGGCGGGCCCAAGCCGGTGGCACCGCAACCCCGGTTCCTTTAGTTACCTAAAGGCACCCGGGTGGCGGTGCCGAAGGCTTTGGCCCTTTCATGATTAAATGTTAAAACGGCTTGCCATACTCTGTCATTTCGACTAGTCAAAATTATGTTACAGATATCTTAAATGATAATACAAACTATCCAAAATGTAATTACGAATAGACAGAAAGACGTTGTTGATATCTACAATGTTAATTCCGGATAGGCAAACTTAGCTTTTAAATGTTAAAAGGGCTTGCCATACAGGGATGTAGGCTCAGAGAGAGGCTCACCATATTCAAACCAAAATATCTGACTTCCTCTTGGTCCGAGCTAATGACTATGTAATAGAAAGTTGTCCGGCTTGAGGAGTAAAATGTATATACCGATTTTTGTAACTGTAGATAAAACTAACAACCCCACTTTTGTCAAAAGGTGGCGCTATTTAGTCCTTGCACCATGCCCGTTTCTGAAACTTTGCACGTCTACTGGCTAATAAATGTGATGTATCTGTTGAGTTTCAAGCAATTTCAATTTCAATTTGACTGTTGAAAAGAAGTGCGCCGATTAGATACTCAGGATCGGTATCGGCTCTGACACTGCCATCTTTGACGAGGCTGATTCAAATTCTATATTGTGCATATACTATTCTATGTAAGGCACAAAGGCACAAAAACTTTCTAAAGTACCATAAAGTTTTTGTGTACTGTATTATAAGTGTTCTGAAGCTATTATGTGATATAGAAATTAATATTTAAGTCATTAAATTCAAGAACACGTAAACTTTTCCCTCTCTGCGCCTGTCAGTCATTCTCCATTCAGCATTCAAACAGCACGTCGCATTCGGTTACAGTCAATGATGAAACGATCTTCAAGATGATTCAATGTTAATCCTATTATACTGGGTCTTTAAGATAAAGGTCTAAAGGTCTATATTTTCGAATGAAGAAACTTTTTCTTGCTGGACTTTATTGCTGTAACTTAATCGTGTTACTTTCTACCGGGTGTCAGACGCTGTCGGTTAGATCACAACACTAGAGTCAGAGCACTATAATTGTTCTTCACGCACACAGTAACTGAAATTTAAAACCTTTAAAAGAAAAGGCTCAATAAACTATTGCATAGATATATAATGTATAATACACTGTTCATAAATATGTATTTCCTTTGTGCTTTGAACTTTTCAATACGGACTCAATGCGCTGTAACTTCATGTGGCTTCAAGCACATCATTCTCCGCTCGGGATGCACATAAGTGCTTTGTGCTGCACCGTATTAGAGCCGTAATATCATAATGCAGTGACGTAATGACAGATTATTAATTGCCTTTCAATTATATGTTGCTGCGTCATTAAACATCTGTCCTATGCATTTCAAACATTTATAGCAGCCATGGCTATATCTTTTTATGATTTTTGTTATCTTGTTTTTCATGAATGTATTTTTCAAAAATAAGAGCAATGTGTATTATCTATTATTAATATAGTTTATAATAGCATTTTTGTCATAGATTATGACAAAGTAATCATATGATCCACCAGCGAGGAACCAGCAGAACAGAGTGAACATTCTTTCTGTTTAGTTCAATCCTACTTAATAGGAATTTATTTAAAATGCTCGCTCTACTCCACACCATTAATGTCTTGTGCGGACATCCGTATTTTGACTTTCGGTTTTAAGTAAGCGATTTAAAAGCTCCCAAGTCCCAGCGGAGTCACACGTTGATTAACCGGTGGGAATATACACAATAGGCTTACCTGATATTGAACACAAGAGGGCAGTATAGCACTACGTATGACTCAGATTATTATTTTTTTCTGAATTTTACAACAATTCTGGCTGTTTTTGAACGTAAACATAATTCTTAAATGAAAAAAGGGAAAAATTGGGGAAGTTATAATATTTGTATAATTTAATTTAGAAACAAATGATGTATAATTACATTTTTAGAAGATATGAGGCTTTTAGTGTTTACTTTTTTCACATTACTTTAATCTTTTGCCATAGTTGCACATGTCTACTGGCTAATAAATGTGATGTATCTGTTGAGTTTCAAGCAATTTCAAGCATGCTAAGAGTCCCAAAAGCATCAAAAAAGAATGTTAAAGTTTGTTTCGTTGCCACGGCAACAGTATCAAAGATATCAAAAATTCATTCACAGGTCTACATCTGCCGTGTATTTACATTATACAGATGAAGTTTGAAGCAAATCGGTTAAAAATAAGAGAGTGATTTCAAAGCATTTTGAAAGTGACACACTTCCTGCTGCCAGTTGGTGGCGCTATAACTTTGACTCACAATAGTCACATCCATGTGATCGGTCTCTTACAGCGAAAACACTGCTGAAGTTTCATCAAGATCAGTTAATGTATGCTGAAGTTATAACACACATCCTGTTTCATGTTTCTCGCCATGATTTCGTTTCCTCGCCACGGCCAAACCGTTCGAGGTATCAAAAATCCTGTGGCACTTTTTCATCCTTAATGTCTTGACTTCACGCTGATCGAGTTTCGTCGAATTTGGTTCAGTGCTCTAGGAGCAATAATTTAAATTCCATTGCATGTGTTTTAAACACAACCCTAAATAGCCGACTTCCTGTTGGGCTGGGGTAAAAAGTAAGAGTGTGAAGTATATATGAAACGATGAGATCTATATGTGTACCAAGTTTCATATTATTACATGCAAGTGTGTTTGATTTATGGACCAAATTTTCAGACCAAGTTTATTGACCAAGTTAATCTGATTAATAAACTAATTATATAAAACTATTGTCAATTCACTACAATTAAACTAGTTATATGCCTTTACTTATAAAAAATAAAAATAAAAACTTATTTAAAAAATACCAGGCTTGAGAAATGTATTTTCTTTATGCAGGTCATACACACAGCAGTGAAATGGTTAAGCCCCCTCCCCCTGCACACACACACACACAGACAGCCAGCCAGTCAGTCAGCCAGCCAGCCAAAGACACAGAGACACAGACACATGTAGGCTCAGAGTGGCCATATTCAAACAAAAATATCTGACTTTCTGTGGGTCCTAGCTAATAAGTGTCAATTAGAAAGTTGTCCGGCTCGAGGAGTACAATATACATACCAATTTTTGTAACTCTAGTTAAAACTAACAACCCCACTTTTGTCAAAAGGTGGCGCTACTGAGCCCTCACCACGCCCATTTCTGAAACTTTGCACATGTCTACTGGCTAATAAATGTGATGTGTCTGTCGAGTTTCATGCATTTTGAAGCATGCTAAGGGTCTCAAAAGCATCCAAAAAGCATCCTAAAAGAAGGGTAAAGTTTGATGCGTCGCCACGGCAACAGTTTCAAAGATATTAAGAATCCATTCACAGGTCTACATCTGCCGTATGTTTACATTATACATATGAAGTTTGAAGCAAATCGGGTAAAAATAAAAGGGTGATATCAAAGCATTTTGAAAGTGACACACTTCCTGCTGCCAGTTGGTGGCGCTATAACTTTGACTCACAATAGTCACATCCATGTGATCGTCCTCTTACAGCGAACACACTGCTGAAGTTTCATCAAGATCAGTTAATGTATGCTGAAGTTATAACACACTTCCTGTTTCACGTTTCTCGCCATGATTTCGTTTCCTCGCCACGGACAAACCGTTCGAGATATAAAAAATCCCCTCGCAAACTTTCATCCTCAATGTCTTGACTTCACGCTGACAGAGTTTCGTCGAATTTGGATCAAAGCTCTAGGAGGAGTATATGACATTCCATTGCGAGCGTTTTACAAACAAACCTCAATAGCCGACTTCCTGTTGGGCTGGGGTAAAAAGTAAGAGTGTGAGGTATAGATGAAACGATGAGATCAACATGTGTACCGAGTTTCATATTATTACATACAAGCGTGTTTGAGTTATGGACCAAGTGTTCGGACCCCGTTCCAGGGGGCGCTGACGAGCCGCCCTACCACGCCCGGGTACCAGCTTCAGCCCGGCTCTGATGGCCGCGGGTTCTGACCCGTGTGCAAAGTTTCAAGAGTTTTCGAGCATGTTAAGGGCCCCAAAAGTGCCCAAAAGGTAGTAAAATAATAATTATTATAATAATAATAATAATAGTAAAGAAAAAATATAGCTGCGAGCAGCGATGGCGGGCCCAAGCCGGTGGCACCGCAACCCCGGCTCCTTTAGTTACCTAAAGGCACCGGGGTGGCGGTGCCGAAGGCTTTGGCCCTTTCATGATTAAATGTTAAAACGGCTTGCCATAGTCTGTCATTTTGACTAGTCACAATTATGTTACAGATATCTTAAATGATAATACAAACTATCCAAAATGTAATTACGACTAGACAGAAAGACATTGTTGATATCTACAATGTTAATTTCCGGATAGGCAAACTTAGCTTTTAAATGTTAAAGGGGCTTGCCATACACGGACGTAGGCTCAGAGAGAGTCTCACCATATTCAATCCAAAATATCTGACTTCCTCTTGGTCTGAGCTAATGACTATGAATTAGAAAGTTGTCTGGCTTGAGGAGTACAATGTATATAACGATTTTTGTAACTGTAGATAAAAATAACAACCCCACTTTTGTCAAAAGGTGGCGCTATTTAGTCCCTGCACCATGCCCGTTTCTGAAACTTTGCACATGTCTACTGGCTAATAAATGTGATGTGTCTGTTGAGTTTCATGCAATTTCAAGCATGCTAAGAGTCTCAAAAGCATCCTAAAATAATTTCAAAGTTTGAAGCTTTGCCACGGCAACAGTTTAAAAGATATCAAGAATCCATTCACAGGTCTACATCTACCGTATGTTTACATTATACAGATGAAGTTTTTCATCTGTTTTTCATCATTATACAGATGAAGTTTTTCATCTGTTTACATTATACAGATGAAGTTTTTCATTCATATTATTACATGCAAGCGTGTTTGATTTATGGACCAAGTTTTCGGACCCCGTTCCAGGGGGCGCTGTCTAGCCCCCCTGCCACGCCTAGGTACCATCTTCAGCCCAGGCCTGATGGCTGTGGGATATGACCTGTGTGCAAAGTTTCAAGAGTTTTCAAACCCGTTAAGGGCCTCAAAAGCCATTAAGAGTCTCAAAATCATCAAAAAAAAAGAATTTTAAAGTTTGATGCGTTGCCACGGCAACAGTATCAAAGATATCAAGAATCCATTCACAGGTCTTCATCTGCCATGTATTTACATTATACAGATGAAGTTTGAAGCAAATCGGGTAAAAATAAGAGGTTGATTTCAAAGCATTTTGAAAGTGACACACTTCCTGCTGCCAGTTGGTGGCGCTATAACTTTGACTCGAAATAGTCACATCCATGTGATCGTCCTCTTACAGCGAACACACTGATGAAGTTTCATCAAGATATGTTAATGTATGCTGAAGTTATAACACACTTCCTGTTTCACGTTTCTCGCCATAATTTCGTTTCCTCGCCACGGCCAAACCGTTTGAGATATCAAAAATCCCCTCACAAACTTTCATCCTCAATGTCTTGACTTCTTGCACACCGAGTTTGGTTGTGATTGGTAATTACATGCGTTGTAATTTGATGTATTTCTCCTAGGACAACTATTCAAACAACCCATAATTCTCAACTTCCATTTTAATTGTCGTAAAACTTAGAGCACGAAAGTTGTTTGGCCTGATGTGATCTATAATTGTACCGAGTTTCATATTAATTCACGCAAGTGTGTTTGATTTATGGACAAATGTTCGAATCCCAGTCCAGGGGGCGCTGTCGAGCCGCCCTGCCACGCCCGATGACCAGCTTCAGCCTGGCCCTGATGGCCATGGGTTCTGACCCGTGTGCAAAGTTTCAAGAGTTTTAGAGGATGTTAAGGCCCCCGAAAATGCCAGAGAAGTCGCACACAGCAAATAAAGGGTTAAAATTAACCTGACAGGCGCCCCTCCTCTCACTCACACAGAGAGACACTGAGAGACTGGCAAAATTCTAAGATTTTCTCTACATTCAAACAAAGATATCTGACTTTCTGTGGGTCCTAGCTAATGAGTGTCAATTAGAAAGTTGTCCGGCTCGAGGAGTACAATATACATACCGATTTTTGTAACTGTAGATAAAACTAACAACCCCACTTTTGTCAAAAGGTGGCGCTACTGAGCCCTCACCACGCCCGTTTCTGAAACTTTGCACGTGTCCACTGGCTAATAAATGTGATGTGTCTGTCGAGTTTCATGCAATTTCAAGCATTCTAAGGGTCTCAAAAGCATCCTAAAAGAATGGTAAAGTTTGATGCGTTGCCACGGCAACAGTTTCAAAGATATCAAGAATCCATTTACAGGTCTTCATCTGCCATGTATTTGCATTATACAGATGAAGTTTGAAGCAAATCGAGTTAAAATTAGAGGGTGATTTCAAAGCATTTTGAAAATGACACACTTCCTGCTGCCAGTTGGTGGCGCTATAACTTTGACTCACAATAGTCACATCCATGTGATCGTCCTCTTACAGCGAACACACTGCTGAAGTTTCATCAAGATCGGTTGATGTGTGCTGAAGTTATGATACACTTCCTGTTTCACGTTTCTCGCCATAATTTTGTTTCCTCGCCACGGCCAAACCGTTCGAGATATCAAAAATCCCCTCGCAAACTTTCATCCTCAATGTCTTGACTTCACGCTGACCGAGTTTCGTCGAATTTGGATCAAAGCTCTAGGAGGAGTATTAAAAATTCCATTGCGAGTGTTTTACGAACAACCCTAAATAGCCGACTTCCTGTTGGGCTGGGGTAAAAAGTAAAAGCACGAGGTATAGATGAAACGATGAGATCAACATGTGTACCGAGTTTCATATTATTACATGCAAGCGTGTTTGATTTATGGACCAAGTGTTCGGACCCCGTTCCAGGGGGCGCTGTCTAGCCCCCCTGCCACGCCCGGGTACCATCTTCAGCCCGGCCCTGATGGCCGCGGGTTCTGACCCGTGTGCAAAGTTTCAAGAGTTTTTGAGCATGTTAAGGGCCCCAAAAGTGCCCGAATAGTCGTATAAATAATAATAATAATAATAATAATAATAATAATAATAATCCTTAGGAAAACAATAGGGCCTTCGCCCTTTCAGGGCTTGGGCCCTAAATATAGCTGCGAGCAGCGATGGCGGGCCCAAGCCGGTGGCACCGCCACCCCGGTTCCTTTAGTTACCTAAATGCACCCGGGTGGCGGTGCCGAAGGCTTTGGCCCTTTTATGATTAAATGTTAAAACGGCTTGCCATACTCTGTCATTTCGACTAGTCACAATTATTTTACAGATATCTTAAATGATAATACAAACTATCCAAAATGTAATTACGAATAGACAGAAAGACGTTGTTGATATCTACAATGTTAATTCCGGACAGGCAAACTTAGCTTTTAAATGTTAAAAGGGCTTGCCATACAGGGACGTAGACTCAGAGAGAGGCTCACCATATTCAAACCAAAATATCTGACTTCCTCTTGGTCCGAGCTAATGACTATGTATTAGAAAGTTGTCCGGCTTGAGGAGTACAATGTATATAGTGATTTTTGTAACTGTAGATAAAACTAACAACCCCACTTTTGTCAAAAGGTGGCGCTATTTAGTCCTTGCACTATGCCCGTTTCTGAAACTTTGCACATGTCTACTGGCTAATAAATGTGATGTATCTGTTGAGTTTCAAGCAATTTCAATTTCAATTTCAATTTGACTGTTGAAAAGAAGTGCGCCGATTAGATATTCAGGATCGGTATCGGCTCTGACACTGCCATCTTTGACGAGGCTGATTCAAATTCTATATTGTGCATATATACTATTCTATGTTAGGCACAAAGGCACAAAAACTTTCTAAAGTACCATAAAGTTTTTGTGTACTGTATTATTAGTTTTCTGAAGCTATTATGTGATATAGAAATTAATATTTAAGTCATTAAATTCAAGAACACAAACTTTTCCCTCTCTGCGCCTGTCAGTCATTCTCCATTCCGCATTCAAACAGCACGTCACATTCGGTTACAGTCAATGATGAAACGATCTTCAAGATGATTGAATGTTAATCCTATTATACTGGATCTTTAAGATAAAGGTCTAAAGGTCTATATTTTCGAATGAAGAAACTTTTTCTTGCTGGACTTTATTGCTGTAACTTAACCGTGTTACTTTCTACCGGGTGTCGGACGCTGTCGGTTAGATCACAACACTAGAGTCAGAGCACTATAATTGTTCTTCACGCACACAGTAACTGAAATTTAAAACCTTTAAAAGAAAAGGCTCAATAAACTATTGCATAGATAGATAATGTATAATACACTGTTCATAAATATGTATTTCCTTTGTGCTTTGAACTTTTCAATACGGACTCACTGCGCTGTAACTTCATGTGGCTTCAAGCACATCATTCTCCGCTCGGGATGCACATAAGTGCTTTGTGCTGCACCGTATTGGAGCCGTAATATCATAATGCAGTGACGTAATGACAGATTATTAATTGCCTTTCAATTATATGTTGCTGCGTCATTAAACATCTGTCCTATGCATTTCAAACATTTATAGCAGCCATGGCTATATTTTTGTATGATTTTTGTTATCTTGTTTTTCATGAATGTATTTTTCAAAAATAAGAGCAATGTGTATTATCTATTATTAATATGGTTTATAATAGCATTTTTGTCATAGATTATGACAAAGTAATCATATGATCCACCAGCGAGGAACCAGCAGAACAGAGTGAACATTCTTTCTGTTTAGTTCAATCCTACTTAATAGGAATTTATTTAAAATGCTCGCTCTACTCCACACCATTAATGTCTTGTGCGGACATCCGTATTTCGACTTTCGGTTTTAAGTAAGCGATTTAAAAGCTCCCAAGTCCCAGCGGAGTCACACGTTGATTAACCGGTGGGAATATACACAATAGGCCTACCTGATATTGAACACAAGAGGGCAGTATAGCACTACGTATGACTCAGATTATTATTTTTTTTATGAATTTTACAACAATTCTGGCTGTTTTTGAACGTAAACATAATTCTTAAATGAAAAAAAAGGAAAAATTGGGGAAGTTATAATATTTGTATAATTTAATTTAGAAACAAATGATGTATAATTACATTTTTAGAAGATATGAGGCTTTTAGTATTTACTTTTTTGACATTACTTTAATCTTTTGCCATAGTTGCACATGTCTACTGTGATAAATGTGATGTATCTGTTGAGTTTCAAGCAATTTCAAGCATGCTAAGAGTCCCAAAAGCATCAAAAAAGAATGTTAAAGTTTGATTCGTTGCCACGGCAACAGTATCAAAGATATCAAAAATTCATCCACAGGTCTACATCTGCCGTGTATTTACATTATACAGATGAAGTTTGAAGCAAATCGGTTAAAAATAAGAGAGTGGTTTCAAAGCATTTTGAAAGTGACACACTTCCTGCTGCCAGTTGGTGGCGCTATAACTTTGACTCACAATAGTCACATCCATGTGATCGTCCTCTTACAGCGAACACACTGCTGAAGTTTCATCAAGATCAGTTAATGTATGCTGAAGTTATAACACACTTCCTGTTTCACGTTTCTCGCCATGATTTCGTTTCCTCGCCACGGACAAACCGTTCGAGATATCAAAAATATCTATATATCTATATATGTAACGATGAGATCTATATGTGTACCAAGTTTCATATTATTACATGCAAGTGTGTTTGATTTATGGACCAAATTTTTATGGACCAAAGTTAATCTGATTAATAAACTAATTATATAAAACTATTGTCAATGCACTACAATTAAACTAGTTATATGTCTTTACTTATAAAAAATAAAAATAAAAACTTATTTAAAAAATACCAGGCTTGAGAAATGTATTTTCTTTTTCTGCAGGCAAGACACACAGCAGTGAAATGGTTAAGCCCCCTCCCCCTGCACACTCTCACACACACAGACAGCCAAAGACACAGAGACACAGAGACATGTAGGCTCAGAGTGACCATATTCAAACAAAAATATCGGAGTTTCTGTGGGTCCTAGCTAATAAGTGTAAATTAGAAAGTTGTCCGGCTCGAGGAGTACAATATACATACCAATTTTTGTAACTCTAGTTAAAACTAACAACTCCACTTTTGTCAAAAGGTGGCGCTACTGAGCCCTCACCACGCCCGTTTCTGAAATTTTGCACATGTCTACTGGCTAATAAATGTGATGTGTCTGTCGAGTTTCATGCATTTTGAAGCATGCTAAGGGTCTCAAAAGCATCCTAAAAGCATCCTAAAAGAAGGGTAAAGTTTGATGCGTCGCCACGGCAACAGTTTCAAAGATATCAAGAATCCATTCACAGGTCTACATCTGCCGTATGTTTACATTATACATATGAAGTTTGAAGCAAATCGGGTAAAAATAAAAGGGTGATATTAAAGCATTTTGAAAGTGACACACTTCCTGCTGCCAGTTGGTGGCGCTATAACTTTGACTCACAATAGTCACATCCATGTGATCGTCCTCTTACAGCGAACACACTGCTGAAGTTTCATCAAGATCAGTTAATGTATGCTGAAGTTATGACACACTTCCTGTTTCACGTTTCTCGCCATGATTTCGTTTCCTCGCCACGGACAAACCGTTCGAGATATCAAAAATCCCCTCGCAAACTTTCATCCTCAATGTCTTGACTTCACGCTGACCGAGTTTCGTCGAATTTGGATCAAAGCTCTAGGAGGAGTATTAAAAATTCCATTGCGAGTGTTTTACGAACAACCCTAAATAGCCGACTTCCTGTTGGGCTGGGGTGAAAAGTAAAAGCACGAGGTATAGATGAAACGATGAGATCAACATGTGTACCGAGTTTCATATTATTACATGCAAGCGTGTTTGATTTATGGACCAAGTGTTCGGACCCCGTTCCAGGGGGCGCTGTCTAGCCCCCCTGCCACGCCCGGGTACCATCTTCAGCCCGGCCCTGATGGCCGCGGGTTCTGACCCGTGTGCAAAGTTTCAAGAGTTTTTGAGCATGTTAAGGGCCCCAAAAGTGCCCGAATAGTCGTATAAATAATAATAATAATAATAAATATAGCTGCGAGCAGCGATGGCGGGCCCAAGCCGGAGGCACCGCAACCCCGGTTCCTTTAGTTACCTAAAGGCACCCGGGTGGCGGTGCCGAAGGCTTTGGCCCTTTCATGATTAAATGTTAAAACGGCTTGCCATACTCTGTCATTTCGACTACTCACAATTATGTTACAGATATCTTAAATGATAATACAAACTATCCAAAGTGTAATTACGACTAGACAGAAAGACGTTGTTGATATCTACAATGTTAATTCCGGATAGGCAAACTTAGCTTTTAAATGTTAAAAGGGCTTGCCATACAGGGACGTAGGCTCAGAGAGAGGCTCACCATATTCAAACCAAAATATCTGACTTCCTCTTGGTCCGAGCTAATGACTATGTATTAGAAAGTTGTACGGCTTGAGGAGTACAATGTATATACCGATTTTTGTAACTGTAGATAAAACTAACAACCCCACTTTTAAGTATATATATGGTGCCTTTAGTGTTATTCTGCACGACGTGCAAAAACTTAACCCCCGCTTTTTTAAGTATATATATATATATATATATATATATATATATATGAAGAGTTCAGATGCAAAAGCCTCTAAATGCCATTTGAAATTTTCTTCTTTAATGATGATTTTTATCAAACTTGTATATTTAAGTTCAGTAATTTCACTTAAATAACAATTAATAGGTAATTATCATTGCCATTTAAGTGAAATTACTGAACTTAAATATACAAGTTTGATAAAAAAATCATCATTAAAGAAGAAAATTTCAAATGCATTTAGAGGCTTTTGCATCTGAACTCTTCATATATATATATATAAAGAGGGTTATTCTGCACGACGTGCAAAAACTTAACCTCCGCATTGACTGTCGAAGAGAAGTGTGCAGAAGAGCTTGCATCAGTGAGGGCTTTGCAAAATATATATACATACAAACACACACACACATATAAATGAGGTTAGTGTTTTACAATATTAAGGAAAGCAAATGTATTGAAATATAGCACATGAATTTTAAAATCATTCAGCTTCAATTACCAATTTGTAGTTTACCAATTTATCTTACTTTTATTTAAACCAAGCTATACATTTAAAAGATTAGGGTTATATGCATATTTTGTCATTTAAAAAAATAAAAAATTGTTATGCAAAAAGATAAGGACTTGCAGAAAAAATCTACAGTCAGCCAAACACACACACATACACACATAAACGCAGACACCAGCAACCCCCCCTCCCTCTTCCCCACACAGACACTGATAGAGACAAGATACACATCCAAACTGCAATATCTGACTTTCTTTTGGTCTGAGCTTCTTACTGTTAATTAGAAAGTTGATCAGCTTGACAAGAACAATATACGTGGCATGTTTTGTAACTGTAGGTAAAACGAGCAAAGTTAACACATTTTATGTGTCCTTTTTTAGTCATAAAATTATTTTCCTCGCCACGGCCAAACCATTCGAGACATCAAAAATCCGTCCGGAATTGAGCATCCTCAATGTCTTGCCTTCATGCACACCGAGTTTTGTGGTGATTGGTAATCACATGCGTTGTAATTTGATGTATTTCTCCTAGGAGATTTATTCAAACAACCCATAATTCCCAACTTCCATTTGACCTGTCGTAAAACTTAGAGCACGAAAGTTGTTTGGCCTGATGTGATCTATAAGTGTACCGAGTTTCATATTATTACATGCAAGTGTGTTTGATTTATGGACCAAATTTTCAGATCAAGTTTATGGACCAAGTTAATTTAATTAATAAACTAATTATATAAAACTATTGTCAATGCACTACAATTAAACTGGTTATATTATGCCTTTATGTATAAAAAAAAATAAAATAAAAACTTATTTAAAACATACCAGGCTTAAAAAATGTTTTTTTTTTCTGCAGGCCAGACACACAGCAGTGAAATGGTTAAGCCCCCTCCCCCTACAAACACACACACAGAGGCACAGACAGGCAAACACACAGACAGAGACAGAGATGTAGGCTCAAAGAGACCATGACCACATTCAAACAAAGATATCTGACTTTCTGTGGGTCCTAGCTAATGAGTGTCAATTAGAAAGTTGTCTGGCTCGAGGAGTACAATATACATACCGATTTTTGTAACTGTAGATAAAACTAACAACCCCACTTTTGTCAAAAGGTGGCGCTACTGAGCCCTCACCACGCCCGTTTCTGAAACTTTGCACGTGTCTACTGGCTAATAAATGTGATGTGTCTGTCGAGTTTCATGCAATTTCAAGCATGCTAAGGGTCTCAAAAGCATCCTAAAAGAATGGTAAAGTTTGATGCGTCGCCACGGCAACAGTTTCAAAGATATCAAGAATCCATTCACAGGTCTACATCTGCCCTATGTTTACATTATACAGATGAAGTTTGAAGCAAATCGGGTAAAAATAAAAGGGTGATTTCAAAGCATTTTGAAAGTGACACACTTCCTGCTGCCAGTTGGTGGCGCTATAACTTTGACTCACAATAGTCACATCCATGTGATCGTCCTCTTACAGCGAACACACTGCTGAAGTTTCATCAAGATCAGTTAATGTATGCTGAAGTTATAACACACTTCCTGTTTCACATTTCTCGCCATGATTTCGTTTCCTCGCCACGGACAAACCGTTCGAGATATCAAAAATCCCCACACAAGCTTTCATCCTCAATGTCTTGACTTCACGCTGACCGAGTTTCGTCGAATTTGGATCAAAGCTCTAGGAGGAGTATTTCAAATACCATTGCGAGCGTTTTACAAACAAACCTCAATAGCCGACTTCCTGTTGGGCTGGGGTAAAAAGTAAGAGCGCGAGGTATAGATGAAACGATGAGATCAACATGTGTACCGAGTTTCATATTATTACATGCAAGCGTGTTTGAGTTATGGACCGAGTGTTCGGACCCTGTTCCAGGGGGCGCTGACGAGCCCCCCTGCCACGCCCAGGTACCAGCTTCAGCCCGGCTCTGATGGCCGCGGGTTCTGACCCGTGTGCAAAGTTTCAAGAGTTTTCGAGCACGTTAAGGGCCCCAAAAGTGCCCAAAAGGTAGCAAAATAATAATAATACTAAAGAAGAATAATAATCCCAAGGAAAACAATAGGGCCTTCGCCCTTTCAGGGCTTGGGCCCTAAATATAGCTGCGAGCAGCGATGGCGGGCCCAAGCCGGTGGCACCGCAACCCCTGGCTCCTTTAGTTACCTAAAGGCACCGGGGTGGCGGTGCCGAAGGCTTTGGCCCTTTCATGATTAAATGTTAAGACGGCTTGCCATAGTCTGTCATTTTGACTAGTCACAATTATGTTACAGATATCTTAAATGATAATACAAACTATCCAAAATGTAATTACGACTAGACAGAAAGACATTGTTGATATCTACAATGTTAATTTCCGGATAGGCAAACTTAGCTTTTAAATGTTAAAAGGGCTTGCCATACACGGACGTAGGCTCAGAGAGAGTATTCAAACCAAAATATCTGACTTCCTCTTGGTCTGAGCTAATGACTATGAATTAGAAAGTTGTCTGGCTCGAGGAGTACAATGTATATAACGATTTTTGTAACTGTAGATAAAAATAACAACCCCACTTTTGTCAAAAGGTGGCGCTATTTAGTCCCTGCACCATGCCCGTTTCTGAAACTTTGCACATGTCTACTGGCTAATAAATGTGATGTGTCTGTTGAGTTTCATGCAATTTCAAGCATGCTAAAGGCCCTTTCACACTGAACGCGATTTTGACGCGCGAATAATTCGCGCGATGGTTTTATTTTTTGATCAGCTGTTTGTGTAATGAGTGCTTCCACACCGAACGCGAATCTGCTGCGGCGAAAAAACGAATTTTATTTTTTTCGCTTCAAGGTCGATTTTTTTTTACTGCTGCGGCGACAGAAAAGGCTTCAGCCAATCACATACAGGGAAACAGGTGACGTCACAGCAACAATGACGGACCTTCTCATAGCCTGTGTGTCAACAAACCCCGTTTTGTTTGACAAAACGGATAAAAACTACAAGGACAACGAAATGAAAGACAATGTGTGGCGTAGCATTGCCAACCAACTCGGTTATCACGACTGTGAGTATGTTGCGTGATTGTTTTTAGTCGGTGTAAATAGTCCTGTGCTGTGTAGGTTAACGTTAGCAGGCTAAACTAACATTTGGGATAGAAAGCTAACACTATCGTCAAAGATAGAGACAGAGACCGTCTCGTTTACTTTGAAAATGTAATAAAATGTAGTGAGACTATTTAGGGCTGCCTTTAGTATACTATAGTGTGTGATTTCTACAGTTTCTATTCGATTTTACATTTTACATGTGTGTATTGACATAACAAACGTACTGTTTAGTTGAAGACGCAAAAAAACTGTGGAAAAACCTCAGGGACACCTATGTGAGAAAAAGGAGAGAGGAAAAGGAAACTAAAAGTGGACAGGCTGGAAAACAGAGGAAGAGGTGGAAGTATATGGAGTGCATGAGCTTCCTTGAGGCTTCTACTTCTTTCAGAAGGTAGCTGTAGCCTGTTCAGTTATTCAGATTTATATGCTTTTTATTATGATTACATATTTTTTTTAAGTTCTCTGAAATACAGTGATGAAGATGAAAAATAATACAGAGTTTGTATAATGGGGTGGCACAGGAAAGTTTACAGAATGCTTTTGAACAGGGTCTGCAGCAATCTTGAGGAGGAGCAGCAGGCGCTAGATGATCCAGGTCAGGGCTCATCTGAGAGCGAGGGAGAGCCTTTCTGTCCACCTCCTCAGAAAAAGAGGTCTAGGGACTTTTTTGAGGATTATTTAGCGAGGAAAGAGGCCAGGGAGGACCAGAAAGTCAGGCAGCGAGAGGAGAAAGATGAGACCTATCATTTTTTAATGAGCCTGGCACCAGCCATGAGAAGGCTGTCTTCAGAGCGGCAGTCCTGGCTAAAAATTAAAATTCAGGAAATGATTTATGGGGTGGAGTTTAGCCTTCCATCCACGTCAACATACACTGCCCTATAAGTTAATTTTTTAATATCGTGTTGTCAGTTATTATTATTTTGTGTCCTTTAAGTTCTGCCCGTTCTTGTTTAGTTACTGTATAGCTACATCTCAACAAATAAATAATAATCAAGACATTTGTTTTTTTTCATTGGCTTTAAAGGTCTCAAATGATCCAAGTACAAACTATTAACAAACATAAAAAAATACAAGATTTACTTTCATGAAATACATTTACATTTAAAGGAACACTCCACTGTTTTTTCATATTAAATTTTGTTATTCCCTTAACTAAGACGAGTTGATACATACCTCTGTCGTCTCAGTGTGTGCGCTCAATCGCTCTGGCGTGCGGCAACACTTTGATAGTCCAGTTCATTCATTAGGATCCAGAGATGAGGAAACAGAGATGAGGTTAAAATCTGTTTGGATCCTAATAAATGAACTGAACTATCAAAGTGTTGCCGTGCGCCAGAGCGATTGAGCGCACACACTGAGACGACAGAGGTATGTAATATCAACTCGTCTTAGTTAAGCAAATAACATAGTTTAATATGAAAAAACAGTGGAGTGTTCCTTTAACAGGCAAACTCAAATTATTTACCTTTTTGAACAATAAAATTTAATCATGTTGTGTTTGCTCTCATGTTCAGAAATAAATCATTCAGGTCATTGAGAGAGACCTCGGTTCACATGAGGAAGCTGCCATGGAACTTGGCCCGCAGGGGAGCTAAAATAATGTCTGAATGTGTCCCGCACCCTCAGTGCCTCAGCTGATGCCCTGTTCCCTCGAAGACCTCTAATGTCACCCAGTTCACTCCCCTCTGCGCCATCAGAACTGTCAGACTCTGCACCGTGGTTCCCATTGGCCCTTCGCAGGAAGTTGTGCAGGATGCAAGTTGCCTTTATGATGCTGTCGGCTGTCTCTGGAGCCACTTGCAGACGGCGCTGGTAGACTCTCCAGCACTGGCTGAGAATGCCAAAAGCATTCTCAACTATACGTCGAGCCCTGGAGAGCCTGTAGTTGAACACACGCTTGTCATCTGGCAGGCGTCTTCCAGGGTAGGGACGGAGAAGGAACGTTTTTAAAGGAAACGCCTCATCTGCAACAATTACAAATGGTAACGCCCCCAGCTCTGGTGCAGATGGCAGATGAGAAGGCTCAGGAACATTTAAACTCCCAGTATTTAGGGCCTGTCCCAATAGTGAATTGGAGAATATTCCACCATCGCTGTTGCTGCCTGATGCCCCTACATCCACCACTAGGAAGCGGTAGTCGGCATCAACCAAGGCAAGCAAAACCACAGAAAAGGTTCCCTTATAATTATAGAACTGGGAGCCAGAATTAGCTGGTGCCTGAATCACTATGTGCTTCCCATCCAAAGCACCGATACAGTTGGGGAAGTTCCATTTTTCAGAGAATCTAAGGGCAGTTGTTCTCCAGAGCTCCTCATTGGGGACTGGCATGTAGGTGTCTTTTAAGGTCTCCCAGAGGACATCACATGTGTGCTTAACAATATTGGACACAGTGGAAATTCCAAGGCGGAAACTGGCGGCTATGGTGGTGAAAGAATCCCCCGTGCTAAGGAATCTGAGGAATATAAATCAGAATAAATTTATTACAATAATGTACATTTGTGATATGAGATGTTTTATGGAATCAGCTACCTCTTCTAATATTAAATATCATGATCAGATCACAAAAATATTTTTCTATAGCACTTATTGAATTTACACTTTCTAGGGAGTAAGATCTCTTTCATAGATCTCATCTAATTTATATTATAGACTAGTCAACCACAATCTCTCCTCAGGTGAGAGCTTGTCAGAGATACCATAAAGAGAGGTGATTTCAGACACAGTTTGCTCCTCTGAAATTCTATTAACTTTAGAAAGCAAAGCACCAGGACCTTAAATATTTACCAACTTCATATTTTATAAGTTCCCAATATCTACTAAAGGCTTCTTCCTTTTTTGCTAAATCCCAATGTACAGAAATAATTTAATAAATAAGTTCTAATTTAACTGAATTGTGTCTTAAGTGAGAATTGTTCATTTTCCAAAAAGAAATACAAAAAAGAGAAAATTGTAATATGTTATAAAAACTGACTTGTGGTCTGTTAATGGAGTAACAAGAATCATTACTAAACTATTCTCATTGAAATGTTACCTGGGACACTTATTTTCTTGACAGCTTGTTCTGCGTGACATACGTCATTACGCTATCTCGACTTCATTGCACATGCGCAGTCCTTTTAGTTTCGGTTTTCAATCTGATCAAGTGTTTACATGTTCTCTCGATTGGTGAATAAACAATCCGATCAAAATTTCGTTCAGATCGAGCCCAACCGGATCGATATGTTTACATGAAGGCTTTTCGGTCCAATTGAGGTTTCAATCTGATTACTAATGGATTGTTACGTTATTTGATAGCATGTAAACAGCCCCTGATGATTGTAAGAGGACAGCTCACCTTAAGCAGACTGCCAGACACTGCTCCGGGTCGATTGGTTCCCTGAAGTTTGTGGTTTGTCTCGTCAGATGCGGTGCCACTCTCTGAAGAAGTTCCTCAAATTGTCCCACAGACATCCGAAAGTAAGTTCGGAACCGGCCATGATACAGTTTAAGCTCCTGTACAAGGTTAGCGTACTCCCCTTCCGACTCTCTGTTCTTTAATATTGGATGTACCCAAAACCTTCTTTTCTGTCTTTTAAATAAAATTAAAAGCTCGTCTTCACTGGATGATGATGAGGATGAAGTGTCCATGTTTCTCAGCTGTCGGCGCGAATGTTTTGGAATGTTGAAGCTCTAAACGTCGCAAATTCGCGTCGCGTCTGATGTGAATAGTTTTGAAGCGAACTAATCGCATGCGAACTATTCGCTTTTTCGTTTCGTTTTTTCGTTACGCGTCCGGTGTGAAAGGGCCTTAAGAGTCTCAAAAGCATCCTAAAATAATTTCAAAGTTTGAAGCTTTGCCACGGCAACAGTTTAAAAGATATCAAGAATCCATTCCCAGGTCTACATCTACCGTATGTTTACATTATACAGATGAAGTTTTTCATCTGTTTTTCATCATTATACAGATGAAGTTTTTCATCTGTTTACATTATACAGATGAAGATTTTCATTCATATTATTACATGCAAGCGTGTTTGATTTATGGACCAAGTTTTCGGACCCCGTTCCAGGGGGCGCTGTCTAGCCCCCCTGCCACGCCTAGGTACCATCTTCAGCCCGGGCCTGATGGCTGTGGGATATGACCTGTGTGCAAAGTTTCAAGAGTTTTCAAACCCGATAAGGGCCTCAAAAGCCATTAAGAGTCTCAAAATCATCAAAAAAAAAAGAATTTTAAAGTTTGATGCGTTGCCACGGCAACAGTATCAAAGATATCAAGAATCCATTCACAGGTCTTCATCTGCCATGTATTTACATTATACAGATGAAGTTTGAAGCAAATCGGGTAAAAATAAGAGGTTGATTTCAAAGCATTTTGAAAGTGACACACTTTCTGCTGCCAGTTGGTGGCGCTATAACTTTGACTCGAAATAGTCTAATCCATGTGATCGTCCTCTTACAGCGAACACACTGATGAAGTTTCATCAAGATATGTTAATGTATGCTGAAGTTATAACACACTTCCTGTTTCACGTTTCTCGCCATAATTTCGTTTCCTCGCCACGGCCAAACCGTTTGAGATATCAAAAATCCCCTCACAAACTTTCATCCTCAATGTCTTGACTTCTTGCACACCGAGTTTGGTTGTGATTGGTAAACACATGCGTTGTAATTTGATGTATTTCTCCTAGGACAACTATTCAAACAACCCATAATTCTCAACTTCCATTTTAATTGTCGTAAAACTTAGAGCACGAAAGTTGTTTGGCCTGATGTGATCTATAATTGTACCGAGTTTCATATTAATTCACGCAAGTGTGTTTGATTTATGGACAAATGTTCGAATCCCAGTCCAGGGGGCGCTGTCGAGCCTCCCTGCCACGCCCGATGACCAGCTTCAGCCCGGCCCTGATGGCCATGGGTTCTGACCCGTGTGCAAAGTTTCAAGAGTTTTAGAGGATGTTAAGGCCCCCGAAAATGCCAGAGAAGTCGCACACAGCAAATAAAGGGTTAAAATTAACCTGACAGGCGCCCCTCCTCTCACTCACACAGAGAGACACTGAGAGACTGGCAAAATTCTAAGATTTTCTCTACATTCAAACAAAGATATCTGACTTTCTGTGGGTCCTAGCTAATGAGTGTCAATTAGAAAGTTGTCCGGCTCGAGGAGTACAATATACATACCGATTTTTGTAACTCTAGTTAAAACTAACAACCCCACTTTTGTCAAAAGGTGGTGCTACTGAGCCCTCACCACGCCCGTTTCTGAAACTTTGCACATGTCTACTGGCTAATAAATGTGATGTGTCTGTCGAGTTTCATGCGATTTGAAGCATGCTAAGGGTCTCAAAAGCATCCTAAAAGAATGGTAAAGTTTGATGCGTTGCCACGGCAACAGTTTCAAAGATATCAAGAATCCATTCACAGGTCTACATCTGCCGTATATTTACATTATACAGATGAAGTTTGAAGCAAATCGGGTAAAAATAAAAGGGTGATTTCAAAGCATTTTGAAAGTGACACACTTCCTGCTGCCAGTTGGTGGCGCTATAACTTTGACTCACAATAGTCACATCCATGTGATCGTCCTCTTACAGCGAACACACTGCTGAAGTTTCATCAAGATCAGTTAATGTATGCTGAAGTTATAACACACTTCCTGTTTCACGTTTCTCGCCATAATTTCGTTTCCTCGCCACGGCCAAACCGTTCGAGATATCAAAAATCCCCTCGTAAACTTTCATCCTCAATGCCTTGACTTCATGCTGACCGAGTTTCGTGCCGTGTGTTTGAATTCTCTAGGAGGAGTATTGCACATTCCATTGCGAGCGTTTTACAAACAAACCTCAATAGCCGACTTCCTGTTGGGCTGGGGTAAAAAGTAATAGTTTGAGGTATATATGAACGATGAGATCAACATGTGTACCGAGTTTCATATTATTACATGCAAGCGTGTTTGAGTTATGGACCAAGTGTTCGGACCCCGTTCCAGGGGGCGCTGTCTAGCCCCCCTGCCACACCCAGGTACCATCTTCAGCCCGGCTCTGATGGCTGTGGGATCTGACCTGTGTGCAAAGTTTCAAGAGTTTTCAAACCCGTTAAGGGCCCCAAAAGCCGCTAAGAGTCTCAAAATCATCAAAAAAAAAGAATTTTAAAGTTTGATGCGTTGCCACGGCAACAGTATCAAAGATATCAAGAATCCATTCACAGGTCTTCATCTGCTATGTATTTACATTATACAGATTAAGTTTGAAGCAAATCGGGTAAAAATAAGAGGGTGATTTCAAAGCATTTTGAAAGTGACACACTTCCTGCTGCCAGTTGGTGGCGCTATAACTTTGACTCACAATATTCACATCCATGTGATCGTCCTCTTACAGCAAACAAACTGCTGAAGTTTCATCAAGATCAGTTAATGTATGCTGAAGTTCTGACACACTTCCTGTTTCACGATTATCGCCATAAGTTCGTTTCCTCGCCACGGCCAAACCGTTCGAGATATCAAAAATCCCCTCGCAAACTTTCATCCTCAATGCCTTGACTTCATGCTGACCGAGTTTCGTGCCGTGTGTTTGAATTCTCTAGGAGGAGTACTTCAAATTCCATTGCGAGTGTTTTATGAACAACCCTAAATAACCGACTTCCTGTTGGGCTGGGGTAAAAAGTAATAGTTTGAGGTATATATGAACGATGAGATCAACATGTGTACCGAGTTTCATATTATTACATGCAAGGGTGTTTGAGTTATGGACCAAGTTTTCGGACCCCGTTCCAGGGGGCGCTGTCTAGCCCCCCTGCCACGCCCGGGTACCATCTTCAGCCCAGCCCTGATGGCCGCGGATTCTGACCCGTGTGCAAAGTTTCAAGAGTTTTTGAGCATGTTAAGGGCCCCAAAAGTGCCCAAATAGTCGTATAAATAATAATAATAATAATAAATATAGCTGCGAGCAGCGATGGCGGGCCCAAGCCGGAGGCACCGCAACCCCGGTTCCTTTAGTTACCTAAAGGCACCCGGGTGGCGGTGCCGAAGGCTTTGGCCCTTTCATGATTAAATGTTAAAGCGGCTTGCCATACTCTGTCATTTCGACTAGTCACAATTATGTTACAGATATCTCAAATGATAATACAAACTATCCAAAGTGTAACGACTAGACAGAAAGACGTTGTTGATATCTACAATGTTAATTCCGGACAGGCAAACTTAGCTTTTAAATGTTAAAAGGGCTTGCCATACAGGGACGTAGGCTCAGAGAGAGGCTCACCATATTCAGACCAAAATATCTGACTTCCTCTTGGTCCGAGCTAATGACTATGTATTAGAAAGTTGTACGGCTTGAGGAGTACAATGTATATACCGATTTTTGTAACTGTAGATAAAACTAACAACCAATGTAGTAGCACTTCTCTTTTTTTGATTGGCTGATGCGTAGCAGGGTCGACTGCTGAACTCCAGGCGAGACGCGCTTGATTCTCACGTGAGAGCGGCGCGGCCAGAGAAATTGCGTATATTAAATATATTATTAATAGTTTTTCCGCATGAGAAATACAATGTGTGACGGGAGTGTGAGACAAAAGACTGAAACGAGTGACTGTCATGCTCAATGCGTGACACACTACAAAAAAATATTTCACACTGACTCCACATTTAGGGGGCCACAAGGGGGTCCAAGCTTGTTGTCGCAGGGGCACTGGCCCCCCCAGGCCCCCGCCTAGAACCGCCATTGCTCACACACACACACACACACACACTTTCTCTCTCTCTCAAGAAGCAAAAACATGACTGCTAAAGGTTGTATCAGCGATGGCGGGGTAACATCACTTAACATCACGAGTGCTATTCCCTTAGGCCACGCCCCCTTGTCTCCCCAAAGTATTATAAGCAATCATGCGCATCCCGTGTGCAGAATGATGCACTTGAAGCAACACCAAGTCACAGCACGCAACGCTTCACATTGAAAAGAACATAGCGAAGGGATGGTATCTATAATCTATGCTTAGTAGGGCTGCACGATTTGGGAAAATGTCATATTGCCATTATTGAGCCAATATTGCAATTGCGATTTGCGACTCCGATATAATAAAATGGTTTCATGAGTCCAACTTGCTTGGTTCTAAAGTAAAATGCACACACAGATTAATGTTTATTTCTCAACTCAAACTAAAAACAACAACAACAATAAATGATTGATAACACCTATAATGATCAATAAACCATCAACCAAACCAACATTACAGTGATTCCATCAATTGAAAGCCATCAACTTTTTAAAAAATTATTACGCTTAAAAAAAATATATAACAGCTTTTAAATTAAGTGAACTTCAAACAATCCCCACATAAACCCATAATAAAAAACATATTTACCTGTGCCCTTCCTGTCTTAACAGGTACAGAAATTGAATAAAGTTATCAAACAGTCTGCGCTGCCTGAATCATAAATTATATATATAATAATCCTTATTAAAGCTACAAAAGTTCTTTACTCAAGATCAGTGAGTAATTTTCTAATTTCCCTTTGTTCTTTTAACTTTACTGAAAGAACGCTTTATTCGCTGCTGGCCCTTTAAGAGCACCCGTTGCCGAGACGCGGATCTCACACGCGCCTCATAGCACAACTCTTTTCATCCATAGACTTTTCTTATGTTATGAAGATACTAGACAAAATCACATTTTGGCATAATTGTGTGTGCTATTGTTCGTTCAAGCTCGAAAGAGAACTGTTTATTCTGGGCTGGCACACGGTCAGTGCATGCGCATTATGCGAGTCTCATCTATTCTAATCTAGGGCACTCACAGGCAGCTTTTCACTTCTTGTCGTGCAAAATGCGAAAAGGCATTTGAACCAATAAGAGGGGGATCTTGTAACACTAGTCAAAGGATGACAAAAAAGAAGAGATGCTGCGCTAATAGCCCTACTTTGTTTATTTCATATAAAATCGCGGCATTTTGCGTTATATAATTGCATAGGTTTGAGATCGCTATTACGACTGCGATATAATTAATCGTGCAGCACTAATGCTTAGTGTATTCTAAAGGGCAATAAACTCCACTCCAGCAAGATAGTCATTTTATGCAAATCATAGACCTTTATGCCTTATCTACAAATAAAGTATAATATTGGGAACATTGATCTTGAAGAGAGTGTCGTCGTGTTACTGTCGCAACCGAACGCGACGCGCTAATGCTGATGCATGGAGAATGTCGGACGTCACTTATAGGCTAAACTGTTTTTATAGATAAAACTATTTACATTCGGCAGTCATGAAAACAAATCTCAGATAACGGTTGACTAGGTAACAATGTGATATTTTGCGCCGGAGTTCTCCTTTAACTTACATTAGCTAGCTAACTACGAACGAGCTAACCAGATAACATTAACAAATTGACAAGCACTTACTGGGCAGAATATGGCTCTTCAAATGACGGAGGTTGGAGGTTGTCATCTGACTGTCCGCGATCTTAACGTTGCATGTCTTGCAAAGCGCTGTTCTTTTGCCATCTTGTTGTAAGAAATTCTTGAATCCAAAAGCGACGACGACCCTCGTTATCCCTCCGGCTGACATGTTGATGTGATCTGATGTAAGTGGGCGTGGTGTGCGCGTAAGGTATGAGAGGGCATGACTGAAGATCTCTGATCCAGTCATGACAGCGCTATTCTCAGCCTGCGCTCCAGCTGGATCAACTTTATTTTTTTTTACATAATTTATATATTTTATATTCAAACTGAAAACATGATGTGATTAACACTCAAGTCATATTATTACATGCAAGTGTGTTTGATTTATGGACCAAATTTTCAGATCAAGTTTATGGACCAAGTTAATTTAATTAATAAACTAATTATATAAAACTATTAATGCACTACAATTAAACTGGTTATATGCCTTTACTTATAAAAAATAAAAAACTTATTTAAAAAAATACCAGGCTTAAGGCATTTATTTTTTATGCAGGCCATACACACAGGAGTGAAATGGTTAAGACCCCTCCCCCTACAAACACACACACACATACACAGACAGGCAAAGACAGAGATGTAGGCTCAGATTAAGCAAGACCACATTCAAACAAACATATCTGACTTTCTGTGGGTCCTAGCTAATGAGTGTCAATTAGAAAGTTGTCCGGCTCGAGGAGTACAATATACATACCGATTTTTGTAACTGTAGATAAAACTAACAACCCTACTTTTGTCAAAAGGTGGCGCTACTGAGCCCTCACCACGCCCGTTTCTGAAACATTGCACGTGTCTACTGGCTAATAAATGTGATGTGTCTGTCGAGTTTCATGCATTTTGAAGCATGCTAAGGGTCTCAAAAGCATCCTAAAAGCATCCTAAAAGAAGGGTAAAGTTTGATGCGTCGCCACGGCAACAGTTTCAAAGATATCAAGAATCCATTCACAGGTCTACATCTGCCGTATGTTTACATTATACATATGAAGTTTGAAGCAAATCGGGTAAAAATAAAAGGGTGATATCAAAGCATTTTGAAAGTGACACACTTCCTGCTGCCAGTTGGTGGCGCTATAACTTTGACTCACAATAGTCACATCCATGTGATCGTCCTCTTACAGCGAACATACTGCTGAAGTTTCATCAAGATCAGTTAATGTATGCTGAAGTTATAACAAACTTCCTGTTTCACGTTTCTCGCCATGATTTCGTTTCCTCGCCACGGCCAAACCGTTCGAGATATCAAAAATCCCCACACAAGCTTTCATCCTCAATGTCTTCACTTTACGCTGACCGAGTATCGTCGAATTTGGATCAAAGCTCTAGGAGGAGTATTTCAAATAACATTGCGAGCGTTTTACAAACAAACCTCAATAGCCGACTTCCTGTTGGGCTGGGGTAAAAAGTAAAAGCGCGAGGTATAGATGAAACGATGAGATCAACATGCGTACCGAGTTTCATATTATTACATGCAAGCGTGTTTGAGTTATGGACCAAGTGTTCGGACCCCATTCCAGGGGGCGCTGACGAGCCCCCCTGCCACGCCCGGGTACCATCTTCAGCCCGGCTCTGATGGCCGCGGGTTCTGACCCGTGTGCAAAGTTTCAAGAGTTTTCGAGCATGTTAAGGGCCCCAAAAGTGCCCGAATAGTCGTAAGAAAAATAATAATAATAATAATAGAAAAGAATAATCCTAAGGAAAACAATAGGGCCTTCGCCCTTTCAGGGCTTGGGCCCTAATAATAATAATCCTAAGGAAAACAATAGGGCCTTCGCCCTTTCAGGGCTTGGGCCCTAAATATAGCTGCGAGCAGCGATGGCGGGCCCAAGCCGGTGGCACCGCAACCCCGGTTCCTTTAGTTACCTAAAGGCACCCGGGTGGCGGTGCCGAAGGCTTTGGCCCTTTCATGATTAAATGTTAAAACGGCTTGCCATACTCTGTCATTTCGACTAGTCAAAATTATGTTACAGATATCTTAAATTATAATACAAACTATCCAAAATGTAATTACGACTAGACAGAAAGACATTGTTGATATCTACAATGTTAATTCCGGATAGGCAAACTTAGCTTTTAAATGTTAAAAGGGCTTGCCATACAGGGACGTAGGCTCAGAGAGAGGCTCACCATATTCAAACCAAAATATCGGACTTCCTCTTGGTCCGAGCTAATGACTATGTAATAGAAAGTTGTCCGGCTTGAGGAGTACAATGTATACCGATTTTTGTAACTGTAGATAAAACTAACAACCCCACTTTAGTCAAAAGGTTGCGCTATTTAGTCCTTGCACCATGCCCGTTTCTGAAACTTTGCACGTCTACTGGCTAATAAATGTGATGTATCTGTTGAGTTTCAAGCAATTTCAATTTCAATTTGACTGTTGAAAAGAAGTGCGCCGATTAGATACTCAGGATCGGTATCGGCTCTGACACTGCCATCTTTGACGAGGCTGATTCAAATTCTATATTGTGCATATACTATTCTATGTAAGGCACAAAGGCACAAAAACTTTCTAAAGTACCATAAAGTTTTTGTGTACTGTATTATAAGTGTTCTGAAGCTATTATGTGATATAGAAATTAATATTTAAGTCATTAAATTCAAGAACACGTAAACTTTTCCCTCTCTGCGCCTGTCAGTCATTCTCCATTCAGCATTCAAACAGCACGTCGCATTCGGTTACAGTCAATGATGAAACGATCTTCAAGATGATTCAATGTTAATCCTATTATACTGGGTCTTTAAGATAAAGGTCTAAAGGTCTATATTTTCGAATGAAGAAACTTTTTCTTGCTGGACTTTATTGCTGTAACTTAATCGTGTTACTTTCTACCGGGTGTCGGACGCTGTCGGTTAGATCACAACACTAGAGTCAGAGCACTATAATTGTTCTTCACGCACACAGTAACTGAAATTTAAAACCTTTAAAAGAAAAGGCTCAATAAACTATTGCATAGATAGATAATGTATAATACACTGTTCATAAATATGTATTTCCTTTGTGCTTTGAACTTTTCAATACGGACTCAATGCGCTGTAACTTCATGTGGCTTCAAGCACATCATTCTCCGCTCGGGATGCACATAAGTGCTTTGTGCTGCACCGTATTGGAGCCGTAATATCATAATGCAGTGACGTAATGACAGATTATTAATTGCCTTTCAATTATATGTTGCTTTATAGCAGCCATGGCTATATTTTTTTTTAATGATTTTTGTTATCTTGTTTTTCATGAATGTATTTTTCAAAAATAAGAGCAATATGTATTATCTATTATTATTATGGTTTATAATAGCATTTTTGTCATAGATTATGACAAAGTAATCATATGATCCACCAGCGAGGAACCAGCAGAACAGAGTGAACATTCTTTCTGTTTAGTTCAATCCTACTTAATAGGAATTTATTTAAAATGCTCGCTCTACTCCACACCATTAATGTCTTGTGCGGACATCCGTATTTCGACTTTCGGTTTTAAGTAAGCGATTTAAAAGCTCCCAAGTCCCAGCGGAGTCACACGTTGATTAACCGGTGAGAATATACACAATAGGCCTACCTGATATTGAACACAAGAGGGCAGTATAGCACTACGTATGACTCAGATTATTATTTTTTTTATGAATTTTACAACAATTCTGGCTGTTTTTGAACGTAAACATAATTCTTAAATGAAAAAAAGGAAAAATTGGGGAAGTTATAATATTTGTATAATTTAATTTAGAAACAAATGATGTGTAATTACATTTTTAGAAGATATGAGGCTTGTAGTGTTTACTTTTTTGACATAACTTTAATCTTTTGCCATAGTTGCACATGTCTACTGGCTAATAAATGTGATGTATCTGTTGAGTTTCAAGCAATTTCAAGCATGCTAAGAGTCCCAAAAGCATCAAAAAAGAATGTTAAAGTTTGATTCGTTGCCACGGCAACAGTATCAAAGATATCAAAAATTCATGCACAGGTCTACATCTGCCGTGTATTTACATTATACAGATGAAGTTTGAAGCAAATCGGTTAAAAATAAGAGAGTGGTTTCAAAGCATTTTGAAAGTGACACACTTCCTGCTGCCAGTTGGTGGCGCAATAATTTTGACTCACAATAGTCACATCCATGTGATCGGTCTCTTACAGCGAAAACACTGCTGAAGTTTCATCAAGATCAGTTAATGTATGCTGAAGTTAAAACACACATCCTGTTTCATGTTTCTCGCCATAATTTCGTTTCCTCGCCACGGCCAAACCGTTCAAGATATAAAAAATCCCATGGCACCTTTTCATCCTTAATGTCTTGACTTCACGCTGATCGAGTTTTGTCGAATTTGGTTCAGTGCTCTAGGAGCAATACTTTAAATTCCATTGCATGTGTTTTAAACACAACCTTAAATAGCCGTCTTCCTGTTGGGCTGGGGTAAAAAGTAAGAGTGTGAAGTAGGCTATATATGAATCGATGAGATCTATATGTGTACCAAGTTTCATATTATTACATGCAAGTGTGTTTGATTTATGGACCAAATTTTCAGACCAAGTTTATTGACCAAGTTAATCTGATTAATAAACTAATTATATAAAACTATTGTCAATGCACTACAATTAAACTAGTTATATGTCTTTACTTATAAAAAATAAAAATAAAAACTTATTTAAAAAATACCAGGCTTGAGAAATGTATTTTCTTTATGCAGGTCATACACACAGCAGTGAAATGGTTAAGCCCCCTCCCCCTGCACACTCACACACACACAGACAGCCAAAGACACAGAGACATGTAGGCTCAGAGTGACCATATTCAAACAAAAATATCTGAGTTTCTGTGGGTCCTAGCTAATAAGTGTAAATTAGAAAGTTGTCCGGCTCGAGGAGTACAATATACATACCAATTTTTGTAACTCTAGTTAAAACTAACAACCCCACTTTTGTCAAAAGGTGGCGCTACTGAGCCCTCACCACGCCCGTTTCTGAAACTTTGCACATGTCTACTGGCTAATAAATGTGATGTGTCTGTCGAGTTTCATGCATTTTGAAGCATGCTAAGGGTCTCAAAAGCATCCTAAAAGCATCCTAAAAGAAGGGTAAAGTTTGATGCGTCGCCACGGCAACAGTTTCAAAGATATCAAGAATCCATTCACAGGTCTACATCTGCCGTATGTTTACATTATACATATGAAGTTTGAAGCAAATCGGGTAAAAATAAAAGGGTGATATCAAAGCATTTTGAAAGTGACACACTTCCTGCTGCCAGTTGGTGGCGCTATAACTTTGACTCACAATAGTCACATCCATGTGATCGTGCTCTTACAGCGAACACACTGCTGAAGTTTCATCAAGATCAGTTAATGTATGCTGAAGTTATAACACACTTCCTGTTTCACGTTTCTCGCCATGATTTCGTTTCCTCGCCACGGACAAACCGTTCGAGATATCAAAAATCCCCTCGCAAACTTTCATCCTCAATGTCTTGACTTCACGCTGACCGAGTTTCGTCGAATTTGGATCAAAGCTCTAGGAGCAATACTTTAAATTCCATTGCATGTGTTTTAAACACAACCTTAAATAGCCGTCTTCCTGTTGGGCTGGGGTAAAAAGTAAGAGTGTGAAGTAGGCTATATATGAATCGATGAGATCTATATGTGTACCAAGTTTCATATTATTACATGCAAGTGTGTTTGATTTATGGACCAAATTTTCAGACCAAGTTTATTGACCAAGTTAATCTGATTAATAAACTAATTATATAAAACTATTGTCAATGCACTACAATTAAACTAGTTATATGTCTTTACTTATAAAAAATAAAAATAAAAACTTATTTAAAAAATACCAGGCTTGAGAAATGTATTTTCTTTATGCAGGTCATACACACAGCAGTGAAATGGTTAAGCCCCCTCCCCCTGCACACTCACACACACACAGACAGCCAAAGACACAGAGACATGTAGGCTCAGAGTGACCATATTCAAACAAAAATATCTGAGTTTCTGTGGGTCCTAGCTAATAAGTGTAAATTAGAAAGTTGTCCGGCTCGAGGAGTACAATATACATACCAATTTTTGTAACTCTAGTTAAAACTAACAACCCCACTTTTGTCAAAAGGTGGCGCTACTGAGCCCTCACCACGCCCGTTTCTGAAACTTTGCACATGTCTACTGGCTAATAAATGTGATGTGTCTGTCGAGTTTCATGCATTTTGAAGCATGCTAAGGGTCTCAAAAGCATCCTAAAAGCATCCTAAAAGAAGGGTAAAGTTTGATGCGTCGCCACGGCAACAGTTTCAAAGATATCAAGAATCCATTCACAGGTCTACATCTGCCGTATGTTTACATTATACATATGAAGTTTGAAGCAAATCGGGTAAAAATAAAAGGGTGATATCAAAGCATTTTGAAAGTGACACACTTCCTGCTGCCAGTTGGTGGCGCTATAACTTTGACTCACAATAGTCACATCCATGTGATCGTGCTCTTACAGCGAACACACTGCTGAAGTTTCATCAAGATCAGTTAATGTATGCTGAAGTTATAACACACTTCCTGTTTCACGTTTCTCGCCATGATTTCGTTTCCTCGCCACGGACAAACCGTTCGAGATATCAAAAATCCCCTCGCAAACTTTCATCCTCAATGTCTTGACTTCACGCTGACCGAGTTTCGTCGAATTTGGATCAAAGCTCTAGGAGGAGTATTTGACATTCCATTGCGAGCGTTTTACAAACAAACCTCAATAGCCGACTTCCTGTTGGGCTGGGGTAAAAAGTAAGAGTGTGAGGTATAGATGAAACGATGAGATCAACATGTGCACCGAGTTTCATATTATTACATACAAGCGTGTTTGAGTTATGGACCAAGTGTTCGGACCCCGTTCCAGGGGGCGCTGACGAGCCGCCCTGCCACGCCCGGGTACCATCTTCAGCCCGGCTCTGATGGCCGCGGGTTCTGACCCGTTTGCAAAGTTTCAAGAGTTTTCGAGCACGTTAAGGGCCCCAAAAGTGCCCAAAAGGTAGTAAAATAATAATAATACTAAAGAAAAAATATAGCTGCGAGCAGCGATGAAGGGCCCAAGCCGGTGGCACCGCAACCCCGGTTCCTTAGTTACCTAAAAGCACCAGGGTGGCCATGCCACTGGCTTTGGCCCTTCATCGTGGATCACAGCTATATATATATATATATATATATATATATATATATATATATATATATATATATACTGTATATATATATATATATACTGTATATATACATATATATATGAAGCCGGTGGCACCGCCACCCTGGTGCCTTTAGGTTTATTGTGCACGACATGCAAAATGTAACCCTGCTTTGACTGATGCAAGCTCTACAGCACAGTTTATAGTAAGAAAGAATATAGTAAGAAAGAAAAGTAAGCTGTTACTCAGATGGTTTGGGAAACAAACATTCATCATGTCGCATTGGTTTTAGTTACTTGTCCTCGAACAGAGCCCTAATCTGTTTATATTTCAGTTACACATTCTACATTGATTAAAAAAGATAAATCAAATGTGTTTTTAATTCATACAGAAATAAAATATTTATAATTCAGCTGAGAATAAAGTTAGTTCAAATTTTAAGAAAAACAAATATATGATCTGAAATATAGCACATTCATTTTTAAATTCATTCAGGTTCAATTACCAAAAATACAATCTTAATTTAATTTAAAACAAATAATAAATCTAAAATATATGGGTTATATGCATATTTTGTAAAAAAAGAAAAAAAAAAGAAAGAAAGATATATATCCAAAAACACAAGGCCTTAAACTTTAACAAGGATGCAACTCTTATCACTACAACAAACATAGTCACACACACAAGTCAAGTCACTTACATTTTAGATGCAATATTGACTTTGTAGATGCAATATTGACTTTTTTCTGTTTCAGCAGAGAAAATAGTTAAACAAAGATCACAGCGACCCATCGCGCATCTCAAAGCAATGTGTTTTCTCATTACTGAATGATTCAGCATTTTGAATCCATGACTCGTTCATTAAGACGGTCATCTGGCGACACCTTATGGTGATTTAGGGTTATGTTTAAAAGTGTCGTTCTTTACAGCGATTTTTAATTGACTCCTGTTAAACCAATCTCGTAACATTATTGTGTAACCGATTTAATTTGATCAGCCTTACCTAGGGTAACAGCCCTATAGTGTCTTATTATTCTAAATTATTGAATTTATTGATCAAATTTACTAATGAAAAATGAAGCATACATTTATTAAGACTAGGCTGCCCTGCAGATATTAGGCTACAATATGGAGATTTAAATATATCATTTATCAAATAATCTGTTTATTTTTAGGTTACACATTACATTGTTTAAAAAATAAAAATCAAATGTGACCCGCTCTGGGGAAATGAGTCGGAAGTTGCAACCTTCCATTTTAAGATATGGGCCGATTATGTGGAAAAACCATGAAATAACAAAAAAAATATATATATATTTTTTTTTTGCTAATTTCAAAGAACAGACATTCAAAAATAATCTCACAGGGTTTCGTAGTCGAGATAATTGAGTAAAGGTATTTAAATAACGATTAAAGTTGTCAAAGCTTTAAATTCGCTGAAATAAACATTGCTCTTCTCAACTCCCCTCGTCACCTCTGAGCATTTCCCGGGTATCCCCTGAAACGTTGAACTCACTGGAGGCTTCTAACCTAAACTGCGTGAGTATATTTATCTGCAAGAAGAATATAGCCTATGTAAGGCTGTAACGATCGCGACACTCAGATCCACGAACCTGTGTCGCGGTGTGAGAAGACAGAATCACGACACCGACACGTCCCTTCAACTCCCGAAGTTATCCTTCACGTCCAGACCCAATGCTAGCTACAACATCTTTAAATTACTATTAGTATTATTTGAAGTTAACATTAGCCTATAAAATACGTAGACTTACACCACAAAACTTAAATTATTACTAATTTTTTTTTAAAAATTGGGCAGCATCCAATTCCCAGATAATTAAATATTTTAATAAATTGGCCTATGTGAACCACACTGCACAAACCAAAAGTAATACTCACCGGATGAAGAAGGGTTGACTCTCTCCAGAACATAAAATCTTTATTTTATTTTCCGTGTTCGCATTTATGAGGAAAAACAATCCGAACGTGACCGTTCTCTGGAAGCAGCACTAAAACTTTCACATAGCTTAAACATGCAAGCACAAAGCCTTTCTTTAAAGTATATTTCGTTTTAAAATAATTATCTTAATTTAAATCAATGTTTCATCAACCAATTACTAGGATTTAATAATAAGAAATAAATTGCAGACAATAGGCTAGGCCTAATCACGACGCGGAGACGCGCGGCACGTGAACTGAAGCTTGTCTCATGAACCGAAAGTCAGCGTATAAGGTATACTCACAGACATATATATTGAAATGTCTACTTTTAAACACAACCATTCAAAATGAAAGAAAACAGACTGCTCTCTGCTTATGTGGGCTAATCCGTATGAAAACTGAATTTCTCTCTGACTCCTCTTTAATCTTTCTGATTTTAGAACATTTTTGTAAAAGTGACTTTTTAATTATTTATTTCAAAAAAATTAAAAATAAGTTGAGTTTCAGCCTCGTTAAATTGCATTTATATGTTAATCTATTTGGTCAAATTAAGCTATATAAAATAAATAGTTTATCCCTTAAAATGCTATGGATTTTGAAAGATATCAAAAAAAAAAAAAAAAACGGGCAAAAAAACTTTAAAAGCGATTTTCTTAGGTTTTCAATTGGAAAAAAAGGGCAGACGACCAGAATTCAAATCTGTATATCGTTACAACCATTCAAGGTATGACCAAGGTATCATTTGAAAGCTTACAGTGTCCTCTTTCCATTAATATCAAAATCTCAATTTTTAAATTTGGGTCACTGTGACTAATTTTGCTGGATCAGTTCGGTCACAAATGTGTTTTTTATTGTAGTATTATTTTATACAGAAATACATTATAATTATATATAATATACAAAATATAACCGTGGGCGCGATTAAACAGTGTTACAATAAAACTCAACATTGTGTTTTTTAAAAATAAATTCAAATAATACAAATCCCGAAATTGCGCTAATTTTAAAATTAAACTAAAACTCATGGCTGCACAAGCATTCATAACTGTGCGCGCCAACAGCGAGGAACCAGCAGAACAGAGTGAACGTTCATTCTGTTTAGTTCAATCCTACTTAATAGGAATTTATTTAAAATGCTCGCTCTACTCCACAACATTAATGTCTTGTGCGGATATCTGTATTTTGACTTTCGGTTTTAAGTAAGCGATTTAAAAGTTCCCGAGTCCCAGCGGAGTCACACGTTGATTAACCAGTGGGAATATACACAATAGGCCTACCTGATATTGAACACAAGAGGGCAGTATAGCACTACGTATGACTCAGATTATTTTTTCTTCTTCTGAATTTTAAAACCATTATGGCTGTTTTTGAACGTAAACATAATTCTTAAATGAAAAAAGGGAAAAACTGGTTTAATTATAATATTTGTATAATTTAATTTAGAAACAAATAATGTATAATTACATTTTTAGAAGATATGAGGCTTTTAGTGTTTACTGTTTACTTTTTTGACATTACTTTAATCTTTTGCCAAAGTTGCACATGCCTACTGGCTAATAAATGTGATGTATCTGTCGAGCTATCTGTATCTATCTGTTTCAAGCAATTTCAAGCATGCTAAGAGTCCCAAAAGTATCAAAAAAGAATGTTAAAGTTTGATTTGTTGCCACAGCAACAGTATCAAAGATATCAAGAATCCATTCACAGGTCTACATCTGCTGTATTTTTACATTATACAGATGAAGTTTGAAGCAAATCGGTTAAAAATAAGAGGGTGATATCAAAGCAGTTTGAAAGTGACACACTTCCTGCTGCCAGTTGGTGGCGCTATAACTCTGACTCACAATAGTCACATCCACGTAATCGTCCTCTTACAGCGAACACACTGCTGAAGTTTCATCAAGATCAGTTAATCTATGCTGAAGTTATGACACACTTCCTGTTTCACGTTTCTCGCCATAATTTTGTTTCCTCGCCACGGCCAAACCGTTCGAGATATCAAAAATCCCCTCGCAAACTTTCATCCTCAATGCCTTGACTTCATGCTGACCGAGTTTCGTGCCGTGTGTTTGAATTCTCTAGGAGGAGTATTGCACATTCCATTGCGAGCGTTTTACAAACAAACCTCAATAGCCGACTTCCTGTTTGGCTGGGGTAAAAAGTAAGAGCGTGAGGTATAGATGAAACGATGAGATCAACATGTGTACCGAGTTTCATATTATTACATGCAAGCGTGTTTGATTTATGGACCAAGTGTTCGGACCCCGTTCCAGGGGGCGCTGTCTAGCCCCCCTGCCACACCCAGGTACCATCTTCAGCCCGGCTCTGATGGCTGTGGGATCTGACCTGTGTGCAAAGTTTCAAGAGTTTTCAAACCCGTTAAGGGCCCCAAAAGCCGCTAAGAGTCTCAAAATCATAAAAAAAAGAATTTTAAAGTTTGATGCGTTGCCACGGCAACAGTATCAAAGATATCAAGAATCCATTCACAGGTCTTCTTCTGCTATGTATTTACATTATACAGATTAAGTTTGAAGCACATCGGGAAAAAATAAAAGGGTGAGTTCAAAGCATTTTGAAAGTGACACACTTCCTGCTACCAGTTGGTGGCGCTATAACTCTGACTCACAATAGTCACATCCATGTGATCGTCCTCTTACAGCGAACACACTGCTGAAGTTTCATCAAGATCAGTTAATGTATGCTGAAGTTATAACACACTTCCTGTTTCACGTTTCTCGCCATAATTTCGTTTCCTCGCCATGGCCAAACCGTTCGAGATATCAAAAATCCCCTCGCAAACTTTCATCGTCAATGCCTTGACTTCATGCTGACCGAGTTTCGTGCCGTGTGTTTGAATTCTCTAGGAGTAGTACTTCAAATTCCATTGCGAGTGTTTTATGAACAACCCTAAGTAACCGACTTCCTGTTGGGCTGGGGTAAAAAGTAATAGTATGAGGTATATATGAACGATGAGATCTATATGTGCACCGAGTTTCATATTATTACATGCAAGCGTGTTTGATTTATGGACCAAGTTTTCGGACCCCGTTCCAGGGGGCGCTGTCTAGCCCCCCTGCCACGCCCGGGTACCATCTTCAGCCCGGCCCTGATGGCCGCGGGTTCTGACCCGTGTGCTAAGTTTCAAGAGTTTTTGAGCATGTTAAGGGCCCCAAAAGTGCCCGAATAGTCGTATAAATAATAATAATAATAATAATAATAATAAATATAGCTGCGAGCAGCGATGAAGGGCCCAAGCCGGTGGCACCGCAACCCCGGTTCCTTAGTTACCTAAAAGCACCAGGGTGGCCATGCCACTGGCTTTGGCCCTTCATCGCGGATCACAGCTATATATATATATATATATATATATATATATATACTGTATATATATATATATATACTGTATATATACATATATATATGAAGCCGGTGGCACCGCCACCCTGGTGCCTTTAGGTTTATTGTGCACGACATGCAAAATGTAACCCTGCTTTGACTGATGCAAGCTCTACAGCACAGTTTATAGTAAGAAAGAATATAGTAAGAAAGAAAAGTAAGCTGTTACTCAGATGGTTTGGGAAACAAACATTCATCATGTCGCATTGGTTTTAGTTACTTGTCCTCGAACAGAGCCCTAATCTGTTTATATTTCAGTTACACATTCTACATTGATTAAAAAAGAAAAATCAAATGTGTTTTTAATTCATACAGAAATAAAATATTTATAATTCAGCTGAGAATAAAGTTAGTTCAAATTTTAAGAAAAACAAATATATGATCTGAAATATAGCACATTCATTTTTAAATTCATTCAGGTTCAATTACCAAAAATACAATCTTAATTTAATTTAAAACAAATAATAAATCTAAAATATATGGGTTATATGCATATTTTGTAAAAAAAGAAAAAAAAAAGAAAGAAAGATATATATCCAAAAACACAAGGCCTTAAACTTTAACAAGGATGCAACTCTTATCACTACAACAAACATAGTCACACACACAAGTCAAGTCACTTACATTTTAGATGCAATATTGACTTTTTAGATGCAATATTGACTTTTTTCTGTTTCAGCAGAGAAAATAGTTAAACAAAGATCACAGCGACCCATCGCGCATCTCAAAGCAATGTGTTTTCTCATTACTGAATGATTCAGCATTTTGAATCCATGACTCGTTCATTAAGACGGTCATCTGGCGACACCTTATGGTGATTTAGGGTTATGTTTAAAAGTATCGTTCTTTACAGCGATTTTTAATTGACTCCTGTTAAACCAATCTCGTAACATTATTGTGTAACCGATTTAATTTGATCAGCCTTACCTAGGGTAAAAGCCCTATAGTGTCTTATTATTCTAAATTATTGAATTTATTGATCAAATTTACTAATGAAAAATGAAGCATACATTTATTAAGACTAGGCTGCCCTGCAGATATTAGGCTACAATATGGAGATTTAAATATATCATTTATCAAATAATCTGTTTATTTTTAGGTTACACATTACATTGTTTAAAAAATAAAAATCAAATGTGACCCGCTCTGGCGAAATGAGTCGGAAGTTGCAACCTTCCATTTTAAGATATGGGCCGATTATGTGGAAAAACCATGAAATAACAAAAAAAAATATATATTTTTTTTTTTTGCTAATTTCAAAGAACAGACATTCAAAAATAATCTCACAGGGTTTCGTAGTCGAGATAATTGAGTAAAGGTATTTAAATAACGATTAAAGTTGTCAAAGCTTTAAATTCGCTGAAATAAACATTGCTCTTCTCAACTCCCCTCGTCACCTCTGAGCATTTCCCGGGTATCCCCTGAAACGTTGAACTCACTGGAGGCTTCTAACCTAAACTGCGTGAGTATATTTATCTGCAAGAAGAATATAGCCTATGTAAGGCTGTAACGATCGCGACACTCAGATCCACGAACCTGTGTCGCGGTGTGAGAAGACAGAATCACGACACCGACACGTCCCTTCAACTCCCGAAGTTATCCTTCACGTCCAGACCCAATGCTAGCTACAACATCTTTAAATTACTATTAGTATTATTTGAAGTTAACATTAGCCTATAAAATACGTAGACTTACACCACAAAACTTAAATTATTACTAATTTTTTTTTAAATTGGGAAATTTCAGCATCCAATTCCCAGATAATTAAATATTTTAATAAATTGGCCTATGTGAACCACACTGCACAAACCAAAAGTAATACTCACCGGATGAAGAAGGGTTGACTCTCTCCAGAACATAAAATCTTTATTTTATTTTCCGTGTTCGCATTTATGAGGAAAAACAATCCGAACGTGACCGTTCTCTGGAAGCAGCACTAAAACTTTCACATAGCTTAAACATGCAAGCACAAAGCCTTTCTTTAAAGTAAATTTCGTTTTAAAATAATTATCTTAATTTAAATCAATGTTTTATCAACCAATTACTAGGATTTAATAATAAGAAATAAATTGCAGACAATAGGCTAGGCCTAATCACGACGCGGAGACGCGCGGCACGTGAACAACTGAAGCTTGTCTCATGAACCGAAAGTCAGCGTATAAGGTATCCTCACAGACATATATATTGAAATGTCTACTTTTAAACACAACCATTCAAAATGAAAGAAAACAGACTGCTCTCTGCTTATGTGGGCTAATCCGTATGAAAACTGAATTTCTCTCTGACTCCTCTTCAATCTTTCTGATTTTAGAACATTTTTGTAAAAGTGACTTTTTAATTATTTATTTCAAAAAAATTAAAAATAAGTTGAGTTTCAGCCTCGTTAAATTGCATTTATATGTTAATCTATTTGGTCAAATTAAGCTATATAAAATAAATAGTTTATCCCTTAAAATGCTATGGATTTTGAAAGATATCAAAAAAAAAAAAAAAAAAAAAAAAACGGGCAAAAAAACTTTAAAAGCGATTTTCTTAGGTTTTCAATTGGAAAAAAAGGGCAGACGACCAGAATTCAAATCTGTATATCGTTACAACCATTCAAGGTATGACCAAGGTATCATTTGAAAGCTTACAGTGTCCTCTTTCCATTAATATCAAAATCTCAATTTTTAAATTTGGGTCACTGTGACTAATTTTGCTGGATCAGTTCGGTCACAAATGTGTTTTTTATTGTAGTATTATTTTATACAGAAATACATTATAATTATATATAATATACAAAATATAACCGTGGGCGCGATTAAACAGTGTTACAATAAAACTCAACATTGTGTTTTTTAAAAATAAATTCAAATAATACAAATCCCGAAATTGCGCTAATTTTAAAATTAAACTAAAACTCATGGCTGCACAAGCATTCATAACTGTGCGCGCCAACAGCGAGGAACCAGCAGAACAGAGTGAACGTTCATTCTGTTTAGTTCAATCCTACTTAATAGGAATTTATTTAAAATGCTCGCTCTACTCCACAACATTAATGTCTTGTGCGGATATCTGTATTTTGACTTTCGGTTTTAAGTAAGCGATTTAAAAGTTCCCGAGTCCCAGCGGAGTCACACGTTGATTAACCGGTGGGAATATACACAATAGGCCTACCTGATATTGAACACAAGAGGGCAGTATAGCACTACGTATGATTCAGATTATTTTTTCTTCTTCTGAATTTTAAAACCATTCTGGCTGTTTTTGAACGTAAACATAATTCTTAAATGAAAAAAGGGAAAAACTGGTTTAATTATAATATTTGTATAATTTAATTTAGAAACAAATGATGTATAATTACATTTTTAGAAGATATGAGGCTTTTAGTGTTTACTGTTTACTTTTTTGACATTACTTTAATCTTTTGCCAAAGTTGCACATGCCTACTGGCTAATAAATGTGATGTATCTGTCGAGCTATCTGTATCTATCTGTTTCAAGCAATTTCAAGCATGCTAAGAGTCCCAAAAGTATCAAAAAAAGAATGTTAAAGTTTGATTTGTTGCCACAGCAACAGTATCAAAGATATCAAGAATCCATTCACAGGTCTACATCTGCTGTATTTTTACATTATACAGATGAAGTTTGAAGCAAATCGGTTAAAAATAAGAGGGTGATATCAAAGCAGTTTGAAAGTGACACACTTCCTGCTGCCAGTTGGTGGCGCTATAACTCTGACTCACAATAGTCACATCCACGTGATCGTCCTCTTACAGCGAACACACTGCTGAAGTTTCATCAAGATCAGTTAATCTATGCTGAAGTTATAACACACTTCCTGTTTCATGTTTCTCGCCATAATTTTGTTTCCTCGCCACGGCCAAACCGTTCGAGATATCAAAAATCCCCTCGCAAACTTTCATCCTCAATGCCTTGACTTCATGCTGACCGAGTTTCGTGCCGTGTGTTTGAATTCTCTAGGAGGAGTATTGCACATTCCATTGCGAGCGTTTTACAAACAAACCTCAATAGCCGACTTCCTGTTTGGCTGGGGTAAAAAGTAAGAGCGTGAGGTATAGATGAAACGATGAGATCAACATGTGTACCGAGTTTCATATTATTACATGCAAGCGTGTTTGATTTATGGACCAAGTGTTCGGACCCCGTTCCAGGGGGCGCTGTCTAGCCCCCCTGCCACACCCAGGTACCATCTTCAGCCCGGCTCTGATGGCTGTGGGATCTGACCTCTGTGCAAAGTTTCAAGAGTTTTCAAACCCGTTAAGGGCCCCAAAAGCCGCTAAGAGTCTCAAAATCATAAAAAAAAAGAATTTTAAAGTTTGATGCGTTGCCACGGCAACAGTATCAAAGATATCAAGAATCCATTCACAGGTCTTCTTCTGCTATGTATTTACATTATACAGATTAAGTTTGAAGCACATCGGGTAAAAATAAAAGGGTGAGTTCAAAGCATTTTGAAAGTGACACACTTCCTGCTTCCAGTTGGTGGCGCTATAACTCTGACTCACAATAGTCACATCCATGTGATCGTCCTCTTACAGCGAACACACTGCTGAAGTTTCATCAAGATCAGTTAATGTATGCTGAAGTTATAACACACTTCCTGTTTCACGTTTCTCGCCATAATTTCGTTTCCTCGCCATGGCCAAACCGTTCGAGATATCAAAAATCCCCTCGCAAACTTTCATCGTCAATGCCTTGACTTCATGCTGACCGAGTTTCGTGCCGTGTGTTTGAATTCTCTAGGAGTAGTACTTCAAATTCCATTGCGAGTGTTTTATGAACAACCCTAAGTAACCAACTTCCTGTTGGGCTGGGGTAAAAAGTAATAGTATGAGGTATATATGAACGATGAGATCTATATGTGCACCGAGTTTCATATTATTACATGCAAGCGTGTTTGATTTATGGACCAAGTTTTCGGACCCCGTTCCAGGGGGCGCTGACGAGCCGCCCTACCACGCCCGGGTACCATCTTCAGCCCGGCCCTGATGGCCGCGGGTTCTGACCCGTGTGCTAAGTTTCAAGAGTTTTTGAGCATGTTTAGGGCCCCAAAAGTGCCCGAATAGTCGTATAAATAATAATAATAATAATAAATATAGCTGCGAGCAGCGATGGCGGGCCCAAGCCGGTGGCACCGCAACCCCGGTGCCTTTAGTTACCTAAAGGCTCCGAGGTGGCGGTACCACCGCCTTTGGCCCTTCATCGCTGCTCGCAGCTATATTTATATATATATATATATAGCCGGTGGCACCGCCACCCTGGTGCCTTTAGGGTTATTGTGCACAAACGTAACACTGCTTTGACTGTCGAAAAGAAGTGTGCCGTAGAGCTTGCAACAGTGTGGGCTCTGCAAAAGTGCGCATCGAGGACACATATCAACCAAAATGTATGCGTGAGCAACCTTCTGAAACCTAAAATGAAAAATGAGACACCCTACAGACATTCATGGATTTAACGGACACATTACATAAGTACACAACACTGAAAATTCATATGAAGTGTGTGCAATTTTTTCTATTTTTTCACCACCTGAGCAAAAATATTCTTTATACCTGACCTGCACATCATATGTAGAAACACAATGTTTTCAACATTCAGTTGTAACTTTTAACTTGAATGTGCCATTTACATTTTATTTGACCCTTAATGTAACATATTGATATTAAATCATATTTGTGAAAAACAAGCAGTTAATTAAGAAGTCACTAGATGAAGCACATTTTAGGTTCTCTGATATTTTTTTCCAGTGCTGTTAACTGTACAGTCTTTACCAATAAATACTATGAAAAATAATTTACAAAATCTTTTGCAGGACAGTTCAATTCTTTACAATAAAAGAATATAGTAAGAAAGAAAAGAAAGCTGTTACACAGATGGTTTGGGAAAACCATAAAGTGTTTTTGTACAGTCAATGAATTGTGTACAGGAAGCATTAAACCATCAAAGTTAAATGGTTGTTTGTTGCTTATGAATTTCCAATATTTTCTTTAGCAAGGGGTTTCAAACTTTTATTGGCAATGAGCCCTAAACAACCCTTGTGAGGTTCTTTATTTAGCCTTAAAATATAATAAAATATAGGCCTAATATAACCTAAACAATACCTTTGTTAGATTCTTTATTCAGGCTCATAATATAATACAAAAGAGGCCTAATATAATATAAAAAACGAATTGAAGTATTTGAAGTGATATTATACATCAGTTTAAATGCTTCAATTTGTGCACATAATATATTATTATAATATGAAAACAAACTGAAGCATTTAAATAGATCTAATAGCTAAATATTTTCAAGAAAAGTAAATATGCAAACTCTTTAATAGTAATCATACCTACCCGCCCCACACACACACACACACAATCATCGATTTAAACTAATGATGTATTTTGACTTCACGCATGGGTGTTTAATTGTTACTGTTCTATGTCCATCAACCATTATTTCCACCACTTTAATCAGTTTTCACTCTATAGCGGTTGACCAGAGCACTGAATTTATTTCTCAATTAAACTACAATCAAATGGATTTCCACACATTTCGCGTCAGTCCTCTGCGTGGTATTTTCTTATTTCGCTGCGCGGCAGCGGCTTCAGAAGTGCACGAGCTCAGAGGAAACTTTAACACAAACACACACTTCGACGCGCGCGCCTCTCTCTCTCTCTCAAGCTGGAGTGTGTGTATGCGCACTAGAGAGAGAGAGGCGCGCACGTCGAAGTGTGTGTTGAAGTTCCCTCTGAGCGCGTGGACTTCTGAAGCCGCTGCCTCGCAGAAAGTGTGTGTGTGTGTGTGTGTGAGAGAGAGAGAGAGAGAGAGAGAGAGAGGAGGGGGAGTGAGGTGCGATTGAACTGAGTGTGTGTGTGCAGTGTTTCCTCTAGGATTTTTCCAAGCTGTGGGGGCAGGCCCATTTCCCCGGTGGGGGGGCCTTGTCTCCCCAAAGTATTATAATCGATCATGCGCATCCCGTGTGCAGAATGATGCACTTGAAGCAACACCAAGTCACAGCAAGCAATGCTTCACATTGAAAAGAACATAGCGAAGGGATTATATCTATAATATGCTTAGTAGGGCTGGACGATTTGGGGAAAAAGTCATATTGCCATTGCAATTACTGAGGTCAATATTGCAATTGTGATATGCGATTCCGATATAATAAAATGGTTTCATGAGTCCAACTTGCTTGGTTCTAAAGTAAAATGCACACACAGATTAGTGATCATTCTGTGTATTAATGTTTATTTCTCAACTCAAACTACAGACAACAACTAAATGATTGATAACACCTATAATGATCAATAAATCATCAACCAAACCATCATTACAGTGAAAGCTATCAACTTTTTAAAAAAAATTATTAGGCTAACAAAAAAAATTAACAACTTTTAAATTAAGTGAACTTCAAACAATCCCCACATAAACCCATAATAAAAACCATATTTACCTGTGCCCTTCCTGTCTTAACAGGTAGGATACAGAAATTGAATAAAGTTATCAAACAGTCTGTGCTGCATGAATTATAAATTATATATAGAATAATCCTTATTAAAGCTACAAAAGTTCTTTAGTCAAGATCAGTGAGTAATTTTCTAATTTCCCTTTGTTCTTTTAACTTGACTGACAGAACGCTTTATTCGCTGCTGGCGCTTTAAGAGCACCCGTTGCCGAGACGCGGATCTCACATGCGTCTCATAGCACAACTCTTTTCGTCCTTAAGACTTTTCTTACGTTATGAAGATACTCGACAAAACGACATTTTGGCATAATTGTGTGTGTTATTGTTCGTTCAAGCTCGAAAGAGAACTGTTTATTCTGGGCTGGCACACGGTCAGTGCATGCGCATTATGCGAGTCTCATCTATTCTAATCTAGGGCACTCACAGGCAGCTTTTCACTTCTTGTCGTGCAAAATGCGAAAAGGCATTTGAACCAATAAGAGGGGGATCTTGTAACACTAGTCAAAGGATGACAAAAAAGAAGAGATGCTGCGCTAATAGCCCTACTTTGTTTATTTCATATAAAATCGCGGCATTTTGCGTTATATAATTGCATAGGTTTGAGATCGCTATTACGACTGCGATATAATTAATCGTGCAGCACTAATGCTTAGTGTATTCTAAAGGGCAATAAACTCCACTCCAGCAAGATAGTCATTTTATGCAAATCATAGACCTTTATGCCTTATCTACAAATAAAGTATAATATTGGGAACATTGATCTTGAAGAGAGTGTCGTCGTGTTACTGTCGCAACCGAACGCGACGCGCTAATGCTGATGCATGGAGAATGACTGAGGCGAGATGACTTTCCGTTAACTTTAACTTAGAGACTAAAATATTAATTTTACCACACATTAAGCTATTGAATGACTTTAGAAGTCTTGGAATATAGTGTGAAAACTTGATTCTGCTTTACAGTTTTTTATGCCTTTAGTGGGGCTTAACAAAATAACACAATATGCAGAATGTCGGACGTCACTTATAGGCTAAACTGTTTTTATAGATAAAACTATTTACATTCGGCAGTCATGAAAACAAATCTCAGATAACGGTTGACTAGGTAACAATGTGTAATTTTGCGCCGGAGTTCTCCTTTAACTTACATTAGCTAGCTAACTACGAACGAGCTAACCAGATAACATTAACAAATTGACAAGCACTTACTGGGCAGAATATGGCTCTTCAAATGACGGACGAAATTGGAGGTTGACTGTCCGCGATCTTAACGTTGCATGTCTTGCAAAGCGCTGTTCTTTTGCCATCTTGTTGTAAGAAATTCTTGAATCCAAAAGCGACGACGACCCTCGTTATCCCTCCGGCTGACATGTTGATGTGATCTGATGTAAGTGGGCGTGGTGTGCGTAAGGTATGAGAAGGCATGACTGATGATCTCTGATCCAGTCATGACAGCGCTATTCTCAGCCTGCGCTCCAGCTGGATCAACTTTATTTTTTTTTACATAATTTATATATTTTATATTCAAACTGAAAACATGATGTGATTAACACTCAAGTCATATTATTACATGCAAGTGTGTTTGATTTATGGACCAAATTTTCAGATCAAGTTTATGGACCAAGTTAATTTAATTAATAAACTAATTATATAAAACTATTAATGCACTACAATTAAACTGGTTATATGCCTTTACTTATAAAAAATAAAAAACTTATTTAAAAAAATACCAGGCTTAAGGCATTTATTTTTTATGCAGGCCATACACACAGGAGTGAAATGGTTAAGACCCCTCCCCCTACAAACACACACACATGCACAGACAGGCAAAGACATGTAGGCTCAGATTGAGCAAGACCACATTCAAACAAACATATCTGACTTTCTGTGGGTCCTAGCTAATGAGTGTCAATTAGAAAGTTGTCCGGCTCGAGGAGTACAATATACATACCGATTTTTGTAACTGTAGATAAAACTAACAACCCCACTTTTGTCAAAAGGTGGCGCTACTGAGCCCTCACCACGCCCGTTTCTGAAACTTTGCACGTGTCTACTGGCTAATAAATGTGATGTGTCTGTCGAGTTTCATGCAATTTCAAGCATGCTAAGGGTCTCAAAAGCATCCTAAAAGAATGGTAACGTTTGATGCGTCGCCACGGCAACAGTTTCAAAGATATCAAGAATCCATTCACAGGTCTACATCTGCCGTATGTTTACATTATACAGATGACGTTTGAAGCAAATCGGGTAAAAATAAAAGGGTGATATCAAAGCATTTTGAAAGTGACACACTTCCTGCTGCCAGTTGGTGGCGCTATAACTTTGACTCACAATAGTCACATCCATGTGATCGTCCTCTTACAGCGAACACACTGCTGAAGTTTCATCAAGATCAGTTAATGTATGCTGAAGTTATAACACACTTCCTGGTTCACGTTTCTCGTCATGATTTCGTTTCCTCGCCACGGCCAAACCGTTCGAGATATCAAAAATCCCCTCGCAAACTTTCATCCTCAATGTCTTGACTTCATGCTGACCGAGTTTTGTCGAATTTGGATCAAAGCTCTAGGAGGAGTATTTAACATTCCATTGCGAGCGTTTTACAAACAAACCTCAATAGCCGACTTCCTGTTGGGCTGGGGTAAAAAGTAAAAGCGCGAGGTATAGATGAAACTATGAGATCAACATGTGCACCGAGTTTCATATTATTATATACAAACGTGTTTGAGTTATGGACCAAGTGTTCGGACCCCGTTCCAGGGGGCGCTGACGAGCCGCCCTGCCACGCCCGGGTACCAGCTTCAGCCCGGCTCTGATGGCCGCGGGTTCTGACCCATGTGCAAAGTTTCAAGAGTTTTCGAGCACGTTAAGGGCCCCAAAAATGCCCAAAAGGTTACAAAATAATAATAATAAATAATCCTTAGGAAAACAATAGGGCCTTCGCCCTTTCAGGGCTTGGGCCCTAATAATAATCCTAAGGAAAACAATAGGGCCTTCGCCCTTTCAGGGCTTGGGCCCTAATAAATATAGCTGCGAGCAGCGATGGCGGGCCCAAGCCGGTGGCACCGCAACCCCGGCTCCTTTAGTTACCTAAAGGCACCGGGGTGGCGGTGCCGAAGGCTTTGGCCCTTTCATGATTAAATGTTAAAACGGCTTGCCATACTCTGTCATTTTGACTAGTCACAATTATGTTACAGATATCTTAAATAATAATACAAACTATCCAAAATGTAATTACGACTAGACAGAAAGACATTGTTGATATCTACAATGTTAATTTCCGGATAGGCAAACTTAGCTTTTAAATGTTAAAAGGGCTTGCCATACACGGACGTAGGCTCAGAGAGAGTCTCACCATATTCAAACCAAAATATCTGACTTCCTCTTGGTCTGAGCTAATGACTATGAATTAGAAAGTTGTCTGGCTTGAGGAGTACAATGTATATAACGATTTTTGTAACTGTAGATAAAAATAACAACCCCACTTTTGTCAAAAGGTGGCGCTATTTAGTCCCTGCACCATGCCCGTTTCTGAAACTTTGCACATGTCTACTGGCTAATAAATGTGATGTGTCTGTTGAGTTTCATGCAATTTCAAGCATGCTAAGAGTCTCAAAAGCATCCTAAAATAATTTCAAAGTTTGAAGCTTTGCCACGGCAACAGTTTAAAAGATATCAAGAATCCATTCACAGGTCTACATCTACCGTATGTTTACATTATACAGATGAAGTTTTTCATCTGTTTTTCATCATTATACAGATGAAGTTTTTCATCTGTTTACATTATACAGATGAAGTTTTTCATTCATATTATTACATGCAAGCGTGTTTGATTTATGGACCAAGTTTTCGGACCCCGTTCCAGGGGGCGCTGTCTAGCCCCCCTGCCACGCCTAGGTACCATCTTCAGCCCGGGCCTGATGGCTGTGGGATATGACCTGTGTGCAAAGTTTCAAGAGTTTTCAAACCCGTTAAGGGCCTCAAAAGCCATTAAGAGTCTCAAAATCATCAAAAAAAAAAGAATTTTAAAGTTTGATGCGTTGCCACGGCAACAGTATCAAAGATATCAAGAATCCATTCACAGGTCTTCATCTGCCATGTATTTACATTATACAGATGAAGTTTGAAGCAAATCGGGTAAAAATAAGAGGTTGATTTCAAAGCATTTTGAAAGTGACACACTTCCTGCTGCCAGCTGGTGGCGCTATAACTTTGACTCGAAATAGTCACATCCATGTGATCGTCCTCTTACAGCGAACACACTGATGAAGTTTCATCAAGATATATTAATGTATGCTGAAGTTATAACACACTTCCTGTTTCCCGTTTCTCGCCATAATTTCGTTTCCTCGCCACGGCCAAACCGTTTGAGATATCAAAAATCCCCTCACAAACTTTCATCCTCAATGTCTTGACTTCTTGCACACCGAGTTTGGTTGTGATTGGTAAACATATGCGTTGTAATTTGATGCATTTCTCCTAGGACAACTATTCAAACAACCCATAATTCTCAACTTCCATTTTAATTGTCGTAAAACTTAGAGCACGAAAGTTGTTTGGCCTGATGTGATCTATAATTGTACCGAGTTTCATATTAATTCACGCAAGTGTGTTTGATTTATGGACAAATGTTCTAATCCCAGTCCAGGGGGCGCTGTCGAGCCGCCCTGCCACGCCCGATGACCAGCTTCAGCCCGGCCCTGATGGCCATGGGTTCTGACCCGTGTGCAAAGTTTCAAGAGTTTTAGAGGATGTTAAGGCCCCCGAAAATGCCAGAGAAGTCGCACACAGCATATAAAGGGTTAAAATTAACCTGACAGGCGCCCCTCCTCTCACTCACACAGAGAGACACTGAGAGACTGGCAAAATTCTAAGATTTTCTCTACATTCAAACAAAGATATCTGACTTTCTGTGGGTCCTAGCTAATGAGTGCCAATTAGAAAGTTGTCCGGCTCGAGGAGTACAATATACATACCGATTTTTGTAACTCTAGTTAAAACTAACAACCCCACTTTTGTCAAAAGGTGGTGCTACTGAGCCCTCACCACGCCCGTTTCTGAAACTTTGCACATGTCTACTGGCTAATAAATGTGATGTGTCTGTCGAGTTTCATGCGATTTGAAGCATGCTAAGGGTCTCAAAAGCATCCTAAAAGAATGGTAAAGTTTGATGCGTTGCCACGGCAACAGTTTAAAAGATATCAAGAATCCATTCACAGGTCTACATCTGCCGTATACATTATACAGATTAATTTTGAAGCAAATCGGGTAAAAATAAAAGGGTGATTTCAAAGCATTTTGAAAGTGACACACTTCCTGCTGCCAGTTGGTGGCGCTATAACTTTGACTCAGAATAGTCACATCCATGTGATCGTCCTCTTACAGCGAACACACTGCTGAAGTTTCATCAAGATCAGTTAATGTATGCTGAAGTTATAACACACTTCCTGTTTCACGTTTCTCGCCATAATTTCGTTTCCTCGCCACGGCCAAACCGTTTGAGATATCAAAAATCCCCTCGCAAACTTTCATCCTCAATGCCTTGACTTCATGCTGACCGAGTTTCGTGCCGTGTGTTTGAATTCTCTAGGAGGAGTATTGCACATTCCATTGCGAGCGTTTTACAAACAAACCTCAATAGCCGACTTCCTGTTGGGCTGGGGTAAAAAGTAAGAGTGTGAGGTATAGATGAAACGATGAGATCAACATGTGTACCGAGTTTCATATTATTACATTCAAGCGTGTTTGATTTATGGACCAAGTATTCGGACCCCGTTCCAGGGGGCGCTGTCTAGCCCCCCTGCCACACCCAGGTACCATCTTCAGCCCGGCTCTGATGGCTGTGGGATCTGACCTGTGTGCAAAGTTTCAAGAGTTTTCAAACCCGTTAAGGGCCCCAAAAGCCGCTAAGAGTCTCAAAATCATCAAAAAAAATAATTTTAAAGTTTGATGCGTTGCCACGGCAACAGTATCAAAGATATCAAGAATCCATTCACAGGTCTTCATCTTCTATGTATTTACATTATACAGATTAAGTTTGAAGCAAATCGGGTAAAAATAAGAGGGTGATTTCAAAGCATTTTGAAAGTGACACACTTCCTGCTGCCAGTTGGTGGCGCTATAACTTTGACTCACAATAGTCACATCCATGTGATCGTCCTCTTACAGCGAACACACTGCTGAAGTTTCATCAAGATCAGTTAATGTATGCTGACGTTATAACACACTTCCTGTTTCACGTTTCTCGCCATAATTTCGTTTCCTCGCCACGGCCAAACCGTTTGAGATATCAAAAATCCCCTCGCAAACTTTCATCCTCAATGCCTTGACTTCATGCTGACCGAGTTTCGTGCCGTGTGTTTGAATTCTCTAGGAGGAGTACTTCAAATTCCATTGCGAGTGTTTTATGAACAACCCTAAATAACCGACTTCCTGTTGGGCTGGGGTAAAAAGTAATAGTTTGAGGTATATATGAACGATGAGATCAACATGTGCACCGAGTTTCATATTATTACATGCAAGCGTGTTTGATTTATGGACCAAGTTTTCGGACCCCGTTCCAGGGGGCGCTGTCTAGCCCCCCTGCCACGCCCGGGTACCATCTTCAGCCCGGCCCTGATGGCCGCGGATTCTGACCCGTGTGCAAAGTTTCAAGAGTTTTTGAGCATGTTAAGGGCCCCAAAAGTGCCCAAATAGTCGTATAAATAATAATAATAAATATAGCTGCGAGCAGCGATGAAGGGCCCAAGCCGGTGGCACCGCAACCCCGGTTCCTTAGTTACCTAAAAGCACCAGGGTGGCCATGCCACTGGCTTTGGCCCTTCATCGCGGATCACAGCTATATATATATATATATATATATATATATATATATACTGTATATATACATATATATATGAAGCCGGTGGCACCGCCACCCTGGTGCCTTTAGGTTTATTGTGCACGACATGCAAAATGTAACCCTGCTTTGACTGATGCAAGCTCTACAGCACAGTTTATAGTAAGAAAGAATATAGTAAGAAAGAAAAGTAAGCTGTTACTCTGAGATGGTTTGGGAAACAAACATTCATCATGTCGCATTGGTTTTAGTTACTTGTCCTCGAACAGAGCCCTAATCTGTTTATATTTCAGTTACACATTCTACATTGATTAAAAAAGAAAAATCAAATGTGTTTTTAATTCATACAGAAATAAAATATTTATAATTCAGCTGAGAATAAAGTTAGTTCAAATTTTAAGAAAAACAAATATATGATCTGAAATATAGCACATTCATTTTTAAATTCATTCAGGTTCAATTACCAAAAATACAATCTTAATTTAATTTAAAGCAAATAATAAATCTAAAATATATGGGTTATATGCATATTTTGTAAAAAAAGAAAAAAAAAAGAAAGATATATATCCAAAAACACAAGGCCTTAAACTTTAACAAGGGTGCAACTCTTATCACTACAACAAACATAGTCACACACACAAGTCAAGTCACTTACATTTTAGATGCAATATTGACTTTTTAGATGCAATATTGACTTTTTTTCTGTTTCAGCAGAAAAAATAGTTAAACAAAGATCACAGCGACCCATCGCGCATCTCAAAGCAATGTGTTTTCTCATTACTGAATGATTCAGCATTTTGAATCCATGACTCGTTCATTAAGACGGTCATCTGGCGACACCTTATGGTGATTTAGGGTTATGTTTAAAAGTATCGTTCTTTACAGCGATTTTTAATTGACTCCTGTTAAACCAATCTCGTAACATTATTGTGTAACCGATTTAATTTGGTCAGCCTTACCTAGGGTAACAGCCCTATAGTGCCTTATTATTCTAAATTATTGAATTTATTGATCAAATTTACTAATGAAAAATGAAGCATATTTATTAAGACTATAGGCTGCCCTGCAGATATTAGGCTACAATATGCAGATTTAAATATACCATTTATCAAATAATCTGTTTATTTTTAGGTTACACATTACATTGTTTAAAAAATAAAAATCAAATGTGACCCGCTCTGGCGAAATGAGTCGGAAGTTGCAACCTTCCATTTTAAGATATGGGCCGATTATGTGGAAAAACCATGAAATAACAAAAAAAAAAAAAAAAAAAAATTTTTTTTTTTTTGCTAATTTCAAAGAACAGACATTCAAAAATAATCTCACAGGGTTTCGTAGTCGAGATAATTGAGTAAAGGTATTTAAATAACGATTAAAGTTGTCAAAGCTTTAAATTAGCTGAAATAAACATTGCTCTTCTCAACTCCCCTCGTCACCTCTGAGCATTTCCCGGGTATCCCCTGAAACGTTGAACTCACTGGAGGCTTCTAACCTAAACTGCGTGAGTATATTTATCTGCAAGAAGAATATAGCCTATGTAAGGCTGTAACGATCGCGACACTCAGATCCACGAACCTGTGTCGCGGTGTGAGAAGACAGAATCACGACACCGACACGTCCCTTCAACTCCCGAAGTTATCCTTCACGTCCAGACCCAATGCTAGCTACAACATCTTTAAATTACTATTAGTATTATTTGAAGTTAACATTATAAAATACGTAGACTTACACCACAAAACTTAAATTATTACTAAATTTTTTAAAATTGGGCAATTTCAGCATTATGGAGGAGATCCAATTCCCAGATAATTAAATATTTTAATAAATTGGCCTATGTGAACCACACTGCACAAACCAAAAGTAATACTCACCGGATGAAGAAGGGTTGACTCTCTCCAGAACATAAAATCTTTATTTTATTTTCCGTGTTCGCATTTATGAGGAAAAACAATCCGAACGTGGCCGTTCTCTGGAAGCAGCACTAAAACTTTCACATAGCTTAAACATGCAAGCACAAAGCCTTTCTTTAAAGTAAATTTCGTTTTAAAATAATTATCTTAATTTAAATCAATGTTTCATCAACCAATTACTAGGATTTAATAATAAGAAATAAATTGCAGACAATAGGCTAGGCCTAATCACGACGCGGAGACGCGCGGCACGTGAACTGAAGCTTGTCTCATGAACCGAAAGTCAGCGTATAAGGTATCCTCACAGACATATATATTGAAATGTCTACTTTTAAAGACAACCATTCAAAATGAAAGAAAACAGACTGCTCTCTGCTTATGTGGGCTAATCCGTATGAAAACTGAATTTCTCTCTGACTCCTCTTTAATCTTTCTGATTTTAGAACATTTTTGTAAAAGTGACTTTTTAATTATTTATTTAAAAAATTTTTAAAATAAGTTGAGTTTCAGCCTCGTTAAATTGCATTTATATATGTTAATCTATTTGGTCAAATTAAGCTATATAAAATAAATAGTTTATCCCTTAAAATGCTATGGATTTTGAAAGATATCAAAAAAAAAAAAAAAAAAAAAACGGGCAAAAAAACTTTAAAAGCGATTTTCTTAGGTTTTCAATTGGAAAAAAAGGGCAGACGACCAGAATTCAAATCTGTATATCTTTACAACCATTCAAGGTATGACCAAGGTATCATTTGAAAGCTTACAGTGTCCTCTTTCCATTAATATCAAAATCTCAATTTTTAAATTTGGGTCACTGTGACTAATTTTGCTGGATCAGGTCGGTCACAAATGTGTTTTTTATTGTAGTATTATTTTATACAGAAATACATTATAATTATATATAATATACAAAATATAACCGTGGGCGCGATTAAACAGTGTTACAATAAAACTCAACATTGTGTTTTTTAAAAATAAATTCAAATAATACAAATCCCGAAATTGCGCTAATTTTAAAATTAAACTAAAACTCATGGCTGCACAAGCATTCATAACTGTGCGCGCCAACAGCGAGGAACCAGCAGAACAGAGTGAACGTTCATTCTGTTTAGTTCAATCCTACTTAACAGGAATTTATTTAAAATGCTTGCTCTACTCCACAACATTAATGTCTTGTGCGGATATCTGTATTTTGACTTTCGGTTTTAAGTAAGCGATTTAAAAGTTCCCGAGTCCCAGCGGAGTCACACGTTGATTAACCGGTGGGAATATACACAATAGGCCTAACTGATATTGAACACAAGAGGGCAGTATAGCACTACGTATGACTCAGATTATTATTTTTTTTTATGAATTTTACAACAATTCTGGCTGTTTTTGAACGTAAACATAATTCTTAAATGAAAAAAAGGAAAAATTGGGGAAGTTATAATATTTGTATAATTTAATTTAGAAACAAATGATGTATAATTACATTTTTAGAAGATATGAGGCTTTTAGTGTTTACTTTTTTGACATTACTTTAATCTTTTGCCAAAGTTGCACATGCCTACTGGCTAATAAATGTGATGTATCTGTCGAGCTATCTGTATCTATCTGTTTCAAGCAATTTCAAGCATGCTAAGAGTCCCAAAAGTATCAAAAAAGAATGTTAGTTTGATTTGTTGCCACAGCAACAGTATCAAAGATATCAAGAATCCATTCACAGGTCTACATCTGCTGTATTTTTACATTATACAGATGAAGTTTGAAGCAAATCGGTTAAAAATAAGAGGGTGATATCAAAGCATTTTGAAAGTGACACACTTCCTGCTGCCAGTTGGTGGCGCTATAACTTTGACTCACAATAGTCACATCCATGTAATCAGCCTCTTACAGTGAACACACTGCTGAAGTTTCATCAAGATCAGTTAATGTATGCTGAAGTTATAACACACTTCCTGTTTCACGTTTCTCGCCATAATTTTGTTTCCTCGCCACGGCCAAACCGTTCGAGATATCAAAAATCCCCTCATAAACTTTCATCCTCAATGCCTTGACTTCATGCTGACCGAGTTTTGTGCCGTGTGTTTGAATTCTCTAGGAGGAGTATTGCACATTCCATTGCGAGCGTTTTACAAACAAACCTCAATAGCCGACTTCCTGTTTGGCTGGGGTAAAAAGTAAGAGCGTGAGGTATAGATGAAACGATGAGATCAACATGTGTACCGAGTTTCATATTATTACATGCAAGCGTGTTTGATTTATGGACCAAGTGTTCGGACCCCGTTCCAGGGGGCGCTGTCTAGCCCCCCTGCCACACCCAGGTACCAGCTTCAGCCCGGCTCTGATGGCTGTGGGATCTGACCTGTGTGCAAAGTTTCAAGAGTTTTCAAACCCGTTAAGGGCCCCAAAAGCCGCTAAGAGTCTCAAAATCATTAAAAAAACGAATTTTAAAGTTTGATGCGTTGCCACGGCAACAGTATCAAAGATATCAAGAATCCATTCACAGGTCTTCATCTGCTATGTATTTATATTATACAGATTAAGTTTGAAGCACATCGGGTAAAAATAAAAGGGTGAGATCAAAGCATTTTGAAAGTGACACACTTCCTGCTACCAGTTGGTGGCGCTATAACTTTGACTCACAATAGTCACATCCATGTGATCGTCCTCTTACAGCGAACACACTGCTGAAGTTTCATCAAGATCAGTTAATGTATGCTGAAGTTATAACACACTTCCTGTTTCACGTTTCTCGCCATAATTTCGTTTCCTCGGCATGGCCAAACCGTTCGAGATATCAAAAATCCCCTCGCAAACTTTCATCGTCAATGCCTTGACTTCATGCTGACCGAGTTTCGTGCCGTGTGTTTGAATTCTCTAGGAGTAGTACTTCAAATTCCATTGCGAGTGTTTTATGAACAACCCTAAATAACCGACTTCCTGTTGGGCTGGGGTAAAAAGTAATAGTATGAGGTATATATGTACGATGAGATCTATATGTGCACCGAGTTTCATATTATTACATGCAAGCGTGTTTGATTTATGGACCAAGTTTTCGGACCCCGTTCCAGGGGGCGCTGTCTAGTCCCCCTGCCACGCCCGGGTACCATCTTCAGCCCGGCTCTGATGGCCGCGGGTTCTGACCCGTGTGCTAAGTTTCAAGAGTTTTTGAGCATGTTAAGGGCCCCAAAAGTGCCCGAATAGTCGTATAAATAATAATAATAATAATAATAATAATAATAAATATAGCTGCGAGCAGCGATGGCGGGCCCAAGCCGGAGGCACCGCAACCCCGGTTCCTTTAGTTACCTAAAGGCACCCGGGTGGCGGTGCCGAAGGCTTTGGCCCTTTCATGATTAAATGTTAAAGCGGCTTGCCATACTCTGTCATTTCGACTAGTCACAATTATGTTACAGATATCTTAAATGAAAATACAAACTATCCAAAGTGTAACGACTAGACAGAAAGACGTTGTTGATATCTACAATGTTAATTCCGGACAGGCAAACTTAGCTTTTAAATGTTAAAAGGGCTTGCCATACAGGGACGTAGGCTCAGAGAGAGGCTCACCATATTCAGACCAAAATATCTGACTTCCTCTTGGTCCGAGCTAATGACTATGTATTAGAAAGTTGTACGGCTTGAGGAGTACAATGTATATACCGATTTTTGTAACTGTAGATAAAACTAACAACCAATGTAGTAGCACTTCTCTTTTTTTGATTGGCTGATGCGTAGCAGGGTCGACTGCTGAACTCCAGGCGAGACGCGCTTGATTCTCACGTGAGAGCGGCGCGGCCAGAGAAATTGCGTATATTAAATATATTATTAATAGTTTTTCCGCATGAGAAATACAATGTGTGACGGGAGTGTGAGACAAAAGACTGAAACGAGTGACTGTCATGCTCAATGCGTGACACACTATAAAAAAATATTTCACACTGACTCCACATTTAGGGGGCCACAAGGGGGTCCAAGCTTGTTGTCGCAGGGGCACTGGCCCCCCCAGGCCCCCGCCTAGAACCGCCAATGCTCACACACACACACACACACACACACTTTCTCTCTCTCTCAAGAAGCAAAAACATGACTGCTAAAGGTTGTATCAGCGATGGCGGGGTAACATCACTTAACATCACGAGTGCTATTCCCTTAGGCCACGCCCCCTTGTCTCCCCAAAGTATTATAAGCAATCATGCGCATCCCGTGTGCAGAATGATGCACTTGAAGCAACACCAAGTCACAGCACGCAACGCTTCACATTGAAAAGAACATAGCGAAGGGATGGTATCTATAATCTATGCTTAGTAGGGCTGCACGATTTGGGAAAATGTCATATTGCCATTATTGAGCCAATATTGCAATTGCGATTTGCGACTCCGATATAATAAAATGGTTTCATGAGTCCAACTTGCTTGGTTCTAAAGTAAAATGCACACACAGATTAATGTTTATTTCTCAACTCAAACTAAAAACAACAACAACAATAAATGATTGATAACACCTATAATGATCAATAAACCATCAACCAAACCAACATTACAGTGATTCCATCAATTGAAAGCCATCAACTTTTTAAAAAATTATTACGCTTAAAAAAAATATATAACAGCTTTTAAATTAAGTGAACTTCAAACAATCCCCACATAAACCCATAATAAAAAACATATTTACCTGTGCCCTTCCTGTCTTAACAGGTACAGAAATTGAATAAAGTTATCAAACAGTCTGCGCTGCCTGAATCATAAATTATATATATAATAATCCTTATTAAAGCTACAAAAGTTCTTTACTCAAGATCAGTGAGTAATTTTCTAATTTCCCTTTGTTCTTTTAACTTTACTGAAAGAACGCTTTATTCGCTGCTGGCCCTTTAAGAGCACCCGTTGCCGAGACGCGGATCTCACACGCGCCTCATAGCACAACTCTTTTCATCCATAGACTTTTCTTATGTAATGAAGATACTAGACAAAATCACATTTTGGCATAATTGTGTGTGCTATTGTTCGTTCAAGCTCGAAAGAGAACTGTTTATTCTGGGCTGGCACACGGTCAGTGCATGCGCATTATGCGAGTCTCATCTATTCTAATCTAGGGCACTCACAGGCAGCTTTTCACTTCTTGTCGTGCAAAATGCGAAAAGGCATTTGAACCAATAAGAGGGGGATCTTGTAACACTAGTCAAAGGATGACAAAAAAGAAGAGATGCTGCGCTAATAGCCCTACTTTGTTTATTTCATATAAAATCGCGGCATTTTGCGTTATATAATTGCATAGGTTTGAGATCGCTATTACGACTGCGATATAATTAATCGTGCAGCACTAATAGTGTATTCTAAAGGGCAATAAACACCACTCCAGCAAGATAGTCATTTTATGCAAATCATAGACCTTTATGCCTTATCTACAAATAAAGTATAATATTGGGAACATTGATCTTGAAGAGAGTGTCGTCTTGTTACTGTCGCAACCGAACGCGACGCGCTAATGCTGATGCATGGAGAATGACTGAGGCGAGATGACTTTCCGTTAACTTTAACTTAGAGACTAAAATATTAATTTTACCACACATTAAGCTATTGAATGACTTTAGAAGTCTTGGAATATAGTGTGAAAACTTGATTGTGCTTTACAGTTTTTTATGCCTTTAGTGGGGCTTAACAAAATAACACAATATGCAGAATGTCGGACGTCACTTTTCAGGCTAAACTGTTTTTATAGATAAAACTATTTACATTCGGCAGTCATGAAAACAAATCTCAGATAACGGTTGACTAGGTAACAATGTGTAATTTTGCGCCGGAGTTCTCCTTTAACTTACATTAGCTAGCTAACTACGAACGAGCTAACCAGATAACATTAACAAATTGACAAGCACTTACTGGGCACAGTGGGCAGAATGGCTCTTCAAATTACGGACGAAATTGGAGGTTGTCATCTGACTGTCCGCGATCTTAACGTTGCATGTCTTGCAAAGCGCTGTTCTTTTGCCATCTTGTTGTAAGAAATTCTTGAATCCAAAAGCGACGACGACCCTCGTTATCCCTCCGGCTGACATGTTGATGTGATCTGATGTAAGTGGGCGTGGTGTGCGCGTAAGGTATGAGAGGGCATGACTGATGATCTCGTGATCCAGTCATGACAGCGCTATTCTCAGCCTGCGCTCCAGCTGGATCAACTTTATTTTTTTTACATAATTTATATATTTTATATTCAAACTGAAAACATGATGTGATTAACACTCAAGTCATATTATTACATGCAAGTGTGTTTGATTTATGGACCAAATTTTCAGATCAAGTTTATGGACCAAGTTAATTTAATTAATAAACCTATAAAACTATTAATGCACTACAATTAAACTGGTTATATGCCTTTACTTATAAAAAATAAAAAACTTATTAAAAAAAATACCAGGCTTAAGGCATTTATTTTTTATGCAGGCCATACACACAGGAGTGAAATGGTTAAGACCCCTCCCCCTACAAACACACACACATGCACAGACAGGCAAAGACAGAGATGTAGGCTCAGATTAAGCAAGACCACATTCAAACAAACATATCTGACTTTCTGTGGGTCCTAGCTAATGAGTGTCAATTAGAAAGTTGTCCGGCTCGAGGAGTACAATATACATACCGATTTTTGTAACTGTAGATAAAACTAACAACCCTACTTTTGTCAAAAGGTGGCGCTACTGAGCCCTCACCACGCCCGTTTCTGAAACATTGCACGTGTCTACTGGCTAATAAATGTGATGTGTCTGTCGAGTTTCATGCATTTTGAAGCATGCTAAGGGTCTCAAAAGCATCCTAAAAGCATCCTAAAAGAAGGGTAAAGTTTGATGCGTCGCCACGGCAACAGTTTCAAAGATATCAAGAATCCATTCACAGGTCTACATCTGCCGTATGTTTACATTATACATATGAAGTTTGAAGCAAATCGGGTAAAAATAAAAGGGTGATATCAAAGCATTTTGAAAGTGACACACTTCCTGCTGCCAGTTGGTGGCGCTATAACTTTGACTCACAATAGTCACATCCATGTGATCGTCCTCTTACAGCGAACATACTGCTGAAGTTTCATCAAGATCAGTTAATGTATGCTGAAGTTATAACAAACTTCCTGTTTCACGTTTCTCGCCATGATTTCGTTTCCTCGCCACGGCCAAACCGTTCGAGATATCAAAAATCCCCACACAAGCTTTCATCCTCAATGTCTTCACTTTACGCTGACCGAGTATCGTCGAATTTGGATCAAAGCTCTAGGAGGAGTATTTCAAATAACATTGCGAGCGTTTTACAAACAAACCTCAATAGCCGACTTCCTGTTGGGCTGGGGTAAAAAGTAAAAGCGCGAGGTATAGATGAAACGATGAGATCAACATGCGTACCGAGTTTCATATTATTACATGCAAGCGTGTTTGAGTTATGGACCAAGTGTTCGGACCCCATTCCAGGGGGCGCTGACGAGCCCCCCTGCCACGCCCGGGTACCATCTTCAGCCCGGCTCTGATGGCCGCGGGTTCTGACCCGTGTGCAAAGTTTCAAGAGTTTTCGAGCATGTTAAGGGCCCCAAAAGTGCCCGAATAGTCGTAAGAAAAATAATAATAATAATAATAATAATAGAAAAGAATAATCCTAAGGAAAACAATAGGGCCTTCGCCCTTTCAGGGCTTGGGCCCTAATAATCCTAAGGAAAACAATAGGGCCTTCGCCCTTTCAGGGCTTGGGCCCTAATAATAATCGTTAGGAAAACAATAGGGCCTTCGCCCTTTCAGGGCTTGGGCCCTAATAATAATAATAATAATCCTAAGGAAAACAATAGGGCCTTCGCCCTTTCAGGGCTTGGGCCCTAATAATAATAATAGAAAAGAATAATCCTAAGGAAAACAATAGGGCCTTCGCCCTTTCAGGGCTTGGGCCCTAATAATAATAATAATCCTAAGGAAAACAATAGGGCCTTCGCCCTTTCAGGGCTTGGGCCCTAATAATAATAATCCTAAGGAAAACAATAGGGCCTTCGCCCTTTCAGGGCTTGGGCCCTAAATATAGCTGCGAGCAGCGATTGCGGGCCAAAGCCGGTGGCACCGCAACCCCGATGCCTTTAGTTACCCAAAGGCACCGGGATGGTGGTACCGCCGGCTTTGGCGCTTTATCGCTGCTCACATCTATATTTATATTTAATATAAAGCCGGTGGCACCGCCACCTTGGTGCCTTTAGGGTTATTCTGTACGACGTGTAAAAACGTAACCCCCGCTTTGACTATCAAAAAGAAGTGTATTGTAGAGCTTGCATCAATGCGGACTCGATGCGCTGTGCGCTGTAACTCCATGTAGCTTTAAGCGCATCATTCTCCACTCGGGATGCGCATAAGCGTTTTGTGCCACACTGTACTGAGCCTTTCATATCATAATGCAGTGACGCAATGACAGATTACTAATTGCCTTTCTTGTTCTGTTCTATCTATTATATGTTGATAATAGATAGGACTGAGCACTAAAAACCTCAAACAAAGCACTAAAAACTTAAGCTGTTTGCTGTGTAGTCTGAGAATGAGCTGTTTGATTTGCACCCTCTTCCTCTTCACTGTCCTCCATAAAAACCAGCTATTCAGGTCCATGTTGTTCTAGAAAGTTTGTATGTTGCTGCCTCAATTAACATCTCTGCTATACATTTAAAACATGGCTATATCTAAAATAATTTATCTTTTTGATTTTTGTTATCTTGTTTTTCATGAATATTTTACAACAATACAAAGAGCAATGTGTATTTTCCATTAATATAGTTTGTAATGGCTTTTTTTGTCATAGATTATAATCATATATTTTTTGGATTTGTTATTTATCTTTATAATGAAGTTGTCTGTATTAAGTAGATTGTGTTTAACACACACAAGAGTGATTTATTAGTTCAACACATAGTTATAGAAATTCTACTTTATCTAAAAAAAACCCTGCACTTTATATATACACACACACACACACACACACACATAAATACATGTAAATAAAAATCCAAAAAAAAAAACATCAAATGTGTTTTTAGTCAGAGTATTATTTTATACAGAAACAAATATTTGTAATTCAGATAAGAATGAAGTTAGTGTTTTAAAATCTTAAGGAAAACAAATATATTGAAATATAGCACATGAATTTTAAATTCATTCAACTTCAATTACAAATACAATCTTACTTTTATTTAAAGCAAACTATACATTTAAAAGATGGGGGTTATATGCCTATTTTGTCATTTAAAAATATTGTTATGCAAAATTGTTATGCAAAAAGACAAGGACTTAGAGACAAGGACTTGTAGGAAAAATCGCAGCCAGCCACACACACACACACACATAAACACAGACAACAGCCCTCCCCTCCCCACACAGACACACACACCCACACCCACACACAGAGAGAGAGAGAGAGAGAGAGAGAGAGAGAGAGAGAGAGAGAGAGAGAATCGCAGGGGAAATAAATCCATTCAAACTACAATATCTGACTTTCTGTTGCTCAGAGCGAATGACTTTAAAATGGAAAGTTGATCGGCTTGACGAGAACAATATACGTGGTAAGTTTTGTAACTGTAGGTAAATTGAGCAAAGTTATAACACACTTTATGTGTCCTTTTTTAGTCATAAAATTCATTTCCTCGCCACGGCCAGACCGTTCGAGATATCAAAAATCCGTCCGGAATTGAGCATCCTCAATGTCTTGACTTCATGCACACCGAGTTTGGTTGTGATTGGTAAACACATGCATTGTGATTTGATGTATTTCTCCTAGGACAATTATTCAAACAACCCATAATTCATAATTCATAAATAACTTCCATTTGAACTGTCATAAAACTTAGAGCACGAAAGTTGTTTGGCCTGATGTGATCTTTAATTGTACCGAGTTTCATATTAATTCATGCAAGTGTGTTTGATTTATGGACAAATTTTTGAATCCCAGTCCAGGGGGCGCTGTCGAGCCGCCCTGCCACGCCCGATGACCAGCTTCAGCCCGGCCCTGATGGCCATGGGTTCTGACCCGTGTGCAAAGTTTCAAGAGTTTTAGAGGATGTTAAGGCCCCCGAAAATGCCAGAGAAGTTGCACACAGCAAATAAAGGGTTAAAATTAACCTGACAGGCGCCCCTCCTCTCACTCACACAGAGAGACACTGAGAGACTGACAAAATTCTGAGATTTTCTCTACATTCAAACAAACATATCTGACTTTCTGTGGGTCCTAGCTAATGAGTGTCAATTAAAAAGTTGTCCGGCTCGAGGAGTACAATATACATACTGATTTTTGTAACTGTAGATAAAACTAACAACCCCACTTTTGTCAAAAGGTGGCGCTACTGAGCCCTCACCACACCCGTTTCTGAAACTTTGCACATGTCTACTGGCTAATAAATGTGATGTGTCTGTCGAGTTTCATGCAATTTGAAGCATGCTAAGAGTCTCAAAAGCATCCTAAAAGAATGGTAAAGTTTGATGCGTTGCCACGGCAACAGTTTCAAAGATATCAAGAATCCATTTACAGGTCTTCATCTGCCATGTATTTGCATTATACAGATGAAGTTTGAAGCAAATCGAGTTAAAATTAGAGGGTGATTTCAAAGCATTTTGAAAATGACACACTTCCTGCTGCCAGTTGGTGGCGCTATAACTTTGACTCACAATAGTCACATCCATGTGATCGTCCTCTTACAGCGAACACACTGATGAAGTTTCATCAAGATCGGTTGATGTGTGCTGAAGTTATGATACACTTCCTGTTTCACGTTTCTCGCCATAATTTTGTTTCCTCGCCACGGCCAAACCGTTCGAGATATCAAAAATCCCCTCGCAAACTTTCATCCTCAATGTCTTGACTTCATGCTGACAGAGTTTCGTCGAATTTGGATCAAAGCTCTAGGAGGAGTATTAAAAATTCCATTGCGAGTGTTTTACGAACAACCCTAAATAGCCGACTTCCTGTTGGGCTGGGGTAAAAAGTAAAAGCACGAGGTATAGATGAAACGATGAGATCAACATGTGTACCGAGTTTCATATTATTACATGCAAGCGTGTTTGATTTATGGACCAAGTGTTCGGACCCCGTTCCAGGGGGCGCTGTCTAGCCCCCCTGCCACGCCCGGGTACCATCTTCAGCCCGGCCCTGATGGCCGCGGGTTCTGACCCGTGTGCAAAGTTTCAAGAGTTTTTGAGCATGTTAAGGGCCCCAAAAGTGCCCGAATAGTCGTATAAATAATAATAATAATAATAAATATAGCTGCGAGCAGCGATTGCGGGCCCAAGCCGGTGGCACCGCAACCCCGGTGCCTTTAGTTACCCAAAGGCACCGGGATGGTGGTACCGCCGGCTTTGGCCCTTTATCGCTGCTCACAGCTATATTTATATTTAATATAAAGCCGGTGGCACCGCCACCTTGGTGCCTTTAGGGTTATTCTGTATGACGTGCAAAAACGTAACCCCCACTTTGACTGTCGAAAAGAAGTGTATTGTAGAGCTTGCATCAATGCGGACTCGATGCGCTGTAACTCCATGTGGCTTTAAGCGCATCATTCTCCACTCGGGATGCGCATAAGCGTTTTGTGCCACACTGTACTGAGCCTTTCATATCATAATGCAGTGACGCAATGACAGATTATTAATTGCCTTTCTTGTTCTGTTCCATCTATTATATGTTGATAATAGATAGGACAGAGAACTAAAAACCTCAAACAAAGCACTAAAAACTTAAGCTGTTTGCTGTGTAGTCTGAGAATGAGCTGTTTGATTTGCACCCTCTTCCTCTTCACTGTCCTCCATAAAAACCAGCTATTCAGGTCCATGTTGTTCTAGAAAGTTTGTATGTTGCTGCCTCATTTAACATCTCTGCTATACATTTAAAATAATTATCTAAAATAATTTATCTTTTTGATTTTTGTTATCTTGTTTTTCATGAATGTATTTTACAACAATACAAAGAGCAATGTGTATTTACCACTAATATAGTTTGTAATGGCTTTTTTTGTCATAGATTATAATCATATATTTTTTGGGATTTGTTATTTATCTTTATAATGAAGTTGTCTGTATTAAGTAGATTGTGTTTAACACACAGTGATTTATCAGTTCAACACATAGTTATAGAAATTCTACTTTATCTAAAAAAAACCTGCACTTTACACACACACACACACACACACACACACACACACACACATACATAAATACATGTAAATAAAAATAGAAAAAGAAACATCAAATGTGTTTTTATTCAGAGTATTTTTTATACAGAAACAAATATTTGTAATTCAGAAAAGAATGAAGTTAGTGTTTTAAAATCTTAAGGAAAACAAATATATTGAAATATAGCACAAGAATTTTAAATTCATTCAGCTTCAATTACAAATACAATCTTACTTTTATTTAAAGCAAACTATACATTTAAAAGATGGGGGTTATATGCCTATTTTGTCATTTAAAAAAATACTAAATTGTTATGCAAAAAGACAAGGACTTAGAGACAAGGACTTATAGGAAAAATCGCAGCCAGCCACACTGTGTGGTTCAAACATACATAAACACAGACAACAGCCCTCCCCTCCCCCCCACACACACACACATGCACACACACACACACAAACACAGACAACAGCCCTCCCCTCCCCACACAGACACACACACCCACACAGAGAGAGAGAGAGAGAGAGAGAGAGAGAGAGAGTGAATCGCAGGGGAAATAAATCCATTCAAACTACAATATCTGACTTTCTGTTGCTCAGAGCGAATGACTTTAAATTGGAAAGTTGATCGACTTGACGAGAACAATATACGTGGAAAGTTTTGTAACTGTAGGTAAAATGAGCAAAGTTATAACACACTTTATGTGTCCTTTTTTAGTCATAAAATTCATTTCCTCGTCACGGCCAGACCGTTCGAGATATCAAAAATCCGTCCGGAATTGAGCATCCTCAATGTCTTGACTTCATGCACACCGAGTTTGGTTGTGATTGGTAAACACATGCGTTGTAATTTGATGTATTTCTCCTAGGAGAATTATTCAAACAACCCATAATTCCCAACTTCCTTCTTAAAACTTAGAGCACGAAAGTTGTTTGGCCTGATGTGATCTTTAATTGTACCGAGTTTCATATTAATTCATGCAAGTGTGTTTGATTTATGGACAAATTTTCGAATCCCAGTCCAGGGGGCGCTGTCGAGCCGCCCTGCCACGCCCGGTTACCAGCTTCAGCCCGGCCCTGATGGCCATGGGTTCTGACCCGTGTGCAAAGTTTCAAGAGTTTTAGAGGATGTTAAGGCCCCCGAAAATGCCAGAGAAGTTGCACACAGCAAATAAAGGGTTAAAATTAACCTGACAGGCGCCCCTCCTCTCACTCACACAGAGGGACACTGAGAGACTGGCAAAATTCTGAGATTTTCTCTACATTCAAACAAACATATCTGACTTTCTGTGGGTCCTAGCTAATGAGTGTCAATTAGAAAGTTGTCCGGCTCGAGGAGTACAATATACATACTGATTTTTGTAACTGTAGATAAAACTAACAACCCCACTTTTGTCAAAAGGTGGCGCTACTGAGCCCTCACCACACCCGTTTCTGAAACGTTGCACATGTCTAATGGCTAATAAATGTGATGTGTCTTTTGAGTTTCATGCAATTTGAAGCATGCTAAGAGTCTCAAAAGCATCCTAAAAGAATGGTAAAGTTTGATGCGTTGCCACGGCAACAGTTTCAAAGATATCAAGAATCCATTTACAGGTCTTCATCTGCCATGTATTTGCATTATACAGATGAAGTTTGAAGCAAATCGAGTTAAAATTAGAGGGTGATTTCAAAGCATTTTGAAAATGACACACTTCCTGCTGCCAGTTGGTGGCGCTATAACTTTGACTCACAATAGTCACATCCATGTGATCGTCCTCTTACAGCGAACACACTGCTGAAGTTTCATCAAGATCGGTTGATGTATGCTGAAGTTATGATACACTTCCTGTTTCACGTTTCTCGCCATAATTTTGTTTCCTCGCCACGGCCAAACCGTCCGAGATATCAAAAATCCCCTCGCAAACTTTCATCCTCAATGTCTTGACTTCACGCTGACCGAGTTTTCGTCGAATTTGGATCAAAGCTCTAGGAGGAGTATTAAAAATTCCATTGCGAGTGTTTTACGAACAACCCTAAATAGCCGACTTCCTGTTGGGCTGGGGTAAAAAGTAAAAGCGCGAGGTATAGATGAAACGATGAGATCAACATGCGTACCGAGTTTCATATTATTACATGCAAGCGTGTTTGATTTATGGACCAAGTGTTCGGACCCCGTTCCAGGGGGCGCTGTCGAGCCCCCCTGCCACGCCCGGGTACCAGCTTCAGCCCGGCCCTGATGGCCGCGGATTCTGACCCGTGTGCAAAGTTTCAAGAGTTTTCGAGCACGTTAAGGGCCCCAAAAGTGCCCGAATAGTCGTTAGAAAAATAAAAGAAAAAAAAAAAATAATCGGAAGGAAAACAATAGGGCCTTCGCCCTTTCAGGGCTTGGGCCCTAAATATAGCTGCGAGCAGCGATGGCGGGCCCAAGCCGGTGGCACCGCAACCCCGGCTCCTTTAGTTACCTAAAGGCACCGGGGTGGCGGTGCCGAAGGCTTTGGCCCTTTCATGATTAAATGTTAAAACGGCTTGCCATACTCTGTCATTTTGACTAGTCACAATTATGTTACAGATATCTTAAATAATAATACAAACTATCCAAAATGTAATTACGACTAGACAGAAAGACATTGTTGATATCTACAATGTTAAAACGGCTTGCCATACTCTGTCATTTTGACTAGTCACAATTATGTTACAGATATCTTAAATAATAATACAAACTATCCAAAATGTAATTACGACTAGACAGAAAGACATTGTTGATATCTACAATGTTAATTTCCGGATAGGCAAACTTAGCTTTTAAATGTTAAAAGGGCTTGCCATACACGGACGTAGGCTCAGAGAGAGTCTCACCATATTCAAACCAAAATATCTGACTTCCTCTTGGTCTGAGCTAATGACTATGAATTAGAAAGTTGTCTGGCTTGAGGAGTACAATGTATATAACGATTTTTGTAACTGTAGATAAAAATAACAACCCCACTTTTGTCAAAAGGTGGCGCTATTTAGTCCCTGCACCATGCCCGTTTCTGAAACTTTGCACATGTCTACTGGCTAATAAATGTGATGTGTCTGTTGAGTTTCATGCAATTTCAAGCATGCTAAGAGTCTCAAAAGCATCCTAAAATAATTTCAAAGTTTGAAGCTTTGCCACGGCAACAGTTTAAAAGATATCAAGAATCCATTCACAGGTCTACATCTACCGTATGTTTACATTATACAGATGAAGTTTTTCATCTGTTTTTCATCATTATACAGATGAAGTTTTTCATCTGTTTACATTATACAGATGAAGTTTTTCATTCATATTATTACATGCAAGCGTGTTTGATTTATGGACCAAGTTTTCGGACCCCGTTCCAGGGGGCGCTGTCTAGCCCCCCTGCCACGCCTAGGTACCATCTTCAGCCCGGGCCTGATGGCTGTGGGATATGACCTGTGTGCAAAGTTTCAAGAGTTTTCAAACCCGTTAAGGGCCTCAAAAGCCATTAAGAGTCTCAAAATCATCAAAAAAAAAAGAATTTTAAAGTTTGATGCGTTGCCACGGCAACAGTATCAAAGATATCAAGAATCCATTCACAGGTCTTCATCTGCCATGTATTTACATTATACAGATGAAGTTTGAAGCAAATCGGGTAAAAATAAGAGGTTGATTTCAAAGCATTTTGAAAGTGACACACTTCCTGCTGCCAGCTGGTGGCGCTATAACTTTGACTCGAAATAGTCACATCCATGTGATCGTCCTCTTACAGCGAACACACTGATGAAGTTTCATCAAGATATATTAATGTATGCTGATAACACACTTCCTGTTTCACGTTTCTCGCCATAATTTCGTTTCCTCGCCACGGCCAAACCGTTTGAGATATCAAAAATCCCCTCACAAACTTTCATCCTCAATGTCTTGACTTCTTGCACACCGAGTTTGGTTGTGATTGGTAAACATATGCGTTGTAATTTGATGCATTTCTCCTAGGACAACTATTCAAACAACCCATAATTCTCAACTTCCATTTTAATTGTCGTAAAACTTAGAGCACGAAAGTTGTTTGGCCTGATGTGATCTATAATTGTACCGAGTTTCATATTAATTCACGCACGTGTGTTTGATTTATGGACAAATGTTCTAATCCCAGTCCAGGGGGCGCTGTCGAGCCGCCCTGCCACGCCCGATGACCAGCTTCAGCCCGGCCCTGATGGCCATGGGTTCTGACCCGTGTGCAAAGTTTCAAGAGTTTTAGAGGATGTTAAGGCCCCCGAAAATGCCAGAGAAGTCGCACACAGCAAATAAAGGGTTAAAATTAACCTGACAGGCGCCCCTCCTCTCACTCACACAGAGAGACACTGAGAGACTGGCAAAATTCTAAGATTTTCTCTACATTCAAACAAAGATATCTGACTTTCTGTGGGTCCTAGCTAATGAGTGCCAATTAGAAAGTTGTCCGGCTCGAGGAGTACAATATACATACCGATTTTTGTAACTCTAGTTAAAACTAACAACCCCACTTTTGTCAAAAGGTGGTGCTACTGAGCCCTCACCACGCCCGTTTCTGAAACTTTGCACATGTCTACTGGCTAATAAATGTGATGTGTCTGTCGAGTTTCATGCGATTTGAAGCATGCTAAGGGTCTCAAAAGCATCCTAAAAGAATGGTAAAGTTTGATGCGTTGCCACGGCAACAGTTTAAAAGATATCAAGAATCCATTCACAGGTCTACATCTGCCGTATACATTATACAGATTAAGTTTGAAGCAAATCGGGTAAAAATAAAAGGGTGATTTCAAAGCATTTTGAAAGTGACACACTTCCTGCTGCCAGTTGGTGGCGCTATAACTTTGACTCACAATAGTCACATCCATGTGATCGTCCTCTTACAGCGAACACACTGCTGAAGTTTCATCAAGATCAGTTAATGTATGCTGAAGTTATAACACACTTCCTGTTTCACGTTTCTCGCCATAATTTCGTTTCCTCGCCACGGCCAAACCGTTTGAGATATCAAAAATCCCCTCGCAAACTTTCATCCTCAATGCCTTGACTTCATGCTGACCGAGTTTCGTGCCGTGTGTTTGAATTCTCTAGGAGGAGTATTGCACATTCCATTGCGAGCGTTTTACAAACAAACCTCAATAGCCGACTTCCTGTTGGGCTGGGGTAAAAAGTAAGAGTGTGAGGTATAGATGAAACGATGAGATCAACATGTGTACCGAGTTTCATATTATTACATTCAAGCGTGTTTGATTTATGGACCAAGTATTCGGACCCCGTTCCAGGGGGCGCTGTCTAGCCCCCCTGCCACACCCAGGTACCATCTTCAGCCCGGCTCTGATGGCTGTGGGATCTGACCTGTGTGCAAAGTTTCAAGAGTTTTCAAACCCGTTAAGGGCCCCAAAAGCCGCTAAGAGTCTCAAAATCATCAAAAAAAAGAATTTTAAAGTTTGATGCGTTGCCACGGCAACAGTATCAAAGATATCAAGAATCCATTCACAGGTCTTCATCTTCTATGTATTTACATTATACAGATTAAGTTTGAAGCAAATCGGGTAAAAATAAGAGGGTGATTTCAAAGCATTTTGAAAGTGACACACTTCCTGCTGCCAGTTGGTGGCGCTATAACTTTGACTCACAATAGTCACATCCATGTGATCGTCCTCTTACAGCGAACACACTGCTGAAGTTTCATCAAGATCAGTTAATGTATGCTGAAGTTATAACACACTTCCTGTTTCACGTTTCTCGCCATAATTTCGTTTCCTCGCCACGGCCAAACCGTTTGAGATATCAAAAATCCCCTCGCAAACTTTCATCCTCAATGCCTTGACTTCATGCTGACCGAGTTTCGTGCCGTGTGTTTGAATTCTCTAGGAGGAGTACTTCAAATTCCATTGCGAGTGTTTTATGAACAACCCTAAATAACCGACTTCCTGTTGGGCTGGGGTAAAAAGTAATAGTTTGAGGTATATATGAACGATGAGATCAACATGTGCACCGAGTTTCATATTATTACATGCAAGCGTGTTTGATTTATGGACCAAGTTTTCGGACCCCGTTCCAGGGGGCGCTGTCTAGCCCCCCTGCCACGCCCGGGTACCATCTTCAGCCCGGCCCTGATGGCCGCGGTTTCTGACCCGTGTGCAAAGTTTCAAGAGTTTTTGAGCATGTTAAGGGCCCCAAAAGTGCCCAAATAGTCGTATAAATAATAATAATAATAATAAATATAGCTGCGAGCAGCGATGGCGGGCCCAAGCCGGTGGCACCGCAACCCCGGTTCCTTTAGTTACCTAAAGGCACCCGGGTGGCGGTGCCGAAGGCTTTGGCCCTTTCATGATTAAATGTTAAAACGGCTTGCCATACTCTGTCATTTCGACTAGTCAAAATTATGTTACAGATATCTTAAATGATAATACAAACTATCCAAAATGTAATTACGACTAGACAGAAAGACGTTGTTGATATCTAAAATGTTAATTCCGGATAGGCAAACTTAGCTTTATACAGGGACATAGGCTCAGAGAGAGGCTCACCATATTCAAACCAAAATATCGGACTTCCTCTTGGTCCGAGCTAATGACTATGTAATAGAAAGTTGTCCGGCTTGAGGAGTAAAATGTATATACCGATTTTTGTAACTGTAGATAAAACTAACAACCCCATTTTTGTCAAAAGGTGGCGCTATTTAGTCCTTGCACCATGCCCGTTTCTGAAACTTTGCACATGTCTACTGGCTAATAAATGTGATGTATCTGTTGAGTTTCAAGCAATTTCAATTTCAATTTGACTGTTGAAAAGAAGTGCGCCGATTAGATACTCAGGATCGGTATCGGCTCTGACACTGCCATCTTTGACGAGGCTGATTCAAATTCTATATTGTGCATATACTATTCTATGTAAGGCACAACGGCACAAAAACTTTCTAAAGTACCATAAAGTTTTTGTGTACTGTATTATAAGTGTTCTGAAGCTATTATGTGATATAGAAATTAATATTTAAGTCATTAAATTCAAGAACACGTAAACTTTTCCCTCTCTGCGCCTGTCAGTCATTCTCCATTCAGCATTCAAACAGCACGTCGCATTCGGTTACAGTCAATGATGAAACGATCTTCAAGATGATTCAATGTTAATCCTATTATACTGGGTCTTTAAGATAAAGGTCTAAAGGTCTATATTTTCGAATGAAGAAACTTTTTCTTGCTGGACTTTATTGCTGTAACTTAACCGTGTTACTTTCTACCGGGTGTCAGACGCTGTCGGTTAGATCACAACACTAGAGTCAGAGCACTATAATTGTTCTTCACGCACACAGTAACTGAAATTTAAAACCTTTAAAAGAAAAGGCTCAATAAACTATTGCATAGATATATAATGTATAATACACTGTTCATAAATATGTATTCCCTTTGTGCTTTGAACTTTTCAATACGGACTCAATGCGCTGTAACTTCATGTGGCTTCAAGCACATCATTCTCAGCTCGGGATGCACATAAGTGCTTTGTGCTGCACCGTATTAGAGCCGTAATATCATAATGCAGTGACGTAATGACAGATTATTAATTGCCTTTCAATTATATGTTGCTGCGTCATTAAACATCTGTCCTATGCATTTCAAACATTTATAGCAGCCATGGCTATATCTTTTTATGATTTTTGTTATCTTGTTTTTCATGAATGTATTTTTTAAAAATAAGAGCAATGTGTATTATCTATTATTAATATAGTTTATGATAGCATTTTTGTCATAGATTATGACAAAGTAATCATATGATCCACCAGCGAGGAACCAGCAGAACATAGTGAACATTCTTTCTGTTTAGTTCAATCCTACTTAATAGGAATTTATTTAAAATGCTCGCTCTACTCCACACCATTAATGTCTTGTGCGGACATCCGTATTTTGACTTTCGGTTTTAAGTAAGCGATTTAAAAGCTCCCAAGTCCCAGCGGAGTCACACGTTGATTAACCGGTGGGAATATACACAATAGGCCTACCTGATATTGAACACAAGAGGGCAGTATAGCACTACGTATGACTCAGATTATTATTTTTTTCTGAATTTTACAACAATTCTGGCTGTTTTTGAACGTAAACATAATTCTTAAATGAAAAAAGGGAAAAATTGGGGAAGTTATAATATTTGTATAATTTAATTTAGAAACAAATGATGTATAATTACATTTTTAGAAGATATGAGGCTTTTAGTGTTTACTTTTTTCACATTACTTTAATCTTTTGCCATAGTTGCACATGTCTACTGGCTAATAAATGTGATGTATCTGTTGAGTTTCAAGCAATTTCAAGCATGCTAAGAGTCCCAAAAGCATCAAAAAAGAATGTTAAAGTTTGTTTCGTTGCCACGGCAACAGTATCAAAGATATCAAAAATTCATTCACAGGTCTACATCTGCCGTGTATTTACATTATACAGATGAAGTTTGAAGCAAATCGGTTAAAAATAAGAGAGTGATTTCAAAGCATTTTGAAAGTGACACACTTCCTGCTGCCAGTTGGTGGCGCTATAACTTTGACTCACAATAGTCACATCCATGTGATCGGTCTCTTACAGCGAAAACACTGCTGAAGTTTCATCAAGATCAGTTAATGTATGCTGAAGTTATAACACACATCCTGTTTCACGTTTCTCGCCATAATTTTGTTTCCTCGCCACGGCCAAACCGTTCGAGATATAAAAAATCCCGTGGCACTTTTTCATCCTTAATGTCTTGACTTCACGCTGATCGAGTTTCGTCGAATTTGGTTCAGTGCTCTAGGAGCAATAATTTAAATTCCATTGCATGTGTTTTAAACACAACCCTAAATAGCCGACTTCCTGTTGGGCTGGGGTAAAAAGTAAGAGTGTGAAGTATATATGAAACGATGAGATCTATATGTGTACCAAGTTTCATATTATTACATGCAAGTGTGTTTGATTTATGGACCAAATTTTCAGACCAAGTTTATTGACCAAGTTAATCTGATTAATAAACTAATTATATAAAACTATTGTCAATTCACTACAATTAAACTAGTTATATGCCTTTACTTATAAAAAATAAAAATAAAAACTTATTTAAAAAATACCAGGCTTGAGAAATGTATTTTCTTTATGCAGGTCATTAACACAGAAGTGAAATGGTTAAGCCCCCTCCCCCTGCACACACACACACACACACACACACACACACACACAGACAGCCAGTCAGCCAGCCAGCCAAAGACACAGAGACACAGAGACATGTAGGCTCAGAGTGGCCATATTCAAACAAAAATATCTGACTTTCTGTGGGTCCTAGCTAATAAGTGTCAATTAGAAAGTTGTCCGGCTCGAGGAGTACAATATACATACCAATTTTTGTAACTCTAGTTAAAACTAACAACCCCACTTTTGTCAAAAGGTGGCGCTACTGAGCCCTCACCACGCCCGTTTCTGAAACTTTGCACATGTCTACTGGCTAATAAATGTGATGTGTCTGTCGAGTTTCATGCAATTTGAAGCATGCTAAGGGTCTCAAAAGCATCCAAAAAGCATCCTAAAAGAAGGGTAAAGTTTGATGCGTCGCCACGGCAACAGTTTCAAAGATATCAAGAATCCATTCACAGGTCTACATCTGCCGTATGTTTACATTATACAGATGAAGTTTGAAGCAAATCGGGTAAAAATAAAAGGGTGATATCAAAGCATTTTGAAAGTGACACACTTCCTGCTGCCAGTTGGTGGCGCTATAACTTTGACTCACAATAGTCACATCCATGTGATCGTCCTCTTACAGCGAACACACTGCTGAAGTTTCATCAAGATCAGTTAATGTATGCTGAAGTTATAACACACTTCCTGTTTCACGTTTCTCGCCATGATTTCGTTTCCTCGCCACGGACAAACCGTTCGAGATATAAAAAATCCCCTCGCAAACTTTCATCCTCAATGTCTTGACTTCACGCTGACCGAGTTTCGTCGAATTTGGATCAAAGCTCTAGGAGGAGTATATGACATTCCATTGCGAGCGTTTTACAAACAAACCTCAATAGCCGACTTCCTGTTGGGCTGGGGTAAAAAGTAAGAGTGTGAGGTATAGATGAAACGATGAGATCAACATGTGTACCGAGTTTCATATTATTACATACAAGCGTGTTTGAGTTATGGACCAAGTGTTCGGACCCCGTTCCAGGGGGCGCTGACGAGCCGCCCTACCACGCCCGGGTACCAGCTTCAGCCCGGCTCTGATGGCCGCGGGTTCTGACCCGTGTGCAAAGTTTCAAGAGTTTTCGAGCACGTTAAGGGCCCCAAAAGTGCCCAAAAGGTAGTAAAATAATAATTATTATAATAATAATAATAGTAAAGAAAAATAATCCCAAGGAAAACAATAGGGCCTTCGCCCTTTCAGGGCTTGGGCCCTAATAATCGTTAGGAAAACAATAGGGCCTTCGCCCTTTCAGGGCTTGGGCCCTAATAAATATAGCTGCGAGCAGCGATTGCGGGCCCAAGCCGGTGGCACCGCAACCCCGGTTCCTTAGTTACCTAAAAGCACCAGGGTGGCCATGCCACTGGCTTTGGCCCTTCATCGCGGATCACAGCTATATATATATATATATATACATATATATATGAAGCCGGTGGCACCGCCACCCTGGTGCCTTTAGGTTTATTGTGCACGACATGCAAAATGTAACCCTGCTTTGACTGATGCAAGCTCTACAGCACAGTTTATAGTAAGAAAGAATATAGTAAGAAAGAAAAGTAAGCTGTTACTCTGAGATGGTTTGGGAAACAAACATTCATCATGTCGCATTGGTTTTAGTTACTTGTCCTCGAACAGAGCCCTAATCTGTTTATATTTCAGTTACACATTCTACATTGATTAAAAAAGAAAAATCAAATGTGTTTTTAATTCATACAGAAATAAAATATTTATAATTCAGCTGAGAATAAAGTTAGTTCAAATTTTAAGAAAAACAAATATATGATCTGAAATATAGCACATTCATTTTTAAATTCATTCAGGTTCAATTACCAAAAATACAATCTTAATTTAATTTAAAGCAAATAATAAATCTAAAATATATGGGTTATATGCATATTTTGTAAAAAAAGAAAAAAGAAAGAAAGATATATATCCAAAAACACAAGGCCTTAAACTTTAACAAGGGTGCAACTCTTATCACTACAACAAACATAGTCACACACACAAGTCAAGTCACTTACATTTTAGATGCAATATTGACTTTTTAGATGCAATATTGACTTTTTTCTGTTTCAGCAGAGAAAATAGTTAAACAAAGATCACAGCGACCTCAAAGCAATGTGTTTTCTCATTACTGAGACCCCGTTTACACCTGGTATTAAAATGCGATCTGTATCCAGATAAGTTATCCGGATAATAAAAAACGCATGTTAATGCAAGGTGTAAACGCGTTGTGATCGGATCGCGATCGGATCTGCCTGACCACATCTGGAGGTAGTCTGGCTCGCATTGTGTCCAGATCTTTACTAGGTGTAAACGCAATCTGGTTGTTGAAACCACATATGTATATTTTACTCCTCCCAAAAATGCTAAAAAATAAACGAGTGAGAGCGTGTTATATAGGCTATATGTCATGTTATAGCCTAGTCAGATGCGACACGCGACACGCATCACCGCAGATGAGCAGCTGAGCGTCTATTCAACGTGCAAACATCGCAAATAAAAGTGAAAGTAAGTCACAGACGCAGTTAACATATCTTCAAGTAAAGAAACGAAATTATCTTACCAGGCCTGTTGCCACTCTCTCTTATTGATGTCTCTGATTTGGAAATTAGCTGATGATCAATAAAATGCCGCTCAGATCTGTTGCTTTTGGTGGCGTGCAATCCAATAAATTTGCATATAACGCAGGAGGTGAAGATCGGATTTATATCCGTTTTGCAAAAACACATTTATGTGGCCAGGTGTAAATGGAATCAGTACTTATTATCCGGATAACTTATCTGGATACAGATCGCATTTTAATACCAGGTGTAAACGGGGTCTCAGCATTTTGAATCCATGACTCGTTCATTAAGACGGTCATCTGGCGACACCTTATGGTGATTTAGGGTTATGTTTAAAAGTATCGTTCTTTACAGCGATTTTTAATTGACTCCTGTTAAACCAATCTCGTAACATTATTGTGTAACCGATTTAATTTGATCAGCCTTACCTAGGGTAACAGCCCTATAGTGTCTTATTATTCTAAATTATTGAATTTATTGATCAAATTTACTAATGGAAAATGAAGCATACATTTATTAAGACTAGGCTGCCCTGCAGATTAGGCTACAATATGCAGATTTAAATATACCATTTATCAAATAATCTGTTTATTTTTAGGTTACACATTACATTGTTTAAAAAATAAAAATCAAATGTGACCCGCTCTGGCGAAATGAGTTGGAAGTTGCAACCTTCCATTTTAAGATATGGGCCGATTATGTGGAAAAACCATGAAATAAAAAAAAAAATATATATATATATATATATATATATATATATATATATTTGCTAATTTCAAAGAACAGACATTCAAAAATAATCTCACAGGGTTTCGTAGTCGAGATAATTGAGTAAAGGTATTTAAATAACGATTAAAGTTGTCAAAGCTTTAAATTCGCTGAAATAAACATTGCTCTTCTCAACTCCCCTCGTCACCTCTGAGCATTTCCCGGGTATCCCCTGAAACGTTGAACTCACTGGAGGCTTCTAACCTAAACTGCGTGAGTATATTTATCTGCAAGAAGAATATAGCCTATGTAAGGCTGTAACGATCGCGACACTCAGATCCACGAACCTGTGTCGCGGTGTGAGAAGACAGAATCACGAAACCGACACGTCCCTTCAACTCCCGAAGTTATCCTTCACGCCCAGACCCAATGCTAGACAACATCTTTAAATTACTATTAGTATTATTTGAAGTTAACATTATAAAATACGTAGACTTACACCACAAAACTTAAATTATTACTAAATTTTTTAAAATTGGGCAATTTCAGCATTATGGAGGAGATCCAATTCCCAGATAATTAAATAGTTTAATAAATTGGCCTATGTGAACCACACTGCACAAACCAAAAGTAATACTCACCGGATGAAGAAGGGTTGACTCTCTCCAGAACATAAAATCTTTATTTTATTTTCCGTGTTCGCATTTATGAGGAAAAACAATCCGAACGTGACCGTTCTCTGGAAGCAGCACTAAAACGTTCACATAGCTTAAACATGCAAGCACAAAGCCTTTCTTTAAAGTAAATTTCGTTTTAAAATAATTATCTTAATTTAAATCAATGTTTCATCAACCAATTACTAGGATTTAATAATAAGAAATAAATTGCAGACAATAGGCTAGGCCTAATCACGACGCGGAGACGAAGTCTCATGAACCGAAAGTCAGCGTATAAGGTATCCTCACAGACATATATATTGAAATGTCTACTTTTAAAGACAACCATTCAAAATGAAAGAAAACAGACTGCTCTCTGCTTATGTGGGCTAAAACTGAATTTCTCTCTGACTCCTCTTCAATCTTTCTGATTTTAGAACATTTTTGTAAAAGTGACTTTTTAATTATTTATTTCAAAAAAATTAAAAATAAGTTGAGTTTCAGCCTCGTTAAATTGCATTTATATGTTAATCTATTTGGTCAAATTAAGCTATATAAAATAAATAGTTTATCCCTTAAAATGCTATGGATTTTGAAAGATAGGGCCTATCAAAAAAAAAAAAAAAAAAAAAACGGGCAAAAAAACTTTAAAAGCGATTTTCTTAGGTTTTCAATTGGAAAAAAAGGGCAGACGACCAGAATTCAAATCTGTATATCTTTACAACCATTCAAGGTATGACCAAGGTATCATTTGAAAGCGTACAGTGTCCTCTTTCCATTAATATCAAAATCTCAATTTTTAAATTTGGGTCACTGTGACTAATTTTGCTGGATCAGGTCGGTCACAAATGTGTTTTTTATTGTAGTATTATTTTATACAGAAATACATTATAATTATATATAATATACAAAATATAACCGTGGGCGCGATTAAACAGTGTTACAATAAAACTCAACATTGTGTTTTTTAAAAATAAATTCAAATAATAGCCTACAAATCCCGAAATTGCGCTAATTTTAAAATTAAACTAAAACTCATGGCTGCACAAGCATTCATAACTGTGCGCGCCATCAGCGAGGAACCAGCAGAACAGAGTGAACGTTCATTCTGTTTAGTTCAATCCTACTTAATAGGAATTTATTTAAAATGCTTGCTCTACTCCACAACATTAATGTCTTGTGCGGATATCTGTATTTTGACTTTCGGTTTTAAGTAAGCGATTTAAAAGTTCCCGAGTCCCAGCGGAGTCACACGTTGATTAACCGGTGGGAATATACACAATAGGCCTAACTGATATTGAACACAAGAGGGCAGTATAGCACTACGTATGACTCAGATTATTTTTTCTTCTTCTGAATTTTACAACCTGGCTGTTTTTGAACGTAAACATAATTCTTAAATGAAAAAAGGGAAAAACTGCTTTAATTATAATATTTGTATAATTTAATTTAGAAACAAATGATGTATAATTACATTTTTAGAAGATATGAGGCTTTTAGTGTTTACTTTTTTGACATTACTTTAATCTTTTGCCAAAGTTGCACATGCCTACTGGCTAATAAATGTGATGTATCTGTCGAGCTATCTGTATCTATCTGTTTCAAGCAATTTCAAGCATGCTAAGAGTCCCAAAAGTATCAAAAAAGAATGTTAAAGTTTGATTTGTTGCCATAGCAACAGTATCAAAGATATCAAGAATCCATTCACAGGTCTACATCTGCTGTATTTTTACATTATACAGATGAAGTTTGAAGCAAATCGGTTAAAAATAAGAGGGTGATATCAAAGCATTTTGAAAGTGACACACTTCCTGCTGCCAGTTGGTGGCGCTATAACTTTGACTCACAATAGTCACATCCATGTAATCAGCCTCTTACAGTGAACACACTGCTGAAGTTTCATCAAGATCAGTTAATGTATGCTGAAGTTATAACACACTTCCTGTTTCACGTTTCTCGCCATAATTTTGTTTCCTCGCCACGGCCAAACCGTTCGAGATATCAAAAATCCCCTCGCAAACTTTCATCCTCAATGCCTTGACTTCATGCTGACCGAGTTTCGTGCCGTGTGTTTGAATTCTCTAGGAGGAGTATTGCACATTCCACTGCGAGCGTTTTACAAACAAACCTCAATAGCCGACTTCCTGTTTGGCTGGGGTAAAAAGTAAGAGCGTGAGCTATAGATGAAACGATGAGATCAACATGTGTACCGAGTTTCATATTATTACATGCAAGCGTGTTTGATTTATGGACCAAGTGTTCGGACCCCGTTCCAGGGGGCGCTGTCCAGCCCCCCTGCCACACCCAGGTACCATCTTCAGCCCGGCTCTGATGGCTGTGGGATCTGACCTGTGTGCAAAGTTTCAAGAGTTTTCAAACCCGTTAAGGGCCCCAAAAGCCGCTAAGAGTCTCAAAATCATAAAAAAAAAGAATTTTAAAGTTTGATGCGTTGCCACGGCAACAGTATCAAAGATATCAAGAATCCATTCACAGGTCTTCATCTGCTATGTATTTACATTATACAGATTAAGTTTGAAGCACATCGGGTAAAAATAAAAGGGTGAGTTCAAAGCATTTTGAAAGTGACACACTTCCTGCTACCAGTTGGTGGCGCTATAACTTTGACTCACAATAGTCACATCCATGTGATCGTCCTCTTACAGCAAACACACTGCTGAAGTTTCATCAAGATCAGTTAATGTATGCTGAAGTTATAACACACTTCCTGTTTCACGTTTCTCGCCATAATTTCGTTTCCTCGCCATGGCCAAACCGTTCGAGATATCAAAAATCCCCTCGCAAACTTTCATCGTCAATGCCTTGACTTCATGCTGACCGAGTTTCGTGCCGTGTGTTTGAATTCTCTAGGAGTAGTACTTCAAATTCCATTGCGAGTGTTTTATGAACAACCCTAAATAACCGACTTCCTGTTGGGCTGGGGTAAAAAGTAATAGTATGAGGTATATATGAAACGATGACATCAACATGTGTACCGAGTTTCATATTATTACATGCAAGCGTGTTTGATTTATGGACCAAGTTTTTGGACCCCCTTCCAGGGGGCGCTGTCTAGCCCCCCTGCCACGCCCAGGTACCATCTTCAGCCCGGGCCTGATGGCTGTGGGATCTGACCTGTATGCAAAGTTTCAAGAGTTTTCAAACCCGTTAAGGGCCCCAAAAGCCGCTAAGAGTCTCAAAATCATCAAAAAAATGAATTTTAAAGTTTGATGCATTGCCACGGCAACAGTATCAAAGATATCAAGAATCCATTCACAGGTCTTCATCTGCTATGTATTTACATTATACAGATGAAGTTTGAGGCAAATCGGGTCAAAATAAAAGGGTGAGTTCAAAGCATTTTGAAAGTGACACACTTCCTGCTACCAGTTGGTGGCGCTATAACTTTGACTCACAATAGTCACATCCATGTGATCGTCCTCTTACAGCGAACAAACTGCTGAAGTTTCATCAAGATCAGTTAATGTATGCTGAAGTTATGACACACTTCCTGTTTCACGTTTCTCGCCATAATTTCGTTTCCTCGCCACGGCCAAACCGTTCGAGATATCAAAAATCCCCTCGCAAACTTTCATCCTCAATGCCTTGACTTCATGCTGACCGAGTTTCGTGCCGTGTGTTTGAATTCTCTAGGAGGAGTATTGCAAATTCCATTGCGAGTGTTTTATGAACAACCCTAAATAACCGACTTCCTGTTGGGCTGGGGTAAAAAGTAATAGTATGAGGTATATATGAACGATGAGATCTATATGTGCACCGAGTTTCATATTATTACATGCAAGCATGTTTGATTTATGGACCAAGTTTTCGGACTCCGTTCCAGGGGGCGCTGTCTAGCCCCCCTGCCACGCCCGGGTACCATCTTCAGCCCGGCCCTGATGGCCGCGGTTTCTGACCCGTGTGCAAAGTTTCAAGAGTTTTTGAGCATGTAAAGGGCCCCAAAAGTGCCCGAATAGTCGTATAAATAATAATAATAATAATAATAATCCTTAGGAAAACAATAGGGCCTTCGCCCTTTCAGGGCTTGGGCCCTAATAATAATCCTAAGGAAAACAATAGGGCCTTCGCCCTTTCAGGGCTTGGGCCCTAATAATCACAAGGAAAAATATAGCTGCGAGCAGCGATTGCGGGCCCAAGCCGGTGGCACCGCAACCCCGATGCCTTTAGTTACCCAAAGGCACCGGGATGGTGGTACCGCCGGCTTTGGCCCTTTATCGCTGCTCACAGCTATATTTATATTTAATATAAAGCCGGTGGCACCGCCACCTTCGTGCCTTTAGGGTTATTCTGTACGACGTGTAAAAACGTAACCCCCGCTTTGACTATCAAAAAGAAGTGTATTGTAGAGCTTGCATCAATGCGGACTCGATGCGCTGTGCGCTGTAACTCCATGTGGCTTTAAGCGCATCATTCTCCACTCGGGATGCGCATAAGCGTTTTGTGCCACTCTGTACTGAGCCTTTCATATCATAATGCAGTGACGCAATGACAGATTATTAATTGCCTTTCTTGTTCTGTTCTATCTATTATATGTTGATAATAGATAGGACAGAGCACTAAAAACCTCAAACAAAGCACTAAAAACTTAAGCTGTTTGCTGTGTAGTCTGAGAATGAGCTGTTTGATTTGCACCCTCTTCCTCTTCACTGTCCTCCATAAAAACCAGCTATTCAGGTCCATGTTGTTCTAGAAAGTTTGTATGTTGCTGCCTCAATTAACATCTCTGCTATACATTTAAAACATGGCTATATCTAAAATAATTTATCTTTTTGATTTTTGTTATCTTGTTTTTCATGAATATTTTACAACAATACAAAGAGCAATGTGTATTTTCCAATAATATAGTTTGTAATGGCTTTTTTTGTCATAGATTATAATCATATATTTTTTGGATTTGTTATTTATCTTTATAATGAAGTTGTCTGTATTAAGTAGATTGTGTTTAACACGCACAAGAGTGATTTATTAGTTCAACACATAGTTATAGAAATTCTACTTTATCTAAAAAACCCCTGCACTTTACACACACACACACACACACACACACACACACACATAAATACATGTAAATAAAAATACCAAAAAAAAAACATCAAATGTGTTTTTAGTCAGAGTATTATTTTATACAGAAACAAATATTTGTAATTCAGATAAGAATGAAGTTAGTGTTTTAAAATCTTAAGGAAAACAAATATATTGAAATATAGCACATGAATTTTAAATTCATTCAACTTCAATTACAAATACAATCTTACTTTTATTTAAAGCAATCTATACATTTAAAAGATGGGGGTTATATGCCTATTTTGTCATTTAAAAATATTGTTATGCAAAATTGTTATGCAAAAAGACAAGGACTTAGAGACAAGGACTTGTAGGAAAAATCACAGCCAGCCACACACACACACATAAACACAGACAACAGCCCTCCCCTCCCCACACACCCACACACACACACACACACACAGAGAGAGAGAGAGAGAGAGAGAGAGAGAGAGAGAGAGAGAGAGAGAGAGAGAATCGCAGGGGAAATAAATCCATTCAAACTACAATATCTGACTTTCTGTTGCTCAGAGCGAATGACTTTAAATTGGAAAGTTGATCGGCTTGACGAGAACAATATACGTGGTAAGTTTTGTAACTGTAGGTAAATTGAGCAAAGTTATAGCACACTTTATGTGTCCTTTTTTAGTCATAAAATTCATTTCCTCGCCACGGCCAGACCGTTCGAGATATCAAAAATCCGTCCGGAATTGAGCATCCTCAATGTCTTGACTTCATGCACACCGAGTTTGGTTGTGATTGGTAAACACATGCATTGTGATTTGATGTATTTCTCCTAGGACAATTATTCAAACAACCCATAATTCATAATTCATAAATAACTTCCATTTGAACTGTCATAAAACTTAGAGCACGAAAGTTGTTTGGCCTGATGTGATCTATAATTGTACCGAGTTTCATATTAATTCATGCAAGTGTGTTTGATTTACGGACAAATGTTCGAATCCCAGTCCAGGGGGCGCTGTCGAGCCGCCCTGCCACGCCCGGTTACCAGCTTCAGCCCGGCCCTGATGGCCATGGGTTCTGACCCGTGTGCAAAGTTTCAATTGTTTTCGAGGATGTTAAGGCCCCCGAAAATGCCAGAGAAGTCGCACACAGCAAATACAGGGTTAAAAATATAGCTGCGAGCAGCGATGGCGGGCCCAAGCCGGTGGCACCGCAACCCCGGTTCCTTTAGTTACCTAAAGGCACCCGGGTGGCGGTGCCGAAGGCTTTGGCCCTTTCATGATTAAATGTTAAAACGGCTTGCCATACTCTGTCATTTCGACTAGTCAAAATTATGTTACAGATATCTTAAATGATAATACAAACTATCCAAAATGTAATTACGACTAGACAGAAAGACGTTGTTGATATCTACAATGTTAATTCCGGATAGGCAAACTTAGCTTTTAAATGTTAAAAGGGCTTGCCATACAGGGACGTAGGCTCAGAGAGAGGCTCACCATATTCAAACCAAAATATCGGACTTCCTCTTGGTCCGAGCTAATGACTATGTAATAGAAAGTTGTCCGGCTTGAGGAGCAAAATGTATATACCGATTTTTGTAACTGTAGATAAAACTAACAACCCCACTTTTGTCAAAAGGTGGCGCTATTTAGTCCTTGCACCATGCCCGTTTCTGAAACTTTGCACGTCTACTGGCTAATAAATGTGATGTATCTGTTGAGTTTCAAGCAATTTCAATTTCAATTTGACTGTTGAAAAGAAGTGCGCCGATTAGATACTCAGGATCGGTATCGGCTCTGACACTGCCATCTTTGACGAGGCTGATTCAAATTCTATATTGTGCATATACTATTCTATGTAAGGCACAAAGGCACAAAAACTTTCTAAAGTACCATAAAGTTTTTGTGTACTGTATTATAAGTGTTCTGAAGCTATTATGTGATATAGAAATTAATATTTAAGTAATTAAATTCAAGAACACGTAAACTTTTCCCTCTCTGCGCCTGTCAGTCATTCTCCATTCAGCATTCAAACAGCACGTCGCATTCGGTTACAGTCAATGATGAAACGATCTTCAAGATGATTCAATGTTAATCCTATTATACTGAGTCTTTAAGATAAAGGTCTAAAGGTCTATATTTTCGAATGAAGAAACTTTTTCTTGCTGGACTTTATTGCTGTAACTTAATCGTGTTACTTTCTACCGGGTGTCAGACGCTGTCGGTTAGATCACAACACTAGAGTCAGAGCACTATAATTGTTCTTCACGCACACAGTAACTGAAATTTAAAACCTTTAAAAGAAAAGGCTCAATAAACTATTGCATAGATAGATAATGTATAATACACTGTTCATAAATATGTATTTCCTTTGTGCTTTGAACTTTTCAATACGGACTCAATGCGCTGTAACTTCATGTGGCTTCAAGCACATCATTCTCCGCTCGGGATGCACATAAGTGCTTTGTGCTGCACCGTATTAGAGCCGTAATATCATAATGCAGTGACGTAATAACAGATTATTAATTGCCTTTCAATTATATGTTGCTGCGTCATTAAACATCTGTCCTATGCATTTCAAACATTTATAGCAGCCATGGCTATATCTTTTTATGATTTTTGTTATCTTGTTTTTCATGAATGTATTTTTTAAAAATAAGAGCAATGTGTATTATCTATTATTAATATAGTTTATAATAGCATTTTTGTCATAGATTATGACAAAGTAATCATATGATCCACCAGCGAGGAACCAGCAGAACAGAGTGAACATTCTTTCTGTTTAGTTCAATCCTACTTAATAGGAATTTATTTAAAATGCTCGCTCTACTCCACACCATTAATGTCTTGTGCGGACATCCGTATTTTGACTTTCGGTTTTAAGTAAGCGATTTAAAAGCTCCCAAGTCCCAGCGGAGTCACACGTTGATTAACCGGTGGGAATATACACAATAGGCCTACCTGATATTGAACACAAGAGGGCAGTATAGCACTACGTATGACTCAGATTATTATTTTTTTCTGAATTTTACAACAATTCTGGCTGTTTTTGAACGTAAACATAATTCTTAAATGAAAAAAGGGAAAAATTGGGGAAGTTATAATATTTGTATAATTTAATTTAGAAACAAATGATGTATAATTACATTTTTAGAAGATATGAGGCTTTTAGTGTTTACTTTTTTGACATTACTTTAATCTTTTGCCATAGTTGCACATGTCTACTGGCTAATAAATGTGATGTATCTGTTGAGTTTCAAGCAATTTCAAGCATGCTAAGAGTCCCAAAAGCATCAAAAAAGAATGTTAAAGTTTGTTTCGTTGCCACGGCAACAGTATCAAAGATATCAAAAATTCATTCACAGGTCTACATCTGCCGTGTATTTACATTATACAGATGAAGTTTGAAGCAAATCGGTTAAAAATAAGAGAGTGATTTCAAAGCATTTTGAAAGTGACACACTTCCTGCTGCCAGTTGGTGGCGCTATAACTTTGACTCACAATAGTCACATCCATGTGATCGGTCTCTTACAGCAAAAACACTGCTGAAGTTTCATCAAAATCAGTTAATGTATGCTGAAGTTATAACACACATCCTGTTTCATGTTTCTCGCCATAATTTCGTTTCCTCGCCACGGCCAAACCGTTCGAGATATCAAAAATCCCGTGGCACTTTTCATCCTTAATGTCTTGACTTCACGCTGATCGAGTTTCGTGGAATTTGGTTCAGTGCTCTAGGAGCAATAATTTAAATTCCATTGCATGTGTTTTAAACACAACCCTAAATAGCCGACTTCCTGTTGGGCTGGGGTAAAAAGTAAGAGTGTGAAGTATATATGAAACGATGAGATCTATATGTGTACCAAGTTTCATATTATTACATGCAAGTGTGTTTGATTTATGGACCAAATTTTCAGACCAAGTTTATTGACCAAGTTAATCTGATTAATAAACTAATTATATAAAACTATTGTCAATTCACTACAATTAAACTAGTTATATGCCTTTACTTATAAAAAATAAAAATAAAAACTTATTTAAAAAATACCAGGCTTGAGAAATTTATTTTCTTTATGCAGGTCATACACACAGCAGTGAAATGGTTAAGCCCCCTCCCCCTGCACACACACACACACACACACACAGACAGCCAGCCAGTCAGCCAGCCAGCCAAAGACACAGAGACACAGAGACATGTAGGCTCAGAGTGGCCATATTCAAACAAAAATATCTGACTTCCTGTGGGTCCTAGCTAATAAGTGTCAATTAGAAAGTTGTCCGGCTCGAGGAGTACAATATACATACCAATTTTTGTAACTGTAGTTAAAACTAACCACCCCACTTTTGTCAAAAGGTGGCGCTACTGAGCCCTCAAAACGCCCGTTTCTGCAACTTTGCACATGTCTACTGGCTAATAAATATGATGTGTCTGTCGAGTTTCATGCAATTTGAAGCATGCTAAGGGTCTCAAAAGCATCCTAAAAGCATCCTAAAAGAAGGGTAAAGTTTGATGCGTCGCCACGGCAACAGTTTCAAAGATATCAAGAATCCATTCACAGGTCTTCATCTGCCGTATGTTTACATTATACATATGAAGTTTGAAGCAAATCAGGTAAAAATAAAAGGGTGATATCTAAGCATTTTGAAAGTGACACACTTCCTGCTGCCAGTTGGTGGCGCTATAACTGTGACTCACAATAGTCACATCTATGTGATCGTCCTCTTACAGCGAACACACTGCTGAAGTTTCATCAAGATCAGTTAATGTATGCTGAAGTTATAACACACTTCCTGTTTCACGTTTCTCGCCATGATTTCGTTTCCTCGCCACGGACAAACCGTTTGAGATATCAAAAATCCCCTCGCAAACTTTCATCGTCAATGCCTTGACTTCACGCTGACCGAGTTTCGTGCCGTGTGTTTGAATTCTCTAGGAGGAGTACTTCAAATTCCATTGCGAGTGTTTTATGAACAACCCTAAATAACCCACTTCCTGTTGGGCTGGGGTAAAAAGTAATAGTTTGAGGTATATATGAACGATGAGATCTATATGTGCACCGAGTTTCATATTATTACATGCAAGCGTGTTTGATTTATGGACCAAGTTTTCGGACCCCGTTCCAGGGGGCGCTGTCTAGCCCCCCTGCCACGCCCGGGTACCATCTTCAGCCCTGCCCTGATGGCCGCGGATTCTGACCCGCGTGCAAAGTTTCAAGAGTTTTTGAGCATGTTAAGGGCCCCAAAAGTGCCCAAATAGTCGTATAAATAATAATAATAATAATAAATATAGCTGCGAGCAGCGATTGCGGGCCCAAGCCGGTGGCACCGCAACCCCGATGCCTTTAGTTACCCAAAGGCACCAGGATGGTGGTACCGCCGGCTTTGGCCCTTTATCGCTGCTCACAGCTATATTTATATTTAATATAAAGCCGGTGGCACCGCCACCTTGGTGCCTTTAGGGTTATTCTGTACGACGTGTAAAAACGTAACCCCCGCTTTGACTATCAAAAAGAAGTGTATTGTAGAGCTTGCATCAATGCGGACTCGATGCGCTGTGCGCTGTAACTCCATGTGGCTTTAAGCGCATCATTCTCCACTCGGGATGCGCATAAGCGTTTTGTGCCACACTGTACTGAGCCTTTCATATCATAATGCAGTGACGCAATGACAGATTATTAATTGCCTTTCTTGTTCTGTTCCATCTATTATATGTTGATAATAGATAGGACAGAGCACTAAAAACCTCAAACAAAGCACTAAAAACTTAAGCTGTTTGCTGTGTAGTCTGAGAATGAGCTGTTTGATTTGCACCCTCTTCCTCTTCACTGTCCTCCATAAAAACCAGCTATCCAGGTCCATGTTGTTCTAGAAAGTTTGTATGTTGCTGTCTCAATTAACATCTCTGCTATACATTTAAAACATGGCTATATCTAAAATAATTTATCTTTTTGATTTTTGTTATCTTGTTTTTCATGATTATATTTTACAACAATACAAAGAGCAATGTGTATTTTCCATTAATATAGTTTGTAATGGCTTTTTTTGTCATAGATTATAATCATATATTTTTTGGATTTGTTATTTATCTTTATAATGAAGTTGTCTGTATTAAGTAGATTGTGTTTAACACACACGAGAGTGATTCATTAGTTCAACACATAGTTATAGAAATTCTACTTTATCTAAAAAAAACCCTGCACTTTATACACACACACACACACACACACACACACACACACACACACACACACACACACACACACACATAAATACATGTAAATAAAAATACCAAAAAAAAACATCAAATGTGTTTTTAGTCAGAGTATTATTTTATACAGAAACAAATATTTGTAATTCAGATAAGAATGAAGTTAGTGTTTTAAAATCTTAAGGAAAACAAATATATTGAAATATAGCACATGAATTTTAAATTCATTCAACTTCAATTACAAATACAATCTTACTTTTATTTAAAGCAATCTATACATTTAAAAGATGGGGGTTATATGCCTATTTTGTCATTTAAAAATATTGTTATGCAAAATTGTTATGCAAAAAGACAAGGACTTAGAAACAAGGACTTGTAGGAAAAATCACAGCCAGCCACACACACACACATAAACACAGACAACAGCCCTCCCCTCCCCACACAGACACACACACCCACACACACAGAGAGAGAGAGAGAGAGAGAGAGAGAGAGAGAGAGAGAATCGCAGGGGAAATAAATCCATTCAAACTACAATATCTGACTTTCTGTTGCTCAGAGCGAATGACTTTAAATTGGAAAGTTGATCGGCTTGACGAGAACAATATACGTGGTAAGTTTTGTAACTGTAGGTAAATTGAGCAAAGTTATAACACACTTTATGTGTCCTTTTTTAGTCATAAAATTCATTTCCTCGCCACGGCCAGACCGTTCTAGATATCAAAAATCCGTCCAGAATTAAGCATCCTCAATGTCTTGACTTCATGCACACCGAGTTTGGTTGTGATTGGTAAACACATGCATTGTGATTAATTGTCCTAGGAGAAATACATCAATTCAAACAACCCATAATTCATAATTCATAAATAACTTCCATTTGAACTGTCATAAAACTTAGAGCACGAAAGTTGTTTGGCCTGATGTGATCTATAATTGTACCGAGTTTCATATTAATTCATGCAAGTGTGTTTGATTTATGGACAAATGTTCGAATCCCAGTCCAGGGGGCGCTGTCGAGCCGCCCTGCCACGCCCGGTTACCAGTTTCAGCCCGGCCCTGATGGCCATGGGTTCTGACCCGTGTGCAAAGTTTCAAGAGTTTTCGAGGCTGTTAAGGCCCCCGAAAATGCCAGAGAAGTCGCACACAGCAAATAAAGGGTTAAAATTAACCTGACAAGCCCCCCTCCTCTCACTCACACAGAGAGACACTGAGAGACTGGCAAAATTCTGAGATTTTCTCTACATTCAAACAAACATATCTGACTTTCTGTGGGTCCTAGCTAATGAGTGTCAATTAGAAAGTTGTCCGGCTCGAGGAGTACAATATACATACCGATTTTTGTAACTGTAGATAAAACTAACAACCCCACTTTTGTCAAAAGGTGGCGCTACTGAGCCCTCACCACGCCCGTTTCTGCAACTTTGCACATGTCTACTGGCTAATAAATGTGATGTGTCTGTCGAGTTTCATGCAATTTAAAGCATGCTAAGGGTCTCAAAAGCATCCTAAAAGCATCCTAAAAGAAGGGTAAAGTTTGATGCGTCGCCACGGCAACAGTTTCAAAGATATCAAGAATCCATTCACAGGTCTACATCTGCCGTATGTTTACATTATACATATGAAGTTTGAAGCAAATCGGGTAAAAATAAAAGGGTGATATCAAAGCATTTTGAAAGTGACACACTTCCTGCTGCCAGTTGGTGGCACTATAACTTTGACTCACAATAGTCACATCCATGTGATCGTCCTCTTACAGCGAACATACTGCTGAAGTTTCATCAAGATCAGTTAATGTATGCTGAAGTTATAACAAACTTCCTGTTTCACGTTTCTCGCCATGATTTCGTTTCCTCGCCACGGCCAAACCGTTCGAGATATCAAAAATCCCCACACAAGCTTTCATCCTCAATGTCTTGACTTCACGCTGACCGAGTATCGTCGAATTTGGATCAAAGCTCTAGGAGGAGTATTTCAAATACCATTGCGAGCGTTTTACAAAAAAACCTCAATAGCCGACTTCCTGTTGGGCTGGGGTAAAAAGTAAAAGCGCGAGGTATAGATGAAACGATGAGATCAACATGCGTACCGAGTTTCATATTATTACATGCAAGCGTGTTTGAGTTATGGACCAAGTGTTCGGACCCCATTCCAGGGGGCGCTGACGAGCCCCCCTGCCACGCCCAGGTACCATCTTCAGCCCGGCTCTGATGGCCGCGGGTTCTGACCCGTGTGCAAAGTTTCAAGAGTTTTCGAGCATGTTAAGGGCCCCAAAAGTGCCCGAATAGTCGTAAGAAAAATAATAATAATAATAATAATAATAGAAAAGAATAATCCTAAGGAAAACAATAGGGCCTTCGCCCTTTCAGGGCTTGGGCCCTAAATATAGCTGCGAGCAGCGATGGCGGGCCCAAGCCGGTGGCACCGCAACCCCGGTTCCTTTAGTTACCTAAAGGCACCCAGGTGGCGGTGCCGAAGGCTTTGGCCCTTTCATGATTAAATGTTAAAACGGCTTGCCATACTCTGTCATTTCGACTAGTCACAGTTATGTTACAGATATCTTAAATGATAATACAGACTATCCAAAATGTAATTACGAATAGACAGAAAGACGTTGATGATATCTACAATGTTAATTCCGGACAGGCAAACTTAGCTTTTAAATGTTAAAAGGGCTTGCCATACAGGGACGTAGGCTCAGAGAGAGGCTCACCATATTCAAACCAAAATATCTGACTTCCTCTTGGTCCGAGCTAATGACTATGTATTAGAAAGTTGTCCGGCTTGAGGAGTACAATGTATATAGCGATTTTTGTAACTGTAGATAAAACTAACAACCCCACTTTTGTCAAAAGGTGGCGCTATTTAGTCCTTGCACTATGCCCGTTTCTGAAACTTTGCACATGTCTACTGGCTAATAAATGTGATGTATCTGTTGAGTTTCAAGCAATTTCAATTTCAATTTGACTGTTGAAAAGAAGTGCGCCGATTAGATTCTCAGGATCGGTATCGGCTCTGACACTGCCATCTTTGACGAGGCTGATTCAAATTCTATATTGTGCATATATACTATTCTATGTTAGGCACAAAGGCACAAAAACTTTCTAAAGTACCATAAAGTTTTTGTGTACTGTATTATTAGTGTTCTGAAGCTATTATGTGATATAGAAATTAATATTTAAGTCATTAAATTCAAGAACACAAACTTTTCCCTCTCTGCGCCTGTCAGTCATTCTCCATTCAGCATTCAAACAGCACGTCACATTCGGTTACAGTCAATGATGAAACGATCTTCAAGATGATTGAATGTTAATCCTATTATACTGGATCTTTAAGATAAAGGTCTAAAGGTCTATATTTTCGAATGAAGAAACTTTTTCTTGCTGGACTTTATTGCTGTAACTTAATCGTGTTACTTTCTACCGGGTGTCGGACGCTGTCGGTTAGATCACAACACTAGAGTCAGAGCACTATAATTGTTCTTCACGCACACAGTAACTGAAATTTAAAACCTTTAAAAGAAAAGGCTCAATAAACTATTGCATAGATAGATAATGTATAATACACTGTTCATAAATATGTATTTCCTTTGTGCTTTGAACTTTTCAATACGGACTCACTGCGCTGTAACTTCATGTGGCTTCAAGCACATCATTCTCCGCTCGGGATGCACATAAGTGCTTTGTGCTGCACCGTATTGGAGCCGTAATATCATAATGCAGTGACGTAATGACAGATTATTAATTGCCTTTCAATTATATGTTGCTGCGTCATTAAACATCTGTCCTATGCATTTCAAACATTTATAGCAGCCATGGCTATATGTTTTTATGATTTTTGTTATCTTGTTTTTCATGAATGTATTTTTCAAAAATAAGAGCAATGTGTATTATCTATTATTAATATGGTTTATAATAGCATTTTTGTCATATATTATGACAAAGTAATCATATGATCCACCAGCGAGGAACCAGCAGAACAGAGTGAACATTCTTTCTGTTTAGTTCAATCCTACTTAATAGGAATTTATTTAAAATGCTCGCTCTACTCCACACCATTAATGTCTTGTGCGGACATCCGTATTTTGACTTTCGGTTTTAAGTAAGCGATTTAAAAGCTCCCAAGTCCCAGCAGAGTCACACGTTGATTAACCGGTGGGAATATACACAATAGGCCTACCTGATATTGAACACAAGAGGGCAGTATAGCACTACGTATGACTCAGATTATTATTTTTTTCTGAATTTTACAACAATTCTGGCTGTTTTTGAACGTAAACATAATTCTTAAATGAAAAAAAGGAAAAATTGGGGACGTTATAATATTTGTATAATTTAATTTAGAAACAAATGATGTGTAATTACATTTTTAGAAGATATGAGGCTTTTAGTGTTTACTTTTTTGACATTACTTTAATCTTTTGCCATAGTTGCACATGTCTACTGGCTAATAAATGTGATGTATCTGTTGAGTTTCAAGCAATTTCAAGCATGCTAAGAGTCCCAAAAGCATCAAAAAAGAATGTTAAAGTTTGTTTCGTTGCCACGGCAACAGTATCAAAGATATCAAAAATTCATTCACAGGTCTACATCTGCCGTGTATTTACATTATACAGATGAAGTTTGAAGCAAATCGGTTAAAAATAAGAGAGTGATTTCAAAGCATTTTGAAAGTGACACACTTCCTGCTGCCAGTTGGTGGCGCTATAACTTTGACTCACAATAGTCACATCCATGTGATCGGTCTCTTACAGCGAAAACACTGCTGAAGTTTCATCAAGATCAGTTAATGTATGCTGAAGTTATAACAGACATCCTGTTTCATGTTTCTCGCCATAATTTCGTTTCCTTGCCACGGCCAAACCGTTCGAGATATCAAAAATCCCGTGGCACTTTTTCATCCTTAATGTCTTGACTTCACGCTGATCGAGTTTCGTCGAATTTGGTTCAGTGCTCTAGGAGCAATAATTTAAATTCCATTGCATGTGTTTTAAACACAACCCTAAATAGCCAACTTCCTGTTGGGCTGGGGTAAAAAGTAAGAGTGTGAAGTATATATGAAACGATGAGATCTATATGTGTACCAAGTTTCATATTATTACATGCAAGTGTGTTTGATTTATGGACCAAATTTTCAGACCAAGTTTATTGACCAAGTTAATCTGATTAATAAACTAATTATATAAAACTATTGTCAATTCACTACAATTAAACTAGTTATATGCCTTTACTTATAAAAAATAAAAATAAAAACTTATTTAAAAAATACCAGGCTTGAGAAATGTATTTTCTTTATGCAGGTCATACACACAGCAGTGAAATGGTTAAGCCCCCTCCCCCTGCACACACACACAGACAGCCAGCCAGCCAGCCAGCCAAAGACACATGTAGGCTCAGAGTGGCCATATTCAAACAAAAATATCTGACTTTCCGTGGGTCCTAGCTAATAAGTGTCAATTAGAAAGTTGTCCGGCTCGAGGAGTACAATATACATACCAATTTTTGTAACTCTAGTTAAAACTAACCACCCCACTTTTGTCAAAAGGTGGCGCTACTGAGCCCTCACCACGCCCGTTTCTGCAACTTTGCACATGTCTACTGGCTAATAAATGTGATGTGTCTGTCGAGTTTCATGCAATTTGAAGCATGCTAAGGGTCTCAAAAGCATCCTAAAAGCATCCTAAAAGAAGGGTAAAGTTTGATGCGTCGCCACGGCAACAGTTTCAAAGATATCAAGAATCCATTCACAGGTCTTCATCTGCCGTATGTTTCCATTATACATATGAAGTTTGAAGCAAATCGGGTAAAAATAAAAGGGTGATATCTAAGCATTTTGAAAGTGACACACTTCCTGCTGCCAGTTGGTGGCGCTATAATTTTGACTCACAATAGTCACATCCATGTGATCGTCCTCTTACAGCGAACACACTGCTGAAGTTTCATCAAGATCAGTTAATGTATGCTGAAGTTATAACACACTTCCTGTTTCACGTTTCTCGCCATGATTTCGTTTCCCCGCCACGGACAAACCGTTCGAGATATGAAAAATCCCCTCGCAAACTTTCATCCTCAATGTCTTGACTTCATGCTGACCGAGTTTCGTCGAATTTGGATCAAAGCTCTAGGAGGAGTATTTGACATTCCATTGCGATCGTTTTACAAACAAACCTCAATAGCCGACTTCCTGTTGGGCTGGGGTAAAAAGTAAGAGCGCGAGGTATAGATGAAACGATGAGATCAACATGTGTACCGAGTTTCATATTATTACATACAAGCGTGTTTGAGTTATGGACCAAGTGTTCGGACCCCGTTCCAGGGGGCGCTGACGAGCCGCCCTGCCACGCCCGGGTACCAGCTTCAGCCCGGCTCTGATGGCCGCGGGTTCTGACCCGTGTGCAAAGTTTCAAGAGTTTTCGAGCACGTTAAGGGCCCCAAAAGTGCCCAAAAGGTAGTAAAATAATAATAAATATAGCTGCGAGCAGCGATGGCGGGCCCAAGCCGGTGGCACCGCAACCCCGGTTCCTTTAGTTACCTAAAGGCACCCGGGTGGCGGTGCCGAAGGCTTTGGCCCTTTCATGATTAAATGTTAAAACGGCTTGCCATACTCTGTCATTTCGACTAGTCAAAATTATGTTACAGATATCTTAAATGATAATACAAACTATCCAAAATGTAATTACGACTAGACAGAAAGACGTTGTTGATATCTACAATGTTAATTCCGGATAGGCAAACTTAGCTTTATACAGGGACATAGGCTCAGAGAGAGGCTCACCATATTCAAACCAAAATATCGGACTTCCTCTTGGTCCGAGCTAATGACTATGTAATAGAAAGTTGTCCGGCTTGAGGAGTAAAATGTATATACCGATTTTTGTAACTGTAGATAAAACTAACAACCCCACTTTTGTCAAAAGGTGGCGCTATTTAGTCCTTGCACCATGCACGTTTCTGAAACTTTGCACGTCTACTGGCTAATAAATGTGATGTATCTGTTGAGTTTCAAGCAATTTCAATTTCAATTTGACTGTTGAAAAGAAGTGCGCCGATTAGATACTCAGGATCGGTATCGGCTCTGACACTGCCATCTTTGACGAGGCTGATTCAAATTCTATATTGTGCATATACTATTCTATGTAAGGCACAAAGGCACAAAAACTTTCTAAAGTACCATAAAGTTTTTGTGTACTGTATTATAAGTGTTCTGAAGCTATTATGTGATATAGAAATTAATATTTAAGTCATTAAATTCAAGAACACGTAAACTTTTCCCTCTCTGCGCCTGTCAGTCATTCTCCATTCAGCATTCAAACAGCACGTCGCATTCGGTTACAGTCAATGATGAAACGATCTTCAAGATGATTGAATGTTAATCCTATTATACTGGGTCTTTAAGATAAAGGTCTAAAGGTCTATATTTTCGAATGAAGAAACTTTTTCTTGCTGGACTTTATTGCTGTAACTTAATCGTGTTACTTTCTACCGGGTGTCAGACGCTGTCGGTTAGATCACAACACTAGAGTCAGAGCACTATAATTGTTCTTCACGCACACAGTAACTGAAATTTAAAACCTTTAAAAGAAAAGGCTCAATAAACTATTGCATAGATATATAATGTATAATACACTGTTCATAAATATGTATTTCCTTTGTGCTTTGAACTTTTCAATACGGACTCAATGCGCTGTAACTTCATGTGGCTTAAAGCACATCATTCTCCGCTCGGGATGCACATAAGTGCTTTGTGCTGCACCGTATTAGAGCCGTAATATCATAATGCAGTGACGTAATGACAGATTATTAATTGCCTTTCAATTATATGTTGCTGCGTCATTAAACATCTGTCCTATGCATTTCAAACATTTATAGCAGCCATGGCTATATCTTTTTATGATTTTTGTTATCTTGTTTTTCATGAATGTATTTTTTAAAAATAAGAGCAATGTGTATTATCTATTATTAATATAGTTTATGATAGCATTTTTGTCATAGATTATGACAAAGTAATCATATGATCCACCAGCGAGGAACCAGCAGAACAGAGTGAACATTCTTTCTGTTTAGTTCAATCCTACTTAATAGGAATTTATTTGAAATGCTCGCTCTACTCCACACCATTAATGTCTTGTGCGGACATCCGTATTTTGACTTTCGGTTTTAAGTAAGCGATTTAAAAGCTCCCAAGTCCCAGCGGAGTCACACGTTGATTAACCTGTGGGAATATACACAATAGGCCTACCTGATATTGAACACAAGAGGGCAGTATAGCACTACGTATGACTCAGATTATTATTTTTTTCTGAATTTTACAACAATTCTGGCTGTTTTTGAACGTAAACATAATTCTTAAATGAAAAAAGGGAAAAATTGGGGAAGTTATAATATTTGTATAATTTAATTTAGAAACAAATGATGTATAATTACATTTTTAGAAGATATGAGGCTTTTAGTGTTTACTTTTTTGACATTACTTTAATCTTTTGCCATAGTTGCACATGTCTACTGGCTAATAAATGTGATGTATCTGTTGAGTTTCAAGCAATTTCAAGCATGCTAAGAGTCCCAAAAGCATCAAAAAAGAATGTTAAAGTTTGTTTCGTTGCCACGGCAACAGTATCAAAGATATCAAAAATTCATTCACAGGTCTACATCTGCCGTGTATTTACATTATACAGATGAAGTTTGAAGCAAATCGGTTAAAAATAAGAGAGTGATTTCAAAGCATTTTCAAAAGTGACACACTTCCTGCTGCCAGTTGGTGGCGCTATAACTTTGACTCACAATAGTCACATCCATGTGATCGGTCTCTTACAGCGAAAACACTGCCGAAGTTTCATCAAGATCAGTTAATGTATGCTGAAGTTATAACACACATCCTGTTTCATGTTTCTCGCCATAATTTTGTTTCCTCGCCACGGCCAAACCGTTCGAGGTATCAAAAATCCCGTGGCACTTTTTCATCCTTAATGTCTTGACTTCACGCTGATCGAGTTTCGTCGAATTTGGTTCAGTGCTCTAGGAGCAATAATTTAAATTCCATTGCATGTGTTTTAAACACAACCCTAAATAGCCGACTTCCTGTTGGGCTGGGGTAAAAAGTAAGAGTGTGAAGTATATATGAAACGATGAGATCTATATGTGTACCAAGTTTCATATTATTACATGCAAGTGTGTTTGATTTATGGACCAAATTTTCAGACCAAGTTTATTGACCAAGTTAATCTGATTAATAAACTAATTATATAAAACTATTGTCAATTCACTACAATTAAACTAGTTATATGCCTTTACATATAAAAAATAAAAATAAAAACTTATTTAAAAAATACCAGGCTTGAGAAATGTATTTTCTTTATGCAGGTCATACACACAGCAGTGAAATGGTTAAGCCCCCTCCCCCTGCACACACACACACACACACAGACAGCCAGCCAGTCAGCCAGCCAGCCAAAGACACAGAGACACAGAGACATGTAGGCTCAGAGTGGCCATATTCAAACAAAAATATCTGACTTTCTGTGGGTCCTAGCTAATAAGTTTAAATTAGAAAGTTGTCCGGCTCGAGGAGTACAATATACATACCAATTTTTGTAACTCTAGTTAAAACTAACAACCCCACTTTTGTCAAAAGGTGGCGCTACTGAGCCCTCACCACGCCCGTTTCTGAAACTTTGCACATGTCTACTGGCTAATAAATGTGATGTGTCTGTCGAGTTTCATGCAATTTGAAGCATGCTAAGGGTCTCAAAAGCATCCAAAAAGCATCCTAAAAGAAGGGTAAAGTTTGATGCGTCGCCACGGCAACAGTTTCAAAGATATCAAGAATCCATTCACAGGTCTACATCTGCCGTATGTTTACATTATACATATGAAGTTTGAAGCAAATCGGGTAAAAATAAAAGGGTGATATCAAAGCATTTTGAAAGTGACACACTTCCTGCTGCCAGTTGGTGGCGCTATAACTTTGACTCACAATAGTCACATCCATGTGATCGTCCTCTTACAGCGAACACACTGCTGAAGTTTCATCAAGATCAGTTAATGTATGCTGAAGTTATAACACACTTCCTGTTTCACGTTTCTCGCCATGATTTCGTTTCCTCGCCACGGACAAACCGTTCGAGATATAAAAAATCCCCTCGCAAACTTTCATCCTCAATGTCTTGACTTCACGCTGACCGAGTTTCGTCGAATTTGGATCAAAGCTCTAGGAGGAGTATATGACATTCCATTGCGAGCGTTTTACAAACAAACCTCAATAGCCGACTTCCTGTTGGGCTGGGGTAAAAAGTAAGAGTGTGAGGTATAGATGAAACGATGAGATCAACATGTGTACCGAGTTTCATATTATTACATACAAGCGTGTTTGAGTTATGGACCAAGTGTTCGGACCCCGTTCCAGGGGGCGCTGACGAGCTGCCCTACCACGCCCGGGTACCAGCTTCAACCCGGCTCTGATGGCCGCGGGTTCTGACCCGTGTGCAAAGTTTCAAGAGTTTTCGAGCACGTTAAGGGCCCCAAAAGTGCCCAAAAGGTAGTAAAATAATAATTATTATAATAATAATAATAGTAAAGAAAAATAATCCCAAGGAAAACAATAGGGCCTTCGCCCTTTCAGGGCTTGGGCCCTAATTATAATAATAATAGTAAAGAAAAATAATCCTTAGGAAAACAATAGGGCCTTCGCCCTTTCAGGGCTTGGGCCCTAATTAACCTGACAGGCGCCCCTCCTCTCACTCACACAGAGGGACACTGAGAGACTGGCAAAATTCTGAGATTTTCTCTACATTCAAACAAACATATCTGACTTTCTGTGGGTCCTAGCTAATGAGTGTCAATTAGAAAGTTGTCCGGCTCGAGGAGTACAATATACATACCGATTTTTATAACTGTAGATAAAACTAACAACCCCACTTTTGTCAAAAGGTGGCGCTACTGAGCCCTCACCACGCCCGTTTCTGAAACTTTGCACGTGTCCACTGGCTAATAAATGTGATGTGTCTGTTGAGTTTCATGCAATTTCAAGCATGCTAAGGGTCTCAAAAGCATCCTAAAAGAATGGTAAAGTTTGATGCGTCACCACGGCAACAGTTTCAAAGATATCAAGAATCCATTCACAGGTCTACATCTGCCGTATGTTTACATTATACAGATGAAGTTTGAAGCAAATCGGGTAAAAATAAAAGGGTGATATCAAAGCATTTTGAAAGTGACACACTTCCTGCTGCCAGTTGGTGGCGCTATAACTTTGACTCACAATAGTCACATCCATGTGATCGTCCTCTTACAGCGAACACACTGCTGAAGTTTCATCAAGATCAGTTAATGTATGCTGAAGTTATAACACACTTCCTGTTTCACGTTTCTCGCCATGATTTCGTTTCCTCGCCACGGCCAAACCGTTCGAGATATCAAAAATCCCCTCGCAAACTTTCATCCTCAATGCCTTGACTTCATGCTGACCGAGTTTCGTGCCGTGTGTTTGAATTCTCTAGGAGGAGTATTGCACATTCCATTGCGAGCGTTTTACAAACAAACCTCAATAGCCGACTTCCTGTTGGGCTGGGGTAAAAAGTAAGAGTGTGAGGTATAGATGAAACGATGAGATCAACATGTGTACCGAGTTTCATATTATTACATTCAAGCGTGTTTGATTTATGGACCAAGTGTTCGGACCCCGTTCCAGGGGGCGCTGTCTAGCCCCCCTGCCACACCCGGGTACCATCTTCAGCCCGGCTCTGATGGCTGTGGGATCTGACCCGTGTGCAAAGTTTCAAGAGTTTTCAAACCCGTTAAGGGCCCCAAAAGCCGCTAAGAGTCTCAAAATCATCAAAAAAAAGAATTTTAAAGTTTGATGCGTTGCCACGGCAACAGTATCAAAGACATCAAGAATCCATTCACAGGTCTTCATCTGCCATGTATTTACATTATACAGATGAATTTACATTATACCTTTCATGATTAAATATTAAAACGGCTTGCCATAGTCTGTCATTTTGACTAGTCACAATTATGTTACAGATATCTTAAATGATAATACAAACTATCCAAAATGTAATTACGACTAGACAGAAAGACATTGTTGATATCTACAATGTTAATTTCCGGATAGGCAAACTTAGCTTTTAAATGTTAAAAGGGCCTGCCATACACGCACGTAGGCTCAGAGAGTCTCACCATATTCAAACCAAAATATCTGACTTCCTCTTGGTCTGAGCTAATGACTATGAATTAGAAAGTTGTCTGGCTTGAGGAGTACAATGTATATAACGATTTTTGTAACTGTAGATAAAAATAACAACCCCACTTTTGTCAAAAGGTGGCGCTATTTAGTCCCTGCACCATGCCCGTTTCTGAAACTTTGCACATGTCTACTGGCTAATAAATGTGATGTGTCTGTTGAGTTTCATGCAATTTCAAGCATGCTAAGAGTCTCAAAAGCATCCTAAAATAATTTCAAAGTTTGAAGCTTTGCCACGGCAACAGTTTAAAAGATATCAAGAATCCATTCACAGGTCTACATCTACCGTATGTTTACATTATACAGATGAAGTTTTTCATCTGTTTTTCATCATTATACAGATGAAGTTTTTCATCTGTTTACATTATACAGATGAAGTTTTTCATTCATATTATTTCATGCAAGCGTGTTTGATTTATGGACCAAGTTTTCGGACCCCGTTCCAGGGGGCGCTGTCTAGCCCCCCTGCCACGCCTAGGTACCATCTTCAGCCCGGGCCTGATGGCTGTGGGATATGACCTGTGTGCAAAGTTTCAAGAGTTTTCAAACCCGTTAAGGGCCTCAAAAGCCATTAAGAGTCTCAAAATCATCAAAAAAAAAAGAATTTTAAAGTTTGATGCGTTGCCACGGCAACAGTATCAAAGATATCAAGAATCCATTCACAGGTCTTCATCTGCCATGTATTTACATTATACAGATGAAGTTTGAAGCAAATCGGGTAAAAATAAGAGGTTGATTTCAAAGCATTTTGAAAGTGACACACTTCCTGCTGCCAGTTGGTGGCGCTATAACTTTGACTCGAAATAGTCACATCCATGTGATTGTCCTCTTACAGCGAACACACTGATGAAGTTTCATCAAGATATGTTAATGTATGCTGAAGTTATAACACACTTCCTGTTTCACGTTTCTCGCCATAATTTTGTTTCCTCGCCACGGCCAAACCGTTTGAGATATCAAAAATCCCCTCACAAACTTTCATCCTCAATGTCTTGACTTCTTGCACACCGAGTTTGGTTGTGATTGGTAAACACATGCGTTGTAATTTGATGTATTTCTCCTAGGACAACTATTCAAACAACCCATAATTCTCAACTTCCATTTTAATTGTCGTAAAACTTAGAGCACGAAAGTTGTTTGGCCTGATGTGATCTATAATTGTACCGAGTTTCATATTAATTCACGCAAGTGTGTTTGATTTATGGACAAATGTTCGAATCCCAGTCCAGGGGGCGCTGTCGAGCCGCCCTGCCACGCCCGATGACCAGCTTCAGCCTGGCCCTGATGGCCATGGGTTCTGACCTGTGTGCAAAGTTTCAAGAGTTTTAGAGGATGTTAAGGCCCCCGAAAATGCCAGAGAAGTCGCACACAGCAAATAAAGGGTTAAAATTAACCTGACAGGCGCCCCTCCTCTCACTCACACAGAGAGACACTGAGAGACTGGCAAAATTCTAAGATTTTCTCTACATTCAAACAAAGATATCTGACTTTCTGTGGGTCCTAGCTAATGAGTGTCAATTAGAAAGTTGTCCGGCTCGAGGAGTACAATATACATACCGATTTTTGTAACTCTAGTTAAAACTAACAACCCCACTTTTGTCAAAAAGTGGTGCTACTGAGCCCTCACCACGCCCGTTTCTGAAACTTTGCACATGTCTACTGGCTAATAAATGTGATGTGTCTGTCGAGTTTCATGCGATTTGAAGCATGCTAAGGGTCTCAAAAGCATCCTAAAAGAATGGTAAAGTTTGATGCGTTACCACGGCAACAGTTTAAAAGATATCAAGAATCCATTCACAGGTCTACATCTGCCGTATATTTACATTATACAGATTAAGTTTGAAGCAAATCGGGTAAAAATAAAAGGGTGATTTCAAAGCATTTTGAAAGTGACACACTTCCTGCTGCCAGTTGGTGGCGCTATAACTTTGACTCACAATAGTCACATCCATGTGATCGTCCTCTTACAGCGAACACACTGCTGAAGTTTCATCAAGATCAGTTAATGTATGCTGAAGTTATAACACACTTCCTGTTTCACGTTTCTCGCCATAATTTCGTTTCCTCGCCACGGCCAAACCGTTCGAGATATCAAAAATCCCCTCGCAAACTTTCATCCTCAATGCCTTGACTTCATGCTGACCGAGTTTCCTGCCGTGTGTTTGAATTCTCTAGGAGGAGTATTGCACATTCCATTGCGAGCGTTTTACAAACAAACCTCAATAGCCGACTTCCTGTTGGGCTGGGGTAAAAGTAAGAGTGTGAGGTATAGATGAAACGATGAGATCAACATGTGTACCGAGTTTCATATTATTACATTCAAGCGTGTTTGATTTATGGACCAAGTGTTCGGACCCCGTTCCAGGGGGCGCTGTCTAGCCCCCCTGCCACACCCAGGTACCATCTTCAGCCCGGCTCTGATGGCTGTGGGATCTGACCTGTGTGCAAAGTTTCAAGAGTTTTCAAACCTGTTAAGGGCCCCAAAAGCCGCTAAGAGTCTCAAAATCATCAAAAAAAGAATTTTAAAGTTTGATGCGTTGCCACGGCAACAGTATCAAAGATATCAAGAATCCATTCACAGGTCTTCATCTGCTATGTATTTACATTATACAGATTAAGTTTGAAGCAAATCGGGTAAAAATAAGAGGGTGATTTCAAAGCATTTTGAAATTGACACACTTCCTGCTGCCAGTTGGTGGCGCTATAACTTTGACTCACAATATTCACATCCATGTGATCGTCCTCTTACAGCAAACAAACTGCTGAAGTTTCATCAAGATCAGTTAATGTATGCTGAAGTTCTGACACACTTCCTGTTTCACGATTCTCGCCATAATTTCGTTTCCTCGTCACGGCCAAACCGTTCGAGATATCAAAAATCCCCTCGCAAACTTTCATCCTCAATGCCTTGACTTCATGCTGACTGAGTTTCGTGCCGTGTGTTTGAATTCTCTAGGAGTAGTACTTCAAATTCCATTGCGAGTGTTTTATGAACAACCCTAAATAACCGACTTCCTGTTGGGCTGGGGTAAAAAGTAATAGTTTGAGGTATATATGAACGATGAGATCTATATGTGCACCGAGTTTCATATTATTACATGCAAGCGTGTTTGATTTATGGACCAAGTTTTCGGACCCCGTTCCAGGGGGCGCTGTCTAGTCCCCCTGCCACGCCCGGGTACCATCTTCAGCCCGGCCCTGATGGCCGCGGATTCTGACCCGTGTGCAAAGTTTCAAGAGTTTTTGAGCATGTTAAGGGCCCCAAAAGTGCCCAAATAGTCGTATAAATAATAATAATAAATATAGCTGCGAGCAGCGATTGCGGGCCCAAGCCGGTGGCACCGCAACCCCGATGCCTTTAGTTACCCAAAGGCACCGGGATGGTGGTACCGCCGGCTTTGGCGCTTTATCGCTGCTCACATCTATATTTATATTTAATATAAAGCCGGTGGCACCGCCACCTTGGTGCCTTTAGGGTTATTCTGTACGACGTGTAAAAACGTAACCCCCGCTTTGACTATCAAAAAGAAGTGTATTGTAGAGCTTGCATCAATGCGGACTCGATGCGCTGTGCGCTGTAACTCCATGTGGCTTTAAGCGCATCATTCTCCACTCGGGATGCGCATAAGCGTTTTGTGCCACACTGTACTGAGCCTTTCATATCATAATGCAGTGACGCAATGACAGATTATTAATTGCCTTTCTTGTTCTGTTCTATCTATTATATGTTGATAATAGATAGGACAGAGCACTAAAAACCTCAAACAAAGCACTAAAAACTTAAGCTGTTTGCTGTGTAGTCTGAGAATGAGCTGTTTGATTTGCACCCTCTTCCTCTTCACTGTCCTCCATAAAAACCAGCTATTCAGGTCCATGTTGTTCTAGAAAGTTTGTATGTTGCTGCCTCAATTAACATCTCTGCTATACATTTAAAACATGGCTATATCTAAAATAATTTATCTTTTTGATTTTTGTTATCTTGTTTTTCATGAATATTTTACAACAATACAAAGAGCAATGTGTATTTTCCATTAATATAGTTTGTAATGGCTTTTTTTGTCATAGATTATAATCATATATTTTTTGGATTTGTTATTTATCTTTATAATGAAGTTGTCTGTATTAAGTAGATTGTGTTTAACACACACAAGAGTGATTTATTAGTTCAACACATAGTTATAGAAATTCTACTTTATCTAAAAAAAACCCTGCACTTTATACACACACACACACACACACACACACACACACACACACACACACACACACACACACACACACACACACACACACACCACACACATAAATACATGTAAATAAAAATCCAAAAAAAAAAAAAACATCAAATGTGTTTTTAGTCAGAGTATTATTTTATACAGAAACAAATATTTGTAATTCAGATAAGAATGAAGTTAGTGTTTTAAAATCTTAAGGAAAACAAATATATTGAAATATAGCACATGAATTTTAAATTCATTCAACTTCAATTACAAATACAATCTTACTTTTATTTAAAGCAAACTATACATTTAAAAGATGGGGGTTATATGCCTATTTTGTCATTTAAAAATATTGTTATGCAAAATTGTTATGCAAAAAGACAAGGACTTAGAGACAAGGACTTGTAGGAAAAATCGCAGCCAGCCACACACACACACACATAAACACAGACAACAGCCCTCCCCTCCCCACACAGACACACACACCCACACACACACACACAGAGAGAGAGAGAGAGAGAGAGAGAGAGAGAGAGAGAGAGAGAGAGAGAGAGAATCGCAGGGGAAATAAATCCATTCAAACTAAAATATCTGACTTTCTGTTGCTCAGAGCGAATGACTTTAAATTGGAAAGTTGATCGGCTTGACGAGAACAATATACGTGGTAAGTTTTGTAACTGTAGGTAAATTGAGCAAAGTTATAACACACTTTATGTGTCCTTTTTTAGTCATAAAATTCATTTCCTCGCCACGGCCAGACCGTTCGAGATATCAAAAATCCGTCCGGAATTGAGCATCCTCAATGTCTTGACTTCATGCACACTGAGTTTGGTTGTGATTGGTAAACACATGCCTTGTGATTTGATGTATTTCTCCTAGGACAATTATTCAAACAACCCATAATTCATAATTCATAAATAACTTCCATTTGAACTGTCATAAAACTTAGAGCACGAAAGTTGTTTGGCCTGATGTGATCTTTAATTGTACCGAGTTTCATATTAATTCATGCAAGTGTGTTTGATTTATGGACAAATTTTTGAATCCCAGTCCAGGGGGCGCTGTCGAGCCGCCCTGCCACGCCCGGTTACCAGCTTCAGCCCGGCCCTGATGGCCATGGGTTCTGACCCGTGTGCAAAGTTTCAAGAGTTTTAGAGGATGTTAAGGCCCCCGAAAATGCCAGAGAAGTTGAACACAGCAAATAAAGGGTTAAAATTAACCTGACAGGCGCCCCTCCTCTCACTCACACAGAGAGACACTGAGAGACTGGCAAAATTCTGAGATTTTCTCTACATTCAAACAAACATATCTGACTTTCTGTGGGTCCTAGCTAATGAGTGTCAATTAGAAAGTTGTCCGGCTCGAGGAGTACAATATACATACTGATTTTTGTAACTGTAGATAAAACTAACAACCCCACTTTTGTCAAAAGGTGGCGCTACTGAGCCCTCACCACACACGTTTCTGAAACGTTGCACATGTCTACTGGCTAATAAATGTGATGTGTCTGTCGAGTTTCATGCAATTTGAAGCATGCTAAGAGTCTCAAAAGCATCCTAAAAGAATGGTAAAGTTTGATGCGTTGCCACGGCAACAGTTTCAAAGATATCAAGAATCCATTTACAGGTCTTCATCTGCCATGTATTTGCATTATACAGATGAAGTTTGAAGCAAATCGAGTTAAAATTAGAGGGTGATTTCAAAGCATTTTGAAAATGACACACTTCCTGCTGCCAGTTGGTGGCGCTATAACTTTGACTCACAATAGTCACATCCATGTGATCGTCCTCTTACAGCGAACACACTGCTGAAGTTTCATCAAGATCGGTTGATGTGTGCTGAAGTTATGATACACTTCCTGTTTCACGTTTCTCGCCATAATTTTGTTTCCTCGCCACGGCCAAACCGTTCGAGATATCAAAAATCCCCTCGCAAACTTTCATCCTCAATGTCTTGACTTCACGCTGACCGAGTTTCGTCGAATTTGGATCAAAGCTCTAGGAGGAGTATTAAAAATTCCATTGCGAGTGTTTTACGAACAACCCTAAATAGCCGACTTCCTGTTGGGCTGGGGTAAAAAGTAAAAGCACGAGGTATAGATGAAACGATGAGATCAACATGTGTACCGAGTTTCATATTATTACATGCAAGCGTGTTTGATTTATGGACCAAGTGTTCGGACCCCGTTCCAGGGGGCGCTGTCTAGCCCCCCTGCCACGCCCGGGTACCATCTTCAGCCCGGATCTGATGGCCGCGGGTTCTGACCCGTGTGCAAAGTTTCAAGAGTTTTTGAGCATGTTAAGGGCTCCAAAAGTGCCAAAAAGGTAGTAAAATAATAATACTAAAGAAAAATAATCCTTAGGAAAACAATAGGGCCTTCGCCCTTTCAGGGCTTGGGCCCTAATAATAATCGTTAGGAAAACAATAGGGCCTTCGCCCTTTCAGGGCTTGGGCCCTAACAATAGGGCCTTCGCCCTTTCAGGGCTTGGGCCCTAATAATAGAAAAGAATAATCCTAAGGAAAACAATAGGGCCTTCGCCCTTTCAGGGCTTGGGCCCTAATAATAATAATCCTAAGGAAAACAATAGGGCCTTCGCCCTTTCAGGGCTTGGGCCCTAATAATCCTAAGGAAAACAATAGGGCCTTCGCCCTTTCAGGGCTTGGGCCCTAATAATCCCAAGGAAAACAATAGGGCCTTCGCCCTTTCAGGGCTTGGGCCCTAATAAATAATCCCAAGGAAAACAATAGGGCCTTCGCCCTTTCAGGGCTTGGGCCCTAATAAATAATCCCAAGGAAAACAATAGGGCCTTCGCCCTTTCAGGGCTTGGGCCCTAATAATAATCCTAAGGAAAACAATAGGGCCTTCGCCCTTTTAGGGCTTGGGCCCTAATAATCGGAAGGAAAACAATAGGGCCTTCGCCCTTTCAGGGCTTGGGCCCTAATAAACAAATACAAAATTAAAGTATAAGCCAGCAGCCCCTCACGGACAACACACAAAACAGAACACAAAAATCACAACATAAAATCAGACCTGTTCCTCTCTCCACTATCGTCGCTCCTCCTTTGCCTCCGCTCCTCCGTGAGAGTTGCGAGACAGACCGTTGCGTCTAACAAGTATTGTTCATTACCACTCACGCCACCGGCCTCGCGCCACTCTTATGTCCCTGTCCCTTGGCCTCAATATTATATCGCCACAATATTTATTCAGCAACATGACAAGCCAGTGAATTAACAGGTTTCAATTGTTGCTTTGTTGCACAGTGCGCGACATTTTATCTACATGTAATGCGGCTAAAGTTTTGACACTGAGTCAACGGGCTCTGTCTAATTCTTTCTTTTTCGCTTGTTTATCGTCATCATTTTCTTCCTTTTACCTTTCTTTGTTTTATCCTATCCTCCTATCCTATCCTACCCTTCTGTGTAAGAGCGCTCTCTTGTGATCAACGCGTACACAAGCATGATTGACACTGCTAATACACTCCTCCTGGCTCTGAGTGGTTGTTTCTGACCGGGAGCGGTGTATTTCTGCAAATGGCAATAGGACCACTGGAGGAGCCAGAGGAGCTTGATTTATTTCACAGATCATCTATCTCATAGTCTACTGTCAGGACATAATGACAGTTTTAACAAATATGTAAAAAAAAAAAAATTGTTTACACATGTTACCTACTGCAGCTTTAATAGAATTATATTTTTTAAAGAAAATTTGTAAGAAAGAGAAGTATTATTCAAGTTCAAGAACTTTAACAAAAATGCTTTACAAATTTATACTACAGTCATTTGATGTACGTAGATAAGAACTTGATGTAGTTTGTCCAGTTGCTATGCCTTAAGCTTTGTTGAAATGTAGTATCACATAATTTTTCTAATGCAAGGTGAACAATTTGTTTTTAAGTTTTGACTTCATCTACCAGCATTATATCAGTTACATACCTCTCTGATGTATTTTTTTAACTTCAGTGCAAGGTACTTTAGGTTCATAGTACTAACATAATCCACCCTCTTTCTTCTAGATGTAAACCACTGCGAGAGGAAGGTATCTCGCTGTGCCAGTGTAAAAAACCTCACTCTGGAAGACCTGCTGATCTTGATGGACAGTTTACCTGGTGAGAAAGTGAGCGACAAGGATGTACGGGCTCTGGTTCACTCCTGTCCCTCACAACGTTACATCATACAGCTCCTTCACTTGTGGAAGATTCAGAATGGAAGTCAGGACCTGGCCAAGGCTTTATCTCACAGTCTTCGCAAACTACGTTCGAAAGGCGCCCGCCATCCCCTTCTAAAAATTCTAAAGAGGATCAGTCGGATTATTAGCGTGTTATCCATACACCGTATGTATGAGAAGATGATTATAAACATGATCCAGGACAACACATGTTTCAAAACTAAACTGTACAATGACTAATTATACTGTATCGAAGGACAATACAAATAGAGTTATTTAAATGAAAAGAAACTGTACCTAAATTTGGACAGGTGTGGGCTAAAAGGGGACAGAGTTGGTTTACTGATATGTTGTTAAGATGCTTTTTTTCTTGTGGCCTGTTATTCTTTTTTTATATTGGACTGAAACTTTGCGCTTTATTGCAAAATTGAAATATTAGCCCAAGTGCTAAAGGAAAATCACCAAGGTTCTTGTTTGACCTGCTAGGTCTCTGAAACGGAATGCTTTATTAAAGTTGTAAATAATGGAAATTGGTTGTGAATGTATAATAAAATAGAGAGCAGTTATGTTTTATTTAACTGCAATTCAGGTTTTAATGTGTTTATAAAATAAAATTAAAAAAAACATTTATCAATGTCAGAAAACTGGACTGGAATTTGTTTATAATTTATGGATAAGTGTGACTGTTTTGATATTGATGTTTACCACCAAATATTCTCATAATCACAGTGATCCGATTAAAAAAAAAGCTTTTAGGCTCCCAAATATTATATAAATATGGCCACCATAACCTTGTCTTTACTGATTGTGATGTATCTTTATATGATCTACTATACATGTAAAGATAATAAGGGTAAATTTAATTTAGAACAATAGGAAATTAGCCTATTATTTATTCACCTTTAAAAATCAGTTGGTTTTTTTTAATTATCAGATTTTTTTATTTGTTCTAATAAGATATGATAAGACAAAGCTCACACTAAAATTGTTAAATATTTTTTTCAGTCTAAAATGGCCCCAATTGTAAATACAAGGGTTAACATAAGTATCAGGTCTGCCAGGATGTAATGAAACACTTCTATTTTCTGAGTCAACCCAGTCTCATGGCAATTTCATATGTATTTTACGAGGTAACTTGTTGGTAGAAATTCATACAACCTCACTCGTACAAATTCGTACGAATATTTGCTAATTCGTACATATTTTACGAGTTGTCCAATTCGTATTTATTTGTATGAACGACCTACCCCTGACCCGCCCATAAACCTACCCTTCAGTGGGCTTTAGACAAATTGTATGAATTCGTACGAAAACAGTTAGGTAGCATATCATATGGTTCTTGCTCCACTGCACTGGCTCCCTGTCAAATTCAGAGTTGATTTCAAGGTTCTTCTTTTTGTATATAAGGCCATACAAAAATTAGCCCCAGATTATATCTGTGAACTTATCCAGCCAGATACAACCGTTCATGTTGCAAACCAAAGGCAACAGAGCTTTCGCGGTTGCTGCACCTAAACTTTGGAACAGCTTACCTTTTAATATTATAACCCTCTCTATCGCTCAACGTTTTTAAATCTAGTTTAGACTAATTTTTACACCCTTGCATTTGAGTGATGCTGTCTATGTACACCATGTATTTGTATGTGTATGTAGAAATGTTCTCTTAATAGTCTATTATTATTAGTTTTTCTTAGATTTGGCCATCTATAAAGCACTTTGGATCAACAAATGTTGTGTTTATGTAGTTCTCTATAAATAAATTGACTTGACTTGGCTTGAATTAGCCACCTCGTAAAATACTATACCTTTCTAGTTCTTTAAAGAGATTTATTTTACAATTTATGGAGGACAGAGGGCACAGGACTTAAGGGAAAAATATAATTTTATTGACAATCTGATTTAGAAATATATTACCATCATATAAATATTGATATAAATATTCCCATCCCGCAGCCACAGAAATGATCACAATGATAATGGTGTTATAATTAATTACTGGCACCTCTTCAAACAATCTTCTCTTTAGGAATCACAAGGGCTGCAAGGGTTCTTTTTTTTGCGAAACGCAGTTCTTCCAGTACGCTCCTGGAACATGTGGCCAGCGCTCCTCCAGCTATCACCTTACTACACCGATACAGTCTATGTGGCTAGCTGTCTTCGTTGCCAGACAAACCCAAATGGTCTCGAGCAACACAAAGCGTCCCCATTTCCCACTAAGCGTGAAAAGCCAGTCACGTTCACCCACGCCGTCTCTCCCCTTCTCTCACCTCTTCTCTCCTAATTGTCCTCCACTCCAGGTGAGATCAATTATCCCTGCCTTCAGTCCATGCAATATAAACATACTATTACAGAAAGGTTCAGATGAGCGGAACCAAAGCCAAAAAAAAATAAAAAATACACAATACGTATGAAATTGCCATGAGAGCCAACCTCAAGTGAGGCCAGATTGTCAGAGGCCTTGTAGATGCTGAAGACCCTTAGCCCACACAAGGGACCACTAGAGTCTAAATCCCCTAATTTCTATTTAGTCTATCTACTGTTAGCCTACTGAAACTTGTAAATGGCTTGGCATTTAATGTATTATAAGACTTTATCACTTGGAGACCTGGGTGTCTCGAAAGACAAGTGACCAGGGACCTTGCAAGAGAATGTCCTGACCAGACTGATCTCATGAAATGGCGTATGTATGGCACGCCAATTCGTAATTCCATTTTTGCAGTGCTATCAACACGCATAATCGCTTTTCAGTGTGTTTATCAACGCCGTTGACTTTACATTAGGCTATATACTGTATAAATACTGTATGTTCAGTAGGTCAAATATCTTTCTGGCTGAAATGACATCATGAGAAGTAAAGCTCTCGGTATATTAACCCAAACATCAAATACCCGTGGGCCATAAATGTGTTTCTGGAGGTCAAAAATTGACCTATGTATAGCTTATTTAACATCAGGAGTCTATAAGTTTATATTGTTTAATACCTTTTGAGGAACCTTTGACCAGAAATGAGTTCAGTAGGTCAGATATGGACTTCTCTATGGCTTAGGAAGCATCTGTTGGAGTCTATGAGTATGAATGGAAAGTACAAGGTCAAGTACTTTTGGGCCAGAAATATGTTCAGTAGGTCAAATATCTTTCTGGCTGAAATGACATCATGAGAAGTAAAGCTCTCGGTATATTAACCCAAACATCAAATACCCGTGGGCCATAAATGTGTTTCTGGAGGTCAAAAATTGACCTATGTATAGCTAATTTAACATCAGGAGTCTATAAGTTTATATTGTTTAATAACTTTTGAGGAACCTTTGACCAGAAATGAGTTCAGTAGGTCAGATATGGACTTCTCTATGGCTTAGGAAGCATCTGTTGGAGTCTATGAGTATTTAGGGAAAGTTCAAGATCAAGTACTTTTGGGCCAGAAACATGTTCAGTAGGTCAAATATTTGTCTGGCTGAAATGACAACATGAGAAGTAAATCTCTCGGTATATTAACCCACAGACCAAGGACCCGTGGGCCATAAAAGTGTTCCTGGAGGTCAAAAATTGACCTATGTAAAAACATCAGAAGAAGTCTATAAGTATATGTCGTTTTAAACTTTTTGAGGAACCTTTGACCAGAAATTAGTTCAAAAGGTCAGATATGGACTTTTCCATGGCTTAGGAAGCATCTATTGGAGTCTATGAGTATGTATGGAAAGTTCAAGATCAAGTACTTTTGGGCCAGAAATATGTTAAGTAGGTCAAAAAGGAACCTATGCATATAACATCAGATTGAGTCTATCAGTTGATATTATTTAAAAACTTTTGAGGAAACACCAGAAATTAGTTCATTAGGTTAGATATGGACTTCTCTATGGCTTAGAATCAAGTACCCGTGAGCCAGAAATATGTTCAGTAGGACAAAAAGGAACCTATCTATAGCTTATAAATCATCAAAAGCCAATAAGTTAATATTTATTAAAACCTTTGAGGACCCTTTGACTGTTTCGCATGGATTATACTACTAATTGTTTTGTGCACTGACGAAAAAACATCACTTGAGCGGTTGTGCAATGCAATAACTTACTCGTTCCTTTGTGCAACAAAGAGATGTGTAATGCATGTGTTTTGTAACAAGGGAAATAATTGCATTAGTTGTTGCATTTCTGTGATGAAGAGAAATCGTGGCCATTAGCTGTTTCCTTACAACGCATGCAATAACTAACTCATTCCGTTGTTCAACGAAAACACATCTAACGTCTAACGTTGTGCATTAAAGAATATGCACGCAACAACTAACATGTTTCTCTGTGCAATGAAAAGAAAACACCTAATATGTTTAATTGGATTACATAACAATCTAACTTGTTCTTCGTTGCAATGAAAAGGCATAACGTGATGTTTTCTCGTCTGTGCACAAACAATCTAGTTTGTAAAATAGAAATGCATGCGAAAGCACATGCATACATTTTCTTTTCATTGCAAAGAGGAACAAGTTCGATATTTTATCCATTGCAATAAAACAACACCCGTTGCTTTGTGCAATGAAGAGATGTGGATTGTGCATGAAGAACGTTGTGCATCAAAAATAACATATATGTAATATGCACTTTATTGCATTCAAGAACTAAACCCTTCCTTAGTGCTTTGACTGGATAACGTGTGTTGTTTCATTGCAATGCTTGCATTTTCTAACTTATTCTTCTTTGCAGTGAAAAGAAAAGATAAAACACACATGCTTTTCCATGCATTTATGGAAATGGAAATTCTACAACTAATTAATTTGTGTTTTGACGAGAAAACATCACAAGGGCGATCGCTTTACAATGCATACACTAACTTGTTCCTTTGTGCAACGAACAGATTTGCAAGGCTTGTGCTTTAGGATTGGATTGCACATGCACGCAATAACTAACCTCTGTCCGATGAAAAGAAAACACCTAAGATGTGTTTCATAGCATTGCATGACATATCTAAATTGTTCCTAGTTATGCCTATCCACGAAATAACTAACCTCTGTGCAATGAAAAGAAAACACCTAAGATGTGTTTCATTGCATTGCATGACCTATCTAACTTGTTCCTCGTTATGCATATGCACGCAATAACTAACCTCTGTGCAGTGAAAAGAAAACACCTAAGATGTGTTTCATTGCATTGCATAACATATCTAACTTGTTCCTCATTATGCATATGCACACAATAACTAACCTCTGTGCAATGAAAAGAAAACACCTAAGATGTGTTTCATTGCATTACATAACATATCTAACTTGTTCCTCGTTGCAATGAAAAGATATAACGTGATTTTGCATGCATTTCTATTTTACAAACTAATTTATTTGTGCACATACGAGAAAACATCACATAAGCTTTACAGTGCATAGTATAGCTATCAGTGATGCGCGGGTCAATGTATAAACAATCCGCAACCGACCGACGTTTTCAACTACCCGCCCGCAACTCGGACCGCAAAAAAAAGTAAAAAAATATTGTACCCGACCCGCTTCCTGGCCGCATTTTTTAAAAGTAGTAAATGCTCATCAGAGCGTTATTGGGCCATAGACGTGTAACAACACAGCATCGCAAGAAGACGTAGGCCTACACATAACAAAGCCAGCACTTTGGTCATCATCTTTCATTATTTCAGCAAATGTCTCCCACACTTTTACTCTTTCTATTTGTGTATTTGCGGAGCTTCCACTCCCCAGTCTTCACCTTTTCTCTGCCGCCTCCATCTCTCTGCAGACTGTAGTGATCATAGACATGGCCGGTTCGTGAACGAATCGTTCTTTTGAACCGGCTCTTTTTAGTGAACCGGTCGAACCAGTACACTAAATCGTTCGAAACAGTTCACGTCTTGCGTCAGTGCTGATCCACAAGTTACTAAAGTTACTCACTTTCAGACATGCCTGACGGTCGCCTACGAATCGAAATAAATCAATATCCTGAATTATATTTTACTCCAGTAACCGAGACATGTTGGTGCCACTGTTGAGAGAAGTGATGAGCACGAGCAGCTGATACTGCGTATACCGAACGCACAGGGACAGCGGTTCTCGAATCACCAGTACAGAACCGAGAACTGTGACTGATGTGTTATCTTCGTGCCAGTTATTCAGCCAATAATGTGTAGGGCTGTATATTTCATCAAAAATTGTGTCTAGTACTATATTAATACAAATGTTTTGGCATATTTTTTCAAACGACCCGACCGACCGCGACCCGAATATCATTAAAAACATTTTTGGATGACCCGTAACTGCGGGTAACCGCGGGTGACCGCAGGCACCCGCTCATTTTGGATCAACCCGCGCATCACTGATAGCTATTGAGCTCATTTCTGGTAAAAGGCTCCTCAAAAGTTTTTAAACAATATAAGCTTATAGACACCTTTTGATGATAAGCTAAACAAAGGTTCCTATTTGACCTACTGAACATAGTTCTGGCCCACGAGTACTAGATCTTAAACTTTCTAAACATGCTCATTGACTCCTTTTGATGTTACTGAAGCCATACAAGAGTCCTTATTTTTACCACATAAGCCATATGGATTGTTTATATCTGACCCATTGAACTCATTTCTGGTCAAAGGTTACTTGATCATTAGGTTACTATACATTGATATTTACTACTTATGATGTTTTATGAGCAGGAAGATATTTGACCGACTGAACATATATCTGTCCCACGAGTACCTGATATTGAACTTTCTATACATAACTAAATAGACTACTTCTTATGCCACTTCCTAGGCCTAGAGGTTCCTCTTTGACCCACAAACATAGTCCTGGCCGACGAGTACTAGGTCTCGAACTTTCTATAAATTCTCATAGACTCCTTTTCTTCTCCACTTCTTAAGCCATATAGAATGTCCATATCTTAAGTATTTAACTCATGTCTGGTCCAAGGGTCCTCAAAAGTTTTTAAACAAGAAAAACTTTTAGACTCCTTCTGATATTACATGAGCTATAGATAGGTTCCTTTTTGACCTACTGAACATAGTTCTGGCCCAAGAGTACTTGATCTTGAACATTCTAAACATACTCATTAACTCCTTTTGATGTTACTGAAGCCATACAAGAGTCCTTATTTTAACTACTGAACATATTTCTGGCTAAAATGTTCTTTGAAAATCAGGATACTATACAGAATGACCTCTTATCATTTTATTTTAGCCAGACACATATTCGACCTACAGACTATATTTCTTGCCCATGTGTACTTGATTTTGAACTTTCTACATACTCATAGACTCCTTATGATGGTTCCTAGGCCATATAGAATTGTCCACATCTGACCTATTGAAATTATTTCTGAAAAACTTACGGACTCCTTTTGATGATATATGAATCAATTGCCAAAAACATTATAAAAACTCTATAGTAATTTGGACACTACGAACCACCTAGAAACACCATAGGAACCACACAGACTACCATAGTAACCAACTAAAATACCCTAGCAACCACCCAGAACACCCTAGCAACACTCTAGCAACTGCCTAGCAACCACCCAGAACACCTTAGCAACACCCTAGCAACCAACCAGACAACCCTAGCAACCACCTAGCAACACCCTAGCAACCACCCAGAACACCCTAGCAACCACCTAGCAACACCTTAGTAACCACCCAGAACACCCTAGCAACACCCTAGCAACCCCCCAGAATACCCTAACAACCACCTAGCAACCACCCAGAACACTGTAGCAACCACCGGGAACACCCTAGCAACCGGGTGGTGAGATTTGCCACTGCAAGCACCACTTCACATTTTCTTCTGGAAATGTGCCATAAATGTGTTGAATCGGTCAAAAATTGACCCATGTATAGCTAATACAACATCAGAAGGAGTCTATAAGTTTATATTATAAAAGGGTCCTCAAAAAGGGTAAAAGGGTCCTCAAAAAGGTTTCAAACAATATAATATGAAATGGAATAAAAGAATCGATTAGTTAAGAGCTAAATCATGCCAAAAACATAGAAACTCTATAGTAACCATATGTGAACACTACCAACCACCAGGTAACACCATAGCAACAACCCAGAATACTATTGTAATGACCTAAAACACCCTAGCAACACCCTAGCAACCACCCAGAAACCCCCACCAACAAACAAGAACACCCCAGCAACCACCTAGCAACACCTAGCAACCATCCAGAACAACCTGGCAACAGCCTAGCAACAACCTAGCAACATTAGCACCTTAGCAACCACCCAGAATACCCTATCAACCACATAAAAACACCATAGCAACCACCCAGAATACCCTAACAACCACCTAGCAACCACCCAGAACACCCTAGCAACCGGGTGGTGAGATTTGCCACTTCAGGCTCAACTTCACATTTTTTTCTGGAAATGTGCCATAAATGTGTTCCTGGTGGCCAAAAATTGACCTATTTATATCTAATATAACATCAAAAGGAGTCTAAAAGTTTATATTGTTTTAAACTTTTTGAGGAACCTTTGACCAGAAATGAGTTCAATGACATCATGAGAAGTAAATCTATCGGTATATCAACCCACAGATCAAGTACCCGTGGGACATAAATGTGTTCCTGGAGGTCAAAAATTGACCTATGTATAGCTAATATAACATCAGAAGGAATCTATAAGTTTATATTGTTTTAAACTATTTTGAGGAACTTTTGACCAGAAGTGAGTTCAATAGGTCAGATATGGACTTCTCTGTGGCTTAGGAAGCATCTATTGGAGTCTGAGTCTGTATGGAAAGTTCAAGATCAAGAACTTTTGGGACAGAAACATGTTCAGTAAGTAAAATATTTTTCTGCCTTAAATGACATCATGAGAAGTAAATCTCCAATCAACCAGAACACCCTAGCAACCACCTAGCAACACCCTAGCAACAAACCAGAACACCCCAGCAACCAGCTAGCAACACCCTAGCAACCACCCAGAACACCCCGGCAACCAGCTAGCAACACCCTAGCAACCACCCAAAACACCTTAGCAACCACCCAGAATACCCTAGCAACGGTATAGCAACACCATAGCAACCACCCAGAATACCCTAAAAAACCACCTAGCAACCACCCAGAACACCGTAGCAACAACCCAGAACACCCTAGCAACCGGGTGGTGAGATTTGCCGCTGCAAGCTCCACTTCACATTTTCTTCTGGAAATGTGCCATAAATGTGTTCCTGGAGGTCAAAATTGACCTATGCATATCTAATATAACATCTGAAGGAGTCTAAAAGTTTATATTGTTTTAAACTTTTTGAGGAATCTTTGACCAGAAATGAGTTCAATATGTCAGATATGGACTTCTCTATGGCTTAGGAAGCATCTGTTGGAGTCTATGAGTATGAATGGAAAGTACAAGGTCAAGTACTTTTGGGCCAGAAATATGTTCAGTAGGTCAAATATCTTTCTGGCTGAAATGACATCATGAGAAGTAAAGCTCTCGGTATAGACGAATCCGGCGAAACTACCGGAAGTAAGCGAGGCGCCATTACTGAGCTGTTGTTGGGTAGCGTTGCGCCATTGCCTCCTATTGTTTTAGTTGCAACTTGCGTCCACTGGAATAAACAGCCCGCGATTTACGACTGTCACTAACGTTACAACGCTATCCCTTGTATAATGTCGAGTGGGTAAACAGTTTCCGTTATAAATTGTTTCAATGGTGGCAGTAAAATTTCAATTTTGAAGAGAAAACACTGTGAATACCCCGGGTCGACTGCCCCTGTCTGGTGCCATACGGTTTACAGATTTCCTGGGCGAGTACAAGACGTGGACATTCTCGTATAATAACAATTATTTAATGACATAAGTAAAAAAAAATATAATAAATATGTGATATAGTGATCAGCAAAATCTCCTCTCTTGCTATTTTTTCTATTCAATTAACATGCTATGGTCATTAAATGGCTTTCCTGAGCTAAATGTAACGTTATGTGACATAATTGTTTTCCTGCTGTTATATTGACCTCTTTCCATGGTTTAAAAACACTAATTGGTCGATATTATGTATACTTTCTAGCTGTAACGTTACCCTTGCCTGTTGCAATGTGAAAATGAGATAAATAATGGACACAAATGAAAAACATGAATTTGTTTATTTGATTTCATTCATTTATTTATTTATTGTTGCCAAATGGACAGATCTTTTTATAGTTTCCTCGCTAGCAAACGTTAGCCTAGCTAGCTTGCCAAGCTATTTTCATAAATAACGTTAATCTGTAAGATCGTTTGTACCTTCATCTGTGACTGGAGGCCACTGCAGTCACAGATCAAACCAACAAGTCATTCTGCCTGGCTGTAGCTGTCATCGAGGGTGAGTTCCTGTTATCACCGAGGTTTGTTTACATACCGGTGCATATGTCTATATGCCTGTGTAACAGCTCAGTAATGGCGTCGCCACAAGATGGCAGCCTACACAGAACGCTCGTCGGATTCGTCTATATTAACCCAAACATCAAATACCCGTGGGCCATAAATGTGTTTCTGGAGGTCAAAAATTGACCTATGTATAGCTAATTTAACATCAGGAGTCTATAAGTTTATATTGTTTAATACCTTTTGAGGAACCTTTGACCAGAAATGAGTTCAGGTCAGATATGGACTTCTCTATGGCTTAGGAAGCATCTGTTGGAGTCTATGAGTATGAATGGAAAGTACAAGGTCAAGTACTTTTGGGCCAGGAATATGTTCAGTAGGTCAAATATCTTTCTGGCTGAAATGACATCATGAGAAGTAAAGCTGTCGGTATATTAACCCAAACATCAAATACCCGTGGGCCATAAATGTGTTTCTGGAGGTCAAAAATGTACCTATGTATAGCTAATTTAACATCAGGAGTCTATAAGTTTATATTGTTTAATACCTTTTGAGGAACCTTTGACCAGAAATGAGTTCAGTAGATCAGATATGGACTTCTCTATGGCTTAGGAAGCATCTGTTGGAGTCTATGAGTATGTAGGGAAAGTTCAAGATCAAGTACTTTTGGGCCAGAAACATGTTCAGTAGGTCAAATATTTGTCTGGCTGAAATGACAACATGAGAAGTAAATCTCTCGGTATATTAACCCACAGACCAAGGACCCGTGGGCCATAAAAGTGTTCCTGGAGGTCAAAAATTGACCTATGTAAAAAACATCAGAAGGAGTCTATAAGTATATGTCGTTTTAAACTTTTTGAGGAACCTTTGACCAGAAATTAGTTCAAAAGGTCAGATATGGACTTTTCCATGGCTTAGGAAGCATCTATTGGAGTCTATGAGTATGTATGGAAAGTTCAAGATCAAGTACTTTTGGGCCAGAAATATGTTCAGTAGGTCAAAAAGGAACCTATGCATATAACATCAGATTGAGTCTATCAGTTGATATTATTTAAAAACTTTTGAGGAAACATAGACCAGAAATTAGTTCAATAGGTTAGATATGGACTTCTCTATGGCTTAGAATCAAGTACCGTGAGCCAGAAATATGTTCAGTAGGACAAAAAGGAACCTATCTATAGCTTATAAATCATCAAAAGTCAATAAGCTAATATTTATTAAAACCTTTGAGGACCCTTTGACTCTTTCGCATGGATTCTACTACTAATTCTTTTGTGCACTGACGAAAAAACATCACTTGAGCGGTCGTGCAATGCAATAACTTACTCGTTCCTTTGTGCAACAAAGAGATGTGTAATGCATGTGTTTTGTAACAAGGGAAATAATTGTATTAGTTTTTGCATTTCTGTGATGAAGAGAAATCGTTGCCATTAGCTGTTTCCTTACAACGCATGCAATAACTAACTCATTCCATTGCTCAACGAAAACACATTTAACGTTGTGCATTAAAGAATATGCACGCAATAACTAACATGTTTCTCTGTGCAATGAAAAGAAAACACCTAATATGTTTCATTGGATTGCATAACACTCTAACTTGTTCTTCGTTGCAATGAAAAGGCATAACGTGATGTTTTCTCGTCTGTGCACAACAATCTAGTTTGTAAAATAGAAATGCATGCGAAAGCACATGCATACATTTTCTTTTCATTGCAAAGAGGAACAAGTTCGATATTTTATGCATTGCAATAAAACAACACCCCCTGCTTTGTGCAATGAAGAGATGTGGATTATGCATGAAGAACGTTGTGCATCAAAAATAACATATATGTAATATGCACTTTATTACATTCAAGAACTAAACCCTTGCTTAGTGCTTTGACTGGATAACGTGTGTTGTTTCATTGCAATGCTTACATTTTCTAACTTATTCTTCTTTTCAATGAAAAGAAAAGATAAAACACGCGTGCTTTTCCATGCATTTTCATTCTACAACTAATTAATGTGTTTTGACGAGAAAACATCACAAGGGCGATCGCTTTACAATGTATACACTAACTTGTTCCTTTGTGCAACGGACAGATTTGCAATGCATGTGCTTTAGGATTGCATGCACGCAATAACTAACCTCTGTGCAGTGAAAAGAAAACACCTAAGATGTGTTTCATCGTATTGCATGACATATCTAACTTGTTCCTCGTTATGCATATGCACGCAATAACTAACCTCTGTGCAGTGAAAAGAAAACACCTAAGATGTGTTTCATCACATTGCATGACATATCTAACTTGTTCCTTGTTTGCATATGCACGCAATAACAAACCTCTGTGCAGTGAAAAGAAAACACCTAAGATGTGTTTCATCACATTGCATGACATATCTAACCTGTTCCTCGTTATGCATATGCACGCAATAACTAACCTCTGTGCAATGAAAAGAAAACACCTAAGATGTGTTTCATCGCATTGCATGACAGATATAACTTGATTCTCGTTATGCATATGCACGCAATAACTAACCTCTGTGCAATGAAAAGAAAACACCCAAGATGTGTTTCATTGCATTGCATGATAGATATAACTTGTTTCTCGTTATGCATATGCACGCAATAACTAACCTCTCTGCAGTGAAAAGAAAACACCTAACATGTGATTCAGTGCATTGCATCTAACTTGTTCCTCGTTATTCCTACCACGCAATAACTAACCTCTGTGGAATGAAACGAAAACACCTAAGATGTTTTTAATTGCATTGCATGACATATCTAACTTGTTCCTCGTTATGCCTACCACGCAATAATTGCACCTGTGTGCAATGAAAAGAAAAAGAAGAAAACACCTAAGATTTGTTTCATTGCATTGCATGATAGTTATAACTTGTTCCTCGTTATGCATATGCACGCAATAACTAACCTCTGTGCAGTGAAAAGAAAACACATAAAAGATGTGTTTCATCGCATTATTGCATGACCTATCTATCTTGTTCCTCGTTATGCATATGCATGCAATAACTAACCTCTGTGCCGTGAAAAGAAAACAACTAAGATGTGTTTCATCGCATTGCATGACCTATCTAACTTGTTCCTCGTTATGCATATGCACGCAATAACTAACCTCTCTGCAGTGAAAAGAAAACACCTAAGATGAGTTTCATCGCATTGCAAGACATATCTAACTTGTTCCTCGTTATGCATATGCACGCAATAACTAACCTCTTTGCAGTGAAAAGAAAACACCTAAAAGATGTGTTTCATCGCATTATTGCATGACATATCTAACTTGTTCCTCGTTATGCATATGCACGCAATAACTATCCTCTGTGCAGGGAAAGAAAACACCTAAGATGTGTTTCATCGCATTGCAAGACATATCTAACTTGTTCCTCGTTATGCATATGCACGCAATAACTAACCTCTCTGCAGTTAAAAGAAAACACCTAACATGTGTTTCAGTGCATTGCATGACATATATAACTTGTTCCTCGTTATGCAAATGCACGCAATAATTAACATCTGTGCTATGAAAAGAAAACACCTAAGATGTGTTATATCGCATTGCATGACATATCTAACTTTCCCTCGTTATGCATTTGCACGCAATAACTATCCTCTGTGCAGTGAAAAGAAAACACCTAAGACATGTTTCATTGCATTGCATAACATATCTAACTTGTTCCTCATTATGCATATGCACACAATAACTAACCTCCTTGCAATGAAAAGAAAACACCTAAGATGTGTTTCATCGCATTGCATGACAGATATAACTTGTTTCTCGTTATGCATATACACGCAATAACTAACCTCTGTGCAATGAAAAGAAAACACCTAAGATGTGTTTCATTGCATTGCATGATAGATATAACTTGTTTCTCGTTATGCATATGCACGCAATAACTAACCTCTCTGCAGTTAAAAGAAAACACCTAACATGTGTTTCAGTGCATTGCATGACATATCTAACTTGTTCCTCGTTATGCATATGCACGCAATAACTATCCTCTGTGCAGTGAAAAGAAAAACACCTAAGATGTGTTTCATTGCATTGCATAACATATCTAACTTGTTCCTCATTATGCATATGCACACAATAACTAACCTCCGTGCAATGAAAAGAAAAAACCTAAGATGTGTTTCATTGCATATACATAACATATCTAAATCTATTTTACAAACTCATTTATTTTTGCACAGACGAGAAAACATCACATGAGCTTTACAATGCATAGTATAGCTATTGAGCTCATTTCTGGTAAAAGGGTCCTCAAAAGTTTTTAAACAATATAAGCTTATAGACATATATAAGCTATACAAAGGTTCCTATTTGACCTACTGAACATAGTTCTGGCCCATGAGTACTAGATCTTAAACTTTCTAAACATGCTCATTGACTCCTTTTGATGTTACTGAAGCCATACAAGAGTCCTTATTTTACCTAATGAACATATTTCTGGCTAAAGTGTTATTTGAAAATCAGGAAACTATACAGAATGACCTCTTATCTTGTTATTTTAGCCAGACAGATATTTGACCTACAGACTATATTTGTTGCCCATGTGTACTTGATCTTGAACTTTCTACATACTCATAGACTCCTTATGATGGTTCCTAGGCCATATAGAATTGTCCACATCTGACCTATTGAAATCATTTCTGAAAAACTTATGGACTCCTTTTGATGATATATAAATCAATTGCCAAAACATTATAAAAACTCTATAGTAATTTGGACACTACCAACCGCCTAGAAACACCAGAGGAACCACACAGACTACCATAGTAACCACCTAAAACACCCTAGCAACCACTCAGAACACCCTAGCAACACTCTAGCAACCGCCTAGCAACCACCCAGAACACCTTAGCAACACCCTAGCAACCAACCAGACCACCCTAGCAACCACCTAGCAACACCCTAGTAACCACCCAGAACACCCTAGCAACCCCCCAGAATACCCTAACAACCACCTAGCAACCACCCAGAACACTGTAGCAACCACCGGGAACACCCTAGCAACCGGGTGGTGAGATTTGCCACTGCAAGCACCACTTCACATTTTCTTCTGGAAATGTGCCATAAATGTGTTACATAGGTCAAAAATTGACCCATGTATAGCTAATACAACATCAGAAGGAGTCTATACGTTTATATTGTTATGGTAAAAGGGTCCTCAAAAGGTTTCAAACAATATAAACACGAAATGGAATAAAAGAATCGATTAGTTAAGAGCTAAATCATGCCAAAAACATTATAGAAACTCTATAGTAACCATATGTGAACACTACCAACCACCTGGTAACACCATAGCAAAAACCCTGAATACCATAGTAACGACCTAAAACACCCTAGAAACACCCTAGCAACCACCTTGAAACCCCCACCAACAAACAAGAACACCCCAGCAACCACCTAGCAACACCCTAGCAACCATCCAGAACAACCTGGCAAAAGCCTAGCAACAACCTAGCAACATTAGCACCTTAGCAACCACCCAGAATACCCTAGCAACCACATAAAAACACCCTAGCAACCTTTTGAGATTTGCCACTTCAGGCTCAACTTCACATTTTCTTCTGGAAATGTGCCATAAATGTGTTCCTGGTGGTCAAAAATTGACCTATGTATATCTAATGTAACATCAGAAGGAGTCTAAAAGTTTATATTGTTTTAAACTTTTTGAGGAACCTTTGACCAGAAATGAGTTCAATTACATCATGAGAAGTAAATCTATCGGTATATTAACCCACAGATCAAGTACCCGTGGGACATAAATGTGTTCCTGAAGGTCAAAAATTGACCTATGTATATCTAATATAATTGACAAATGTATATCTTATAGAACATCAGAAGGAGGTCAAATATTTGTCTGGCTGAAATTACATCATGAGAAGTAAATCTCTCGGAGTACTCACCCACAGATCAAGTACCCATGGGCCATAAATGTGTTCCTGGAGGTCCAAAATTGACCTATGTATAGCTAATATAACATCAGAAGGAATCTATAAGTTTATATTGTTTTAAACTTTTTCAGGAACCTTTGACCAGAAATGAGTTCAATAGGTCAGATATGGACTTCTCTATGGCTTAGGAAGCATCTGTTGGAGTCTATGAGTATGTATGGAAAGTTCAAGATCAAGTACTTTTGGGCCAGAAACATGTTCAGTAGGTCAAATATTTGTCTGGCTGAAATGACATCATGAGATGTAAATCTCTCGGTATATTAACCCACAAATCAAGTACCCGTGGGCCATAAAAGTGTTCAAGGAGGTCAAAAATTGACGTATGTAATATAACATCAGAATGTTATAACATAGTCTATGAGTATGTATGGAAAGTTCAAGATCAAGTACTGACCCATGGGCCAGAAACATGTTCAGTAGGTAAAATATTTTTCTGGCTGAAATGACATCATGAGAAGTAAATCTCCAACCAACCAGAACAACCTAGCAACCACCAAGCAACAGCCTAGCAACAACCAAGAACACCCTAGAAACAAACCAGAACACCCCAGCAACCATCTGGCAACACCCAAGCAACCACCCAGAACACCTAAGCAACCACCTAGCAACACCCTAGCAACCACCCAGAACACTTTCGTAACCACCCAGAATACCCTAGCAACTGCATAGCAACACCATAGCAACCACCAAGAATACCCTAAAAAAACACCTAGCAACCACCCAGAACACCGTAGCAAACTCCCAGAACACCCTTGCAACCGGGTATATCGGTATATTAATCCACAGATCAAGTACCCGTGGGACATAAATGTGTTCCTGGAGGTCAAAAATTGACCTATGTATATCTAATTTAATTGACCAATGTATATCTTACAGAACATCAGAAGGAGGTCAAATATTTGTCTGGCTGAAATTACATCATGAGAAGTAAATCTCTCGGTATACTCACCCACAGATCAAGTACCCGTGGGCCATAAATGTGTTCCTGGAGGTCCAAAATTGACCTATGTATAGCTAATATAACATCAGAAGGAATCTATAAGTTTATATTGTTTTGAACTATTTTGAGGAACTGTTGGAGTCTATGAGTATGTATGGAAAGTTCAAGATCAAGTACTTTTGGGCCAGAAACATGTTCAGTAGGTCAAATATTTGTCTGGCTGAAATGACATCATGAGATGTAAATCTCTCGGTATATTAACCCACAGATCAAGTACCCGTGGGCCATAAAAGTGTTCATGGAGGTCAAAAATTGACCTATGTCATATAACATCAGAATGTTATATTACATAGTCTATGAGTATGTATGGAAAGTTCAAGATCAAGTACTTTTGGGCCAGAAACATGTTCAGTAGATAAAATATTTTTCTGGCTGAAGTGACAACATGTGAAGTAAATCTCCAACCAACCAGAACACCCTAGCAACCACCAAGCAACAGCCTAGCAACCACCCAGAACACCCTAGAAACAAACCAAAACACCCCAGCAACCATCTGACAACACCCTAGCAACCACCCAGAACACCCCAGCAACCGCCTAGCAATACCCTAGCAACCACCCAGAACACTTTAGCAACCACCCAGAATACCCTAGCAAAAGCATTGCAACACCTTAGAAACCACCCAGAATACCCTAAAAAAAACACCTAGCAACCACCCAGAACACCTTAGCAACCTCCCAGAACACCCTAGCAACCGGGTGCTGAGATTTGCCGCTTCAAGTTCCACTTCAGATTTTGTTCTGGAAATGTGCCATAAATGTGTTCCTGGAGGTCAAAATTGACCTATGTATATATAATATAACATCAGAAGGAGTCTAAAAGTTTATATTGTTTTAAACTTTTTGAGGAACCTTTGACCAGAAATGAGTTCAGTATGTCAGATATGGACTTCTCTATGGCTTAGGAAGCATCTGTTGGAGTCTATTAATATGAATGGAAAGTACAAGGTCAAGTACTTTTGGGCCAGAAATATGTTCAGTAGGTCAAATATCTTTTTGGCTGAAATGACATCATGAGAAGAAAAGCTCTCGGTATATTAACCCAAACATCAAATACCTGTCGGCCATAAATGTGTTTCTGGAGGTCAAAAATTGACCTATGTAATATAACATCAGAATGTTATAACATAGTCTATGAGTATGTAAGGAAAGTTCAAGATCAAGTGGGCCAGAAACATGGCCCAGAAACATGTTCAGTGGGTAAAATATTTTTCTGGCTGAAATGACATCATGAGAAGTAAATCTCCAACCAACCAGAACAACCTAGCAACCACCAAGCAACAGCCTAGCAACCACCCAGAACACCCTAGAAACAAACCAGAACACCCCAGCAACCATCTGGCAACACCCTAGCAACCACCCAGAACACCCCAGCAACCACCTAGCAACACCCTAGCAACCACCCAGAACACTTTCGTAACCACCCAGAATACCCTAGCAACCGCATAGCAACACCATAGCAACCACCCAGAATACACTAAAAAAACACCTAGCAACCACCCAGAACACCGTAGCAACCTCCCAGAACACACTAGCAACCGGGTGCTGAGATTTGCCGCTTCAAACTCCACTTCACATTTTTTTCTGGAAATGTGCCATAAATGTTTTCCTGAAGGTCAAAATTGACCTATGTATATCTAATATAACATCAGAAGAGTCTAAAAGTTTATATTGTTTTAAACTTTTGAGGAACCTTTGACCAGAAATGAGTTCAGTATGTCAGATATGGACTTCTCTATGGCTTAGGAAGTATCTGTTGGAGTCTATGGGTATGAATGGAAAGTACAAGGTCAAGTACTTTTGGGCCAGAAATGTGTTCAGTAGGTCAAATATCTTTCTGGCTGAAATGACATCATGAGAAGTAAAGCTCTCGACATATTAACCCAAACATCCAATACCCGTGGGCCATAAATGTGTTCCCTTTCGTAGTCACTTCGAGTTACGTCAGAAGTGACGGAGATTGGGGATTTCGCATAGAAAGCCAATCCTCTTCGAGTATTTAATCACGAGCCAATGGCATGCAATGCCTTGGGGCTGCGGAATTTTGCATAGCGCACTCCGCCCTACTCCGTGAGTATAAAGGAGGAAGTGAACGCAACCGCATTATGTTTTCGCTTCGGAGCCAAGAGATTTCTTCACTCCTCAAGCCACTATCACTGATTCAAGACTCTTCGAGACGAGCGTCCTCTTCAGTGTTGGTGTGACGGCGGTACCCAGCGAGACTCTGCATTGCCTGCGATCTGAGCAGTGGTCTGCCAGACTTTGCGCTTCTCCCTGGTCGCCTCAGCGCTGAAAGAGTGAATTTCCTCCTCTCTATGTGAAAGAGCTGCACGGGGCACGTCTTTTTAAAGACGACTCGCCCGTGTTCTTCTGGGTGCGGTCGTTTCGCGTCATTTTCTGATGGTCGCGATCGCTGCTCTGTGTGTGCCTGGGCTTTCAGCATGCAGTAGCAGCGTTAGTGGATGACTCATGATCCTTTTGAATGGGGGCGTGAGCGTCTCTACACTGTGATCTAGACTCAATGATCTGATAAAGTGAGAGTCCCTGTGTCCGTTACTCGTTCTGCTTCTAAAAATAGAAGCTCTTCGACTCGTGGATAGGGTGATATGACGGTGAATGTGTGGCACAACCCCCGACGCTAGTTCCTCGGGCCACACCCACCGCTCCAGTGTTAGAACCAGTGAGCGCTGTATCGCTTCAGACGTCTAGGAGCAGACGAAGGCGGGTTTACACTTCTGCCCCGACGGCCAGCTGCTGCCTCACCCAGCCGTCGGCTCAGACGCTTCCGCCTGCTCGCCGCCAAGGACGCCTCCCTGCGGCTCCCTTCCCTCCCACGCGGCCCCAGCAGCAGCCTTCAGCCGGTTCGCGTCGTGGAGGAGGCCACAGGTAAGTGTCATAGCCCCCTCAGGCCGCGTGCCCCGCTAACGCCAGGCGAAGCGATGTTCCTGAGACGGGCTGCTCAGTGATAGTGTCATGTTTTTCTCAGGAGGTGGTAGCAGGGCCCCTCCTTCCCCCGGTGGAGGGCCGGTGGAGAATCTTTTGTTCTAGTTAGCTCCTCGCTGCTCACCCAAGAGTGAGCAGCGCCTTGAGCTGGTTAAAGAAAAACTGACACTATCATTGAGCCCACAGACTGGAATGAGTGCGCACGACGTCCCAGCGCGTCGCCCCGCTCATTCCTCTCTGTCTCTGAGGGTGCGGAGGGGAGCAGGTGTCGTTCCTCGACTACACCACTCCCCTCCCCCTCTATCGCCAGACCCTCGACAGAACAGACCCCCGTGGAACGCTGGTCCTTCCCTGGTCTCTTCTGTCGGGGAACGGGGCTCGACGGTGCATCCGCACAGGGTAACTCCTGTGGGCATGCCGGTCTCCCTGTACCGCTGCCCCTCCGGAGGGACATCTGTGGTTCGCATGACTCCGCTGGTTGAGTTCCTGGGAGCCTGGCTAGAGCTCCTCGACCTCTCCCGCTGCGTCATCAGAACGATCAGATTCGGCTACGCGACTCAGTTCGCGAGGTCTCCTCCCCGTTCAGGGGAGCTCGCTCCACGGTGGTCGGTGGCTATGCCCCGGTCATGAGAGCGGAGATTGCGACCCTACTGGCGAAGGGTGCAATCGAGACGGTCCCTCACAGCCGAGGTGAGGTCAGGGTTTACTGCCCATACTTCACTGTCCCCAAGAAGACCGGTGGGTTACGACCGGTCCTGGATCCGCGCATTTTGAGCCACCGTTCAAAATGCTCATAGCCATACGCATTTTCGAATGCGTCCGGCCGCAGGATTGGTTTGCAGCGATTGACCTGAAGGACGCGTACTTTCATGTCTCCATTTTGCTTCGACACAGACCGTTCTCGGTTTACCTCGAGGCCAGGCATCAGTACACGGTTCTCCCTTTCGGGGTAGCTCTGTCGCCTCGCGTCTTCACGAAGATCGCCGAGGCAGCCCTTGTTCCCCTTCGTGAACACGGGGTTCGCATCCTGAATTATCTCGACGATTGGCTGATACTGGCACACTCTCGAGAACAGCTTTGCGAACACAGAGACTTGGTGCTCCGGCACCTAGCCCGTCTGGGCCTTCGGCTCAACCGGGAAAAGAGCAAACTTTGCCCCGTGCAGAGGATCTCTTTTCTCGGCATGGAGATAGACTCGGTCGCCATGTCAGCGCAGCTCACGAACGAGCGCGCACACTCACTGCTGACTTGTCTTCGTCAGTTCGAAGGCAAGAATGTGGTTCCACTGAAACTCTTTTCAGAGGCTCCTGGGGCATATGGCATCCGCAGCCACGGCAACGCCGTTCGGTTTGCGTCATATGAGACCACTTCAGCTGTGGCTTTGCGATCGAGTCCCGAGGTGGGCATGGCAACGCGGCTCGCTTTGAGTTCCAGTGACTCCAGCGTGCCGCCGTACCTTCTCCCCGTGGTTAAACCTCAGCTTCTCGCGGGCCGGTGTCCCGCTTCAGCGAGCTTCCAGGCATCTCGTTGTCTCCACGGATGCATCTACCACGGGTTGGTGTGCCATGTGCAATGGGCATGCAGCCGCGGGTTCCTGGACAGGACCCCAGCGCCTCATGCACTTCAATTGCCTCGAGCTGTTGGCAGTACGCCTGGCCCTGCACCGCTTTCGAGCACTGCTCAGGGGCCTACATGTACTTGTCCGTTCAGACAACACCACTGCTGTAGCGTACATCAACCACCAGGGGGGTCTACGCTCGCGCCAGTTGTCGCAGCTCGCCCGCCACCTCTTGCTATGGAGTCAGAAGCACCTGAGGTCCCTTCGTGCAGTGTACATTCTAGGAGACCGGAACCTGACAGCCGACGAGCTGTCACGGATCCGCCCTATCTCCGGCGAATGCCGACTCCATCCCCAGACGGCCAACTGATTTGGGACCAGTTCGGGGAAGCTCAGATAGACCTGTTTGCCTCCCGGGACTCATCCCACTGCGAGCCTCGGGACCCACGCAATATGCGTTCCCCCAGCGAGCCTCCTTGCACGGGTGTTGTGCAAGATCAAGGAGGACGAGGAGCAGGTCTTGCTGGTAGCCCCTTATTGGCCCACCAAGACGTGGTTCTTCGAACTCATGCTCCTCGCGACAGCACCTCCTTGGCCTATTCCTCTGACACAGGATCTACTCACTCAGAGACGGGGCACTCTGTGGCACCCTCATCCCGGCTTTGGAGGCTACACGTGTGGCTCCTGGATGGGACGGGGCAGGTTTGAGTTCGTTGCCACCTGCGGTGGCGGCAACCATCACTTCCGCTAGAGCGTCTTCCACGAGACACCTTTACGCGTTGAAGTGTAACCTCTTCGTCAACTGGTGCTCTTCTCGCTGAGAAGACCCCTGGAGATGTTCGATCAGTGACGTGCTTCCTTCCTGCAAGAAGGGTTGGAGCGTAGGCTGTCGCCCTCCACCCTTAGGGTTCATGTCGCGGCCATTGCCGCATCTCATGATGCAGTGAAAGGTAAGTATATGGGAAGCATGACCTTGTCACCAGGTTCCTGAGGGGATCATGGAGGCAAAATCCGCCTCATCCTCCCCTCATACCCTCTTGGGACCTCTCAGTAGATATAAGTGCTCTGCAGAGGCCTCCCCTTGAGCCTTGCAATCGGTAGAGTTAAGTTCTGTCCTATGAGGACGGCACTCCTGGTTGCATTGGCCTCCTTCAAGAGGGTGGGGGACCTGCACGCATTCTCCGTTGACGAAGCGTGCCTGGAGTTTCGGGCCGGCTCACTCTCACGTATCTTGAGACCCCCGGCCTGGATATGTGCCCAAGGTTCCCACCACTCCCTTCCGGGACCAGGTGGTGAACCCGCAAGCGCTGCCCCTGAAGGAGGCAGACCCAGCCTTGGCACTGCTCTGTCCGGTACGTGCGCTCCGCACCTACGTCGACAGAACGCGGTGTTTCAGGACCTCAGACCAGCTCTTTGTCTGTCATGGAGGGAGCCAGAAGGGAAGGGCTCTCTCAATGCAACAGCTCTCTCACTGGATAGTGGACGCCATTGCTTTGTCTTGCCAGCAGCAAGGCCGTCCGTGCCCCCTTGGTGTGACGGCCCATTCTCCTCGGAGTGTGGCCTCCTATTGGGGCATAGCGCATGGCGCCTCGCTAACAGACATTGCAGAGCTGCAGGCTGGGCGACACCAAACACCTTCGCAAGATTCTATAATCTGCGAATTGAGCCAGTGTTCTCTCACGTACTCGCTTCCGCCAGTACTGGACCCGCTTAGGTGTCTTCACTTGCTCGCCATTCCACTCCTCGGACTGGATAAGTGCGATATTCCTCAGTAGTCTTCCGTTGAAGCCTTGAGTCCTCCAGCACCCATGATGCGGGCACCACTGCTGTTGCTCTGGATGCCGGCTAGGTGCCTCCATGTGCACGGTTCCTTATGGTAACTTTCCCATGTGTATTATCCACTGTAAGCCTCTCTGAGCATGTGTCTTCCCTTGGCAAGCCATCTGCCACCCCTGGAGTTAAATTCTAGTAACCACCTGCGGTTGGTGCTCCAGTGATCTCCATATGCGTCCCTATGCGGCCATATGTGTATTCTTAAGTCCTCCCTACGGTAGGCATCTGGTAGCATGTCCCTCCCGGGATATGTTTCCCAGTGTACCTTGGTATTCCTGTGTCAAAGTAGGATCCCTGGTGATACCTAGGGTCAGGGGTCTAGACTTTCGCAGGGCACTGGAAGACAGCTATAAGATGGCGTGATGGCATTGATCCCCAATCTCCGTCACTTCTGACGTAACTCGAAGTGACTACGAAAGGGAACGTCTCGGTTACGGATGTAACCCTCGTTCCCTGAGTAGGGAACGGAGACGTTACGTCTCCCTGCCACTTCTGCTGTACCGCTGGGTAGACGCCTGAGTTCAGTCTCGGCTCCTCAGCGAAGACATACTGCGGTTGCGTTCACTTCCTCCTTTATACTCACGGAGTAGGGCGGAGTGCGCTATGCAAAATTCCGCAGCCCCAAGGCATTGCATGCCATTGGCTCGTGATTAAATACTCTAAGAGGATTGGCTTTCTATGCGAAATCCCCAATCTCCGTCACTTCTGACGTAACGTCTCCGTACCCTACTCAGGGAACGAGGGTTACATCCGTAACCGAGACGTTTCTGGAGGTCAAAAAATGACCTATGTATAGCTAATGTAACATCAGGAGTCTATAAGTTTACCTTTGACCAGAAATGAGTTCAGTATGTCAGATATGGACTTCTCTATGGCTTAGGAAGCATCTGTTAGAGTCTATGAGTATGTATGGAAAGTTCAAGATCAGTACTTTTGGGCCAGAAACATGTTCAGTAGGTCAAATATTTGTCTGGCTGAAAAATTACATCATGAGATGTAAATTTCTCGGTATATTAACCCACAGATCAAGTACCCGTGGGCCATAAAAGTGTTCATGGAGGTAAAAAAATTACCTATGTAATATAACATCAGAATGTTATATTACATAGTCTTTGAGTATGTATGGAAAGTTCAAGATCAAGTACTTTTGGGCCAGAAACATGTTCAGTAGATAAAATATTTTTCTGGCTGAAATGACAACATGTGAAGTAAATCTCCAACCAACCAGAACACCCTAGCAACCACCAAGCAACAGCCTAGCAACCACCCAGAACACCCTAGAAACAAACCAAAACACCCCAGCAACCATCTGACAACACCCTAGCAACCACCCAGAACACTTTAGCAACCACCCAGAATACCCTAGCAAAAGCATTGCAACACCTTAGAAACCACCCAGAATACCCTAAAAAAAACACCTAGCAACCACCCAGAACACCTTAGCCACCTCCCAGAACACCCTAGCAACCGGGTGCTGAGATTTGCCGCTTCAAGTTCCACTTCAGATTTTGTTCTGGAAATGTGCCATAAATGTGTTCCTGGAGGTCAAAATTGACCTATGTATATCTAATATAACATCAGAAGGAGTCTAAAAGTTTATATTGTTTTAAATTTTTTGAGGAACCTTTGACCAGAAATGAGTTCAGTATGTCAGATATGGACTTCTCTATGGCTTAGGAAGCATCTGTTGGAGTCTATGAGTATGAATGGAAAGTACAAGGTCAAGTACTTTTGGGCCAGAAATATGTTCAGTAGGTCAAATATCTTTTTGGCTGAAATGACATCATGAGAAGAAAAGCTCTCGGTATATTAACCCCAAACATCAAATACCTGTCGGCCATAAATGTGTTTCTGGAGGTCAAAAATTGACCTACGTATAGTTAATTTAACATCAGGAGTCTATAAGTTTATATTGTTTAAAACCTTTTGAGGAACCTTTGACCAGAAATGAGTTCAGTAGGTCAGATATGGACTTCTCTATGGCTTAGGAAACCTCTGTTGGAGTCTATGAGTATGTATGGAAAGTTCAAGATCAAGTACTTTTGGGCCAGAAACATGTTCAGTCGGTGAAATATCTTTCTGGCTTAAATAACATCATGAGAAGGATCAATTAATTATCCATAGGCTAGAAATATGTTCAGTAGGTCAAAAAGGAACCTATGTATATAACATCAGATTAAGTCTATCAGTTGATATTATTTAAAAACTTTTGAGGAAACATAGACCAGAAATTAGTTCAATAGGTCAGATATGGGACTTCTCTATGGCTTAGAATCAAGTACCCGTAAGCCAGAAATATGTTCAGTAGGACAAAAAGGAACCTATCTATAGCTTATAAATCATCAAAAGTCAATAAGTCAATATTTATTAAAACCTTTGAGGACCCTTTGACTCTTTCGCATGGATTCTACTACTAATTCTTTTGTGCACTGACGAAAAAACATCACTTTGAGCGGTCGTGCAATGCAATAACTTACTCGTTCCTTTGTGCAACAAAGAGATGTGTAATGCATGTGTTTTGTAACAAGGGAAATAATTGCATTAGTTGTTGCATTTCTGTGATGAAGAAAAATCGTTGCCATTAGCTGTTTCCTTACAACGCGTGCAATAACTAACTCATTCCGCTGCTCAACGAAAACACATTTAACGTTGTGCATTAAAGAATATGCACGCAATAACTAACATGTTTCTCTGTGCAATGAAAAGAAAACACCTAATATGTTTCATTGGATTGCATAACACTCTAACTTGTTCTTCGTTGCAATGAAAAGGCTGACGTGATGTTTTCTCGTCTGTGCACAACAATCTAGTTTGTAAAATAGAAATGCATGCGAAAGCACATGCATACATTTTCTTTTCATTGCAAAGAGGAACAAGTTCGATATTTTATGCATTGCAATAAAACAACACCCTTTGCTTTGTGCAATGAAGAGATGTGGATTATGCATGAAGAACGTTGTGCATCAAATATAACATATATTTAATATGCACTTTATTACATTCAAGAACTAAACCCTTGCTTAGTGCTTTGACTGGATAACGTGTGTTGTTTCATTGCAATGCTTACATTTTCTAACTTATTCTTCTTTTCAATGAAAAGAAAAGATAAAACACGAGTGCTTTTCCATGCATTGTCACGGTATACAAATTCATTGCCTTCTTCTCGTCTCGTGTTATTGTTGTTGTATGAAAGCACATGTGTGGTGGGCGTGAGTGAGTGAGTGATTGAGTGTCATTCCTTGATCTGCTCCAGCTGATCATCATCTCATCACCAGCTGCAGCTGATCTCATTTCACTATATATGCTCACAGTTTTCTCATCTCCATTGTCAGATCGTTGTTGGATGTGTCGGTGTTCCTGTCTTGTGTTCCTGAGTTTCTCATCGTGTGTTCCTGTGGATTTCGTCTTGTTCGTGGATTATTGTCGGTGTTGGATTGTCACTGCTTGTTGGATTGTTCACCGCCTGTCTTCACTGCACTACTTGGGATTTCCACGCTGACCATCGACGTCCCTGTGTCACCTCCACGCCCGTGTCTTTCTGTTTGGGACTTTGCACTGACCAAATAAAGAGTGATTACCTGCTATTGCTTCCTGTATTCCGTTGAGTCATGACAGAACGATCTGACGCCACCATGGAAGCAGCGGGTAATTCAGCAGCCAGTCTGGAGGATTTTGTGCAACACAGTATGAGAAGAATGGACTCACAGGAGAAGAATCTGAATGACACGGGTCGTGCGGTTCAAGCTTTGGTGACACAGGTGTCCGAGCTGACCCAGCAGATTCTACTTCTTCGTGGTCCTGCTGCGCCGGCCACACCAGCCGTTCCCCTCATTCCACCGGATTTCCACACACACAACGAACCACGCCTACCGGTTCCAGAAAGCTACGCGGGTGAGTCTGCTTATTGTAGAGCATTCCTAACCAGATGTGCCATGCATTTTGCTCTACAGCCCAGAACATTTCAAAATGAGCAGACGAAGGTGGCGTTTGTGTTGACTTTGTTGACCGGTAAAGCAGCGCTGTGGGGGACGGCGGTGTGGGAAAATCAAGATCCTTGCTGTGCCTCGTTCCAGACACTCTCCGCGGAGATGAAACGGGTCTTCGATCGTGCCGTCGCGGGGAGAGAGGCCGCTAGGGTGCTGGCCGACCTCCGTCAAGGTGAGAGGTCGGTCTCGGATTTTTCGATCGAGTCCCGAACCCTGGCGGACGAATGTCAGTGGAACGAGGAGGCGCAGTGGGACATGTTCCTGCATGGGTTGGCTGACCGTGTCCAGAGGGAGATCTACGCCCTGGACCTACCAACAACCCTCAATGGACTGATTGAACTGGCTCTACGGGTGGACGCTCGGCTGGCTAGGGTCGGGAGTAGAGCTGTATCCACCCGTTTTACAGGAGGAGTCGAGGAACAACGGTCCAGCGGCAGGGACGTGGTCAGCCCAGTCATCGATCACGAACCCATGCAGGTGGGTCGAGCTCGGCTTTCCCGGAGGAGAAGGAAAGGCGGAGATCCCAGGGCCTTTGCCTATACTGTGGAGGCACGGGACATTACGCTTACAACTGCCCGGTAAAAGGCCAAGCCCGATAGTAAGAATGAGGCTACTATCGGGTGGGATCTCTGCCAAGAAGACCTCATCCACATCGACTCTCCTTCCGGTAAGACTGAGATGGTCAGCTCACCAGCACGATTGTCGAGCACTTTTGGATTCCGGGGCTGAAGGTAACTTTATGGACAGCACTTTTGCACACAGATTTCAGATTCCCCTCAAACCACTCCCACAAAGGATTAATGTACACGCACTCAAGGGCCAAGAACTCCCCACCATCTCATTTATCACAGAAGACATCACCCTCATCACTTCAGGCAATCACTCTGAGACAATTAATTTTTACATTCTGGATTCACCCCTGGCAACCATTGTTCTGGGACATCCCTGGCTCATTCGTCACAACCCCCGAGTGGACTGGCAGAACAAAGCTATACTGGAGTGGAGCAAGGGATGTCATAAGTCTTGTCTTGTGTCTGCTTGTCCGTCTGTACCTGTTTGTGTGTTTCAGGAGGAGGTAGGGGATTTGTCTAACGTGCCCGAGGAGTACCACGATCTGAAGGAAGTGTTCAGTAAGTCTCGTGCTGCTTCTCTTCCTCCTCATCGTCCCTATGACTGTGCCATAGATTTAATGCCAGGTAAGTCTCTGCCTAAAGGCAAGTTATACTCACTTTCTATTCCTGAAAGGGAGGCTATGGAGAAATATATTTCTGATTCTCTGGCTACCAAGTTCATCCGTCCTTCCTCTTCTCCAGCGGGGGCGGGGTTCTTTTTTGTGGGGAAGAAGGACATATCTCTGCGACCTTGTATTGATTACCGGGGGCTGAATAACATCACAGTAAAGAATACTTATCCTTTGCCATTGATGTCTTCAGCTTTCGAGAGGTTGCAGGGAGCGTCCGTCTTCACGAAATTGGACTTGCGTAACGCTTATCATTTGGTCCGCATCAGGGAGGGGGATGAATGGAAGACTGCTTTTAACACCCCTAGGGGGCACTTTGAATATTTGGTCATGCCTTTCGGGCTGTCCAACTCCCCAGCAGTCTTCCAGGCACTGGTCAACGACGTGTTGCGAGACATGATAGATCAGTTCATATATGTTTACCTGGACGACATATTGATATTTTCTTCGTCTCTCCAGGAACATGTGCAACACGTCCGACGAGTGCTTCAGAGGTTGTTAGAGAATGGGCTTTTTGTCAAGGCGGAGAAATGCGATTTTCATGCACAGTCTGTTCCTTTTTTAGGATACTTCATCTCGTCTGAGGGAATGCGTGTGGACCCTGAGAAGGTTAAGGCTGTGGTAGAATGGCCAAGTCCAGATTCCCGTAAGGCCCTACAGAGGTTTCTGGGGTTCGCCAATTTCTATCGACATTTCATTCGTAATTTCAGTCAACTAGCCGCGCCTCTGACTGCCTTGACCTCCCCCGGTACTCCGTTCAGGTGGTCAGATACAGCCGAGGCTGTATTTGCCAAACTTAAGAGCCGCTTTGTTTCAGCTCCCATCCTCGTTGCCCCTGACTATTCACGGCAGTTCATGGTGAAGGTCGATGCGTCAGAGGTGGGGGTAGGAGCAGTCCTGTCCCAGCGTTCTCCCACAGACGACAGGATGCATCCTTGCGCGTTTTTTTCTCATCGATTATCCGCAGCCGAACGCAATTACGACATTGGTAACAGGGAGTTGTTGGCAGTCAAGTTAGCGTTGGAGGAATGGCGTCACTGGTTGGAGGGTTCTGGGGTACCCTTTATAGTCTGGACTGATCACAAGAATTTGGAATAAATCAGAACTGCTAAAAGATTGAACTCCAGGCAGGCTCGGTGGGCACTTTTTTTCGGACGTTTTGACTTTACTCTCTCGTACCGCCCGGGGTCTAAAAACATCAAACCCGACTCTTTATCTCGTATTTTTGATCCTTCCGAACGCCCGTCTACTCCCGAGTGCATTTTACCGGAGAGTCTATTTGTCTCCACACTCGTATGGGAGGTCGAATCGAAGGTCAGAACGGCCTTAGAAGGGGTAATGCCTCCGCCCGGTTGCCCACCGAACCGCTTATTCGTGCCAGAGGGATTAAGGTCGGACGTTATTCAGTGGGGTCACTGCTCCAACGTGGCTTGTCATCCAGGAGTTTATCGTACTAAGTTTCTAGTCAAACAACGATTCTGGTGGCCACTCATGGCTCGTGACATTCACAGTTTTGTTTTGGCTTGCTCGGTTTGTGCCACTGGTAAGACTTCCAATAGACCCCCAGATGGGCTCATTCAACCGCTGCCAGTCCCTTCGAGACCCTGGTCCAATATCGCTCTCGATTTTATTACCGCCCTCCCACCCTCCCAGGGTAACACAGTAGTTTTGACTGTGGTGGACCGGTTCTCGAAGGCGGCTCATTTCATCCCCTTACCCAAATTACCCTCAGCTAAGGAGACAGCGTTAATAGTCATTGACCACGTCTTTCGTTTACATGGCCTCCCGATGGACGTGGTCTCTGACAGAGGACCCCAGTTTGTGTCCAAATTTTGGCAAGAATTTTGTAAATTACTGGGGGCGACTGTTAGTTTATCCTCAGGGTTTCATCCCCAGAGTAATGGTCAAACCGAGAGAGCCAACCAAGATCTGGAAAGGGTGTTGCGATGTTTAGTCTCCAAGAATCCTTCCTCATGGAGCCAGCAACTTTCCATGGTGGAGTACGCCCACAACACGTTACCAGTGTCGTCCACGGGCCTATCTCCGTTTGAGTGTAGTTTAGGTTACCAGCCACCTATTTTTCCCAGTCTGGAATCCGAAGTCGCGGTCCCCTCCGCACACGTCTTAATCCAGAGGTGTCACCGCACTTGGACTAGAGCCCGTGAGACTCTACTCCAAGTGGGGGCACGCACCAAGGCGAGGGCCGATCGCCACCGGTCTAAGCCTCCCAGATACGTCGTCGGTCAAAAAGTGTGGCTTTCTACTAAAAACATTCCTCTACGTTCCGTCTCTAATAAGCTTGCTCCCAAATTTATTGGCCCGTTCACTGTCACCAAATCCATTAGTCCGGTGGCAGTCCGCCTTAGTTTACCTCCAGCGTACAGGAGGGTTCACCCCGTTTTTCACGTCTCCAAAATTAAACCTGTGTTTCGTTCACACATTAATCCGCCAGTCCCGGTCCCCCCCCCCCCTCCCCCCCGCCTCTCGTAAATGGGGATACCACTTATTCGGTTAATCGTATTCTGGATTCGAGGCGGAGGGGACACGGAGTTCAGTACTTGGTGGACTGGGAAGGTTACGGTCCGGAGGAGAGAAGTTGGGTACCTGCTAGAGACATTCTGGATCACTCTCTGATCGATGATTACAATCGACAGGTAAGGAGTTCTGAGAACGCCAGGAGGCGTTCTTAGGAGAAGGGGTACTGTCACGGTATACAAATTCATTGCCTTCTTCTCGTCTCGTGTTATTGTTGTTGTATGAAAGCACATGTGTGGTGGGCGTGAGTGAGTGAGTGATTGAGTGTCATTCCTTGATCTGCTCCAGCTGATCATCATCTCATCACCAGCTGCAGCTGATCTCATTTCACTATATATGCTCACAGTTTTCTCATCTCCATTGTCAGATCGTTGTTGGATGTGTCGGTGTTCCTGTCTTGTGTTCCTGAGTTTCTCATCGTGTGTTCCTGTGGATTTCGTCTTGTTCGTGGATTATCGTCGGTGTTGGATTGTCACTGCTTGTTGGATTGTTCACCACCTGTCTTCACTGCACTACTTGGGATTTCCACGCTGACCATCGACGTCCCTGTGTCACCTCCACGCCCGTGTCTTTCTGTTTGGGACTTTGCACTGACCAAATAAAGAGTGATTACCTGCTATTGCTTCCTGTATTCCGTTGAGTCATGACATGCATTTCCATTCTACAACTTTTTTGACAAGAAAGCATCACAAGGGCGATCGCTTTACAATGTATACACTAACTTGTTCCTTTGTGCAACGGACAGATTTGCAATGCATGTGCTTTAGGATTGCATTGCACATGCACGCAATAACTAACCTCTGTGCAGTGAAAAGAAAACACCTAAGATGTGTTTCATCGTATTGCATGACATATCTAACTTGTTCCACGTTATGCATATGCACTCAATAACTAACCTCTGTGCAGTGAAAAGAAAACACCTAAGATGTGTTTCATCACATTGCATGACATATCTAACTTGTTCCTCGTTTGCATATGCACGCAATAACAAACCTCTGTGCAGTGAAAAGAAAACACCTAAGATGTGTTTCATCACATTGCATGACAGATATAACTTGATTCTCGTTATGCATATGCACGCAATAACTAACCTCTGTGCAATGAAAAGAAAACACCTAAGATGTGTTTCATTGCATTGCATGATAGATATAACTTGTTTCTCGTTATGCATATGCAAGCAATAACTAACCTCTCTGCAGTGAAAAGAAAACACCTAACATGTGATTCAGTGCATTGCATGACATATCTAACTTGTTCCTCGTTATGCCTACCACGCAAAAACTAACCTCTGTGGAATGAAAAGAAAACACCTAAGATGTGTTTCATTGCATTGCATGACATATCTAACTTGTTCCTCGTTATGCATATGCACGCAATAACTATCCTCTGTGCAGTGAAAAGAAAACACCTAAGATGTGTTTCATTGCATTGCATAACATATCTAACTTGTTCCTCGTTGCAATGGAAATATATAACGTGATTTTGCATGCATTTCTATTTTACAAACTCATTTATTTTTGCAAAGACGAGAAAACATCACATGAGCTTTACAATGCATAGTATAGCTATTGAGCTCATTTCTGGTAAAAGGGTCCTAAAACGTTTTTAAACAATATAAGCTTATAGACACCTTTTGATGATATATAAGCTATACAAAGGTTCCTATTTGACCTACTGAACATAGTTCTGGCCCATGAGTACTAGATCTTAAACTTTCTAAACATGCTCATTGACTCCTTTTGATGTTACTGAAGCCATACAAGAGTCCTTATTTTACCTAATGAACATATTTCTGGCTAAAGTGTTATTTGAAAATCAGGATACTATACAGAATGACCTCTTATCATGTTATTTTAGCCACACAGATATTTGACCTACAGACTATATTTGTTGCCCATGTGTACTTGATCTTGAACTTTCTACATACTCATAGACTCCTTATGATGGTTCCTAGGCCATATAGAATTGTCCACATCTGACCTATTGAAATCATTTCTGAAAAACTTTTGGACTCCTTTTGATGATATATAAATCAATTGCCAAAACATTATAAAAACTCTATAGTAATTTGGACACTACCAACCGCCTAGAAACACCAGAGGAACCACACAGACTACCATAGTAACCACCTAAAACACCCTAGCAACCACTCAGAACACCCTAGCAACACTCTAGCAACCGCCTAGCAACCACCCAGAACACATTAGCAACACCCTAGCAACCAACCAGACCACCCTAGCAACCACCTAGCAACACCCTAGCAACCAACCAGAACACCCTAACAACCACCTAGCAACACCCTAGTAACCACCCAGAACACCCTAGCAATCCCCCAGAATACCCTAACAACCACCTAGCAACCACCCAGAACACTGTAGCAACCACCAGGAACACCCTAGCAACCGGGTGGTGAGATTTGCCACTGCAAGCACCACTTCACATTTTCTTCTGGAAATGTGCCATAAATGTGTTACATAGGTCAAAAATTGACCCATGTATAGCTAATACAACATCAGAAGGAGTCTATACGTTTATATTATTATGGTAAAAGGGTCCTCAAAAGGTTTCAAACAATATAAACACGAAATGGAATAAAAGAATCGATGAGTTAAGAGCTAAATCATGCCAAAAACATTATAGAAACTCTATAGTAACCATATGTGAACACTACCAACCACCTGGTAACACCATAGCAAAAACCCAGAATACCATAGTAACGACCTAAAACACCCTAGAAACACCCTAGCAACCACCCAGACACCCCCACCAACAAACAAGAACACCCCAGCAACCACCTAGCAACACCCTAGCAACCATCCAGAACAACCTGGCAAAAGCCTAGCAACAACCTAGCAACATTAGCACCTTAGCAACCACCCGGAATACCCTAGCAACCACATAAAAACACCCTAGCAGCCTTTTGAGATTTGCCACTTCAGGCTCAACTTCACATTTTCTTCTGGAAATGTGCCATAAATGTGTTCCTGGTGGTCAAAAATTGACCTATGTATATCTAATGTAACATCAGAAGGAGTCTAAAAGTTTATATTGTTTTAAACTTTTTGAGGAACCTTTGACCAGAAATGAGTTCAATTACATCATGAGAAGTAAATCTATCGGTATATTAACCCACAGATCAAGTACCCGTGGGACATAAATATGTTCCTGGAGGTCAAAAATTGACCTATGTATATCTAATATAATTGACCAATGTATATCTTATAGAACATCAGAAGGAGGTCAAATATTTGTCTGGCTGAAATTACATCATGAGAAGTAAATCTCTCGGTATACTCACCCATAGATCAAGTACCCGTGGGCCATAAATGTGTTCCTGGAGGTCTGAAATTGACCTATGTATAGCTAATATAACATCAGAAGGAATCTATAAGTTTATATTGTTTTAAACTATTTTGAGGAACTTTTGACCAGAAATGAGTTCAATAGGTCAGATATGGACTTCTCTATGGCTTAGGAAGCATCTATTGGAGTCTATGAGTCTGTATGGAAAGTTCAAGATCAAGAACTTTTAGGACAGAAACATGTTCAGTAGGTAAAATATTTTTCTGCCTTAAATGACATCATGAGAAGTAAATCTCCAATCAACCAGAACACCCTAGCGACACCCTAGCAACAAACCAGAACACCCCAGCAACCAGCTAGCAACACCCTAGCAACCACCCAGAACACCATGGCAACCACCTATGAACACCCTAGCAACCACCAAGAACACCTTAGCAACCACCCAGAATACCCTAGCAACAGTATAGCAACACATATATCAACCACCCAGAATACCCTAAAAAACCACCTAGCAACCACCCAGAACACCATAGCAACAACCCAGAAAACCCTAGCAACCGGGTGGTGAGATTTACCGCTTCAAGCTCCACTTCAAATTTTTTTCTGGAAATTTGCCATAAATGTGTTCCTGGAGGTAAAAAAATTATCTATGTATCTATTTTATCTGATGTTATAGTTATTTATGTATCTATTTTATCTGATGTTATAGTCAGACTCCTTCTGACTATAACATCAGAAGGAGTCTAAAAGTTTATATTGTTTAAAACCTTTTGAGGAACCTTTGACCAGAAATGAGGTCAATAGGTCAGATATGGACTTCTCTATGGCTTAGGAAGCATCTGTTGGAGTCTATGAGTATGTATGGAAAGTTCAAGATCAAGTACTTTTGGGCCAGAAACATGATCAGTAGGTCAAATATTTGTCTGGCTGAAATGACATCATGAGATGTAAATCTCTCTGTATATTAACCCACAGATCAAGTACCCGTGGGCCATAAAAGTGTTCAAGGAGGTCAAAAATTGACCTATGTAATATAACATCAGAATGTTATAACATAGTCTTTGAGTATGTATGGAAAATTCAAGATCAAGTACTGACCCATGGGCCAGAAACATGTTCAGTAGGTAAAATATTTTTCTGGCTGAAATGACATCATGAGAAGTAAATCTCCAACCAACCAGAACAACCTAGCAACCACCAAGCAACAGCCTAGCAACCACCCAGAACACCCTAGAAACAAACCAGAACACCCCAGCAACCATCTGGCAACACCCTAGCAACCACCCAGAACACCCCAGCAACCACCTAGCAACACCCTAGCAACCACCCAGAACACTTTCGTAACCACCCAGAATACCCTGGCAACCGCATAGCAACACCATAGCAACCACCCAGAATACACTAAAAAAAACACCTAGCAACCACTCAGAACACTGTAGCAACCTCCCAAAACACCCTAGCAACCGGGTGCTGAGATTTGCGGCTTCAAGCTCCACTTCACATTTTGTTCTGGAAATGTGCCATAAATGTGTTCCTGGAGGTCAAAATTGACCTATGTCTAATATAACATCAGAAGGAGTCTAAAAGTTTACATTGTTTTAAACTTTTTGAGGAACGTTTGACCAGAAATGAGTTCAATAGGTCAGATATTGACTTCTCTATGGCTTAGGAAGCATCTGTTGGAGTCTATGAGTATGTATGGAAAGTTCAAGATCAAGTACTTTTGGGCCAGAAACATGTTCAGTAGGTCAAATATTTGTCTGGCTGAAATGACATCATGAGATGTAAATCTCTCGGTATATTAACCCACAGATCAAGTACCCGTGGGCCATAAAAGTGTTTAAGGAGGTCAAAAATTGACCTATGTAATATAACATCAGAATGTTATAACATAGTCTATGAGTATGTATGGAAAGTTCAAGATCAAGTACTGACCCATGGGCCAGAAACATGTTCAGTAGGTAAAATATTTTTCTGGCTGAAATGACATCATGAGAAGTAAATCTCCAACCAACCAGAACAACCTAGCAACCACCAAGCAACAGCCTAGCATCCACCCAGAACACCCTAGAAACAAACCAGAACACCCCAGCAACCATCTGGCAACACCCTTGCAACCACCCAGAACACCTAAGCAACCACCTAGCAACACCCTAGCAAACACCCAGAAAACTTTCGTAACCACCCAGAATACCCTAGCAACCGCATAGCAACACCATAGCAACCACCCAGAATACCCTAAAAAAACACCTAGCAACCACCCAGAACACCGTAGCAAACTCCCAAAACACCCTTGCAACCGGGTATATCGGTATATTCACGAGTTCACACTTACATATAATTTTGAGTGAGTAAGATTCAATGCGTATTTGGCGTGCTGTCCGGAGGGAGGGCTCAGAGCTCGGAATTCTGCCCGAACCCAGAGTACTCCCCCCGTATGTAAGTGATATTTTAGAAAGAGGAGTGTGGAGAAGTAGGAGTGTGGAGAAGGGGTGGAGGAGGGATGCTGCAAACTGCCAATGGATCGAGGTAAGACTGCTGAGTCTATTTGTACCCTCTTATCATTGGCTGCTGATTGCTGATTGCTATCCACTCATGTCAATTATCTGAACGTGCTCCTCCCGAACTTAGTTAATAAAACTTCATTTCACGAGTTCACACTTACATATAATTTTGAGTGAGTAAGATTCAATGCGTATTTGGCGTGCTGTCCGGAGGGAGGGCTCAGAGCTCGGAATTCTGCCCGAACCCAGAGTACTCCCCCCAAAAGGCTAAAGAGCAGAGGACAGCCGCCAGACTAAAGCCCCCCCAAAGAGTGCCAAGATTGGCGGGCTGGCATCTCGAGAAGGGGCCTGGATGCTTGTTCAGGGAGGCCCGTGATGGTGGCTCACTGCCTGGATTCACGGCCCTTGTGGACTGCGAACGAGGTGTGGTTGTAGTATTCTTGTCCAGGAGGTTTTCACACTGCCCCCGCTGTGAAACCAAATGCTCGCTGAAATGAAAGAGAAAAGGTGAGTGCACTACCGGGAAACTTTCTTGCTCCATCCGCTTTGAGACATCTTCGCTGGATGGAAAGAAGAAAACTGAAAAGTGGAAAAAATTAGTGCTTGCCCAGGAGATTCTCACACTGCATCCGCTGTGAGATCAACTGCTCACTGGATGAAATAGAAAATATAAGTGCTCTACTGGGAAAGCTCTCACTCAGTCCGTTATGAGACCAATGCTCGCTGGACGGAAAGAGGAAGACTGGAAAGAGAAAAATGAGAGCTTGTACAGGAGATTTTCTCGTACTCCGTCCACTGTGAGACCAACTGCTTGCTGGATGAAAGAGAAAATATAAGAGCTCTACTGGGGAAGCTCTCACTCCATCCGCTGTGAGACCAATCCTCACTGGACGGAAAGAGGAAGACTGGAAAGAGAAAAATGAGTGCTTGTCAAGGAGATTTTCTCGTACTCCGTCCGCTGTGAGACCAACTGCTCGCTGGATGAAAGAGCTCTACTGGGAAAGCTCTCACTCTATCCGCTGAGAGACCAATGCTCGCTGGACGGAAAGAGGAAGACTGGAAAGAGAAAAATGAGTGCTTGTCAAGGAGATTTTCTCGTACTCCGTTCGCTGTGAGACCAACTGCTCGCTGGATGAAAGAGAAAATGTAAGAGCTCTACTGGGAAAGCTCTCACTCCATCCGCTGTGAGACCAATCCTCGCTGGACGGAAAGAGGAAGACTGGAAAGAGAAAAATGAGTGCTTGTCAAGGAGATTTTCTCGTACTCCGTCCGCTGTGAGACCAACTGCTCGCTGGATGAAAGAGAAAATATAAGAGCTCTACTGTGAAAGCACTCACTCCATCCGCTGAGAGACCAATGCTCACTGGAACGGAAAGAAGAAGAGAAAAATGAGTGCTTGTCCTGGAGATTTTCTCGTACTCTGTCCACTGTGAGACCAACTGCTCGCTGGATGAAAGAGAAAATGCAAGTGCTCTACTGGGAAAGCTCTCACTCCATCCGCTGTGAGACCAATCCTCGCTGGACGGAAAGAGGAAGACTGGAAAGAGAAAATGAGTGCTTGTCAAGGAGATTTTTCTCGTACTCCGTCCGCTGTGAGACCAACTGCTCGCTGGATGAAAAAGAAAATATAAGAGCTCTACTGTGAAAGCACTCACTCCATCCGCTATGAGACCAATGCTCACTGGAACGGAAAGAAGAAGAGAAAAATGAGTGCTTGTCCTGGAGATTTTCTCGTACTCTGTCCGCTGTGAGACCAACTGCTCGCTGGATGAAAGAGAAAATGCAAGTGCTCTACTGGGAAAGCTCTCACTCCATCCGCTGTGAGACCAATGTTCGCTGGACGGAAAAAGGAAACCTGAAAAGAGAAAAATGAGTGCTTGCCCAGGAGATTTTCCTCACACTGCATCCACGGAGAGACCAACTGCTTGCTGGATGAAGAAGAAAAAATGTAAGTGCTCCACTGGGAAAGCACTCACTCCTCTCACGAAATGATGGCGGTTTCTGAGTGTCTAAGAAAACAAAAAACTAGTTTAAACATGGCATCGAGTGTGTGAGTGGAACTTAGGGGCTGGTAGCCGGTGCGGAAAGCCTGAATACCTTTGATGAGAATGTCCAGTGTTATGGGTTGTTCAGCGTCGGAGCGGGTGGGCTAGGATCTTAGAATCCTTTTAATCAGGGTTTGTGAATTGTTTATCTCCACGGAAAGAGTGCCGTACATCAGTTTATAGAAAAAACTGGATGCCGTTCAGATAACCTTTAATGGACCCGATTTGAAGGCTCTCAATGATATTAAGGTAGGAGATAAAAGATTTGATTGAAAAGAGAAAGATCAGGGAAAGGCCAGTTATAAGAGACATTTTTATCGTTTTCTTTCTTTACATTATCTCCAAGCAGTAACATAGGATTGAAGGGTCCTGGGAGATACTGCTTGGAGGATAACTTTGATGCATGCAACGTCCGCTTGGAGACCAATGCTCGCTGGACAGAGAAAATAATCAATTAGGGGTTTTAGCAGGAGTTATAATTCTGAATAGTGATGTACTGGAGAGAAAACATCACTGTTATAGCAGTGTAAAAATTAGCCGGAGAAACAGAGATCCTGTGGGAGCAGAAGTGACATCCCTGCTGTAGCAGTGTAGAAAATTAGCCAGAGAAAACGGAGCTCCAGTGGGAGCAGAGGAGACATCACTGCTGTGGCAGTGTAGAAAATTAGTCAGAGAAAGAGAGCTCCTGTGGAAGCCGAGGAGGCGTCACTGCTGGGGCAGAGTAGAAAATTAGCCAGAGAAACAGGGCTCCTGTGGGAGCGGAGGAGACGACACTGCTGTGGTAGTGTAGAAAATTAGTCAGAGAAACAGAGCTCCTGTAGGAGCGGAGGAGATGTCGCTGCTGTGGTAGTGAAGACAATTAGCCAGGGAAACAGAGCTTCTGTGAGAGCAGAGTAGACGACACTGCTGTGGCAGAGGAGAATATTAGCCAGAGAAAGAGAGCTCCTGTGGGAGCCGAGGGGACATCACTGCTGTGGCGGTGGAGAAAAATTAGCCAGAGAAATAGAGCTCCTGTGGGAGCCGAGGAGATGTCACTGCTGTGGCGGGGAGAAAATTAACCAGAGAAACAGAGATCCTGTGGGAGCAGAGGAGACATCACTGCTGTGGCAGTGTAGAAAATTAACCAGAGAAAACAGAGCTCCAGTGGGAGCAGAGGAGACATCACTGCTGTGGCATTGTAGAAAATTAGCCAGAGAAACAGAGCTCCTGAGGGAGCAGAGTAGACGTCACTGCTGGGACAGTGTAGAAAATTAGCCAGAGAAATAGAGCTCCTGTTGGAGCAGAGTAGACGTCACTGCTGGGACAGTGTAGAAAATTAGCTACAGAAAACAGAGTTCTAGCTGGAGCGGAGTAGACCTCACTGCTGTGGCAGTGGAGAAAATTAGCCAGAGAAACATAGCTCCTATGGGAGCAGAGGAGACATCACTGCTGTGGCAGTGCAGAAAAATTCGCCAGAGAAAGAGAGCACCTGTGGAAGCAGAGGCGACATCACTGCTGGGGCAGTGGAGAAACGTACCTGTGCAAATTGAGCTGTGTTGTGAAGCCGAGCGAAGGGGGAAGTAGATCATCTTCTTGAGCGTAATCAAAGACGTGAAAAAGAAGGGAGATTCAATCTTTGCAGGATTATGTGCATCTTATTAACGTTTGAAAATGGCTTTGGGAGCTTTCACCCTGGCAGTTAAGTCCGTAACGGGGCACGGTTCGCATTAAAATCGCTAATGTGAACGCCGTTATGGGAAACGGGTGCGCACTGGGGTACCGAACCCAAGACTACCTGGAGGAGATGGTCTTGCTTCCGAACCGTGCCGCGGTTTGCGTGTATGTGAAAGCAGCAAGGACTCGGGTGCGCACTTGTTCAGGAAGTAAGTATCCTGCGCATGCGTTTTTAGCTTATGTGATGTATTCAGTTAAAATAAGTAAGGGATGATATTGTTGAGGAATTACCTTGGATACGAGCGAGAGTGAGCGTATTCGAGCATTGTGCATGGAATCAGAGCGACACGTTTGGAAATCCACTGTCTCCTTAAGAGTCCGTTTGCAAGTAGCAGAAGTCCACCTTATGAGACACACGCACAATAGACCCGTACTGTTCACTCAACTGCGCGTGATAGCAGCAAATTAATGAAAATAAATAAATAAAAACAAAACATGATATTACCCACGTTCTGCTTTCTATCATGCGCGTGCACGTTTGCGATGACGTAAGATGCACGCAAACGCACCAGATCCGATAGAACAAGTTTTGTGTGATAGAAACAAGTTTTGTGCGAAAACAGACCCACGCTGTGGGGGGTGTCGGGAACAAACGTGCTCAGACCGCAGCAAACCATGTGTAAAAGCCCCCTTATTTTCTCATTTTATTTATTTATTTGTGATTTAGGGTCGCGTTCCCAGCCGATTTTTTTTATAATCAGTAAACCAAATTGTGAAGCTGTGGGTTTGAATTAGTCTGAACTTTATTTATTTATAGGTGACGTGATTGTATTGACAAATATATCGGTTACGAGCCGCGGTTTGAGTTAAAATCTTAAAAGAGGATTCGATTCCCTTTAATGGAATCGATTCCAAACTTTGGAATCGACTCTCAATTCCTAACGCCTCGCAATCGAGGAATCGATTGTTTTTTGGATTCGATTCAGTTCTACTGTTTACATGTGAGTTTACGGCATAAGCAAGCATCGAGATTAAGGAAAGCAAATAATTTGTACAGAAACCATTAAAACGTGTGATCCTCCGATCGCAATTATTACCCAGATAGCATAACTTGCTCGTCATTCAACAATTGAAGCGATGCGAAGTTCAATCAGGGACACGAAAGTTTTGAGCTAAGCGCTCACAAAGTTGACCCGGCAGATGTTTGAGAGTGTGGATCAGCCAGGACTGAATCTGCAGCGTGGCTTAACTTACGACCTGTTGCGGCAGCCTGATGCTGTAGGAAGGTCCGTCCCTTTGCGTTAAGAGGGCAGCATTGTTTTGTCCATTTCTATATGGCAGTAATTATTGAATGGTCCAGTTTAAAGAAATACGCGGAAGTAGATTGCGGATGTTTCGCCCATTTGTTTGGCCTGACGCCCACGAGAAAATGACGTTACCGTGTTGTGGCAAAGATTTCTAATTCTGAAGGAAGAAAGATTCTTTATCGAAACGGGAAGAGCTAGATTCGGACATGGCCGAATGCTGCAAACTGCCAATGGATCGAGGTAAGACTGCTGAGTCTATTTGTACCCTCTTATCATTGGCTGCTGATTGCTGATTGCTATCCACTCGTGTCAATTATCTGAACGTGCTCCTCCCGAACTTAGTTAATAAAACTTCATTTAATCCACAGATCAAGTACCCGTGGGACATAAATGTGTTCCTGGAGGTCAAAAATTTACCTATGTATATCTAATATAATTGACCAATGTAAATCTTATAGAACATCAGAAGGAGGTCAAATATTTGTCTGGCTGAAATTACATCATGAGAAGTAAATCTCTCGGTATACTCACCCACAGATCAAGTACCCGTGGGCCATAAATGTGTTCCTGGAGGTCCAAAATTGACCTATGTATAGCTAATATAACATCAGAAGGAATCTATAAGTTTATATTGTTTAGAACTATTTTGAGGAACTTTTGACCAGAAATGAGTTCAATAGGTCAGATATGGACTTCTCTATGGCTTAGGAAGCATCTATTGGAGTCTATGATTCTGTATGGAAAGTTCAAGATCAAGAACTTTTAGGACAGAAACATGTTCAGTAGGTAAAATATTTTTCTGCCTTAAATGACATCATGAGAAGTACATCTCCAATCAACCAGAACACCCTAGCGACACCCTAGCAACAAACCAGAACACCCCAGCAACCAGCTAGCAACACCCTAGCAACCACCCAGAACACCACGGCAACCACCTATGAACACCCTAGCAACCACCAAGAACACCTTAGCAACCACCCAGAATACCCTAGCAACAGTATAGCAACACATATATCAATCACCCAGATTACCCTAAAAAAACACCTAGCAACCACCCAGAAAACCATAGCAACAACCCAGAAAACCCTAGCAACCGGGTGGTGAGATTTACCGCTTCAAGCTCCACTTCAAATTTTTTTCTGGAAATGTGCCATAAATGTGTTCCTGGAGGTAAAAAAATTATCTATGTATTTATTTTATCTGATGTTATAGTTATCTATGTATCTATTTTATCTGATGTTATAGTCAGACTCCTTCTGACTATAACATCAGAAGGAGTCTAAAAGTTTATATTGTTTAAAACCTTTTGAGGAACCTTTGACCAGAAATGAGGTCAATAGGTCAGATATGGACTTCTCTATGGCTTAGGAAGCATCTGTTGGAGTCTATGAGTATGTATGCAAAGTTCAAGATCAAGTACTTTTGGGCCAGAAACATGTTCAGTAGGTCAAATATTTGTCTGGCTGAAATGACATCATGAGATGTAAATCTCTCGGTATATTAACCCACAGATCAAGTACCCGTGGGCCATAAAAGTGTTTATGGAGGTCAAAAATTGACCTATGTAATATAACATCAGAATGTTATAACATAGTCTTTGAGTATGTATGGAAAGTTCAAGATCAAGTACTGACCTATGGGCCAGAAACATGTTCAGTAGTTAAAATATTTTTCTGGCTGAAATGACATCATGAGAAGTAAATCTCCAATCAACCAGAACAACCTAGCAACCACCAAGCAACAGCCTAGCAACCACCCAGAACACCCTAGAAACAAACCAGAACACCCCAGCAACCATCTGGCAACACCCTAGCAACCACCCAGAACACCCCAGCAACCACCTAGCAACACCCTAGCAACCACCCAGAACACTTTCGTAACCACCCAGAATATCCTGGCAACCGCATAGCAACACCATAGCAACCACCCAGAATACACTAAAAAAAACACCTAGCAACCACTCAGAACACCGTAGCAACCTCCCAAAACACCCTAGCAACCGGGTGCTGAGATTTGCCGCTTCAAGCTCCACTTCACATTTTGTTCTGGAAATGTGCCATAAATGTGTTCCTGGAGGTCAAAATTGACCTATGTATATCTAATATAACATCAGAAGGAGTCTAAAAGTTTATATTGTTTTAAACTTTTTCAGGAACCTTTGACCAGAAATGAATTCAATAGGTCAGATATGGACTTCTCTATGGCTTAGGAAGCATCTGTTGGAGTCTATGATTATGTATGGAAAGTTCAAGATCAAGTACTTTTGGGCCAGAAACATGTTCAGTAGGTCAAATATTTGTCTGGCTGAAATGACATCATGAGATGTAAATCTCTCGGTATATTAACCCACAGATCAAGTACCCGTGGGCAATAAAAGTGTTCAAGGAGGTCAAAAATTGACCTATGTAATATAACATCGGAATGTTATAACATAGTCTATGAGTATGTATGGAAAGTTCAAGATCAAGTACTGACCCATGGGCCAGAAACATGTTCAGTAGGTAAAATATTTTTCTGGCTGAAATGACATCATGAGAAGTAAATCTCCAACCAACCAGAACAACCTAGCAACCACCAAGCAACAGCCTAGCAACCACCCAGAACACCCTAGAAACAAACCAGAACACCCCAGCAACCATCTGGCAACACCCTAGCAACCACCCAGAACACCTAAGCAACCACCTAGCAACACCCTAGCAACCACCCAGAACACTTTCGTAACCACCCAGAATACCCTAGCAACCGCATAGCAACACCATAGCAACCACCCAGAATACCCTAAAAAAACACCTAGCAACCACCCAGAACACCGTAGCAACCTCCCAAAACACCCTTGCAACCGGGTATATCGGTATATTAACCCACAGATCAAGTACCAGTGGGACATAAATGTGTTCCTGGAGGTCAAAAATTGACCTATGTATATCTAATATAATTGACCAATGTATATCTTATAGAACATCAGAAGGAGGTCAAATATTTGTCTGGCTGAAATTACATCATGAGAAGTAAATCTCTCGGTATACTCACCCACAGATCAAGTACCCGTGGGCCATAAATGTGTTCCTGGAGGTCCAAAATTGACCTATGTATAGCTAATATAACATCAGAAGGAATCTATAAGTTTATATTGTTTTAAACTATTTTGAGGAACTTTTGACCAGAAATGAGTTCAATAGGTCAGATATGGACTTCTCTATGGCTTAGGAAGCATCTATTGGAGTCTATGAGTCTGTATGGAAAGTTCAAAATCAAGAACTTTTAGGACAGAAACATGTTCAGTAGGTAAAATATTTTTCTGCCTTAAATGACATCATGAGAAGTAAATCTCCAATCAACCAGAACACCCTAGCAACACCCTAGCAACAAACCAGAACACCCCAGCAACCAGCTAGCAACACCCTAGCAACAAACCAGAACACCCCAGCAACCAGCTAGCAACACCCTAGCAACCACCCAGAACACATTAGCAACCACCCAGAATACCCTGGCAACAGTATAGAAACACATATATCAACCACCCAGATTACCCTAAAAAACCACCTAGCAACCACCCAGAACACCGTAGAAACAACCCAGAACACCCTTGTAGCAACCGGGTGATGAGATTTGCCGCTTCAAGCTCCACTTCACATTTTTTTCTGGAAATGTGCCATAAATGTGTTCCTGGAGGTAAAAAAATGATCTATGTATCTATTTTATCTGATGTTATAGTTATCTATGTATCTATTTTATCTGATGTTATAGTCAGACTCCTTCTGACTATAACATCAGAAGGAGTCTAAAAGTTTATATTGTTTTAAACTTTTTGAGGAACCTTTGACCAGAAATGAGTTCAGTATGTCAGATATGGACTTCTCTATGGCTTAGGAAGCATCTGTTGGAGTCTATGAGTATGAATGGAAACTACAAGGTCATGTACTTTTGGGCCAGAAATATGTTCAGTAGGTCAAATATCTTTCTGGCTGAAATGACATCATGAGAAGAAATGCTCTCGGTATATTAACCCAAATATCAAATACCTGTCAGCCATAAATGTGTTTCTGGAGGTCAAAAATTGACCTACGTATAGTTAATTTAACATCAAGAGTCTATAAGTTTATATTGTTTAAAACCTTTTGAGGAACATTTGACCAGAAATGAGTTCAGTAGGTCAGATATGGACTTCTCTATGGCTTAGGAAGCCTCTGTTGGAGTCTATGAGTATGTATGAAAAGTTCAAGATCAAGTACCTTTGGGCCAGAAACATGTTCAGTAGGTCAAATATTTGTCTGGCTGAAATGACATCATGAGAAGTACATCTCTCGGTATATTAACCCACAGACCAAGGACCCGTGGGCCATAAAAGTGTTCCTGGAGGTCAAAAATTGGCATATGTAAAAAACATCAGAAGTAGTCTATAAGTATATATCGTTTTAAACTTCTTTGAGGATACTTTGACCAGAAATTAGTTCAAAAGGTCAGATTTGGACTTTTCCATGGCTTAGGAAGCATCTATTGGAGTCTATGAGTACGTATGAAAAGTTCAAGATCAAGTACTTTTGGGCCAGAAATATGTTCAGTAGGTCAAATATCTTTCTGGCTGAAATGACATCATGAGAAGAAATGCTCTCGGTATATTAACCCAAACATCAAATACCTGTCAGCCATAAATGTGTTTCTGGAGGTCAAAAATTGACCTACGTATAGTTAATTTAACATCAAGAGTCTATAAGTTTATATTGTTTAAAACCTTTTGAGGAACCTTTGACCAGAAATGAGTTCAGTAGGTCAGATATGGACTTCTCTATGGCTTAGGAAGCCTCTGTTGGAGTCTATGAGTATGTATGGAAAGTTCAAGATCAAGTACTTTTGGGCCAGAAACATGTTCAGTAGGTCAAATATTTGTCTGGCTGAAATGACATCATGAGAAGTACATCTCTCGGTATATTAACCCACAGACCAAGGACCCGTGGGCCATAAAAGTGTTCCTGGAGGTCAAAAATTGGCCTATGTAAAAAACATCAGAAGTAGTCTATAAGTATATATCGTTTTAAACTTCTTTGAGGAACCTTTGACCAGAAATTAGTTCAAAAGGTCAGATTTGGACTTTTCCATGGCTTAGGAAGCATCTATTGGAGTCTATGAGTACGTATGAAAAGTTCAAGATCAAGTACTTTTGGGCCAGAAATATGTTCAGTCGGTGAAATATCTTTCTGGCTTAAATAACATCATGAGAAGGATCAATTAATTATCCATAGGCTAGAAATATGTTCAGTAGGTCAAACAGGAGCCTATGTATATAACATCAGATTAAGTCTATCAGTTGATATTATTTAAAAACTTTTGAGGAAACATAGACCAGAAATTAGTTCAATAGGTCAGATATGGGACTTCTCTATGGCTTAGAATCAAGTACCCGTGAGCCAGAAATATGTTCAGTAGGACAAAAAGGAACCTATCTATAGCTTATAAATCATCAAAAGTCAATAAGTCAATATTTATTAAAACCTTTGACGACCCTTTGACTCTTTCGCATGGATTCTACTACTAATTCTTTTGTGCACTGATGAAAAAACATCACTTGAGCGGTCGTGCAATGCAATAACTTACTCGTTCCTTTGTGCAACAAAGAGATGTGTAATGCATGTGTTTTGTAACAAGGGAAATAATTGCATTAGTTGTTGCATTTCTGTGATGAAAAGAAATCGTTGCCATTAGCTGTTTCCTTACAACGCATGCAATAACTAACTCATTCCGTTGCTCAACGAAAACACATTTAACGTTGTGCATTAAAGAATATGCACGCAATAACTAACATGTTTCTCTGTGCAATGAAAAGAAAACACCTAATATGTTTCATTGGATTGCATAACACTCTAACTTGTTCTTCGTTGCAATGAAAAGGCATAACGTGATGTTTTCTCGTCTGTGTACAACAATCTAGTTTGTAAAATAGAAATGCATGCGAAAGCACATGCATACATTTTCTTTTTATTGCAAAGAGGAACAAGTTCGATATTTTATGCATTGCAATAAAACAACACCCGTTGCTTTGTGCAATGAAGAGATGTGGATTATGCATGAAGAACGTTGTGCATCAAAAATAACATATATGTAATATGCACTTTATTACATTCAAGAACTAAACCCTTGCTTAGTGCTTTGACTGGATAACGTGTGTTGTTTCATTGCAATGCTTACATTTTCTAACTTATTCTTCTTTTCAATGAAAAGAAAAGATAAAACACGCGTGCTTTTCCATGCATTTCCATTCTACAACTAATTAATGTGTTTTGACGAGAGAGCATCACAAGGGCGATCACTTTACAATGTATACACTAACTTGTTCCTTTGTGCAACGGACAGATTTGCATGTGCTTTAGGATTGCATTGCACATGCACGCAATAACTAACCTATGGGCAGTGAAAAGAAAACACCTAAGATGTGTTTCATCGTATTGCATGACATATCTAACTTGTTCCTCCTTATGCATATGCACGCAATAACTAACCTCTGTGCAGTGAAAAGAAAACACCTAAGATGTGTTTCATCGCATTGCATGACATATCTAACTTATTCCTCGTTTGCATATGCACGCAATAACTAACCTCTGTAGAGTGAAAAGAAAACACCTAAGATGTGTTTCATCACATTGCATGACATATCTAACTTGTTCCTCGTTATGCATATGCACGCAATAACTAACCTCTGTGCAATGAAAAGAAAACACCTAAGATGTGTTCTCTTACGAGAGGTTCTCTCGTATTGCGTAAGCTAGCTTACGCTACGGGAAAGATTCATCTTTGCTGAGAAGTTGAAGCCAAAAAATTATTCCATAATCTTAATTCCATAAAGCTTAATCATTGTCAACGCAGTCTCTTCTGAGGCAGACCATGAGCGGGCTAGCTAGCGGCTCATTTGTTCGCTCAGAGAGAATGCACGAACCTATGGGAGAGCGGCGCTGAGTCCGCGCCCAATGAGCGGACGGCGCTCGCTCACTGCGTCACAGCCCGCCAAAAGGGGCGTGGCTACAGTGTATAAAGGTAGCTCTCCCAGGCTAGTTCGTCGATTCTTTTTCATTCAGCGAGCTACACGCATCCGCTGTCCTGGGAAGAAGCCGCCGTCGTCGAGAGGGCACCTTCTAGCGAGCTCCGGAGTCTGAGGAAGCCGGCCGTCTGCCACCTTCAGCCGCCCAGCAAGCTAGTGCCATCCGACGCGTATCCTTTATTCCATATCCCTAAAAGAGCCGAGCGTCTTTTTTAAGATGCCTCGAATTTCCTGCGGCTCATGCCGCTCTCCACTCGAGGAAGGAGACCGCCACCCCATCTGCGTTCTCTGTCTCGGAGTGGAACACGCAGAGCTCGCTCTCGCCAACGGAGGATGCGACCACTGCGAGGACCTGCCTCTGTCCTCCCTGCGGGCTCGACTGCAGGCGGTCAAAACCGCTCCCGCGCCGCCTCTCACTTCGCCGCGGAAGAAGAAACGCCGCTCCCAGAGGCCGCCGGAGCCCCCTGCGGATCCATGTGGGCCGCCGCCGCCGCCCACCGACCGCTCTCCCTCTCCGCCCCTGCCGGACTTACAGTTGCCGCCGAGTGGCCGCTCTGTCGCCTCCGACGACACCGCGGATGAGAAGGACTCTTGTTCGCTGCACGCTTCTGACAGCAAAGATTGGTCGTCGATCGGCTCATCGACGAGAGAGTCTGCGGGGACCCGCGCCGGCATCGAGGAGGAACTAGCACGCCTCCTTTCACAGGCCGTCAACCGCCTGGGTCTCGAGTGGTCTCCTCCCCCCGAGCAACCACCGAACCGCATGGATGGGAAGTTCCTGCACAGGCGCCCGGCCCCCGCTTGCAGCCGGGCTGCACCATTCCTGCCTGAGCTACACAACGAGCTCACGAAATTCTGGAATGCCCCTCTTTCGGCTCGTAACCGCTCCGATGTGTCCGCTTCGCTGCGCTCAGTGGACGGAGCCGCCGAGAAGGGTTATACTGCCATGCTGCCCGTCGAGGACTCGGTCGCCGCTCATCTTTGCCCGCCCTCTGCTAGATGGCGTTCTTCCCATACGCTTCCTTCTAAAGCGTGCAGAGCGACCTCCAACTTCCATGCCCGCGCCTATGCCGCCGCCGGACAGGCCGCTTCAGCGCTGCATTCCATGTCAGTCCTCCAGGTGCTCCAGAGCGACATCTTTTGCGAAATGGCGAACAGCGGTAGGAACCCACCCATCCTTTCGGATCTGAGAAGCGCTACGGATCTTTCCCTTCGCGCCACTAAAGCCGCCGCACAAGCCCTGGGGAAATGCATGGCCGCCCTCTGTGTCGCTGAGAGACACTTATGGCTCACGCTTACCGACATGGGAGATTCAGAACGCGCCGTGTTCCTCAGGGCTCTTCGGATCTGCCGTCACGGGCATCGTTGACCGCTTCTCCGAGGTACAGAAAGCGACTCAGGCCATGAACTTGTTCCTGCCCCGCCGCTCTAGCTCTTCGGCAGGCCGCTCATGAGCCACCTGCCAGTACCCTACAGCAGCGCCCGCCTCAGCAAGCTCAGCAGCCCCAGCGTAGACAGGGCGGCCACCCTCGCTCTCGCTCTGACAGCCGCCGCAGAAAGCCTCCTCCCCGGGGGCCTCGTCCCAAGATCGCGCTGAAGCCCGATCAACAGAAGTCTGCCTAGCACAGCTGAGAAAAAGACGGCTCTCTCCCGCTGCGGCCGGACCGCCGTCAAAGCTTCGCCCACTGTTAGTCCCCGTCTCACCGCCGACTACAGTAGAGTTCTCCGCCACAATCAAGCCGGTTTCCCTGCCCGCTTGCGAGCGACTAAAAGCCGTTTTCACGGCTACACAGAGAGTTCACAAAAAGAGCATAAAAGCCTCAAGTGTAAAAACTGTGCCCACAAGCATGTGCTCACTTACACACACAAGCACCATATGCCCAGGGTCTCTCACAGAGCCCATTCTCACGGAGCGAGCACTATCCGCTCCAGTAGCAGAGAACATAAGCACGCCCACGAGCCCGTGCGCGTGTCCCCCCTCTGCCCGCTCTGTCACACGGCCCATAAACTCCTCTCTGAGTGTAAGTCCCGTTGCCAACCACATTATAAGCGCGCCCACACCCAGTGTCCAGCCCGCTATGTGCAGCAATCAGGGCGAAATCGCCATTCAACCGCTAGCCGCATGCTGCGAAGCGTGGGAAGCCATCCCCGGCATCTCCCCGTGGGTTTTAAGCATAATAAAGAATGGCTATCAATTACAGTTTCGTCGCCGCCGGCCATGCTCGCGCGTGCGGCTCGAATCCGCTGTCAGCCCGGCTGCTATGAACACGCTTCGCTTAGAAATTGCCAAGCTACTGCAGAAGGGCGCTATAGAGAGAGTCCCGCCATCTATGACCGAGTCGGGGTTTTACGGCCGTTATTTTCTGGTTCCCAAGAAAGACGGCGGCCTCAGGCCGATCTTAGATCTCAGGGCTTTGAACAAAGCGCTCATGAAGAGACCGTTCAAAATGCTCACAGTCAAGAAACTCCTCGCGCACGTCCGCCAGGGGGACTGGTTCATCTCTCTAGACCTGAAAGATGCCTATTTTCAGATCCAGATAAACCCTCATCACAGGCCATTCCTACGTTTCGCCTTTGAGGGTCAAGTTTACCAGTATGCCGTTCTCCCGTTCGGCCTATCCTTAGCACCCCGTACGTTCACGAAGTGCATGGATACAGCGCTCGCTCCCCTGCGAAGTCAGGGGCTGCGCATTCTGAATTATCTGGACGACTGGCTGATTCTAGCAGATTCCCAGATGGAGCTTCTGTCGCACCGCACAGTTCTCCTCAACCATCTGGAAAGCGCTGGGACTCTCTGTCAACTGGACAAAGAGCTCTCTCCAGCCCAGTCAAACTATTTCATTCCTTGGAATAGATTTGAACTCTGTCACTATGACGGCTCGCTTATCCACACAGCGCGCGCGCGCCGTGTTCAGCGCCTAGCCGCCTCTTTTCAGATGGGTACCCACACATCCCTGAAATCTTTTCAGAGGATGCTGGGTTATATGGCTTCAGCCTCCGCTGTGCTACAGCTGGGTCTTCTGCACATGCGCCCCCTTCAACTCTGGTTAAAGAGCCGCGTATCCCACCGCGAGTGGACGACGGGCCGCCAGATGATCAAGATTACTCAGACATGTATCACTGCACTGCAGCCATGGTCAGTAATCGAGTGGTTTCAGAGGGGCGTTACCATGGGGACTTTTTCTCGCCGGAAAGTCATCTCGACAGACGCATCCAACTCGGGTTGGGGTGCGGTTTGCGAGGGCTCACCGGCCGCCGGCCAGTGGTCGAGCCACGAGAGTTCCCTACACATAAACTGTCTGGAAATGATCGCGGTCGAGAACGCGCTGCTGTTTTTCCTCCCGCGCATACATGGTCACCACGTCCTGATTTGCTCCGACAATATGGCCGTGGTATCTTACATCAACCGTCAGGGCGGCGTCAGATCCAAGAATCTCTTTCATCTGACACGCCGCATCCTATTGTGGTCCCAGAGTCACCTGCTCTCGCTCAGAGCGACGCACGTACCGGGCCATCTGAACGACGGTCCAGACATGCTGTCCAGGAACCTGGTCTCCCCCGGAGAATGGTCCCTGCACACTCAAACAGTCCAAACGCTGTGGCGCCTATTTGGCAGAGCGGAGATAGATCTTTTCGCATCAGAAGAGAACGCTCACTGCCCAATATTCTTCTCAAAGAGCGAGGACGCGCTAGCCCAGGATTGGCCCCGCCGCCCGCTCTATGCTTTCCCCCCGATTTCTCTGCTACCGCAGGTCATTCAGAGAATCAGGGACTCACGCCACTCGGTGCTCCTCATAGCCCCGCACTGGGAGAATCAGATTTGGTTCCTGGAGCTTACGCGGCTGTCACAGACAGTATCTTACATCAACCGTCAGGGCGGCGTCAGATCCAAGAATCTGAGCCGTGGCCCATTCCAATCAGAGCAGATCTCCTCACTCAAGCCCGCGGCTCGATCTGGCATCCCCATCCACAGCGCTGGGCGCTTCATGCATGGGTGACCAACGACTACGCGTCGAATTGCCAGAAGGGGTTCTGAACACGATCAAACACGCCAGAGCGGATTCTACCAGAAAGCTCTATGCTGCAAAATGGTCTGTGTTCTCCAAATGGTGCACCGACAAAAATTTGGACCCACGGACGTGCGAGGTTTCGTCTTTGCTCGTGTTCCTTCAGGAGATGCTGGATAAGGGCAGGTCCCCATCCACTCTTAAGGTTTACGTGGCAGCCGTCGCGGCGTTTGTTGAACCCCGGCGCGCCCAGTCTCTGGGCAAAGACGAGCTAATCACCCGCTTCCTCAGGGGAGCCAGAAGGATGAACCCCCCTCGCCCCCCTACGGTGCCGGTCTGGGATCTTTCTATAGTTCTAGAAGCTCTGAAAGCCCCACCGTTTGAACCACTTGAGTCCGTGGAGCTAAAATACCTCTCGTTAAAAACCGTTCTTCTGACGGCACTCGCCTCAGTAAAACGAGTGGGGGACATTCACGCGCTGTCTTCGAGCGCCGCGTGCCTGGAGTTTGGACCGAATGACTCCATAGTCATTCTAAAACCTAGACACGGTTATGTTCCGAAAGCGATTGGTACCCCTTTCAGGGCGCAAGTGATCTCTCTATCGGCGCTGCCTGCATCCGATAGCGAACGTGACGCTGACCGCCTCTGCCCGGTTCGGGCTCTCAGAGTGTACACTACACGCGTTGCCGCGTTCAGACGCTCAGAGCAGCTGTTTGTGTCGTTCGGTGGCCGCACCAAGGGTTTAGCCACCTCGAAACAGACTCTATCCAGGTGGATAGTAGACGCGATTGCCTCTGCTTATGCCGCTAAAGACCTGCCTTGCCCTCTGGGCATCAGGGCTCATTCCACCAGAGGCATGGCCTCATCGTGGGCATGGTCCTGTGGAATTTCCATTCACGACATTTGTGTGGCTGCGGGATGGGCCTCCCCCTCCAATTTTGTCAGATTTTATAACTTGGAAGTTCCAGCCTTACAGGCTAAAATTCTGGCGGTCTAGTACTTACAGCTCTCCTATAGAAAGCCGCACTATCGGGAGTTCCATCACAACCGGCTCACCCCTTGTGTTCCCCTATGTGCTTATGCATTACACCTCACGGCCCGCTTCGCCGGCCACCTTAGGGCGTTTTGCACTAGATGATAACGGCCGCTATGCTGGCCGCCTTATTATCTTCATCCACTTAAAGATTCCCCCGGTGTTTTCCCCCCTGGGATGCTTAGTGGTTACTTAGCGCGCACGGCGTTGACCAGGTGTTCCCGTAGCGTAAGCTAGCTTACGCAATACGAGAGAACCTCTCGTAAGAGAACGAATCAGTTACCTAACGTAACCTCGGTTCTCTCTAGATGAGGGAACGAGTATTGCGTTCCCGGCCGTGCTTGCGCCACTAGCGTTTCGCTTCATGCTACAGAATCGACAAACTAGCCTGGGAGAGCTACCTTTATACACTGTAGCCACGCCCCTTTTGGCGGGCTGTGACGCAGTGAGCGAGCGCCGTCCGCTCATTGGGCGCGGACTCAGCGCCGCTCTCCCATAGGTTCGTGCATTCTCTCTGAGCGAACCAATGAGCCGCTAGCTAGCCCGCTCATGGTCTGCCTCAGAAGAGACTGCGTTGACAATGATTACAAAATTATGGAATCATTTTTTGGCTTCAACTTCTCAGCAAAGATGAATCTTTCCCGTAGCGTAAGCTAGCTTACGCAATACTCGTTCCCTCATCTAGAGAGAACCGAGGTTACGTTAGGTAACCGATTCATTCGCACTGGCACATGCATTTTCTTTCCGGCTGTAAAGCACTGGGCCGATTCATGTTCAATGCGTTGGATAACCAGGCTGGCAGCTCGCTCTGGCACATGCATTTTTTTATGGCTATAAGCACTGGGTCGATTCATGTGCACATACACGCAATATAACTAACCCCTCTCCAATGAAAAGAAAACACCTAGGTGTTTCATTGCATTGCTGTACATATCTAACTTGTTCCTCGGTATGCATATGCACACAATAACTAACCTTTGTGTAATGAAAAGAAAACAACTAAGATGTGTTTCATTGCATTGCATGACATATCTAACTTGTTCCTCGTTATGCTTATGCAGGCAATAACTGACCTCTGTGCAATGAAAAGAAAACACCTAAGATGTGTTTCATTGTGTCTCTTTGTGTTTTCCTATCTAACTTGTTCCTCGTTATGCGTATGCACGCAATAACTAACCTCTGTGCAATGAAAAGAAAACATTTAACATGTTTTTCATTGCATTGCATGACATATCTAACTTGTTCCTCGTTATGCTAATGCACGCAATAACTGACCTCTGTGCAATGAAAAGGAAACACCTAAGCTGTGTTTCAGTGCATTGCATGATAGATATAACTTGTTTCTCGTTATGCATATGCACGCAATAACAAACCTCTGTGCAGTGAAAAGAAAACACCTAAGATGTGTTTCATCGGATTGCATGACCTCACTTGTTCCTCGTTATGCATATGCACGCAATAACTAACCTCTGTGCAATGAAAAGAAAACACCTAAGATGTGTTTCAGTGCATTGCATGACATATCTAACTTGTTCGTCGTTTTGCATATGCACGCAATAACTAACCTCTGTGCAGTGAAAAGAAAACATCTAACATGTGTTTAAGTGCATTGCATGACATATCTAACTTGTTCCTCGTTTTGCATATGCACGCAATAACTAACCTCTGTGCAGGTCAACCTCAATCGCTTTACAATGCATACACTAACTTGTTTCTTTGTGCAATGAACAGATTTGCAATGCTTGTGCTATAGGATTGCATTGCACATGCACGCAATATAATAACTAACCTCTGTGCAATGAAAAGAAAACACTTAAGATGTTTCATTCGATTGCATAACAATCTAACTTGTTTTTTGCAATGAAAAGGCATAACGTGATGTTTTCTCGTCCGTGCACAATCTAGTTTGCAAAATAGAAATGCATGTGAAAGCACATGCATACATTTTCTTTTCATTGCAAAGAGGAACAAGTTTGATTTTTTAAGCATTGCAATAAAACAACACCCGTTGCTTTGTGCAATGAAGAGATGTGGATTGTGCATGAAGAACGTTGTGCATCAAAAATAACATATATGTAATATGCACTTTATTGCATTCAAGAACTAAACCCTTACTTAGTGCTTTGACTGGATAACGTTTGTTGTTTCATTGCAATGCTTACATTTTCTAACTTATTCTTCTTTGCAATGAAAAGAAAAGATAAAACACGCGTGCTTTTCCATGCATTTCCATTCTACAAAATTTGTGTTTTGACGAGAAAACATCACAAGGGTGATCGCTTTACAATGCATACACTAACTTGTTCCTTTATGCAATGAACAGATTTGCAATGATTGTGCTATAGGATTGCATTGCACATGCACGCAATATAATAACTAACCTCTGTGCAATGAAATGAAAACACCTAAGATGTGTTTCATTGCATTGCATGACATATCTAACTTGTTCCTCTTTATGCATATGCACGCAATAACTAACCTCTGTGCAATGAAAAGAAAACATTTAACATTTGTTTCATTGCATTGCATGACATATCTAACTTGTTCCTCGTTATGCACGCCTCTGTGCAGTGAAAAGAAAACACCTAAGATGTGTTTCATCGGATTGCATGACCTATCTAACTTGTTCCTCGTTATGCATATGCACGCAAGAACTAACCTCTGTGCAATGAAAAGAAAACACCTAAGATGTGTTTGATTGCATTGCAAGATAGATATAACTTGTTTCTCGTTATGCATATGCACGCAATAACTAACCTCTCTGCAGTGAAAAGAAAACACCTAACATGTGTTTCAGTGCATTGCATGACATATCTAACTTGTTCCTCGTTATACTGTACATATGCACGTAATAACTAACCTCTGTGCAATTAAATGAAAACACCTAAGATGTGTTTCATCGTATTGCATGACATATCTAACTTGTTCCTCGTTATGCATATACACGCAATAACTAACCTCTGTGCAATGAAAAGAAAACATTTAACATGTGTTTCATTGCATTGCATGACATATCTAACTTCTTCCTCGTTATGCTTATGCAAGCAATAACTGACCTCTGTGCAATGAAAAGGAAACACCTAAGATGTGTTTCATTGCATTGCATGACATATCTAACTTGTTCCTCGTTATGCATATACACGCAATAACTAACCTCTGTGCAATGAAAAGAAAACATTTAACATGTGTTTCATTGCATTGCATGACATATAACTTCTTCCTCGATATGCTTATGCAAGCAATAACTGACCTCTGTGCAATGAAAAAGAAACACCTAAGATTGTGTTTCAGTGCATTGCATGACATATCTAACTTGTTCCTCGTTATGCATATGCACGCAATAACTAACCTCTCAGCAGTGAAAAGAAAACACCTAACGTGTTTCAGTGCATTGCATGACATATCTAACTTGTTCCTCGTTATGCATATGCACGTAATAACTAACCTCTGTGCAATGAAATGACAACATCTAAGATGTGTTTCATCGCTTTGCATGACATATCTAACTTGTTCCTCGTTATGCATATGCACGCAATAAATAACCTCTGTGCAGTGAAAAGAAAACACCTAAGATGTGTTTCATCGCATTGCATGACCTATCTAACTTGTTCCTCGTTATGCATATGCACGCAATAACTAACCTCTCTGCAGTGAAAAGAAAACACCTAACATGTGTTTCAGTGCATTGCATGACATAACTTGTTCTTCGTTATGCATATGCACGCAATAACTAACCTCTGTGCAATGAAAAGAAAACACCTAAGACGTGTTTCACCGCATTGCATGACATATCTAACTTGTTCCTCGTTATGCATATGCACGCAATAACTAACCTCTGTGCAGTGAAAAGAAAACACCTAAGATGTGTTTCATTGCATTGCATGATAGATATAACTTGTTCCTCGTTGCAATGAAAAGATATAACGTGATTTTGCATGCATTTCTATTTTACAAACTAATTTATTTGTGCACAGACGAGAAAACATCACATGAGCTTTACAGTGCATAGTATAGCTATTGAGCTCATTTCTGGTAAAAGGGTCCTCAAAAGTTTTTAAACAATATAAGCTTATAGACACCTTTTGATGATATATACAAAGGCTCCTATTTGACCTACTGAACATAGTTCTGGCCCATGAGTACTAGATCTTAAACTTTCCAAACATGCTCATTGACTCCTTTTGATGTTACTGAAGCCATACAAGAGTCCTTATTTTACCTAATGAACACATTAGCCATATGGATTGTTTATATCTGACCCATTGAACTCATTTCTGGTCGAAGGGTACTTGATCAGTAGGTTGCTATACATTGATATTTACTACTTATGATGTTTTATGAGCAGGAAGATATTTGACCGACTGAACATATATCTGTCCCACGAGAACCTGATATTGAACTTTCTATTCTATTTCTATTTCTACTAAATAGACAACTTCTTATGCTACTTCTTAGACTACTTCCTAGGAATAGAGGTTCCTCTTTGACCCACAAACATAGTCCTGGCCGACGAGTACTAGGTCTCGAACTTTCTATAAATTCCTCCTTTTGATGCTTCTTAAGCCATATGGAATGTCCATATCTTAAGTATTTAACTCATGTCTGGTCAAAGGGTCCTCAAAAGTTTTTAAACAAGAAAAACTTTTAGACTCCTTCTGATATTACATGAGCTATAGATAGGTTCCTTTTTGACCTACTGAACATAGTTCTGGCCCACGAGTACTTGATCTTGAACATTCTAAACATACTCATTAACTCTTTTTGATGTTACTGAAGCCATACAAGAGTTCTTATTTTAACTACTGAACATATTTCTGGCTAAAGTGTTCTTTGAAAATCAGGATACTATTGTCACGGATCCATCTGCGTCAGCACCAGACACCTTCACTCCGCCCACTCGTTCCAGCTCCCCAGCCTTCTAATCACCGTCACCTGCCCACATCAATCACCGTCCCAATCATCCTCCCTTTATAAACTCACTCCTCACAGTCACTCACCGTCTGGTCTCGTCGACACTCCGGCTACAGACTCCCGCTACTCTAAACCCTGGTTTTGAGATCTACTTACCTGCTTACTGTCGTCCTGTCTGCTCCTTCTCCGCTCCTGGTCCCCGGTCTCCCGCTGCTCATCCGTCTGCTGCATCAGCTCTCCATCTTCCAACCCTGCTCAAGATAAGATATACTTCATCAGACTGTTTCCCGATCGATTACTGAACTTTATTCATTATCTACTCACCTGCTGTCTACCATATCATCTGTGTCAATAAACCTGGTTACCCTCATCCATCTGTGTCCTTCTAGTCTGTGACAGAAGACCAGACCAACAACATGCTGCAGCCTACCCCGAGCACCAGCGCTACACCGACCCCACCCTCTCCTACCATTCCCCGGACCAGCGCTTCAGCACTCTCCACGGCCACCGTCACCACTTCTTCCCCATCTGCCTCTGCCAGTCCCATGGCCCAACCAGCGCCCTTCTCTGGCGAGGAGGAGGAGTGCAGCGGCTTCCTCCTGCAGTGCGAGCTCTACATGGAGATGAATCCGTCCGCATTCCCCACCGAACGATCTAAGGTCGCCTTCTTCATCTCACTCCTGCGAGGTCGAGCGCTCAATTGGGCTCATGCCCTGTGGAAAGATCGAGGTCCAGTTACTCGGATGTTTGCTGCTTTCTCCGGTCATTTCATCGAGGTATTCTCGCAGTCTGCACATTCCATCTCGGTGCAAGACCAGCTGTACCGGTTGCGGCAAGGGAGATCGTCAGTTGCCTCCTACGCCCTGCAGTTCCGCACCCTCGCCGCCACTCTCGGGTGGAACGAGAGCGCGCTCATCACCGCATACCGTCATGGCTTGAATTCAGACATCCGTCTTCAGCTCGCGATCTATGACGACACCGTGGGAATAGAGAGCATCATCCAGCGATCCATTCGCATCGATCAGCGCCGCACTGCCTGCCAGCTCGACAGCCCTGCACTCCCACCTCCTCGTCCAGCATCCCGTCATCACAGTCCTCCAGCACCAGAGCCGATGGACATTGGTACCTCGCGACTGCCAGTGTCCGAGAGAAATCGGCGCATCACCAACGGTCTGTGCCTATACTGTGGAGCCTCCGGTCACCTGCTCGCCACCTGCCCCATTCGTCCGCCCCGACCCGCTGTGAGTACAGTCCACCTACCACTACCCATTTCCCCCTTGAAATGTACTGCGGCCACTCTCACATATCTGAACCGTTCCCTTTCAGTTCAGGCGCTGATCGACTCCGGATCAGCGGCCAATTTCATCTCTCTGTCCACCTTAAACCGGCTACAAACCAGGCAACGATCCATTCCCCACAAACTGCAAGTACAAACCATCCTCGGTCAACCTCTGGGGCGCGGCCGGGTCGGACATCGTAGTCCCGACCTGGGGCTGGAGATCGGCTGGCTTCATAAGGAGGAGATCTCTTTCCTGGTGCTGGAGGGCTCCACGGCCGAGATCATCCTGGGGCGCCCCTGGTTGGAGACCCACTCCCCGCATGTCCAGTGGTCCACCGGCGAGATTCTACGGTGGGGGGAGGACTGCTTCCATCACTGCCTGCCATCGGTGACGAGGACCTCCGCTCATACCACCACTCCGATCGTTCCTCTCTCCACCACCTCCGTGGATAGGCCACCTGCTGGACATCCTCCCGAGATTCCTTCTCCCTACCGGGCGTTCCAGGATGTCTTCGATAAACACCAAGCGACCACCCTACCTCCACATCGGCCATGGGACTGCGCGATCGATCTGCTGCCCGGGGCGGTCCTACCGCGGGGTAAGATCTACCCTCTGTCCATCCCGGAACAGAAGGCCATGGGGGAGTATATCCAGGAGGCTCTCGACCACGGATTCATCTGACCATCTGTGTCCCCTGCCGCTTCGAGCTTCTTCTTCGTGGGGAAAAAGGATGGAGGCTTGCGCCCCTGCATCGACTACCGTACCCTCAATCAAGCTACTGTCAAATTCCGCTATCCTCTTCCTCTGGTCCCAGCCGCCCTGGAACAACTCCGAGGGGCATCCATTTACACCAAGCTAGATCTTCGTAGTGCCTACAACCTCATCCGCGTCCGGGAAGGAGATGAGTGGAAGACCGCCTTCATCACCCCCGCGGGGCACTACGAATATCTCGTGATGCCCTTCGGATTGTCCAACTCACCCGCCATCTTCCAAGGTTTCATGAATGAGATATTCCGCGATCTCCTCAACCAGTTTGTCATCATTTACATCGACGATATCCTCATCTACTCCCCCGACCTGACCTCTCATATCCATCACGTTCAAACAGTACTCAACCGGCTCCGAGACTATCACCTCTATCTCAAACTGGAGAAATGTGAATTCCACCAAAGCACCATCCAATTCCTCGGTTACATCATCACTCCCCACGGTATCACCATGGACCAGAGGAAGGTGGAAGCGGTACTCCACTGGCCCCAACCCACCACCCGTAAGGAGCTTCAGCGCTTCCTGGGGTTTGCCAATTTCTACCGCCGGTTCATCCAGAACTTCAGTCCCCTCAGCTCTTCCCTCACCGACCTTCTCAAGAATGGGGCCAAGTCTCTATCCTGGAACGACCAAGCCACCCGCGCTTTTCAAGACCTGAAGTCCGCCTTCAGCTCCGCTCCTACCCTGGCTCTTCCGGACCCGGCCTTACCGTTCCTCGTCGAAGTGGATGCATCCATCTCGGGGGTAGGAGCGGTCCTCTCTCAGCGGCAGGGGAACCCACCTCAACTCCACCCATGCGCCTTCTACTCCAAGAAACTGTCCCCGGCGGAGCAAAATTATGACATCGGCAACCGGGAGTTACTGGCCATCAAACTCGCGCTGGAGGAATGGCGGCACTGGCTGGAGGGAGCCCAACACCCTTTTACTGTGATCACGGACCATCGTAACCTTGAATACCTCCGAGAGGCCAAGAGACTCAATCCCCGTCAAGCCCGTTGGGCCCTGTTCTTCACACGCTTCAATTTCTCAGTCACCTATCGCCCCGGTGATAAGAATGTGAAAGCAGACTCCCTCTCACGTCAGTTCCAACCCGAGGTCCCTCCTGTGGAGTCCGAAACCATTCTCCCTCCAGCCGTGGTGGTCAGCCCCATTCAGTGGAGCATGGATGAGCACATCGCCGAGGCCACACAGCTTGAACCTGCTCCGCCGGGAGGTCCTGAGGGACGGGTCTATGTCCCAACTCGTTTACGCCTGTCCCTCATGGACTCAGTTCACTCCTCGCCGGGCTCTGGACACCCAGGCAGCCAGTCCACTCTCTCGCTCGTCCAACAGCGCTACTGGTGGCCGGGTATGGCCCAGGATGTCTCCCGGTTCGTCAAAGGATGCTCAGTCTGTGCCATGGCCAAAGTTCCCCGTCATCTCCCAGAAGGCAAACTGGTCCCTCTTCCCATACCCACTCGACCCTGGTCCCACCTCGGAGTGGACTTCGTCACTGACCTGCCCGTGTCTGACAATCACACCTGCATCCTAGTAGTAGTAGACCGCTTCTCTAAAGCGTGCAAGCTAATCCCCCTTCCTGGCCTTCCTACAGCCCTTGAAACAGCGGAGGCGCTGTTCCAGCACATTTTCCGGAACTTCGGTATCCCAGAGGACGTTGTCTCCGATCGAGGACCCCAATTCATCTCCCGTGTCTGGAGGGCTTTCTTCAACCTTCTGGGAGTGACCGTCAGCCTCACTTCGGGTTATCATCCCCAGTCAAACGGCCAGACTGAGCGGAAGATCCAGGAGATAGGGAGATACCTGCGGTCATACTGCCACGATCATCAGGACTGTTGGAGTCGTTACCTGCCCTGGGCCGAGTATGCACAGAACTCTCTCCGACAAACCACCACCGGACTCACCCCATTCCAGTGCATACTCGGCTACCAACCTCCACTCTTCCCCTGGTCAGGAGAACCATCAGACGTCCCAGCAGTCCACCATTGGTTCCAGACGAGCGAGAGAGTCTGGGACTCAGCTCATACTCACCTCCAGCGGGCTGTTCGGAGACACCAGAACCAGGCCAACCTACGCCGTTCCGACACCCCTCACTACCTTCCCGGACAACTGGTCTGGCTATCCACCCGGGACATCCGTCTCCGACAGCCCTGTCGGAAGCTGAGTCCCAGATACATCGGACCTTTTGCGATACAGAGGCAGATCAACCCCGTCACCTACCGGCTGGTCCTTCCCGCTCACTACCGCATCGCACCCACCTTCCACGTCTCCTTGCTGAAGCCCTACACTAACCCTCTCTCTCCTTCTTCCCCAGAGTCTGGTGCTGCGGAGGTGCCCCCTCCTCCTGCAGATCCTGAAGACGATAACATCTATCGAGTCCATGAGATCCTCGACTCCCGACGACGGGGCGGCCGCTTGGAGTATCTCGTGGACTGGGAGGGATTCGGTGCTGAGGAGAGATGTTGGGTCAACCGGGAGGACATTCTGGACCCCTCCTTACTCCAGGACTTTCACACCACCCACCCAGATCGTCCAGCGCCCCGGGGCCGTGGTCGTCCCCGTCGTCGGTCCCGTCTGCCAGCTGGAGCTGGCCGTGGGGGGGGGGGTACTGTCACGGATCCATCTGCGTCAGCACCAGACACCTTCACTCCGCCCACTCGTTCCAGCTCCCCAGCCTTCTAATCACCGTCACCTGCCCACATCAATCACCGTCCCAATCATCCTCCCTTTATAAACTCACTCCTCACAGTCACTCACCGTCTGGTCTCGTCGACACTCCGGCTACAGACTCCCGCTACTCTAAACCCTGGTTTTGAGATCTACTTACCTGCTTACTGTCGTCCTGTCTGCTCCTTCTCCGCTCCTGGTCCCCGGTCTCCCGCTGCTCATCCGTCTGCTGCATCAGCTCTCCATCTTCCAACCCTGCTCAAGATAAGATATACTTCATCAGACTGTTTCCCGATCGATTACTGAACTTTATTTATTATCTACTCACCTGCTGTCTACCATATCATCTGTGTCAATAAACCTGGTTACCCTCATCCATCTGTGTCCTTCTAGTCTGTGACAACTATACAGAATGACCTCTTATCATGTTATTTTAGCCAGACAGATATTTGACCTACAGACTATATTTCTTGCCCATGTGTACTTGATCTTGAACTTTCTACATACTCATTGACTCCTTATGATGGTTCCTAGGCCATATAGAATTGTCCACATCTGACTTATTGAAATTATTTCTGAAAAACTTAAGTCCATAAGTTTTTCAGAAATCAATTGCCAAAAACATTATAAAAACTCTATAGTAATTTGGACACTACCAACCGCCTAGCAACCACCCAGAACACCTTAGCAACACCCTAGCAACCAGCCAGACCAGCCTAGCAACCACCTAGCAACACCCTAGCAACCACCCAGCAACCACCTAGCAACCACCCTAGCAACCACCTAGCAACACCCCAGAATACCCTAACAACCACCTAACATCCACCCAGAACACTGTAGAAACCACCGGGAACACCCTAGCAACCGGGTGGTGAGATTTGCCACTGCAAGCACCACTTCACATTTTCTTCTGGAAATGTGCCATAAATGTGTTACATAGGTCAAAAATTGACCCATGTATAGCTAATACAACATCAGAAGGAGTCTATACGTTTATATTATTATGGTAAAAGGGTCCTCAAAAGGTTTCAAACAATATAAACAAGAAATGGAATAAAAGAATCGATTAGTTAAGAGCTAAATCATGCCAAAAACATTATAGACCCTTTGCACGTGACGTCACGCTCTACTCGCGCGAATTCTGAACGCCATGACGGACGGCGGAAGAGCTATTCTGTAGACGGACGGCAAGCCAAACTAGTACGTGTTTGTGTTCGTTCTTCGTATAAAATGGTTATTTCGTGTTGTGCCGTGGGGTGTGCAAATAGACAGGGTAAAGCCAATACATCCTTTTATCGCATTCCATTTGATGGGGAGAGAAGGCATCGATGGATTGCTGCTATCAGACGAAAGGACTGGCAGCCCTCCAAGTACTCCAGGATTTGCAGCGAGCATTTTTTACAAGGTAAGAATCATTTCCTAGTTACGTGTAATTCATTTTTTGTAATACCATACCGTCATTCATGTCCAAATGGAGACCCAGTCAAATTGTCATTTAACATTAATGAGCAAGTGCTACCAGCTAGCGTAAGGCTGTGCAGTCTACCCATTCACACTGATCGTCCGTCTCTAACAGTGTCATCTGTAACGTTATCTCATACAAAAAATAAACAACGCAGATTTTGCATTTAAATGTCTATGCTTCTCTCTGATGCTCATAAACTTACGTTAGAGGCAACATAAACATTGTGCCTGTGAGGCTTTTTAACACTACACTTGACAGTTAACGTTAGCTGGCAGCTGGATACAAACTGTTAAAATGCTGACAGGTAAACTGTGTACAAGTTTGTCTGATTATATAGTTGATTTCCAAAGTGATTGTGAATTACACCTTTCCCATCCAGAGTTTGTTTTTGTCATTTAACAGGAATTTACTGAACAAATAGAAAATGGATGAAGTGTCAGGATAGTTATATGGGCTGGGACAATGGTTCTAAGCTCCCTCTTGGTGGTACTCTCAGGCAGTTGATTTCTTTTATCAGGAAAGAAGAGTGATGACCCTTTATCCCCTGATTATGTGCCGTCAGTGTTTGCGCACACCAAGTCCCCTGAGAAGCGGCGAGCCCTGGGCAGTCTAGGGAAGTATGAGGTCAGAGAGGCAATGAAGAAAAAAAAGCGTCAGGAGTCATCCAAACGTGAAGCTGCCAGGGCACTTCTCAATCTGTCAGCTGAGATGAATGTTTTACATGAGGTTGAGGACGAGATTGTAGAGGAGGCGATTGTAGAAGAGGCTAGTATCAGTGAAACTAATGGTAAATGTGATGCAATGTGCCAAACCAACCTCACTTCAGACTACATTGAGTCTCTTGAATTTGAGTGTCAGCAACTCCGGGGTGATACGTTTGCTCTGAAGGAGAAGCTGAAGCCCTCAGACCTGGAACAGAGCACTTTTGAAAACAGCGACAAACTTAAAACCTTTACAGGACTGCCCAACTATAAAGTGTTTATGGCTGTGATTGACTTAATAACTCCCTTACTTAAGAATACAGCAAACATCACCATCTTCCACCAGCTACTGTTGACATTAATGAGGATCAGGCTTAACCTGCCGATTGCTTTTTTGTCATATCTGTTTGGTGTTCATATGTCCACAATTTCAAGAGTTTTTACAAATGTCATTAATATACTAAATGACAACTTAGTACCTGTGTGTGTGGTATGGCCTGACAGAGATGATGTCCAAACATCTCTGCCAATGTGTTTCAGAAAGTCTTTCAAGCAATGCATGTCAGTAATAGACTGTTTTGAAATTACCATTGACAGACCTAAAGATCTGAAGGCAAGGGCCCAGACATACTCTCAGTATAAATCACACAACACCATAAAATACCTAATAGGTATAACTCCACAAGGGATAATCTCCTTCATCTCCAAGGGCTGGGGTGGGCGGTCAACTGATGCTCACATTACAGCAAACAGTGGGTTTTTGGATAATCTCCTACCAGGAGACTTGATCCTAGCAGACCGTGGCTTTAGGATTCAGGAACAAGTTGGCTTGTACTGTGCAAGGGTTGAAACTCCTGCCTTTACACGGGGGAAAAAACAGCTGGGCGCTGTCGAACTGGAAGATTCCAGAAAACTTGCAGCAGTCCGCATACACGTTGAGAGGGTAATTGGTCAAGCACGATCCAAGTACAGAATGTTGCATGGACCTGTGCCCATTAGTCTTCTGATTAAGTCATCAGAAGAAGAGGAGTTCACTTCTCTTGACAAAATAGTTAGAGTGGCTTGTGCCCTAACGAATCTGTGCCCCTCAGTGGTGCCAATAGATTAGCTGAAAAAAAAAACCCCAGTTATTCTTTAACAGAGAGGTTTCTACGTTTTTTGAAAGCACTTTGAGTAACAATTTCCAGTGTAAATAGTTGTACTAGCACATTAACAATCAATTCTTTACTTATCCATTAAAATCAGCTGAAATGAAATGAGTTAAGTTATAAGTTGCATAGAACCTATATTGGAAAAAGTAAAAATTGTCATGTGTCAGTTCCCTAACACATTCACATGTATTTAACTGAAACATGCAGGACAAACATTATAAATCGCAGTTGAAAACACGTCTATTCAGACAAGCTTTTAATATGTAGCTTCCGTCCTGTTTCAACTGCTATTTTATCTACTCTTATGTTTTTATATATTGTTGTTTATTGATGTTTTTACTGGAAAGCGCCTTGTGCACATTTTGGTTGATGTAAAGCGCTCAACAAATAAAATTTGATTGATTGATTGATAAAAGAAGTTGTATATGAGTGTACATTATGTAATTTAGGTTGGCTTTTATAAACGTGTTGAAAGATGTTTTTTGTAAAATAAACCAGCGCTCAACCTTTTGACCGTCCTGTTGTCCCTTATAAAAGGATATTAAATGTATGTAGAATTACACACGGGCAAATCTTACTAAATAATTCAATTCAATTTTATTAGTAGTATCAAATCATAACAAGAGTTATTTCGAAAAACTTTACAAATAGAGTAGGTCTAGACAACACTATAATTTACAAAGAGCCAACAATTCTCGTTGTTCACTTCGTTTTGAACAACACCCTACTACTCCTCCAATTCTTGTGAGTCTGTGGACTGTGTTTTGTCTGACAGCAGTCTATCTGGGCATGTATACTTCTTAGCCAATAACTCGGATAAAATGGCTGACCTATAGAAAGACTCGACATTCTGCACTGCTTCTGTAAAAAAGTCAGCATCAGGAAAAATTCTCTGAATGAAAAAATCAGATGTAGACCACACCATGAAGTCACAAAACTTTTGCCTCGTAACAAACAACTGGGCTTGCACCTGGTAGTGGTATTGATGATCTCTGTTAAGTGCATGTGTACCATCTGTGTTCTCAATGCAGAAATGTTTCTTTTCAGTGGCACTGAGGACTCCGGTGTCTTTGGCACAGTGTGGGCACTTGATTTCCAAAATACCATCGCCACAGCAGGAGCAGGACACCAAGGCATCTGGAGATGCTCCAAGGTAGGGACGGGAGGTATCAATGTGGAGACCGGCATCACGAACACTTAGGTCTTGATGATGTTGTGCAGCGTACGCCTCATACGTTTCTCTGGCTTTTTGTTCATGTTCACATCCCCATCTGTAAATTAGAAAAATAATGTTATTAAGTCATCGTAACTCTTTGAGTGCTCTTTTCATTGGATTTGTTCTCTCATTTCCTAAGAACTATAAGTACTATAGATGTCAGTACCCAAAATTGGCCTAATTTTAATAGCACATAATATTCTCTTGTATCATATTCTTATTCTATCATAGTCGTTTACAAATATGTGAATTAAATATAACAGGAATAGGGATGCACAATATTAGATGTTGGCCAATATTCGATATGCCAATATTTTGGCTTTTTGATTTCATTGAAATCAAATAAATGTCTCTCTCCTGTACTGCCTTTATCTTATTACACTCATGTGTTGTAGATAAGGCAATACAAAAGACAAACAACATTTGATTCTACCATAAATATATAATTTTAAAAATGTATACAGACATTCACCCCTGAAAAATAGATCAATTATTTCACTTAGAATAAATGAGGAGAATAAGTGATATGCCTGTGCCACAATTTATTTTTAAGTTCAAACTTCAGTCCTTAGGAGTAGGGATGTGACAGTGAAGATAAATTTCACTAATTTAAAGGCAAAAGTAAAATGCGCGTTTGCACGGGCATGCATTATAGGGATAGTTCACTTTGAAATTCATTTTTGGTATGTTTTATCTTACCTCAAGGGCATCCAAGATGTAGATGTCTTTGTTTCCACAGTATTTTCAATTTTGACATTTTTAGGTCAAACCGTTCTTGTCTGTCAGTCATATAATGGAGGTCTATGGTCACCACCTCAAAGAGCATGCACAGAGAAGTCCAAATTAAACATGATTTAATGACTCGTAAATGTAAGTACACATTGATGGCCTAAGACACGAAACGAGAGGTTTGTGTGAGAAAACGAACAATATTTATATCGTTTTTACCTTGTGTAGCCACAGCCACATCCAAGTGATCTGAATCAGTTATCCAATGTCCAACTGGACCGAACTGAACCGTGTCCAACATTCCGTCGGTAGTGATCGCTTGCGCATGTACGTCACTTATTGTTTACACAGAGATTTCGGAAGTTTTACTATTTCGATATATCTAAATATGTTTAGTGAAAGGTAAAACGTCCAAAATCTATGTGTAAACATTGAGTAACGTACACACACAAGCGATCACTACCGACGGAACATTGGACACGGTTCAGTTCGGTCAAGTTGGACATTGGATTGGTCTTAGTCCATCAATGTGTACTTACATTTACGAGTCATTAAATCATGTTTAATTTGGACTTCTCTGTGCATGCTCTGAGGTGGACCCCATAGACCTCCATTATATGCCTGACAGACAAGAACGGTTTGACCGAAAAATGTCAAAGTTCAAAATGCTGTGGAAACAAAGACACCAAGATCTTGGATGCCCTTGAGGTAAGATATAAAACACATCAAAAATTAATTTCAAAGTGAACTATCCCTTTAATGGTGGTCGTGCGTAGCAGCACTGTTTTGTTATTGTGCCTTGAATTGGCGCTAATTTGAAAACAATTTTTTTTACATCGCTTATAAAAAGCTGTTGCGGCAGTGTGCACTTCACTCTCTATGTTAATTTAAAACTTTATTTAAATCATTTAAGACTGATCTTATGAGGACACTCAACAAAACTGACATTTTGGCATAATTTGTACGTGTTATGTTTTTTTCAAGCCTGAAAGAGAATTCAATACTGACGTGAGTCTTTTTTTCCACACAGCTGGCATGTTGGAAGTTTAAGTTATTAAAAATAGGTAAGGGCACTCAAAGAGGGATGCATGTTTGTAATTTAATGTTGATAATTTGTAATACTGACTGCAATAAATTTTCCAATGATAAACATTTCTTTGTCTTGTGTTTGTTTCTTTGATGTTTTTTTTTTTTTTTAAGAAAGCTGGGGCCCTCTACATTAGAACACAACATGTATACATTTCCATTGTTGAAACATAAGTTCAAAGCACATCTTTGTTTGTGTCATTATGTCACACATGCCTGGTTGCAACTGTAGAAAATCTGCATAGGTCAGGGTAACAGATCTGCCTAATTAGGGATTTTGAAGGATTTGTAGGGTCTGTCCTTGCAGCTGACTTGAACCTAGATGCCGTCACCCTACCAGCCCTCATGTCAAACCATAGCCTTGACTTTCCCTGTTGTCGTGTCTCTTCCTCAACTCTTACTGCCTACAACATTGTAAATTATAGAAGATGAAATTAATGACATGACACCTTCAAGCACATTTTAGTCATATGAGATTAAGAGGGATGACTATACCTGCTCTGGTGTGACTTCCATATCATTAAATACTGCATCACATTTCTTCTCAAGGTCCGAGGCAGACAGCTTCCGGTTCTGAGCACTGTATAACTCGGTCAGGGGATGTGGTAGACCCAGAGACACCACCTTTGGTTGAAACTGTTTACAGTAGTGCGGCAATATGCGTAGTATACCACTCTTCTCAGAAGGGTTTGGAGTTGCATTATCCAGAGCCTTGTAGAATTCTTCTATAGCTGCTGCAGACACACCCACTTTTTTCCCAGAAGGACAACCTGAATGGCTTTGGTTGTTTACACCACAACGCTTTTTGGCAGGATTTGAGAAATCAATTCCTGACCCTTCTTCGTACAAAGCCTTGCCTGCTTTCAAAGGAGGAAGTCCCCACTGTCTGGGCCCATCAGTGCAGCTTTTGTCTCCCAGATGTTTGACAGCAGAGTCTATTGCGTACAGCAAAGCTGTTACGTGGGAGCACACCTCTCCCAGGCCCGCTTTACATGTACAGTGGCCACACAAAACTGTCCCATCCTTCTTCAAAGATACCCATGGTTGAAGTTGGGTTTCAGACAGTGACTGGCTATGATGCACCTACAATTACAAAAAGTGGCATAAATACATTATTCTTACATGTATGTTATTGTTTACTTCTGCAGTGACACCATACATGCACCTTGTGGATACATCTTAATCACAATGCTGTTTAACAGGTCAAATTTTAACATAGGCTACAGTGAATATCACAGATAAAGATGGCTAGATGTTACAATTATGTGTGCCTACTGATCACACTCCGTGGTTTACTGGCTATAATGCACCTACATTAAAAAGTGCCATAAAAACATTATTCTTACATAAATGTTATTGTTTACTGTTGCAGTGACACCATAAATGCACCTTGTGAATACATCTTAATCACAACGCTGTGTTTACCAGGTCAAATTTTAACATAGGCTACAGTAAATATAACAACATAAAGATGGCTAAATGTTTCAATTATATGTGGCTATTACTGATCACGGATACTCCGTGGTTTACTGCATGGATTAAAGTGTGATCGATCATTAATGACTGCACTTCCCAGAGCAGGGATGCGTCCAGGCCTTTTTACAGTCTATGGTCCAGGCATCCATTTAAAAGCCACGGCCGACAATGTCCTCTAAAATCATAGGCTACGTGTTATATAAATATTTACTTAAGTAAAAAATAGATATTAATACAAAATAAACCATATATTGATGTCTTACCTTTGCCATTATGAGGTAGCTCCCCCCGCCGTTAGCGTAGCATCGCGTACCTGTTACCCAGCCAGCTACAAAGAACTGGTAAGCATCCAGACTTTTAAATGCTTTGAGATCAGCTCCCGTGTATGGCGATACCCCGTTTACCACATAGTGGTACAAATCGTGTGGGCCGAAGTCGGGCAGATCCGTTGATTTAATGAGCTCCGTAAAAGCTGAGGGAGGAAGAAGGTATGGGTCGGTATCCAAACCGGCGATCTCTAACTTCTCCAAATACCGCTCTTTGTGAGGACCTAGCAGATGCCCTACCTCGACCGATAACGGCACGACAACTTTTTCAGTAGAAGAAGCCATGCAGTTTAGTGGTATCTTATACTAAGTTAAACTGTTTTAAAAACTAATCAAATTTCCCGCTCATCTACTACTGTGTTTAGCCTGTGCATCCAGTGATGTTGCCGTCCAGCATGGCGTCGTCACGTGGTCGTGGTCACGTGGTTGCAAAGGGTCTATAGAAAGTAACCATATTTGAACACTACCAACCACCTGGTAACACCATAGCAACTACCCAGAATACCATAGTAACGACCTAAAACACCCTAGCAACACCCTAGCAACCACCCAGAAACCCCCACGAACAACCACCAAGAACACCCCAGCAACCACCTAGCAACACCCTAGCAACCATCCAGAACAACCTGACAACAGCCTAGCAACAACCTAGCAACATTAGCACCTTAGCAACCACCCAGAATACCCTAGCAACCACATAAAAACACCATAGCAATCACCCAGAACTAACAACCACCTAGCAACCACCCAGAACACCCTAGCAACCGGGTGGTGAGATTTGCCACTTCAGGCTCAACTTCACATTTTCTTCTGGAAATGTGCCATAAATGTGTTCCTGGTGGTCAAAAATGGACCTATGTATATCTAATATATCATCAGAAGGAGTCTAAAAGTTTATATTGTTTAAAACTTTTTGAGGAACCTTTGACCAGAAATGAGTTCAATGACATCATGAGAAGTAAATCTATCTATTAACCCACAGATCAAGTACCCGTGGGACATAAATGTGTTCCTGGAGCTCAAAAATTGACCTATGTATATCTAATATAATTGACCAATGTATATCTTATAGAACATCAGAAGGAGGTCAAATTTTTGTCTGGCTGAAATGACATCATGAACAGATCAAGTACCCGTGGGCCATAAATGTGTTCCTGGAGGTCAAAAATTGACCTATGTATAGCTAATATAACATCAGAAGGAATCTATAAGTTTATATATTTTTAAACTATTTTGAGGAACTTTTGACCAGAAATGAGTTCAATAGGTCAGATATGGACTTCTCTATGGCTTAGAGAAGTCTAAGTCATCTATTGGAGTCTATGAGTTCAAGATCAAGAACTTTTGGGACAGAATAATGTTCAGTAGGTAAAATATTTTTCTGCCTATTTTTCTTGACATCATGAGAAGTAAATCTCCAATCAACCAGAACACCCTAGCAACACCCTAGCAACGAACCAGAACACCCCAGCAACCAGCTAGCAACACCCTAGCAACCACCCAGAACACCCTGGCAACCACCTCTTAACACCCTAGCAACCACCCAGAACACCTTAGCAACCACCCAGAATACCCTAGCAACGGTATAGCAGCACATATATCAACCACCCAGAATACCCTAAAAAACCACCTAGCAACCACCCAGAACACCGTAGCAACAACCCAGAACACCCTAGCAACCGGGTGGTGAGATTTGCCGCTTCAAGCTCCACTTCACATTTTCTTCTGGAAATGTGCCATAAATGTGTTCCTAGAGATAAAAAATGTATCTATGTATCTATTTTATCTGATGTTATAGTTATCTATGTATCTATTTTATCTGATGTTATAGTCAGACTCCTTCTGACTACAACATCAGAAGGAGTCTAAAAGTTTATATTGTTTAAAACCTTTTGAGGAACCTTTGACCAGAAATGAGGTCAATAGGTCAGATATGGACTTCTCTATGGCTTAGGAAGCATCTCTTGGAGTCTATGAGTATGTATGGAAAGTTCAAGATCAAGTACTTTTGGGCAAGAAACTATTAACCCACAGATCAAGTACCCGTGGGCCATAAAAGTGTTCATGGAGGTCAAAAATTGACCTATGTAATATAACATCAGAATGTTATAACATAGTCTATGAATATGTATGGAAAGTTCAAGATCAAGTACTTTTGGGCCAGAAACATGTTCAGTAGGTAAAATATTTTTCTGGCTGAAATGACATCATGAGAAGTAAATCTCCAACCAACCAGAACACCCTAGCAACCACCAAGCAACAGCCTAGCAACCACCCAGAACACCCTAGAAACAAACCAGAACACCCCAACAACCATCTGGCAACACTCTAGCAACCACCCAGAACACCCCAGCAACCGCCTAGCAACACCTTCGCAGCCACACAGAATACCCTAGCAACCGCATAGCAACACCATAGCAACCACCCAGAATACCCTAAAAAAAACACCTAGCAACCACCCAGAACCCCGTAGCAACTTCCCAGAACACCCTAGCAACCGGGTGCTGAGATTTGCCGCTTCAAGCTCCACTTCACATTTTCTTCTGGAAATGTGCCATAAATGTGTTCCTGGAGGTCAAAATTGACCTATGTATATCTAATATAACATCAGAAGGAGTCTAAAAGTTTATATTGTTTTAAACCTTTTGAGTAACCTTTGACCAGAAATGAATTCAATAGGTCAGATATGGACTTTTCTATGGCTTAGGAAGCATCTGTTGGAGTCTATGAGTATGTATGGAAAGTTCAAGATGAATAGAAAGTACAAGGTCAAGTACTTTTGGGCCAGAAACATGTTCAGTAGGTCAAATATTTGTCTGGCTGAAATGACATCATGAGATGTAAATCTCTTGGTATATTAACCCACAGATCAAGTACCCGTGGACCATAAAAGTGTTCATGGAGGTCAAAAATTGACCTATGTAATATAACATCAGAATGTTATAACCAGAACCAGAACTATAAAGATTACTAAGTGGCTAAGATTACTAAGATTATACACAATTACTAAGTGGCCTTTTGGGGACCCTTTAGCCAGAAATATTGTTTGGTCAAATATGGATTACTGGCTGACTTAACATCAGAAGGTGCCAATATGTATAGAACGTTTAATATCGAGTACTCTTTGGCCATAAATATGCCCAGTAGCTTAAATATGGACTACTGTATGGCTGAGGTAATATCAGAAAGAGTCTATGAGAATATGGTAAGTTGACTTTTGGGGACCCTTTGGCCAGAAATATTTTCAATGGGTCAGATGTCTGACTGAATTTCTGACAACATCAGGAGCCCTTGAATTTACATAGTAAAAGATAAATGTTGATGACCCTTTGGCCGGAAATATGTTTATTAGGACAAATATGGACTACTAAATAACTGACATAACATCAATAGTCAATGAGTTTATATAGTAACAAAACATTTTGAGGACCCTTTGGCAAGAGATGTGTTCAATTGATCAGTTTATGGATTACTGAGGTAACATCAGAAAGAGTCTATGAGAATATATAGTAAGGTTCCTTTTGGGCACCATTTGGACAGAAATATGTTCAGTAGGTCAAATATGGGCTTCTGTATGACTGACATGACATCAGACGAAGTCTATGAGTTCATATAGTAACAAAACATTTGGTGGAAACTTTGGCAAGAAATATTTTCTATAGATCAGATACGGACTACTGAGGTAACATCATAAAGATTCTACGAGAATAATTAGTAAGTTGCCTTTTGGGGACCCTTTGTCCAGAAAGATTTTCAATGTGTCAGATATAGTCTGACTGAATTTCTGACAACATCAGGAGCCCTTGAATTTACATAGTAAAAGATAAATGTTGATGACCCAAATACAGGCTGGCCGACGTAATATCAAATGTAGTCAATGAGCAAATATAGAAAGTTCAATATCAGGTAATTTCTGGCCAGAGATATGTTCATTATGTCAAATATGGACAACTCTATAGCTGACTTAACATAAGTCCATGAGTTTACATTGTAAAAAATAAATGTTGAGGACCCGTTATCCAGAAATATGTTCATTATAGGTCAAATTTCAAGATATGATATTTCATATAACAGACGCTTTTAACCATACATCAGCATCTGACGTTTTGGGGTACCCTCAGTTAGATGATGCTATCTAATCCTAACCCTACCCAGACCTAAACCTACCCACCTAGGATCGTCAAACGTTGGATGTTGACGAATGGTCAAAAGCGTCAGTTAGATGACGTTTTGGGATGAGAAGGACATAGCATCAGGAGGCAATGAGGTAAAGCGTCAGTTAGATGACGCGGGTAAGTTTAGGTCTGGGGTAGGGTAAGAGAGTTAGATGCGATCCTGGGGCGTCGGATAAATACGATCAAGTTCTGTGCAATGAAGAATAAGTTATATGCAATTTTGTTTTATTCAATGCATTCAATACCTAACTCACTCCCAAAGTGCGTTCAAACTATGTTCCATGCAATATGCTTATGCACAGCATTGCACAGACGATCAAGCTTTGTAAATTGAAAAATTACATATTAGTAAATATGTGCTTTGTTGCATTGTAATGGATTCAAGAACTAGCTCATTAGAGAAATGTTCAATGGAATTTGTTAGGCACTGCATTGTAAATACGATCAAGCGCTGTGCAATGAAGAATAAGTTATATGCAATATTGTTTTAGTTCAATGCATTCAATCACTACCTCCTTCCTCATACCTCATTTCAAGCTTATGTTCCATGCAATCTTCTTATGCATTGCACAGACGATCAAGCTTTGTGCATTGAAAAATTACCAATTAGTAAATATGTGCTTTGTTGCATTGTAATGGTTTCAAGAACTAGCTCATTAGAGAGATGTGCAATAGAATTTGTTAGGCATTGTATTGTAAATATGATCAAGTGTTGTGCAATGAAGAATAAGTTATATGCAATTTTGTTTTAGTTTTGCAATGGAATTTGCTAGGCATTGCATTGTAAATACGATCAAGTGCTGTGCAATGAAGAATAAGTTATATGCAATTTTGTTTGGTTCAATGCATTCAATAACTAACTCAACTTATAACTTATTCTTCATTGCACAGCACTTGATTGTATTTACAATGCAATGCCTAACAAATTCCATTGCACATCTCTCTAATGAGCTAGTTCTTGAATCCATTACAATGCAACAAAAGGCATATTTACTAATATGTAATTTTTCAATGCACAAAGCTTGATCATCTATGCAATGCTGTGCATTATCAGATTGCATGGAACATCTCTTGAAATCACTTTGGAATGAGTTAGTTATTGAATGCATTGAACTAAAACAAAATTGCATATAACTTATTCTTCATTGCACAGCACTTGATCGTATTTACAATGCAATATAGCAAATTCCATTGCACATCTCTTTAATGAGCTAGTTATTGAATCCAATACAATGCAACAAAGGACATATTTACTAATATGTATTTTTTCAATGCACAACGCTTGATCGTCTGTGCAATGCTGTGCATAAGCAGATTGGATAGAACGTCTCTTGAAATCACTTTGGAATGAGTTAGTTATTTAATGCATTGAACTAAAACAAATTTGCATATAACTTATTCTTCATTGCACAGCACTTGATCGTATTTACAATGCAATGCATAGCAGATTCCATTGTAGATCTCTCTAATGAGCTAGTTATTGAATTCAATACAATGCAACAAAGGACATATTTACTAATATGTATTTTTTTCAATGCACAACGCTTGATCGTCTGTGCAATGCTGTGCATAAGCAGATTGCATAGAACATCTCTTGAAATCACTTTGGAATGAGTATAGTTATTGAATGAATTGAACTAAAACAAATTTGCATATAACTTATTCTTCATTGCACAGCACTTGATCGTATTTACAATGCAATGCATAGCAAATTCCATAGCACATCTCTCTATTGAGCTAGTTCTTGAATTACAATGCAACAAAGGACATATTTACTGATTTTTATTTTTAAATAACATGCATCGTGTATTGTCATGTAATTTATACACGCAAAAGAGTTTTTAAGGGCATATGAGATGATTTTTCGTGTGCATTTGATACACAGTCAATTTGCGTGTAATACACACACCTCACACCACTAATTATACCCAAACGTATAATACACACGCAGCCCACCCCACACCTAAACCTACCCTAAAAACTCACTTTAACTTTTTTAAATTACACGACAATACACATGCATGCTATAAAGACGCATTTAGTGTGATTGAGTTGCTTCAACGGATTTCGAAAAAGTTTTAGTTCTTGAATGTGTTGTAAAGATAATAAAGTGCATATAATCCTGTCTGATGTTATCTCAGCCATAGAGTAGTCCATATTTGACCTAATGTCAAATACTGTATGTCCTCAAATGTTTTTTTTTTTTTTTTTACTATAAACTCACGGACTACTGTTGTCCATAAATATGAAATATGTCCACATGATGAACATATTTCTGGCCAGAAAGTCCTCAATATTGAACTTTCTATACATTCTCATTGACTACTTCTGATGTTACGTTAGCCATGCAGTAGTCCATTTTTGACCTAATGAACATATTTCTGGCCAAAGGGTCCTCAAATGTTTGGTTTTTCTCAGAGACTCCTGGTGTTAAGTTGTCCATATTTAACATGATGAACATATTTCTGGCCAGAAAGTACTCAATATTGAATTTTCTATACATTCTGATTGACTACTTTTGATGTTACGTCAGCCATCCTGTATTTGACCCATTTAAAATATTTCTGGCCAAATGGTCCCCAAAAGGGAACTTACTACATATACTCAAAGACTCATGATGTTAAATCAGCCAGACAGTATTGGTCCTACTGATATTTCTGGCCAAAAAGTTCTTGTTATTGAACATTTATACATAATTCTCCTTTTGAGGATACCTCAGCCATACAGAAGTCCTTTTTTAACCTACTGAATATATTTCTTGCTAAAGAGTCCTCAATCTTGAACTTTCTACACATACTGATTGACTACTTCTGACGTTACATCAGCCATACGGCATATCTGATCTGATATTACCCATTTATCTGGCCAAAGGATACTTAAAATGTTTTTTTTTTTTATATAAAGTCATAGACTCCTGATGATCTGATGATTACGTCAGTCATCCAAATCCATTATTTGACCTAATGAACATATTTCTGGCCAAAGGGAGGGACAACACGTTTTTTCTAATTTTCGCGTTTTTAAAGGGATCGTGTTACTTTTGTGTCTATATTCAGAATTAAATAATAATAAAATGCAAATAACAGCAGCGAAAATGGACTGTAAAAATATAAAGGCCAACACAGTCTCATCCCAAGACGTCATATCACTGACGTCTTGGGACGTCTTTTGACCATACATCAACATCAGCCTTTAGGGTACCCTTTAACGTCAGTTACATGACGGGGTAGGTTTAGGGGTAGGTTGGTTTAAGATCCGATAACATCATCTAACGTCATCGACATTAAAGGGTACCCTAAAACGGCAGATGTTGACGCATGGTCAAAAGACGTCCCAAGACGTCAGTTATACGACGCCTTGGGATGAGACTGCTCTGTAAAGGCACATAAGGCTACATTATTCTTTATTGTACATGTCATCAGATCAATTTAGGAATCATGTTGTTTTTCACCTATTCACACTTATTAGAGACTCTGTATTTTTTTATGTTTTCAGAAAAGAATAATACACTATTTTGAAAGGTAAGTAACAAATAATAATAACCCATAAATTACTGTAAAACTAAAATTAGGCCTACATTATTCCTTAAAGCCACAATATGTATTTTTTCTGCTTTAAAAATAGCAGAAATAACTGTATCTATGTTATATATTTCTATTAGATGTGTACTTACATTATCCCGACAGTTTTCACCAACTTTCAAATACGGAGAAATTTATAGTTTAATTCGAAGACACGGGACGTTTTCCTATTTCCGTTTCGTCGCCCGTCTATGCCGTCATATAACCTTTGACTCCTCTATTTTCTCTAACTTCCTTGCGGAACCAGGCGAAACCGTCAAACACAAAGGGGAACACTGGACTACCGTCAATAAAGCAAAGAAAATGACGAAGAAAAAAAAGCATTACGTATTTTTATGTGTGTAAATCACGTGCCCGCTCACGAGCGCTCACTCTTAACAGACACACTGTCCCCGGTGCTGCTCGCGCATAAAGCGCTCCCCATTCACAGTAACCGGTTCGTCTCATTCAAATCAGCCAACTGTTGCTGTTAGCGAGCCGCGCACATTGAATACTCTTATGAGTCAGGCTGCGAATGTACCTGCCCGCTTCAGCTCTCTCATGCTTACTAAATAAACGCCTTACCTCCGGCGCCGCGCACTCACTATATTCCCTTTAGCCTTTAGCACATATTGGATGCATAACGCAAACCCAGTCAAACGTTTGACTGCAGTATCTTTATAGTATCTAAGCAGTATGTGCTTTATAATCCGGTGCGCCCTATAAATGAAAAATGTTCTAAAATAGGTCATTCTGTCACGGGGTGTGGTGCAGGGGTGCAGGAGTGCAGGACGAAGGAGCGGGAGGAATCCAGATTAACATCAAACACGGGTTTATTTTAAACATACAGGCAGGAAGGCAGGTAAACAGGAGCACACATCGGGTAACATAAACATCGACTGACCAAGACAGACTGAAAATGATGGAACTAAATAGACAGAGGAATCAAACTAAATGGAGTGCAAACAGGTGAAAATGATGACGAGCAGACGAGGAACAGGTGGCTGATGAGGGAGTGAGATCAGGAGAGGAAACAAAAGGATCCGGGGAAGCGTGGTGCAGATGACGAGACAAACAGGTGAAGACGAAGACTGTGACATCACTCCCCCCTCCCGGTAGGCGTGACCTCACGCCGTAACATCCGCGGGGAGGGGGGGTGGGCGCCCTGGAGGCCGTGGAGGACGTGGTCAGGCGCAGGAAGCCCCCCAGGGCGGAGCAGGATGAGGGCGTGGCCAGGATGGAGCAGGATGAGGGCGTGGCCAGGGCGGAGCAGGATGAGGGCGTGGCCAGGGCGGAGCAGGATGAGGGCGTGGCCAGGGCGGAGCAGGATGAGGGCGTGGCCAGGGCCCTTCGGGTGGCCACGGCGGAGAGAGCCCTTCAGGAGGCCGTGGCGGTGAGAGCCCTTCGGGAGGCCACGGCGGTGAGAGCCCTTCGGGCGGCCACGGCGGTGAGAGCCCTTCGGGAGGCCACGGCGGTGAGAGCCCTTCGGGAGGCCACGGCGGTGAGAGCCCTTCGGGAGGCCACGGCGGTGAGAGCCTTTCAGGCGGCCGTGGCGGTGAGAGCCCTTCGGGAGGCCACGGCGGTGAAAGCCCTTCAGGCGGCCGTGGCGGTGAGAGCCCTTCGGGAGGCCACGGCGGTGAGAGCCCTTCGGGCGGCCACGGCGGTGAGAGCCCTTCAGGCGGCCGTGGCGGTGAGAGCCCTTCGGGAGGCCACGGCGGTGAGAGCCCTTCGGGCGGCCACGGCGGTGAGAGCCCTTCGGGCGGCCGTGGCTGGGACACTGGGCCCCCCCCCAAAAAATATTTGGGTTGAGGCCCCGGGTGAAGGGCAGATGGGGAGTGGATGGTCTCGGGCTGGACGGTCTGGACGGTCTCGGGCTGGACGGTCTGGACGGTCTCTGGCCGGACGGTCTGGCCGGTCTCTGGCTGGACGGTCTGGCCGGTCTCTGGCTGGACGGGCTGGACGGTCTCTGGCTGGACGGGCTGGACGGTCTCTGGCTGGACGGTCTGGACGGTCTCTGGCTGGACGGTCTGGACGGTCTCTGGCTGGACGGTCTGGACGGTCTCTGGAGGGCTGGACGGAACCAGCAGTGAAGAGCACACAGACTCTGGAGGACTGGACGGAACCAGCAGTGAAAAGCATATAGTCTCTGGAGAGCTGGACGGAACCAGCAGTGAAGAGCATACAGTCTCTGGAGGGCTGGACGGAACCAGCAATGAAGAGCTTACAGTCTCTGGTGGGCTGGACGGAACCAGCAGTGAAGCGCTTACAGTCTCTGGTGGGCTGGACGGAACCAGCAGTGAAGAGCTTACAGTCTCTGGTGGGCTGGACGGAACCAGCAGTGAAGAGCTTACAGTCTCTGGTGGGCTGGACGGAACCAGCAGTGAAGAGCTTACAGTCTCTGGTGGGCTGGACGGAACCAGCAGTGACGAGCGTTCAGTCTCTGGTGGGCTGGACGGAACCAGCAGTGAAGAGCTTACAGTCTCTGGATGGCTGGACGGAACCAGCAGTGAAGAGCTTACAGTCTCTGGTGGGCTGGACGGAACCAGCAGTGACGAGCATAAAGTCTCTGGAGAGCTGGACGGAACCAGCGGTAAAGAGCATACAATCTCTGGAGAGCTGGACGGAACCAGCGGGGAAGAGCATTCAAACTCTGGAGAGCTGGACGGAACCAGCGGCGAAGAGCATTCAATCTCTGGAGAGCTGGACGGAACCAGCGGTGAAGAACATTTAGTCTCTGGAGGGCTGGACGGAACCAGCAGTGAAGGGAGGTTCGGCTCGGGAGGGCTGACGGTGCGCGCAGGCTCGGCAGGGCTGACGGTGCGCGCAGGCTCGGCAGAGCTGACGGTGAGCGCGGGCTCGGCAGGGCTGACGGTGAGCGCGGACTCGGCTGGGCTGACGGTGACCAGAGAAGATGAGGGTTCAGGGGTTGGAGTGGTGCTGGTGACTTCTTCCACGTAGAATGGGGATTCACAGCACACCAGCACCCACTCCACACAGGCAAGGAAGTCATCGGCTGGACCGCTCCCTGGGAGGCGTGCCCGGGTCCGCTCGCTGAGGCTGGCGATGTAGAAAACACACAGCGAGCGGTCCGGGTAGTGGGTGTGGAACGCCAACTCCAGAAAGTCCCTGGTATGGGACTCCAGGGAGCGGTCTTCCTGGTCCAAACAGAGGAGGCTCACCGCTGGAAGGTCCATCACTCTCAGTTAAATCTTGGTCAGTCGATCTGTCACGGGGTGTGGTGCAGGGGTGCAGGAGTGCAGGACGAAGGAGCGGGAGGAATCCAGATTAACATCAAACACGGGTTTATTTTAAACATACAGGCAGGAAGGCAGGTAAACAGGAGCACACATCGGGTAACATAAACATCGACTGACCAAGACAGACTGAAAATGATGGAACTAAATAGACAGAGGAATCAAACTAAATGGAGTGCAAACAGGTGAAAATGATGACGAGCAGACGAGGAACAGGTGGCTGATGAGGGAGTGAGATCAGGAGAGGAAACAAAAGGATCCGGGGAAGCGTGGTGCAGATGACGAGACAAACAGGTGAAGACGAAGACTGTGACACATTCATTGAAGGAGCGTAATATAAATATTTATATTCGTCTACTGTGGTCTGTATTATAGTTATGGACCACGATTACGCTTTGCCTGCACGTTCTGCTGCTACAGCCAGCTCAGTAAAGCTCAAACGTACGGGTGAAAAATATGACGCGAGAAGGGTTTGGGACAGGAGAAGCATGACACAGGTAAACATTGGGGTTGCATTTAAAGCTTCTCAACAAGCTAAATCTACAAAGAGATGCCGTATATCCGTATATTTTGTGAAACGATGATGTCATGCCATGAGCTGAGCTGGTTGTCATTGACAGCGACAACAACTCCCGTGAGCCCACGCTCTTTCCCGACGTCATCAAAGTACGTCTTTTGTTATTATTTTAAATGAGTGACCCCTGGTGGCCAAAAATTTCATACTGTACGTTTAATCATAACAATTAACATCATTTGCATGTATCCAATGCATGTATTTAAAAATAAATAAATATTATTACAAATTAGAATTTCACAAGGTAACCAGAGATTATGCACCAGCTTGGATCCAGCCTCTTATGAAGACTTCAGATGACCCAGCACATTTGAATAGATGCACCTACCCCTGCAAGGACTCCAAAACATCAAACATGAATGATTATACAAAATTATCATTTTATAATTGCTTTAACATACACATTAATTTTGCTAAAATGCATATATGATATTTGTAAATACTATAATTTGTGGTATCTTGTACTTTACATTTTACAGCAGCATTTTCTGTAAAGCTTTGTAAACCTGCATTTTCTGTAAAGCTTTTTTTGCTTTTTACAATGCAAAATAAGCCGTCTAATGCATGTTCTGCCCATTTCGCGGTACTGTCTCTCAGCCGCCTCAGAGGGTGCGTTAAATGGACATTAGAGTAGAGCTACTACTCTAACGAAATCCACATTTTGTGCAGTTTTTACTGTAGTATATTTTCTTAATGAATTTTTGAATTTTGCACTTTAGACAGTGCACAATAGCCTAAGCCACCTAATGCATTTTCTGCCCATTTCGCGGTGCTGTTTCTCGGCCGCCTCAGAGGGTGCGTTAAATTTAGGGTGACCAAGACCCGTTTTTCCCGGAACAGTCCCGTATTTCAAATGTAATTTTAGTGTCCCGACTTATTATGAAAAAATCATGTGTTGTCCCATATTTCATTGTTATTTTAAGTAAAACTTCAAATAATAGCCGAGTCCCAAATAGACGCGTTTCTCTTTTACAGGCCTGGTGTGACTAGAGGTTGGTAAATAAAAGCCGGTCTATTTTTTTTTAGTTTCGGTTTGTATTTAATCTTCTAAAACCCGTCAGATCGTCCGCTGTTTGGCGGTCACCAAAGCAAATTTTTGTGCCGCCAAAGCCTCATTTGATAGGTCAGTGATGTAGAATAGAAACTGCTGCACTTGATAGGGCACATATAACTAGCAGAGAGAGCGTGCTGGACGCGTGCACGCACAACATGAGAGCTTATTAATCACATGAGAGCTTATTAATCAATGAGAGCTTATTAACCCTCGTGCATATTAATCAAAATCAATTGACACAATAGTAAAAGTTCGGAAGACCGCAGTTTCACGTGGGGTAGGCTATTTGGACATTTTTAGAGGTTAGAGACTAGCTTACATTCAATGAACAACATCTCAACACTAAATTATAAAAGCCTGTCTCATACGCCTGTCTCAACGATTTGGGGAAAATATATGTTATATATGTATTTTTTTTCCGCGTGTGTATCTTTGGCTGTGGAATTGTTTTATCCCTGCCTGGTACATTTGCACCTGTGGAGTGTGTGTTCTCACATCAATGAGTGCATCATGGACTGATGAAAAATCTCGACTAAGTGTAACAACAATGAAGACAATGTTTTTCGTACGAATTAATTTCGGACTGGACTGCTCTGCATTTTATGATAAACTCTTGAAAGACAAGGGCACAATGGCAAAAATTACATGAAAAATACAAAACGGCTACATGATGCTATTGCACCATCTTGTTCCCACTGATCTGAAATTTTATAGTCTATTTTTATTTATTTATTTATTTTTTACAAAGCTAACAATATTATTAAGTGAAAATACTTGTATGTGTGCAGTAGGTTTTGTGTTTGTCTGTGGGTTCTGTCCCATTCCACTCTGAGAAATCAGATCACCCTTAAATTGGACATTGTCTCATTAGAGTGGAGCTACTACTCAAACGAAATCAACATTTCCACATTCCACATTTTGAGCAGTTTTTATGGTAGAATTTTGTTTAAATTAATTTTTGAATTTTGCTTTTTACAGTGCACAATAAGTCACCTAATGCATTTTCTGCCCATTTCACGGCGCTGTTTCTCGGAGGGTTCGTTAAATTCAAATTGGACATTGTCCTATTAGAGCAGTGGTTCTCAACCTTTTTTGGGGCAGCACCCCCTATCCAATATCCAGGTCCCTGACCGCCCCCACCCCGCCCTAACTAATGCCATGTTATGAGCGAGGCAAGCGAATGAGAGTTAACAGATGAAATAAGTACGAAATTGTAATTTATTAATACAATTAAACTCCACAGTCATTAATCCCCCGCAAATCCTCTAAATTTGCATTGGAATAGCAATAGCAGTGTTCCTCACGGGTTGTTTTTTTTAAATCTGTGGTGGGTGGTCCTCAGGCCTTCTAGGGGTTTTCGGGGGCATGCCCCCCTGTAAGAAAATTTTGTGCATTTTGTGTTAAATTCTTAAAGTGTTAATTCATCAATCTGGTGCACTTTGAGAGTTCAAAATTAAAAGCTCCACCCATATTCAGTGTGAAAATTAAACATAGTAAAATTCAAATCTCTTTTAGTTGTGTCTGTCTACATTACACTACTAGCCTACACAATAGTTATAATATTAATCCTGTGACAGGAAAAGCCATGCACTGAAACAAATGCACTGAAAAATAAAGGACGATCATTTAAGCTGTAATGTTTGCATGTTGGTTTTATTACTCATTTAGGAGAGTATTCCAAGAAGCTACTTACTTACTACTTACTAACCTGATTATTTATTTCGAAAAATAAATAGGCTAAATACAATCCTGATTTATCATGAAAAAATATTTTAGAATTGTTGGCCTAAAATACCTTGGTATCAGCTGGTTTTCATCAGTGGTATATATACAATTAATTTGGTTTGTTGTGATTCATTTGTGTTCATAATCAGTATATATATTAGGGCCGGGACTCGATTAAAAAAATTAATCTAATTAATTAGAGGCTGTAACGAACGGACAGAGACGGTCGGATCCATGTGCAGAACTTTATTAGTGCTACAGTTTGAAGCAGACATGAACACAGGCAAACACTTAAACAAAGGGACAATCCAGTAACTCGTGGTCTAAACAGGCGTAGGTTGAGGCAGGCAGTACAGGTTCACAAACAGTCCAGGAAACAGGCTAAGGTCGAGAATCCAGGGAAACACGGAAAACACAAACGGAGAAAATGCTCAGAGATGTACGCTTACAGGGTAACAAGACTTCGCAAGGGAAACAGGGAAAACTCAGGCTAAAATAAGGAACTCAATAACCAATAATGAAACACAGCTGAACATAATAAAACACAAAGGGTCCATGGGGAAACATAACATGGGGAGAGAGTGCCCTCTAGTGGCTCTCGAGGGCACCACAGCTGCTGATCGTCACAGAGGCTTTGTAATTAATTAATCGAAATTAATCGCATTTTAATTGCATAAATATTTGAACTGAGAACATTGAGAAGATTTTTTTTTCACATGGATTTTTAGGCCTACCATTGAATAATGACTGAATACATAAACTTAAGCAACAAAATATTGTTTATTTTTGTTCAGCCAAGTCCAGCAGACCAGTGCAATTGTATATGTTTTGCGTTGAGGTGAAACTTGAGGGTCAAGTTTGCACACAACCATGCTCTTAATGACGCTTCCATCCGTTCGTTTTTATAACAAAATGTCCCATCCACGGGACCAACCAAAGCGGTCTCGTCAGCTTCTTCGTTCATGTTCAGCCGTTTCTCAACGCAAACTTCGGACTTGCCCGCAAAGAGGACGCAAGTCCGGTTCTTCTGCAAATGGAACAGAGCGGTCACTCAGCACGCTCTGGCTTATCTCGGTTATCGGTTATCTCCTATGTATATTTTAGGCAACAGTAAAACGAAATATGCTACAACTCAGCCTCTTTTCGTCAACAATAAAACGAAACATGTTATAACACCACACTGCCTCTTTTCATTAAAAAAAATCAACATATTAGCTAACTTGGCCATGTGGTTCAGGCAACACGATTATCTTCACTGCATTTATAACAAAATGAACATGATCTTTTTGTTTTCATTTTAAAAATATGATTGATTTTTATTCACATTTATCAAACAGAGACAGGGTTGTGTAATTTTATTTTATTGTTCATATAGGCCTAGTGAAGATAATGTAAAAAAATGTTAAAGTTAAATAGCCTAAATATAGGCTGTTATGAAACTTCAAATAAACTTTCTTTTTTTGCCATGGAACAAACTATAGTTTAATGAGACCAGAGATAGACTTATACACAAGACGAATTATACTTCAAGTTTATCCACTAGACTGGAGAGGTCAGAGCACTAGCCGTCAGAAGCACTAGCCGAGGATAAGCTGTTCCAGTCGGGGTTGAAGAGCGCCGGGCGCCGGTGAAGGCTTGGATGCAAGAACTCCGAAAACGTCAGATGCATTTTTAAAATAGGCGCTGTGATGTATGCACTTATGCCTGTGCACTAGAGGGCGCTCTAGATCACCCCCTGTATATGTTGTGTTGAACTTGAAGAAGATTGAGTTCCCAAGTAAACAGAAATGATTCAACACGGCAATCGTCTCCGCTTCTCATTTAGTTATATAAAGACAAAGATATAACATTTTGGCGACGAGGAAAATCCTTATTGAACCCATACTGCAGTTCTGATGCATGTAGTGAACTTGTAGAACGACACCCGACGAAATGGCTGCGTTTATCGGTCATATGGATGCCTTTGATGAGTCGGCCGAACAGTGGGCTACCTACATAGAAAGGTTTGAACAATTTGTTGCTGCTAATGACATTGCAAATGAGAAACAAGTTGCTGTGTTACTAAGTGTAATGGGTGCATCTATATACGGACTGCTGCGAAGTTTAATCGCTCCGGATAAACCGGGGAAGTCATTTGAAGACATTGTGCGTGTTTTGAAAGAACATTTCTCGCCGAAACCGATCGTGATTGCTGAAAGATTTAGGTTTCATAACCGCAATCAACAAGAAACAGAAACAGTAACACAGTATGTTGCGGTTTTGAAAAAGATGAGTGAACACTGCGAATTTGGGACACATTTGCAAGATGCATTAAAGGAACACTCCGACTTTTTGGGACTTTAGCCTATTCACCTTACCCCCCAGAGTTAGATAAGTCCATACATACCTTTTTTATCTCCGTGCGTGCTATAAGTCTGTTTGACGCACCCACCGCTAGCCTAGCTTAGCACAAAGACTGGATGTGAATGGTTGCAGCTTTCATACTGATCCATGAGTGGCAAAATAACGCAAACGTTTTCCTATTTACATGTTGTGGTTTGTATAGTCACAGAGTGTGCAAATATCAAGGCCATATGAGACACAGACATCTTTTGACCGTATAAATACTATATTTTCTGAAGGGGAAGCACTGCTACTTGGGCAGAGTGATAACAATCACCTGAGACGCACCATGACGAGGAGCAGAGAGTTCGCTTCGCTCAGCGTTGGAATAAAGAGTCAGCAATTACTAACGTTAGATAGAAAAGCATAGTTTATCATGGGTGTTTGCTTTATTGTATGAGCTGTGACAATAAACAGGGGAGACCAGGTAATACAGTACCATGTTTCATTGATTTCCAACCAAAAACGCACCCAGATTTATAAATATCACATGAATAAATTATTATTATTACAGGAATCAATATATTTTAAATGCAATTTATTAGCTGAACCAAATGTATTCAACAGTAGCCTATATAATATACAGTATTGCATTACTATAGGATAGAATAAGGGGAAAGTAATAGCACAAATTGTTTTTGCACAATGAACTCACAGCCTATCGTACCCTTTTGCACGCTCAAGTTCGTTATTTCCATGGTTATTTCAAATTTAGGCTACTAGGCGCACCGCGCGCAGGGTGCAAGTTCAACGCGGTGAACGCGCTCTTTTCCCCAAGCGCGTCCGCACCGCATCAAGATAAAAACATATTCATACCCTAATCATATAATAGTCTCACTAACGTTACATTAGATCTGGCTAATAATGGCACTGTTACAGTAGGTCATCTAAAAACATAACGGAACACTTACCTCAGCCGCAGGCCCGCAGGTGATCCACTTGTCCTGTCTGTGCTATCGATGGGATGGCCGTATCCTTCAGCACATTATGGTCCGTGTGGCAAATTCCATTTTTTCAAAATAGTCGTCCTCATTGAAATGTACCGAGCAAACATAATGTCCCTTGATAATCTTAGGTGTGTTTGGATAAATATCCAGAGTAAGTTAGCCATTTCTTCATCCAGTCAGCGTTTTTAGTTGGAATTCTGTGAAACATGGTATTACCTCCCCTGTTTACTGTCGCAGCTACTTACAATAGAGCGAAAACCCATGACTCTAAACTACGCTTTTACTATTTATAAATTGCTGACTCTATTACCCAAACACCGAGCGAACTCTCCGCTCCTCACCACGGCGTGTCTCCGGTGATGCGGTTATTACGCCGTCAAAGTAGCAGTGCTTCGCCTTCAGAGAATAGTTCCCAGGTTTTATACGGTTAAAAGATGTCTGTGTCTCATTTGACTTTGTTATTTGTACATTATGTGACTATACAAATCACAACATGTAAATAGGAAAACGTTTGCGTTATTTTGCCACTCATTTGGATCAGTATGAAAGCTGCAACCAGTCACATCGAGTCTTTGTGCTAAGCTAGGCTAGCGGTGGGTGCGTCAAACAGACTTATAGCACGCACGGAGATGAAAAAGGTATGTATGGACTTATCTAACTCTGGGGGGTAAGGTGAATAGGCTAAAGTCCCAAAAAGTCGGAGTGTTCCTTTAAGAGATCGCTTTGTGTGCGGGCTGAAAACGGAGTCTACACAGAAACGGCTACTGACGGAAGCAGCTCTCACGTTTCAAAAGGCGGTGGAGATTGCAGTGTCTATGGAAACGGCCACGCGGGAATCTCAACAGTTAAGTGGCTCTTTGAAAGTGAATGCAATGTCCTTGCAAGAGCAAGGGGGCAGCAAATGCTACCGTTGTGGAAGAACAAACCACAGTGAAAAAGAATGTTATTTTAAAGGTGCAATGTGTAAGTATGTAAGTAAGTGTGTAAGTTGAGTATCTATTAACAGAAATGCAATATGACATCCATAACTATGTTTTCAGTGGTGTATAAAGAACTTACTTAATTAACCGTAATGTTTTTATTACCTTAGAATGAGACATTAATAGCTCCATAACCGCGGGAATCCCCTTCTATGAAGGTCGCCATGTTGTGATGTCATATTCCTACCGTAGCCGAGCGCGAACAAACAGTGCTACAGAACGCGTTTCATCACTACCTTGAAAGAGAAGTAGCGGAAAGCTGGAAGCTAGCCTTACACTCTGTGAGTAGTGACTTTTCCCTTGTGAGTGGTGTAAAATATGTAGTTGGGATTGTTTCATGTAACTTAGTTCTCCCTCGCTGTGTTATGGGTTTGTTATGTTGGGGATAGATGTGCTGTTACGTTCGTGAGACAGCTGATGATTAGTATTCATGTCATTGACCATAAAACAGTACGTTACAGGAATCACTAACCCGTCGATAGAGACTTTTACTAAAGTCTTTTATCACTAAAGTCGATCGCGAAGATTTTTCAAAATCAGAGATAAAAAGCCTATTGTGTGTAGTAAATAGTATCTATGGGATGTGGAGATGACATGATTGTAACAGCGCGCGCAGTTCCGACCTTTGGACTCATGCGGACGAGTCCCAGCTCAGCCACAGCAACAGCTCATATTAGCCAGCTAAACTATTACTACCCTGTTAGAAAAAATATACAGCTGCTCCCTCGCTGTATTATGGGTTTGCTACAGTATGTGGGGATAAATGTGCTGCTGGTTACGTTTGTGAGACAATCAGCTGATTAATATTATTTTAATAAATTATATATTAAAACCCTTGATCCTCACCTGACTATGGCTTTGTAAACAGTATTCATGATGTGGTTTATAATGGACTGTGGTACAGAAACAGTGACAATGTTACACACTCTTGGCTTACTCTGGCTATTCTCTGCTGTCTCAGCCGACGAGATGTTTGTCCCGTTTTAGCAACCGTAGCTTCTTCGAAAGGGAGGGGTGAGCAGTGGGCTGAGCCCTTAGTGCAAACCTGGTGCAAACTCGCAACCGAACCACTAGATGTCGCTAAAAGTCACACATTGCTCCTTTAAAGAGCAGCAGTGGTAAAAGAGGCCACATTTCCAAAGTTTGTAGAATTAAAGCAAAACACACAACTGAATATAAAAAGTTTAAATCAGTAAGGACAAAAAATGCCCAGCAGAAAAAGAAAGTGCATCACATGAATGTGAAAGAGTCGTCAAGTGATGATACTACTGATACGGAACTGGCACTGCATGTGATGTCTAGAAAGGAGGAATTATCACACATCTGTCTAAAGCCAAATGTCGAGGGTGAAATCTTGGAAATGGAATTAGACACTGGAGCTGCAGTTTCTTTGATTTCAAGAGAACTTTACAAAGAACGACTAGCCCATAAACCACTTGGAACGACAGATGTGATTCTGAAAACCTACACAGGTGAGGCGGTGTCTCCAGTAGGGGTCATCATAGTCAAAGTGACAATGAATAAACAGAAAGCAAAATTACCACTCTATGTCGTGGAAGGAGATGCCCCACCACTTTTCGGGAGAGAGTGGCTCAGAAAAATTAAGCTGAATTGGCGTGAAATTAAAAGTGTGGGAAAAGGGTCAATGGAAACTAGTGATCGACCGATATATCGGCCGGCCGATATATCGGGCCGATATTTGAGGTTTTTACGTGTATCGGAATCGGCCGATACACCGCTGCGCGTTCGCCGATAGTTTTTTTTTTTTTTCCCGCCGTTATTTATAGACAGGCGGCCACGGGCAGCTCCGTGCTGCTGGAGATGCTGCAGTTCACGTGCCCCGCCCTCCTCCACTAGCAGAGTGCAACCTGCTCTTCACGAGAATGGTAACTTAAACTTTCAAAGGATCTTTTAAATGTTTGACTCCTGAAATATTGTCAAACACTTTGAAAATGGAAACACGTCGCCCTATAACTGTTATGTGCTTGCAACTAAGCAAGTTTGTGGGTCCAAATGGAAAACGCGAATGCCTCGTCTATAAAACTTAACTGCTTGCCATTGTATTAAGAAGCTGCAAATAGTTAAGGTGTAGGTTATCCGTTCAGTATGCATTAGGACTGTCTATGAATATTCTACATTCGAATATCTATTAATTTTGAAGGTGAAAATTAATATTTGAATGTGGAAAAACACGCCCGCGGTTGCAGACTAATAACGTTACCACAGCTGCACAGCTCGCTCGGAGCGCTCACTGTCGGTTCTATACTGTGAAACTTCAATCACTGAATGAACTGAAGCCTGCTATATTTGGGACAAGAGTCGCGACTCGCAACCTTAAATTGCTTGCACAAAACTCTTGTTTAGCACTCAACATTTGTTTGTTGTTCATTTAACCGACGCGCAGAGACCGTGAGGGCGAGAGAGAGAGAGTGCCTGAGCGAGTCCAGGGCGAGACAGAGTGAGCTCTGCGGTCTTGGCCATTAGTTGATTTACTTGCTTTTTAATACGTTGTCAAATATGTTTAAACTCAAATAAACCATCTAATACTAGTAGTTATGTCTCTTTTTATTAATGTGTCCTGTTATTGATGTAATAATGCGCGTCAACAACAAAACGCGCAACGGGATGTTCGAATATGTTTTTTTAGAGGGAATATGCAAACGCCATTTGAGCAATTTTGACAGCCCTAGTATGCATACGGTAACGAACTCTGGTCATAGGATTAAAGAATGCCAACGTTATTCTGTGCTTTTTGTGGGAGATTTATTCAGCGCTCACCTGGCTGAGGTTTGGGGCGTGTGGAGTTTGTCTCCCTCGCAATCGCAGTAATATTAGAGACTAGACATGCTCATTTTATTTTATGTAGGAAAATTGAAACCATGCAGTACATAGTTCGTTTCTTTTAAAATGAAGTACAGTGTGCACTGTGCACTTTATTATGCTGGTTGCTACTGTGTGCAATAGTGTAATTATTTAATTTATGCTTAAATATTCATTTTCAGCACTGAACTTTTTTTTGTTCTACTTCATGTTTTTAATATTTTTTAAATTGTTTATCTACTTGTTCTTGTTCTACCTCACATGTTTTTACTATTTGTTAAATATTAATTTTTGAAGTTAGTTAAATGTTACTTTTATTAAATTGAGACCTGTAACATTTGTTAACATCATGTTATTTTTAAGATGTAAATTGAGGGAGCAAAATGTATCGGCTCCAAATATCGGCTCAAGAAAATCGGCAGCCCGTATCGGTCATCGGCTAAGGCTGATGGGAAAAAAATCGGTATCGGTATCGGCACTAAAAAATCCATATCGGTCGATCCCTAATGGAAACACTGCTAGCAAAGCACAAAAGTGTCTTCAGAGAAGGACTGGGCTTGCTAAAAGGCATTGAGGCTACAGTGTCACTCAAACCACAGTTCCAGCCACGATTTTGTCACGCACGCAATGTACCCTATGCACTGAAACCGAAAGTGGAGGCAGAATTAAATCGTCTATTGGAGCTAGGGGTCATCTCCCCTGTAACATGCAGCGAATGGGCCACCCCTATCGTACCAGTGGTCAAAAGGAATGGGGATGTGAGGATTTGTGGAGACTTCAAAGTAACAGTGAATCCAGCCCTTTGTGTTGATCGTTACCCGATTCCACGGATAGAGGACTTATTCTCATCATTGGCAGGGGGTCAACGTTTCACCAAACTGGATCTCTCTAATGCTTACTTACAAGTGCCGGTGGCAGAAAGCTCACGCAAATGTCTCACTATCACCACGTCGAAAGGGCTGTTCTGTTACAATCGTTTACCATTCGGCATCGCTTCGGCCCCTGCAATTTTTCAAAGGGCAATGGACCAGATCTTACAAGGTCTTTCCAATGTTCATTGCTATCTAGATGATATTTTAGTGACAGGGTCAAATGACGAGCAGCATCTAAAAAATGTTGATGCAGTCCTCAGCCGTCTGGATGAGTTCGGACTATGTGTCCAACGTGACAAGTGTAAATTCTTTAAAGATTCGCTGGAGTATTTGGGGCACATCATAGATGCTCAAGGTCTTCATAAGTCACCAGAAAAGGTCAGGGCAATCAGGGATGCGCCTGCACCTAAGGACGTTAGCCAACTTCGTTCATTTCTAGGACTTATAAACTATTACAGTCGCTTTATCCCTAATCTTGCATCAGTATTGGTACCCCTCAATGCCCTTCTGTGTAAAGGAAAGCAGTGGCTGTGGTCTCTTGAGTGTGAGGATGCGTTCGACAAAGTAAAAAAATTGTTGCTGTCACAGAGCGTACTAACCCATTATGATCCACAGTTACCAATCAGACTGGCCTGTGATGCATCGCCATACGGCGTGGGTGCCGTCATCTCACACATCCTACCAGACGGGCTGGAAAAACCAATTGCCTTTGCCTCGAGAACATTGAGCAAAGCAGAGCAAAACTATGCTCAAATTGAAAGGGAGGCACTTGGAATTGTCTTTGGAGTACGAAAATTCTAGCAATATCTGTACGGGCGGAAGTTTACATTGCTCACGGACCACCGTCCACTGACAACAATTTTCAGTCCAACGAAAGCTATTCCATCTATGGCTGCGGCCCGTATGCAGCGCTGGGCTTTGTTGTTGGCAGCATATGATTACGATATCCAGTACAGAGTTGGTGCACACCACTGTAATGCGGACGGTCTATCACGTCTACCCCTACAAGACGCATCTCAAGTTAAACACAGTGGAGTTGCTTCAAGTCAAGCATCTGGATTCTTTGCCAGTGCTGTGTTCAGATGTTTGTAAAGAAACAAGGTCTGACTCCACTATGTCACAAGTCATGGAGATGGTGGCAACGGGACGGTTTTCACAAGTCACAGATGCAAATAATGTGCTCGCCCCGTATGTGAACAGGAAAGACGAGTTGACTACACAACAGGGTTGCCTCATGTGGGGTTGGAGAGTTGTTATTCCTCCTAAACTGAGATCCAAGGTACTGGCTGAGCTGCACACTGGGCATCCGGGTGTCGTAAGAATGAAGGCAGTTGCTCGGAGCTATGTCTGGTGGCCTGGCATTGATGCCCAAATTGAACAATTGTCAAAAACCTGTCATTCATGCCAAACGACGCAAAAAGCTCCTGGTCCCTCACCATTACACCCTTGGAAGTGGCCGGAATCACCTTGGCAACGTATACATGTGGACTTCGCAGGTCCATTTGAAGGACACATGTACTTGGTAGTCGTGGACGCTCACTCCAAGTGGCCAGAGGTGTGTGTGATGGAGTCAACTACATCTTCCAAGACCATTCAGGTGCTGAGAGGATTATTTAGTCGTTATGGACTCCCAGAAGTGCTGGTTAGCGATAACGGACCTCAGTTCACCTCGGAGGAGTGCTCACCTCATTTGCTCTCAATTTTTTTTCCTTCAAAAACCTCTTCATTTTGCAGGACAATTGTCTATTACGGTATACAACGAAGCGTGCAATGTGGTTTCTTAAAACAACAGCTTTAAGAAAAGTTTATTTTTATCACACAGTAAAGTGATCTAGAGGAAAAGCAGATGTGTTTCGCCGCATACATATTACGTGTGTTTGGTAACACTTTATTTTACGACCCGCAAACAACTGTGTAAGTACACCAAAATTACGGTGTATGTTTCTGTAATTATAGTGTACTTCCGTGTAAGTATAAGGGAACAATATGTTTAGTTTGGGGTAATAAAGGGGTAACAAGCAGATATACAACCTGCAAATAACTTCGTAAGTACACTGAAATTACGGTGTATATTTCTGTAATTATGCTGTAGGCCTACTTCAGTGTTGGTATAAGGGAACAATATGTTAAGTTTGGGGTAATAAGGGGGTAACAAGCAGATGTACAAGCAAATTATTTAATTAGTTAAAAAATAACAGGTACCTATTCTGTTAATATATTCCAGGCAAAGTTTGTACGTCTGTTTTTTATAAAATGTATCACATTTCTGGCAAAACATGTTCAGGATAATTTTGACATCTGTTGAAAATTAAACATATATATATATATATATATATATATATATATTGCTTTTCTTACTAGATTACTAGAAAAGTCAAAATAATTTGTTTCTGCTATGATTTTAATTTAGACCGTAACATGTGGTAATTAGTAGTTACCTTATTCCATTGAATTGCAATGACACTTAAATGTCAGGGCAAATATACTGTGTAATTAAAACGTTTTTTTTTTTTTTTTTTTTTTTTCTTGATAACAGTACCTTTCTCTGTAATTACATTGCAAAAAGTGTTGTTTCGTTTTACTACATAGTAAGTAGCGTTTGTTACCCCCTTGTTCTGCGTAGTTACAGGGCAAGTGTAACTCCTGCGGGCTGTAAATTAAAGTGGTGCTTGTTACCCCTTTATTACCCCAAACTTAAAATATTGTTCCCTTATACTTAGACGGAAGTACACTATAATTACAGAAACGTACACCGTATTTTCGGTGTACTTACACAGTTGTTTGCGGGTCGTAAAATCACTGCAAATTAACACATCCTTCTTGACTCGTCAACCAATGGTATTTAAGAAGCCTTTAACATTATTTGCTCAACATTAAATCTGTAACATAGCCAACATTCAGAATTGTGTCGGCAGGGAAATTTCCGCATTGATTAGTCTCACAACACGCAGTCTCCAATTAATGATCATTAAGCGCTTCTGTAGATTTTGATCTCTATAAGTTATGATGATATATTGTTAATAACAAAACAACAATAAAATAGTACAATAATATAAAAAAGTTGCATATTCTAATCAAACTATTTAGCCTATCTGGTGACATATAACGTTACCCAATATTATAACAAATAAAATATATAATCGCTCTAAACGAAGGCTCCGTTTGTGGTTCCCAATTATTTGATTAAAAACAATAAGACAAAGTAACTTATGTTAAACACTTTTTTAAATCCCTGCAAACAAGGGACGTCCCCCGGACTTTTCAAACGTCCGCTTAGGTCCGCATAGGTCCGCTTTGTAACGTTCCCTAGCGGACGTTCGGAGGACGTCCGCACTTGGTCCCCTTTGTAACGTTCGCTGACGGACATTCCGATGACGTTCGCATTTGGTCCCCTTTGTAACGGTCGCGGACGGACATTCCGATGACGTTCGCATTTGGTCCCCTTTGTAACGTTCGCGGACGGACATTCCGATGACGTTCGCATTTGGTCCGCTTTGTAACGTTCGCTGGCGGACATTCCGATGACGTTCGCATTTGGTCCATTCTATAACGTTCGCTGACGGACGTTCTGAGGACATTTCTCCGGGCCAGTTTGCGAACGTCCCTATTTCGTCCCTCACGCATTTCCATGACAACACTTGCAAAATCAGGTCGCCCATGTTTGCTATCATCAAATGAAACTTTACAACTCAGACACGAATAATTAAACTAAAATATTAATGCAAATATTTGCATTGATTGTAAAATTAAGTTAATGCTAAAATGTTAGTGTGTTAATAAGATAATTTATGTTACTTCATGTAAATTCTAATCACTAATTAAAGATGTAATAATACCACGAGTCTGTTTTCAACTGTTATAATTTAAATATCAAAAACATGTCAATTGATTCAATTGAATATGAGCTACAATTTATAAAGGCTATTCCACATGCACGAAGAGGTTGAATCCCAGGAGCTCTAAAAGAATGCATCGACTTCAAATGATGAATGCAGCCGAGGAAAACGTGAAGAATGAAAAATTGCTGGAAAGTGGATAATAACACAGGTAAGACAAATAAAAGTATCCTAAACATTTAGCCTAACGTTACCTGTCAAACGTTGGTCAGGAGAAGGTGACTGGTTTTAATTGAAAATAATTTATTTTAGGAAAAATATTGTTCTAATTATTGCACTTAAGACTGATGGCACATGCAGAACAAATAACAAAAAAAAAAAAAAAAAACATTGGAGAAACAAGCGAGTGACGATCAAATCATAGGATCAAATGCGCCTAAGCGAGTGACGTCATTCCTTATGTACGCGGTTTGTATCACAGTCTATGGTTTGTATCCATGGCAACGCTCTGGGTAGCGTAGTGACAGTTAACGGTCCTTCTCAGACGCAGCCTTGTGTTTCCTCTGTCCGTCGTCTGTCTATAAGGTATTTCTAATTATATTATTATAAATTAGTCACCATAACCACTGTCCAACAAAATCAACAAAATGAACATATTCAGTTATGATTTTATCAATATGTGAAATGTAACGTTGTCTCATTTTCAGCTGTTAGCTTCGTAGCTACTCGTAGTATTAGCATATAACGGTTATCAGCGGTACATTGCGGACAACTTCAGCAAACGTTTAAAAGGTAACATTTTCATATAATTTAAAGATGGACAGTGGTTATGGTGACTAATTTATAATAATATAATTAGAAATACCTTTTAGACAGACGACGGACAGAGGAAACACAAGTCTGAGAAGGACCGTTAACTGTCACTACGCTACCCAGAGCGTTGCCATGGATTACAAACCATAGACTGTGATACAAACCGCGTACATAAGGAATGACGTCACTTGCTTAGGCGCATTTGATCCTATATGATTTGATCGTCACTCGCTTGTTTCTCCAATGTTTTTTTTTTTATTTGTTCTGCATGTGCCATCAGTCTTAAGTGCAATAATTAGAACAATATTTTTCCTAAAATAAATTATTTTTAATAAAACCAGTCACCTTCTCCTGACCAACGTTTGACAGGTAACGTTAGGCTAAATGTTTAGGATACTTTTATTTGTCTTACCTGTGTTATTATCCACTTTCCAGCAATTTTTCATTCTTCGCGTTTTCCTCGGCTGCATTCATCATTTGAAGTCGATGCATTCTTTTAGAGCTCCTGGGATTCAACCTCTTCGTGCATGTGGAATAGCCTTTATAAATTGTAGCTCATATTCAATTGAATCAATTGACATGTTTTTGATATTTAAATTATAACAGTTGAAAACAGACTCGTGGTATTATTACATCTTTAATTAGTGATTAGAATTTACATGAAGTAACATAAATTATCTTATTAACACACTAACATTTTAGCATTAACTTAATTTTACAATCAATGCAAATATTTGCATTTATATTTTAGTTTAATTATTCGTGTCTTGAGTTGTAAAGTTTCATTTGATGATAGCAAACATGGGCGACCTGATTTTGCAAGTGTTGTCATGGAAATGCGTGAGGGACGAAATAGGGACGTTTGCAAACTGGCCCGGAGAAATGTCCTCAGAACTTCCGTCAGCGAACGTTATCCACAAGTTTCCGAGGGGCGCTCCTGTAAAAAATAAAGTGGGTGAAACTTCCGGTGAGGCGGCGGAAGTAGCATTCCAATGGTATTTTGTGTGTTAGTTAGCGAAGAGGCTAGCTGTTTTTCGGAGAATTATTTTACTATTTAAAGACGCAAATCTTTATGAGAGATGTCGTTACGGAGCTCAGGGACAACATGTGCTGCTCGCGGTTGTATGTATAACCGGACTAAACTAATTTAGTGGCTTAAACGGGATTGTTTTGAACATAAGCTGAAAACGAAATCAGAGTGTTCCTGCCAACGACTGTAGTTTCCATCACCTCCCAAAAGACGACGAATCTTCCTGTGTACATTTGTTTAAATTCTTAATGTTCTATAAACTCTATCAGCATGTGTTTGGCTGTTTTCTACTGATGTTACACCTAAACTCACGATCAAAGCCTGTGTTGACAGAATACCAAATGTGCCAGTTAATGTATTCAAGTAGCACATTCATTTATAATTTTGAATAAACTCCAAAGCACAATGACTAAGTGTGTATTTTTTATTTTAATTGTTTGCCAGCTCACACAACTGTCTGTCACCATGCCTTGATGAGTATTGATTATTAATAATGTTATTATAATACTCCCAATCAACTACTGCGGAGGGTAAAGGTACTGTTATTTCACCCTTTTTAATTTCGTTGAGGTTGTGTTCCCACATCGTTAGCTAGTTTGGATCGCTATAACTTGAATGACTGTCAACTGTTGAATGAACGAGTGTCAAGCATGTCAAATCGCGCTTTGTTTACTTCCAACCGGAAGTCGCGCCCACTTTTGACGCAAGGCCTCATGGGGCGTAGGAAACTTGTGGATACACAAGTTTACGCGGCAAATTGTGGGCGCCGCCATAACGCTACACATATGCAATTAATTTCCGCCGGAAGTGGTTTGCACAGCGTCTGCCGGTGTAAACACAGCTATTAAGATGCTAGCTTGGGAACACGGTTCCACTACTTTGACTGGAGATGGCGTTACTATCCCCCATCCGAATTCAGTACAGAACTGGGAGGATAACATGACGACGTGGCCCAGGATAACGTACAGTAATATTTGCTCCTACTTCATGCACTCCATGGCAATAGATGGAAAAGCAATGGACAATCTGAAAGCCTCCGAGGCATACCAATATCTGCACAGCAACAAAGTCGGTTGTGTTATGTCATACAAACATGATCACTTTATTTATCTAAAAGCAAATGTAGAGCCTAGCCAGTGTTTGAACAATGCGTGGCATAATGCTTGGGTGCTGGTAATTGAAGCTGGAGACGTTAAAACTGCGGGATGTGTGTTGCTGGACCAGGGAGATCTTGTTCCCACTCAGCTGCGATCCTGTGGAAGGTAACTAGATTATTTGACCATTGTAGCCAAGGCCTATGTCTTTTTTTATTGTTGGTATCCGAGCTACATCATAGGCGACTTGGCTAGAGTGCAATGTGTGTGTGCCATGATGATAATAATTAGGCGCGCGAGAGATGTGCGGGCGCGAACGAAACTGTATGTGTGTGTGTGTGTGTGTGTGTGTGTGTGAGAGAGAGAGAGAGAGAGAGAGAGAGAGAGAGAGAGAGAGAGGGAGGCAACTTTACAGGCATGTTATTTTGTATTGTAACAAATAATTTTTATTCATGTGATGCATTAAATGTGTTTTTAATTGATTTTAATTATATTTTCATTGTAAATGCATTTGAATTAATTGTGTATAGTGTTTAGTCTATATCTGAAGTTAATTCAATAAATACGTGTTTCATACACCTCAATGTAGTCCATTGTTGATTATTATTATTATGATCCTATGCCCCGATTCTGTAAACCCTACAATATAGGCCTGTCTTTTTAGTGCAGGGGATTAGCTACTGTGAACGTGCAGCTAAAATAACAGGGACCAAATTGTGAGAGAGGGTCCATTGAGATAATGGGCCTTGCAAGTCAAAATCCATCCCTGACTATATCTCTCTAGGTAGAAAATGCTGTGAGACAGGGGAAAACCGGCCGTGCCTGCACAGACGGACAGAACCAGTGGAATGCTGGGTCTAAAAGGAATGCTGGTCAGAGAAAGATGAAGTATGTGCACTTCAAACGGCACAACAGGAAGGATCTCTACCAGCCGCCGCCAACTTCACAGCCATCCTCTACCACTCCAGAACCGGCACAGGAGGTGACACGCTTTAGGACTCATGAAGAGTGGAGGAGGAATGCACTTGCCTCACCAATGGCAGAACTTTTCAAATGCCCTGGGAATAGCCTTCTGCAGCTCTGCTTTAATGCAAATACCTCCTCCATCATCGAGCCATCACCATGTCCAGGCCTCCATCTCCTAACCCATGATGAGCACCACACACCACTGGCTTGTGTAAAATGCAGAACCTTCTACGATAAATACATTAACATGTCCACAGCCCAGCTTGAGGAAATTGAGAAGGTTACAAAATCACAGAGCAAAGAACAGGTCTGGCATGATGCACGGAGAGTGCGCATTACAGCAAGCACGGCTAAAAAGGTACCCGCTCGCTCAAGCACGGCGCCTGACAAGTTTTTGTCTGATCACTTACACCCATCCTTCCGTGGTAATGCCGCAACCCGTCAAGGAGCGGAGGGGGAGGAACTTGCGAGGGACTATTTGGAAACTCTGGGCAACAGCATTGAAACCAAAGGCTTAGTGGTGTGCGAAAATGAACCGTGGCTTGCAGCATCTCCCGATGGAGTGATAAACAAAGACATTCTGTTGGAGATCAAATCACCTGTGATTGGAAACAAGTCACTTGCAGAATTTTTGGCAACAAAGAACTGTGAAATCACAACTGTGGCAAACATAGATAGAGTAGATTACCATATTGCCTGCAATGGTCCAAAAGGCTACTACATGCAGGTACAAATTGGGATGCACTGCACAGGGCTACAGCACTCCAAGTTGGTGATCTGGAACAAATCTGAGCACCTAGAAATTGAAGTACCCTACGACCAAGGCTTTGTCCAGGGGCATATCAAAAGGCTGCGCACATTCTACTTTGCCCACATGCTCCCGAAAATTGTTGATGATTTTGTTGAGGGAAGGTTACAGTTCTGCAGTAAATATCTGAGCATTTTAAAACCAAAATAAGCTGCCTTATTTAGGTCATGCCTACAGGAGCCAACAGATGTTTGCCTCTACTGTTTGAGTGAAAATTAAGTTTTATTTAATTTCACATTTAATTACTGCACTGAAGTACAATCATTAATTATAGGCTTTATGTTCCTTAGAGTGCTACAATTTCTTTTAACACAGTTCATCATTCATAGTAAGCTCATACTGTACATAAATAACACTGGATGAATTAATTGTTTTGAGTAAACTGAAGAAATGGGTTCAACAAGAAAGATTGTGTGATTAATCCTAACAGGTATTAAAAAGTAAAATACAAAAGCAGCCCACACAAGTACATCACACTAAAAATGTTCATATATAATAAAAAAATTAGGGATGGCCAACAATTAATCGCGATTAATCGCATCCAAAATAAAAGTTTGTGTTTACATAATACATGTGTGTGTAGTGTGTATAATTCATTTGTATATATAAATACACACACATGAATGTATATATTTAAGAAATATTTGCATGTATATACTTTATAATGTTTACATATATTTATACATAATTAATATTATATATAAATATTTGCTATATAAATAACAAATTTTTCTTAAATATATACATGCATGTGTGGGTATTTATATATACAAATTAATTATACACAGTACACACACATATATTATGTAAACACAAACTTTTATTTTGGATGCAATTAATCGCGATTAATCATTGCCCATCCCTAAAAAAAAAATACAATGCAAGAAGTATTTGTTGTGTTTATCTGTATGTAATGAGCAACATGGCTGGGTGTTGGTAGACAAGGACACAAGGCAAGATTAAACCTCACAAGGCACTCTGATCAGTGGACTCTTCAGGTTAACTAGGCCAGCACAGATGGTTAAGATGTTGTCCAGTTTCGGTGCCATGCTGATGGGAACAGTCTGGGATAAAATCTTAAAGACCTTCAGTCTCTGTATTGCTCTTTCCACGTGTATGCGGACATTGGCTACTCGCCTGGTGCGTGTGGTCTCCTCATTGGTCAACTGATTGCGTCTGTAGGTGAATGCAGGGATGTTCAAACTCACTTTTCTCTCATCAAGCAAGTCTCGAATGGTGAACCCACGGTCCGCCATGACCTCATCACCAGCCCTCAGATAGTCTAGGAACCCACTGTCCATGGTGATAAACTTATCGCTGCTTCTGCCAGCATAGGCATCAGAGATAAACATGATTAGCCCATTAGGGGCCACAGCGACGAGATATTTCACAGTGTTGCGTGATTTGTACTGGCTGAAAGTGTCACTCCTTGAGTCGTGGTTTGTGGCTCTCTGCATATGGCACTTTCGGCACAGTCAATGATGCAGGTGGTTCGAGGGTAGTTCCTCTGAAACGACAAGGGCATGGTGGCACGAATGGTCTCTCTTGGAAGCCAGGGGATCAGGACTTTGAACTGTTCACCCATCACGTCAATCCAGTGACTAATCACAATGCTTGCCATGGATGTAGACACATTGAAGCGATGAGCAATATCTCCTAATATTAGGTTTAGTTTTAGCTTCATCAAGGTCATCAGGATTTGGTCAACAACAGGAAGGGTAATTGTTAGCTTACTGAAAGGCAACAACACTGTCACCAGGGTGAAAAATTGAACCATACGCACTCCTGTATACAGCCGGGACCTAGCATCATCAATGACCGTGGTGCTAGTCACAGTAGGACCCATTTCTGCCTCGCACTGTGTGGCCTTGTCAACTTTAACAGACTGTGTTGTTGAACAGTACATGTGGTCAATATGTGACGGATCCTCCCATTGGGTCTGGGCATCTCGAAATTTTGGTGTAGCAGGCTCGGCCTCACAGGCAGGCTGACAGGTTTCAGGAGCATCTAAAAAGGGAAGAGAAAACATGGATGGAGCAAAATTAATTAAGGCATAGACCATTTCTTTTACTGTGCGTCTTTGTTCCTGCCAGGTAAAAAATACATTCCAGGAGAGAAACACATGATTGAATCGAAAGAAAAAAATCACAAAGTCTAAGAAAGTAAACAATAAGAAAAGTAAAATATTAAGTTTTCCACAACACAACAAACATCACAATGGCAAAATGTGTATTACAACATTGCACTCACACACGCGGGCGGGGGCGCACGCACACACGCACGCACACACACACACATCATCACAACAGCCTGCCACCTTGCATTACATTTATGATGTAGACTAAGGCACACGCAGGCATGCACACACACACACACACACACACACACAATTAATGATGTATCGTGGGCATTGTTTGTCCCATATCCAAAACAATCAACTGCCTCAGCAAAATACCGGTAGCAATGTTAGTGTATGACAACTTGTTCATAATTAACAGTATTGTCAACTTCATAGCTAAATTTGCTTTACTTACCCTCAGATGCAAGTCTGCGTTTCTTTATCTGGGTGGAGACAGTGGTCCGCTGAGTGAGTTGACGCCTCTTTGGCTGGGGAGGACGATTGTATCCCAACCACAACTCTGGGAAAGGATTATCCTTGGTTGGTTTTTGGTCAACAAAGTGATAGGAACAAACATAAACAGTACGGGGTGGTTTCTTTAGATTTAATGCCTTCAGCCAGGTCCTTGATTCCGAGTCGGTATCAGGCTTGCGAAAAAATGTAAACAATGGAGCGCATGGACATTGCCTCTTCGTAGCTGGTTTGTGGTCGTAACACTCTCTATCTAACCACTCGTTCAGGTGCTTTCGCGAGTTTTTGCAACCAACTACCGCACACGTCGTTCCCGAACCACTTTTATTCATGTTGAAAGTTAATTGGTATCCTCTTTGTCACTGCGATATCAGTGCTTTGTCGGCACAACGGAGCTAGGTAGCATAACCAGCCCGCCAAAACGGAAGTGGATTGCATAAACGGGAGGAGCTTAGGATGTAGAGCGGAAACGGCTCAAAAACTTGTGTATAGAATGGACCAAATGCGAACGTCATCGGAATGTCCGCCAGCGAACGGGCGAACGTTACAAAGCGGACCAAATGCGAACGTCATCGGAATGTCCGTCCGCGAACGTTACAAAGGGGACCAAATGCGAACGTCATCGGAATGTCCGTCCGCGAACGTTACAAAGGGGACCAAATGCGAACGTCATCGGAATGTCCGTCAGCGAACGTTACAAAGGGGACCAAGTGCGGACGTCCTCCGAACGTCCGCTAGGGAACGTTACAAAGCGGACCTAAGCGGACGTTTGAAAAGTCCGGGGGACGTCCCTTGTTTGCAGGGTAGGGCAGTTCAAAACGATTATAACAATATACCAGTAGGTGTCGCACTGTGTCTGCTGTGTGCGAGCTGTCATGGAGATATTGATTTATGTTCTGTAATAAAAACTTTCCATTATAACTGTGCTTTCAGAAATCATGTTTCTTAGCACTGCTGCTTAAGGCATTAGCCTACTCGCCAAAATAAGCTCTTTCTCCTCATGTTCGGCATATTTGATCATGTAGCCTATACAGTATCATTTGGCAATTATTAAATAATAAAACAGTAGTAGATCAACGTGAAAATCACCGCAGGGGTAGTCTGTGATATTTAGAACAAGAATCTGGTGGATTTTTTTTAAAACCGGCTCCGGCTGTATGATCTAGACCACTTCTGGAAATGACTCGGCTTAAAGGATGGTTTAATAAGCAATAGCCTAATAACAAACACATATTTTGAAATTGACGTAAATTCCTGACCATATCAGATAATGTTAGATGCGGTAGTTATGCGGTAAACAATTAAATAGGCCTAGTGTTGTTTTGCACAGAGGATTCTTTAATATACCAAAGCGAAAATATTTAGTTGTCATGAAAATCATTCTTTACATTTATTTATTATAAACATTCATTCGCGTTTAAGCTGACATAGACGCGCAATATAGCCATATGTTTAAGCGTAAATGGCGCCCATGTGCGCGAACGCGCTTCTCCGAAGAACAGATTGCGTGACAGCGGTAGGCTATTAGCCTATACTGAGGCAGCTTTGAAAAGCTGCATGGAAAAATCTACAGAAAAGTTTGGGCCCATGGTGGGACTATCATTGGATACCACCTGATGAATTTTGTTTTTCTAGCACCTCATATTCATTGTATAATAGTCTTCTTTGAAATGTGTACCTTGAAATATTTTACATTCCAGATTGATTATAAAGGCCAGATGTTGTCAGCAATTAGGTATATTGGTAATGAGCAGAATAACCTATAGCCTACTTAACAACTGCCATCATTATTTGATTACAGATCACTTAAACACCTAAAGTTTTGATATTTATTGAATATAATTTATGGAATTCTACTTTAAAATAGCCTACTTTTTTCAGATAAAGTTCATGCAGCTTAGTGATGCACAGTTCACTTGTCCATCATCTATTGTGATATCTGTCATTGCACAGTCCAAATGATATCCTGAGCTGCAGTCAGAAGGACTGTAAGCAAACAGAAGTTTAATGCTGATTAAGATACAAGGGCTAGGTGTACAGACACATTCTCATTTCTTAATTTTCTGCCATTCTAAAACATTTTTATGTTAATATTTAAACTTTCATTGAAATATAAAGACAGTGCTGCAAGTCTGATCATAAGTAAGGACATTAAAGTATGGACATGACTGTTCAAAAGTTACTGGAAACATTTTGTTGCAGTTATTGCTGATGTAATCAGCGTTGACAGACTGTTTTTTTTTTTTTTTTTTTTTTGTAATGTAATTATGTTTTTGTTATTTCTTTTGAGGACCTTGTAAAATCTTCTTACCTTAGGGCTTAACAAATATTCTGCAGCCATTGATTGTACATCCAATGCCTTTGAAAGCATGAATGTGCTATATAAAGTTTTAAGACTTGTATGGATTCTCTTCACTTGCATGACACTATCAGAGTTTTGTATTTTATACACACTGGAATGTGTATAGAGAAGAAAGATTCACACAGCACACTGGTAAATCATTCTTTTGGCCAGATGGCCTACATAGGACAAAACAGAAGCAGGTTTAACTCTGGGCTGGATGAATGATGATGATGATAACTAGGCAAATAAAATCAAAAACCAAATAAAATGAACAACAATAAATATATCTGTATCAGTAGTCTTGATTTAAAACAGTTACCAAAGACACCATACAGTCAGTCATTTAAATACTGCCACCTGCTGGTAGAAAGGAGAAACAGTGGTCCATTACGGTGGGAAACCACATTAAATATAATTATATAATATAGCGCTAACAGTAACAACTCTGCACACACAATAAGTTCATGGGTTAACCTACCAACTGTATTGAGCCAAACAATGCGCTCATTAAACGTGATTGGTGATGTCTGGATAGGCATGATATTAAATAGCTGTAATAAACTACTGTTGCTAACATATTTATTCCGGTCCAGGTTTATATAAGCCTATTTATTCATTGATTTTTCTTCTTCTAACGTGACTCTGGTATAACGTTAGTGCTGCATATTATGGCTGTTCTAAAAGCTTGGCTTTTATTTTGATAGGCCATATTTACTATTACTTCCGGGTCACGTGACCAACCTGTCCGTGTTTTAATGTAGATCTTCAAACGGAAAAATGGAAAAAGGAATTTCAAAAAACCAAAATCGGACCGTTATTTGATTTTGTTTTTTTTTTTTTTTTTTTGGATTCAGAACCAAAAACGGGAAAACGACTCTTTTTTTACGGTTTCTTTGTTTTTGGTTTGAAACGACAAACGAAAAAAGTTTCTCATAATTTTGTTTTTTGTTTCAAACGAAAAAACAAACTATCAAAACGTACACGGACCATGGGTCAGGGGATCTCTGGATAATCCGTAATTCGTTTGTAATTATAAAACGAAAATACCGTTTTTCTGTTTTTTGTTTCAAATAGAAAAACCAAATAACCGTTTTTTGTGTCAGAATCAAAAAACGAAAAACCAATTAAAAACTGCCCGTTTTTCGTTTTTTGGCGATCATTTTATCGTTATTCATTTTTGAACAAAGAATGAAGTGAGTCTTTGAACTTCTGTCAATGGGCTCTATGCACGGCGTTATTTCCGGTGAAGGATTAAGGATGCTCGATAACTTCCGCCGATCATAGAGTCCAATGCAATACTGAGAATTTATATTGAATTTTATACTCCATGGTTATACTAAAGAAACGTTAGTCACAAAAACCGATAAAACAGACACCCCTCGTTGTGTTTATGTTTCTTTTTAAAATTATATTAAATAAACATAACTATATATAAAATTACATCTAAACGTATGTACGTTTCGTTTCAAAGACGGGAGGACAGTAAATATTGAAGACTCTGCCATAATCCCGTTTTCTCCGGTTTTCCTCCGCTTTAATCTACACAACCGGAAATGGACGAGCATCCTTACGTCAAATGCGGAACTTATGCGTGCATATAGCCCATTCGTTTTTCGTTTATAAACCAAAAACGGAAGTCACGTGGTCCATTCCTTATTTGGAAGCGAATGTAACCGGAAACACTTTCAAAATAAAAGTAACTACAGTTAGCGAGATGATTGTTGACTAAAACTGAACAAATATAACTTTTTTTAGCACAACTAAAGTAGCACTGGGTGTAAATAACACTTTAGTTAACTGAAATAAAAATTAAAACTAATAAAATAATAACTCTGGCTGTTAGGGAGAATTAAACATTTGTAAAAACCATTGGTGAATAGGGCCTACAGCTATGTAGCCTATGCTATGAGCAGGGCTCTGCATTGCAACTCTTTCACTAGCATACTGTGTTAGCTGGGTAGCTAACACAGTTACGTTGTGAAGACGTAACCGGACCAGACCATATTCGTAGCAGCGACGTACCACATAACGTTCCAGCGACTAACTTTGTGATTCCCATAATCGTCGTGGCGACGTTATATTGATACGTCGCAGGAACGTGATGATTACGTCTCAATGACCAAACTGGTATGTTGTGAGGACGTAACATTAAGGGACCGTATTAGTCGCAGCGACGTACCACATAACGTTCCAGCGACGTAACTTTGTGATTCCCATAATCGTCGTGGCGACGTTATATTGATACGTCGCAGGAACGAGATGATTACGTCTCAATGACCAAACTGGTATGTTGTGAGGATGTAACATCAAGGGACCGTATTAGTCGCAGCGACCACATAACGTTCCAGCGACGTAACTTTGTGATTCCCATAATCGTCGTGGCGACGTTATAGAGGTATGTCGCAAGAACGTGATGATTACGTCTCAGTAACCAAACTTGTATGTGAGGACCGAACATCAAAGGACCGTGTTAGTCGCAGCAACGACCGAAACAGGCTACCAAGTAAAAAACAAAAACTCTGCGGCTACATTTAATCAGCATTTAAAATAATAACATTCAGTGTGTTACCTGCAGTGTTGTGCAAGTTACTTCCAAACTGTAATACATTAGGTATTACTTGTTACTGTTATTTAAAAGTAATTCATTACCTTACAATATTACTGTCTCAGAATTGTAATGCGTTACATTACTCATGTATTACTTTTGAGTTACTTTCACCAAAATAACTAAGTAGAACTTAACTTTTGGGCTGTAACGATATGCAATATGAAACCGAAATCGTGATTCGCCACACGACTCAGATCCACGAACCTACAGAATCGCGACACACCTCTTCCAACTCCAGCGTTATTCTCCTTACCGTCCATATCCAATGCTGCCTTATCTTTAAATTAGGCTATTAGTATTATTTGAAGTTAACATTTGAAGTTAACCACAAAACTAGTTGAGGATAAATTATTGAAAATTGGGTAAGTCCAGCATTATGGACATGACATTTGCAGTCAAAACTTGAAATAAAAATTTTCAGAAAATACATGTATTGAAACGTATATAGGCTACTTCCTTAAAGGACTCCAGACATTAGAAAAATTTCAGTCTATGTTTTATTTTTAATATTAGGGAAAAGACACATTCATGCGTGACAAAAAAATAGGTGACAAAATATATTTTTTGTAATTCTGTTAATTACACTGCGCAAATCGGATGAGGAAGGGTTGGCTCTCCAGTCTCCATAGAACTTAAAATATTCATTTTATTTTAGTTTTCGTGTTTGCATTTATGAGGAAAAAACAATGTTACAGACGCGACCGCTCTGAACTGGCACTAAAAGACTGCTTTAAAACTTTCACATAGTCTGTTGCCTTTAAGAAGTAAAAGCAGACAATACACTGTAATACAACTGTAATACAAGCCTCACTGAAATGTAACGAGTAAAATATTACTGAAAATTGATTAGTAATGCCTTACACTACTGCGTTACAGCAAAAAGTAATATGTTACAGTAATGTATTACTTTTGTAATGCGTTACTCCCAACACTGGTTACCTGTGTGTACCGCATGCATCAATGTGTCACACGTGCCTCAAGAATCAATCAACTAGAAAACATTTATATAATTTATTAACCAGCAGTTAGTTAGTTAGTTAGTTAGTTAATTACATTTTCCACAGTAAGATAATAAATAAACATATAATTTTTAACACACACACGCACACACACATTTTAAGTTATTTTACAAAATTATTGAGAAATGAAAATTTGGCATACATTCATTTTAATAATCTGATTTTACTTTAAGGGAAAAATAATGAAAACCAATCATAATGAATAAAAAAAGTCTTATTTGTCTTCAAAAAGGAGGAGTGTTTCATCATTGTCTTCACGTTGCACACCTTTTCTCTGTTCCTGCTGCTGCAAAATGAAAAGTATATTTCTGTGTCATACAATTAATTGCACATAATTTTTCCATTGATTTTTCATTTGTTGAAATTAAATGTTAGATTCAGTTGGTCAATATTCTTTCTTTAAAATTATGGTTTCTAACTAAATATAGCCTATATAAATCTAGTAATTGTATTTACTCAAATGCAGGAAACAAATAAATGCAATAGTGATTTTGAGGATTAGTGGATTTATTAGGATTAGTGGTTTAAAAAATCATTTTACGTGAGAAAACTAGTTCTCTTCACACTCCATCACTGTAAATGTTCGCTTGCAACCCGCCATTAATTCACTTTCGCTCCGACATGCTTACATTAGTAAGATAACATTAGTTAGGCCTATGTATAACCAAAAAGTGTGTTTAAATATTCGGGTGTGTGAAGGAACGTATAACGTTCATTTAGACTGTTAGAGTTTCTGCTCATATGATTTTCTTTTCAAGATGTTTTAAACTCTAACTTTGAACCAATTCTAAATGATCAGGATTTGTTTCCAGGTATGACTATTTTTGACTTTCATTTAAACTTTGATTTTATACATGTATAGCCTTGATGAAGAGTTCAGATGCAAAAGCCTCTAAGTGCCATTTGAAATTTTCTTCTAGAATGATCATTTTTGGAATGATCATTTTTATCAAGTTTGTAATTAACCGCCTGGGGACCAATAACGCGTCCCTGCGTTTTGATCGTTTTTTTTTTTTTTTTTTTTTCTTCACATAGCTGCAACATAGACTTAAAATAGGCTACTCCGTCATTAATGGTCATATAAATAAAATCAATACATGATTATAAACTATAGAGGTTATTTTTCTAAAATATTTAGGGACCACTGATTAACAGATTTTAATTTTAAGTATTGTATTTTTTTATTTTTTAAATGTTTGGTCCTTTTGTAATCTTTCAGCACTAAAACAAATCCTACTAGAAAGAACATGTTAATTTAATTTGTAAATGTCTTAACACTCATTGTAGTGTTGAAGGCAAAATTATAGTGAACAATAACTGTAACACGTCAATGTGAATGGCTTGTTATTTTTAGGCACGTGCAATGGAAATTAATTGGTAAAATGTTACTTTGCTATATATTGAACAATTGACATGAAATTAAACATGAAATTTGATATTTATCAAGTTGGAAGTTTTGTTTAAATTGTTACGGAGAACACTAAGGAAATTACTTGCCTTAAAAAAAAAAACTCCGAACAGGCAGCAGGGGCGGATGATCTAAAATTAAAGAAATCAAGGATGTCAATTATCTGTTTGCAGACAAGGAAAAGAGAAATTAACTGTTGATTGAGTGAATGACTGAATATTTCAGTATCAGATATTACATGAGTTTGAATTGATAGACTTGCTGGAAAACTGTTAAATGCCATTAAATAGAAGAATTTAAAAAATATGTCTAGCCAAAACATAGTCAAAGCAAGTATGTTAGTCAAACATACTTACAAGTCCAAAGACAATGCTTGAGCCCTTAAAAGAGCCTTTGGGGTGTAGTTAGCTGCTGTTGACAAGGAAAAGGGGAGAAAAAATTTAAACATGAATATGATTGAGATATATCTGTTTTAAAATGCATTGTTTTATCAATGATTTATTTAAACGAGATGACTGCTTGATAGCCTGCTTGCTCACTTACAATAATCAGATGACAGTTAATAATGGAAAAGAGAATTAATTGTATGGTTTACATTCCTAAAATTAATAAAGGCTTTTCATCTAATACAATGCAATCTACAATATATGTTACATAATAATGTCACGGGTGACAAAATCGCTCAGTAACGGAACCTTCTTGAGAGTCCTGAGTTTCCTAGGGGAACGTATTGGGTGCAACACTCCACTACGGTTCCGGGTGTGATGGAAACATGCCCGTACTGATTAGCGCTAATGCATTGCAGGTGTGAGAGAGAGAGGAGCGGCGCTCACACAGGCTTCCTGTTTCATAAGCCACAATATAAAAGGAGCATTTAGAGAGTGTTTGCAGCGCGGTTGGTGGGTGTACAGTGTGTCAAGATTCCAAAGGGTTGACTCTGGGCAGTGCTGGATACAGGCTTCCTTGGAAAAATCGTTGGAGTGTGGAGATCGCCCATTCGAGTTTGCTGGGTCAGATTGATCGTTTGTGGGAAGACTGCTGGACCGAGCTAGGGCTGGATCTGTGCTGTGGAAGGAGAGAGGAAAGATAAGTGAATTGTTTTCATCTTATGAACATTTGAACCACTTGAAGAGGATACAGTGAATGTGGATCTGACTGTTGGAGGAGCTATGTGTTTCAGAGTGTGATGAGGAGGAATTAAAAGTGAAAACCCTGTAAACGAGCGCAACGGCCGGAGTGGGGCCTCTGTCCAACCCTATCGTGTGAGTGAATTGCAGTGCTTTTGCCTTATTGATACACATTGATTTATTGCTGTGGAATTGAAGTGAACACAAGTGTGCTGTGTCTTTGTTGAGAAGTGGCCCCCATCCATGCTTACACGTTCGTGGAAGGTTATTATATCTGCCCCCGTCAGAAGCCCAGAGTGATACAGTGAACTGAAGAGAGAGTACTTTGTACTGTGAAGATCCCCACCTGTTCTACTTGCTGTTTGAGCCTAGAAGTATACAGCACCACTGGTAAAGTAACCTTATGACTCACTGTCTCCCCATTGTGAACTGAAGAGAGAGTACTGTGTACTGTGACTATCCTCACCTGTTCTACTTACTGTTTGAGCCCAGAAGTATACAGCAACGCTGATAAAGTAATCGTTTAACCCACTGTCGCCCTACTGTGAACTGAGGAGAGAATACTTTGTACTGTGAAGATCTCCACCTGTTCTACTTGCTGTTTGAGCCCAGAAGCATACAGCACCACTGGTAAAGTAACTTTATGACTCACTGTCCCCCTATTGTGAACTGAAGAGAGAGTACTGTGTACTGTGACTATCCTCACCTGTTCTACTTACTGTTTGAGCCCAGAAGTATACAGCAACGCTGATAAAGTAATCGTTTAACCCATTGTCGCCCTACTGTGAACTGAGGAGAGAGTACTTTGTACTGTGAAGATCCCCACCTGTTCTACTTGCTGTTTGAGCCCAGAAGCATACAGCACCACTGGTAAAGTAACCTTATGACTCACTGTCTCCCTATTGTGAACTGAAGAGAGAGTACTGTGTACTGTGACTATCCTCACCTGTTCTACTTACTGTTTGAGCCCAGAAGTATACAGCAACGCTGATAAAGTAATCGTTTAACCCACTGTTGCCCTACTGTGAACTGAGGAGAGAGTACTTTGTACTGTGAAGATCCACACCTGTTCTACTTGCTGTTTGAGCCCAGAAGCATACAGCACCACTGGTAAAGTAACTTTATGACTCACTGTCCCCCTATTGTGAACTGAAGAGAGAGTACTGTGTACTGTGACTATCCTCCCCTGTTCTACTTACTGTTTGAGCCCAGAAGTATACAGCAACGCTGATAAAGTAATCGTTTAACCCACTGTTGCCCTACTGTGAACTGAGGAGAGAGTACTGTGTACTGTGACTATCCTCACCTGTTCTACTTACTGTTTGAGCCCAGAAGTATACAGCAACGCTGATAAAGTAATCGTTTAACCCACTGTCGCCCTACTGTGAACTGAGGAGAGAGTACTTTGTACTGTGAAGATCCACACCTGTTCTACTTGCTGTTTGAGCCCAGAAGCATACAGCACCACTGGTAAAGTAACCTTATGATTCACTGTCTCCCCATTGTGAACTGAAGAGAGAGTACTGTGTACTGTGAATATCCTCACCTGTTCTACTTACTGTTTGAGCCCAGAAGTATACAGCAACGCTGATAAAGTAATCGTTTAATCCACTGCTTCATTACCGTGCACCCACGAGAGTACCCTGTACTGTGAAGAATTCTTACCTGCCATACTTACCGTCTGAGTCTGGAAGTCTGCAGCACCGCTGGGGGAAAAGTAAGCTTTTAATCCACTGCTTCATTATCGTGCACCAACGAGAGTACTCTGTACTGTGAAGAATCCTTACCCGCCATACTTACTGTCTGAGTCTGGAAGTCTGCAGCACCGCTGGGGGAAAAGTAAGCTTTTAATCCACTGTTTTATTATCGTGCACCAACGAGAGTACTCTGTACTGTGAAGAATCCTTACCCGCCATACTTACTGTCCGAGTCTGGAAGTCTGCAGCACCGCTGGGGGAAAAGTAAGCTTTTAATCCACTGCTTTATTATCGTGCACCAACGAGAGTACTCTGTACTGTGAAGAATCCTTACCTGCCATACTTACTGTCTGAGTCTGGAAGTCTGCAGCACCGCTGGGGGAAAAGTAAGCTTTTAATCCACTGCTTTATTATCGTGCACCAACGAGAGTACTCTGTACTGTGAAGAATCCTTACCCGCCATACTTACTGTCTGAGTCTGGAAGTCTGCAGCACCGCTGGGGAAGAGTAAGCTTCTAATCCACTGCTTCATTACTGTGCACCAACGAGAGTACTTTGTACCGTGAAGAATCCTTACCTGACATACTTTCTCTTGGGTCTGGAAGTCTGCAGCACCGCTGGGGAGAAGTAAGCTTCAACCCCCCTGCTCCATCATCATACATCGACGAGAGTCTCTTGAACTGTGAGAAACCTTTGGCTTAATAAAGATTGTTACTCCTTTGAAATTTATCTCTGTCTCCGGGTCCTCTGTTGTGTGCCTGTGGTGTCGGCTCCTCACGGTGGTGACTCAGTTAGAGGGGGGGGTGGTTGGTCACCCGAGCGTTCCTCCCCTCGACCTGTGACATCAAAAGTGGCGTAGTCGGCAGGGTACACACCGTGAGTTGTAGCGGCCACAGGTACGCGATGGCGGACGAAGAGGCACCTGCGGCTCGTCCTCAAGTCATGCCGATCTTCATGGGAGCTCCCTGGGCGCAGCGCTATGGAGGACCGGGATCGGAGTTAAGCTTACAGGATTGGAAGGCGCAGACGGAGTATCTGGCTGGACTTCAAGGACTGAGTGCAGCACAGAGAGTACAGTTTGTGTTGGGGTCGCTGGAAGGAGAAGCCAAAAGGGAAGTTCTGGCTGCATCGGAAGCCACACGTGCTACCGCAAAAACTATCTTCGATTTCTTGTTCGGATTATATGGAGACTCCACCCCAGTGGCCACTCTTCGTGCCCAGTTCTTTAACTATAAACAGGGGCCTACGCAGACACTGCGGGCATACTCCTTGAAGTTGCGGGAGCAGTTTGGCTGGCTGAAGGGGCGGCCGGATCATGGACTGGGTGAAGGGGATGACTTGTTACGAGATCAATTCGTCTTGGGGCTGCGTGAAGGGCCAGTACGTCAGGGCATACGACTCCAGCTTCGACGAGACCCCACTATGACCTTTGAGGCTCTGCGACAAGAGGCCTTGGCGTTAGAACTGGACCAGGGAGAGGCAACTCGCACACCAGTCTGTGTGGCAGCAAGTAGTGCCAGTGGACCTGCTCCTGTCGAACCGAGCGATTGGAAGCAGAAACTGAGGGCCGAACTGTTGGAGGATGTCAAGGGACAGATGGCGGAATTATCCCGGAACCTGCTGGGCGAGCTTCGTCGAGGACGAGTTGAAGGCGGAGCAGTGGGGCGAGAGAGGTCGTATTCAGAGGAAGGGCGAGGTCCTCTGCGCCGCCCCCTACGTCCTGTGGGCCGGTTCCAGTGGGACGACCAAGGAAGGCCCATTTGTATAAATTGTGGAGATCCTGGACATATCAGTCGCCAGTGTGGGCTTCGTCGGGGTTCTCAAGGGGGTTTTTAGTTCCACCGGCCACTGTGGGTCAAGTGGCCGGGACCCCTTTGTGTGACCCTCTTTCTGTTCCTGTTGCACGAGATGACTGGGTGGGACATTGCCCTACCGTGGAGGTTCAAGCTAATGGAGTCACGATAGACTGTTTGGTTGACACAGGGTCTCAAGTTACGCTATTCTCGGAGAGCCTGGCCCAGGAGTTGTTCGCAGATCATCGGCTCCAAGCAACTGAAGCTTCCAGGCTGACCCTACGGGGGGCTAATGGTTTGGACATCCCCTACACAGGGTACATCGTGGTAGACTTTCTTGTCCAAGGGGTCCCCGTCCAACAAAAAGGGGTAGTTATTGTCCGAGATCATTGCTTGGGAAATCATCGAGCACTTTTAGGGATGAACGTTATACTGGATTGCTGGGAAGAATTGTTTCGGGGGCCGCCGGCTCGGATGTCTCCGTCACCGGCCAAACAGGACTGGGACCGAATTCTGGCCGATTGTAAAAGAGTGCACGCAGCTAATCACATAGAAGAGAGGGAAGACATCGGTCGAGTTGCCTGTAGGTATGCTCTGTCCATCCCAGCTCAGAGTGAGACCGTTCTTTGGGTCCGAGTACCCGCAAGACCCCGTGGGTCAGGCACCTGTGTCCTGGTAGAGCCTCACGAAGATTGTCAGCCAGTTGAAGTGGCTCACGGACTGGCGGTTGTCCATCGGGGGCGAGTCTCAGTAAAAGTACGGAACACAAATCCTTACCCAGTGCTCCTTCGTCGACACCAACGTCTGGCCCGAGTTTCCTCGGTACGTCCTGCCCAGGTGCACGAGCACCAAGCTGTCTGCTTCAGACAGGTGAGCCCTGCGGTGGTGGAAGTTGCCGTCCGCCCTGTCGAGGTAGAACTGGGTTCGGTTGGAGGAGGGATGCCGGCCCATCTGATGGGAGAGTCCCTGAAGGGTGAGAATCTGGAAGAGGAGCAAGTGGTACAGCTTCAGGAGCTTTTGAGGAAGTGGCAACATGTGTTTTCAAAACATGAAGAGGACTATGGCTGCACAGGGGTGGTGAAGCATCAAATACCCACTGGTGAGGCGACGCCTAGTCGAGAGCGGTACCGTCCGGTGCCCCCCACTCTTTATACCGAGGTCCGCACCCTGTTGAAAGGTATGCTGGAGGGAGGAATCATCCGAGAAAGCAGTAGTCCTTGGGCTGCGCCCATTGTTCTGGTGCAGAAGAAGACGGGAGCCTGGAGGTTTTGCGTCGACTATCGCAAACTTAACAGTGTAACGAAGAAAGATGCATTCCCGTTGCCACGGATTGAAGACTCACTCACCAGTCTTACCCAAGCGGCATGGTACTCGACATTGGACCTGGCAAGTGGATACTGGCAGGTGCAGGTGGATGACCGAGATAGGGAGAAGACAGCTTTCACCACCCCGTTTGGGTTATTTGAATGGGACCGTATGCCGTTCGGTCTGTGCAACGCTCCTGCGACTTTCCAACGCCTGATGCAGCGCTGCCTAGGAGGACAATTAGTCGACTCAGCGCTGGTCTACCTAGACGATGTGATCGTCTTCTCCCCTGATTTCCACACTCACCTGCATCATCTGGAAGGAGTTTTCAGGGCCATGGAGAAATATGGGCTGAAGCTTAGGCCGGAAAAATGCCAGTTACTACGGAAAGAGGTGCAGTTCTTGGGACATCGTGTCAGTGCTGTAGGGATCTCCCCGGACCCAGAGAAGGTGGCGGCGGTCCAAGGATGGGAGCCACCCCGGACAGTAAGACGGGTGCGGTCGTTCCTGGGCTTTGTGGGATATTATCGTCGCTTTATAAAGGGATTCTCTGGGCTTGCTAAGCCACTGAACCAACTCTTGGCTGGCACTGGACGTGCCCGTGGTAAAGGCTCCCCCTCAGTACACTGGGATTCAACCTGTGAGACCGCTTTCCAGAACCTTAAACAGGAACTCCTGAAGGCCCCAATCTTAGCCTATGCAGATTTCACCCAGCCGTTTCTCCTGTACACTGACGCCAGCAATGCAGGATTGGGGGCCGTGCTGGCCCAAGAGCATCAAGGAGTGGAGAGAGTGATAGCTTACGCAAGTCGAAGTTTACATCCCGCCGAGCGAAACGCTGCAAACTATAGCTCCTTTAAAATCGAACTACTGGCGATGAAGTGGGCCATGACGGAGAAGTTTAAAGACTACTTGTGGGGAGCCAAGGTAACGGTGATTACAGACAACAATCCCTTAGTACACTTGCAATCCGCTAAATTGGGGGCAGTGGAGCAGCGCTGGGTGGCACAGCTAGCAAATTATGATTACCAGCTAAAATACCGTCCCGGCAGAGAGCACGTAAATGCAGATGCCCTGTCCAGACTCCCAGCCACCCAGAGGGACGATCAAGCACCCCTCGGTGCCCTTGGTACCGAAGATGAGCTGCTGGTGGCCGTGGTGGAAGCTCCCGGGGCCCCGGAGTCTGTTCCATCTAGTTGGGGGTGGGACCCCGGACGGTGGAGAGAGCTGCAGCAGAGAGATACGGATTTGGGTCAGCTCCTGTTGTACCTCCGACAGGGAAACATGCCGAGGGCAGAGGAAAGACGGTCTCAGACGGTGGGGGTACGACAGCTTCTGAGACAGTGGAAGAGGCTGCAACTCCGAGAAGGAGTAATTTGTCGTTCAAGACGGGATCCCCGCACACAGGAGACTGTACACCAAGTTGTTGTACCAGAGGGCCAAGTTTCGGAGCTGTTGAATGCCTATCACACCCATACTGGTCATCAGGGCCAAGAGAGGACACTGTCCCTGCTGAGGAGGTATTTCCACTGGCCTAGGATGGAAAAGAAAGTTGAGGAATTTGTTCAGAGCTGCCCACGGTGTACCTTGTTCAAACGCAGGAAGGAGGTCCGAGCCCCATTGGTCCCCCTGCGACCGAAAGCACCTCTGCATATCGTAGGGATAGATTTCCTGACTCTGGGTCGACCAACAGACCGATTCCAGAATATTCTGGTCATGACGGACCTATTTACTAAATATGCCTGGGCCGTCCCCACCATCGATCAAACGGCAGTTACCACAGCCAATGCCCTTTGGAGAACCGTGATACAACCTTTTGGCTGCCCAGAAACCCTACACTCGGACCAAGGTTCAAATTTCGAGTCCCGGGTCATCCAAGAGCTGAGCCGCCTCTATGGCTGCCGAAAGACCCATACGACCTCATACCACCCTCAGGGTAACGGAGGGTGCGAAAGATTCAACCAGACCTTGCTGGGGTTGCTGGGGACCCTAGAGAGTGAACAACAGGGCCAATGGGCCGAGAGTCTTCCCTCGCTGTTACAAGCATACAACAACAGTGTGCACAGTGTCACCGGGTATGCTCCTTCCTACCTTATGTTTGGGCGCCATCTCCGCTTGCCTGTGGACTTGCTCATGGGGACCGAGGCTGCAGAAAGAGGGTATAGTACCACTGACTGGGTAAATCGGCACCACCACCAACTGCTCAATGCCTACCGACGAGTCTCAGACCATCTGAGTGCAGCAGCCACCAAGAATAAGAGACTATACGACCGGACTGCCCGAGAGGCCCCTTTGTTACCTGGGGAGCGAGTGCTGGTATGGGACAACCGGCGCCCAGGGAAAGGGAAGCTCAGTGCCTGCTGGGAGTCGACGCCATATGTGGTGGAACAACGACAAGGGCCTGATGCCCCCGTCTACTCTGTACGGCCCGAAGGGAAGCCCGGACCAATACGGGTGCTCCATCGAAACCTGCTCCGTCCCTGTCCGAATTACCCGCAACTAGCGGCTGAGGCTCCAAGTGCACCACCCGCCTTAGAGGCACCTATGATAGGGTGGGCTGTGGTCCCGAGGGGCCCTGAGGTTGAAGCCAGAGCGGCTCTGCCCTCGCCACCCCGACGATCTCAACGGAACACCCGAGGACAACCACCTGAGAGGTACGGCGAATGGAATTGAGGGACGCCAGTTCCAGGGACTGGAACCGATTGGCAAGGGGGGATGTCACGGGTGACAAAATCGCTCAGTAACGGAACCTTCTTGAGAGTCCTGAGTTTCCTAGGGGAACGTATTGGGTGCAACACTCCACTACGGTTCCGGGTGTGATGGAAACATGCCCGTACTGATTAGCGCTAATGCATTGCAGGTGTGAGAGAGAGAGGAGCGGCGCTCACACAGGCTTCCTGTTTCATAAGCCACAATATAAAAGGAGCATTTAGAGAGTGTTTGCAGCGCGGTTGGTGGGTGTACAGTGTGTCAAGATTCCAAAGGGTTGACTCTGGGCAGTGCTGGATACAGGCTTCCTTGGAAAAATCGTTGGAGTGTGGAGATCGCCCATTCGAGTTTGCTGGGTCAGATTGATCGTTTGTGGGAAGACTGCTGGACCGAGCTAGGGCTGGATCTGTGCTGTGGAAGGAGAGAGGAAAGATAAGTGAATTGTTTTCATCTTATGAACATTTGAACCACTTGAAGAGGATACAGTGAATGTGGATCTGACTGTTGGAGGAGCTATGTGTTTCAGAGTGTGATGAGGAGGAATTAAAAGTGAAAACCCTGTAAACGAGCGCAACGGCCGGAGTGGGGCCTCTGTCCAACCCTATCGTGTGAGTGAATTGCAGTGCTTTTGCCTTATTGATACACATTGATTTATTGCTGTGGAATTGAAGTGAACACAAGTGTGCTGTGTCTTTGTTGAGAAGTGGCCCCCATCCATGCTTACACGTTCGTGGAAGGTTATTATATCTGCCCCCGTCAGAAGCCCAGAGTGATACAGTGAACTGAAGAGAGAGTACTTTGTACTGTGAAGATCCCCACCTGTTCTACTTGCTGTTTGAGCCTAGAAGTATACAGCACCACTGGTAAAGTAACCTTATGACTCACTGTCTCCCCATTGTGAACTGAAGAGAGAGTACTGTGTACTGTGACTATCCTCACCTGTTCTACTTACTGTTTGAGCCCAGAAGTATACAGCAACGCTGATAAAGTAATCGTTTAACCCACTGTCGCCCTACTGTGAACTGAGGAGAGAATACTTTGTACTGTGAAGATCTCCACCTGTTCTACTTGCTGTTTGAGCCCAGAAGCATACAGCACCACTGGTAAAGTAACTTTATGACTCACTGTCCCCCTATTGTGAACTGAAGAGAGAGTACTGTGTACTGTGACTATCCTCACCTGTTCTACTTACTGTTTGAGCCCAGAAGTATACAGCAACGCTGATAAAGTAATCGTTTAACCCATTGTCGCCCTACTGTGAACTGAGGAGAGAGTACTTTGTACTGTGAAGATCCCCACCTGTTCTACTTGCTGTTTGAGCCCAGAAGCATACAGCACCACTGGTAAAGTAACCTTATGACTCACTGTCTCCCTATTGTGAACTGAAGAGAGAGTACTGTGTACTGTGACTATCCTCACCTGTTCTACTTACTGTTTGAGCCCAGAAGTATACAGCAACGCTGATAAAGTAATCGTTTAACCCACTGTTGCCCTACTGTGAACTGAGGAGAGAGTACTTTGTACTGTGAAGATCCACACCTGTTCTACTTGCTGTTTGAGCCCAGAAGCATACAGCACCACTGGTAAAGTAACTTTATGACTCACTGTCCCCCTATTGTGAACTGAAGAGAGAGTACTGTGTACTGTGACTATCCTCCCCTGTTCTACTTACTGTTTGAGCCCAGAAGTATACAGCAACGCTGATAAAGTAATCGTTTAACCCACTGTTGCCCTACTGTGAACTGAGGAGAGAGTACTGTGTACTGTGACTATCCTCACCTGTTCTACTTACTGTTTGAGCCCAGAAGTATACAGCAACGCTGATAAAGTAATCGTTTAACCCACTGTCGCCCTACTGTGAACTGAGGAGAGAGTACTTTGTACTGTGAAGATCCACACCTGTTCTACTTGCTGTTTGAGCCCAGAAGCATACAGCACCACTGGTAAAGTAACCTTATGATTCACTGTCTCCCCATTGTGAACTGAAGAGAGAGTACTGTGTACTGTGAATATCCTCACCTGTTCTACTTACTGTTTGAGCCCAGAAGTATACAGCAACGCTGATAAAGTAATCGTTTAATCCACTGCTTCATTACCGTGCACCCACGAGAGTACCCTGTACTGTGAAGAATTCTTACCTGCCATACTTACCGTCTGAGTCTGGAAGTCTGCAGCACCGCTGGGGGAAAAGTAAGCTTTTAATCCACTGCTTCATTATCGTGCACCAACGAGAGTACTCTGTACTGTGAAGAATCCTTACCCGCCATACTTACTGTCTGAGTCTGGAAGTCTGCAGCACCGCTGGGGGAAAAGTAAGCTTTTAATCCACTGTTTTATTATCGTGCACCAACGAGAGTACTCTGTACTGTGAAGAATCCTTACCCGCCATACTTACTGTCCGAGTCTGGAAGTCTGCAGCACCGCTGGGGGAAAAGTAAGCTTTTAATCCACTGCTTTATTATCGTGCACCAACGAGAGTACTCTGTACTGTGAAGAATCCTTACCTGCCATACTTACTGTCTGAGTCTGGAAGTCTGCAGCACCGCTGGGGGAAAAGTAAGCTTTTAATCCACTGCTTTATTATCGTGCACCAACGAGAGTACTCTGTACTGTGAAGAATCCTTACCCGCCATACTTACTGTCTGAGTCTGGAAGTCTGCAGCACCGCTGGGGAAGAGTAAGCTTCTAATCCACTGCTTCATTACTGTGCACCAACGAGAGTACTTTGTACCGTGAAGAATCCTTACCTGACATACTTTCTCTTGGGTCTGGAAGTCTGCAGCACCGCTGGGGAGAAGTAAGCTTCAACCCCCCTGCTCCATCATCATACATCGACGAGAGTCTCTTGAACTGTGAGAAACCTTTGGCTTAATAAAGATTGTTACTCCTTTGAAATTTATCTCTGTCTCCGGGTCCTCTGTTGTGTGCCTGTGGTGTCGGCTCCTCACGGTGGTGACTCAGTTAGAGGGGGGGGTGGTTGGTCACCCGAGCGTTCCTCCCCTCGACCTGTGACAATAATAGAACGTAAAAATATCCCAACTAAACGGTCATTGCATAAATGCTGTGATTTTGTCCCACCCATGGATGCTCAGCGTCTCGGGGTGAATGAGGAGGGGGCTGGCCCGGACTCCGGTCTTCCCCATAATAATTGGAGGGTCTTTTGATTGACAGCAATCGCGGATTTTTCAAGTGTTGTCGAAAAGACAAACTATAGTAGACGCACGCAGTGGGGTCTCCGGCCAGCGCGCGGGGCTGCATCCGAGTATGAAGGACTTTAAGCCGAATAGGTCCGCGCTTGTAGCCTACGTCTCAAACAATCAGAGCGTAAAAATACGGGATATTTTACGGGAAAATACTAAAACAGGAAGACAGCGGGAACAGAGATAAAATACGTAAGAAACCGGGAAAAAACGGGAGGGTTGACAACTCAGCACCTTGATTCAAATAATCATATGTGCTAACGGTATTTAACAGTCCTGACAAGTGGACGGTAGAAAAGAAGACGGAAAATGTTGAACAGTAACGTTAGTGGTAAATTTACTGAAAAAGACACAATTTTATAAGAGGTTTACATGTTCATCAGGTGAAAGCAGCATTTATTTACAAGTGGACGGTAAAAAAGACGGAAAATCATTATGTGAACAGTAACGTTAGTGGTACATTTTCTGGAAAAGACACAACATAGTTTATATAGTAGCTTACATCTTATTTTACTTTCTTCTTCTTTTCTTTCTTCTAAATACCATTTACCCAATGGGCTCATATGTTTTAAAAGTAATTTACCTTAAAAGAAGTATAACTTACCTCTGAAAAAGTAGCTGTATGCTGGATGTGCAGGTTTCCACAACAAACGGGCGCTGCGCGGTAGTCATGACAACAGCTGCAGCTGGCATGTTCGCGTGCTTGGCTCGCGAGTAAGAATGTAGCCATATGCGAGTCGTCAATGCTGAAATACTGTAACAACTCTCACAGCCTATTTCTTTTCGTTTGGAATAGTTTCGTGTAAAGACTTAGTTGCAAGCTTTATATATATATATATATATATTTCTCATGTCTGTAAGGCATATTTCGGTTAATTTATGATGAGATGCACTCAAGTTCAAGGGCAATGCGCGCCTCCATGTCATTGTTAATATTATCTGCAATTGTCTGTTGTCTGTTCTTATTTATTAAATCCAGGCAATTGGTTATTTAATTTAAAAAAAAAATGATTAAGATACAATTTATACAAAACTAAATTCACTTTAAAGAAAGCTTTATACAAAACAGGCTAATAATGAGTCCAAATCAACCCACTTCGTGTCTTTAGATAATTGCTTATCCTATCTCATGCTCAATTTTCATAATCAACATGGGGGGAAAGCATTATAATATTTCAACAAATATGAAACTAAATGCGCTTATTTAATGGCTACATGTAGGCCTACAGACTTGATTTGTACAATTTGCTGTATATTAATTTAATTCTGAATTTTGCACGTTGAAAGACATTTTTTATGCATAGTAAAACATACCTGGACCATTTATCAAATTCACCAATAATTGTGCGTGCATTTATTAATCATTATGATACTAAAATCATACTCTATAAAATCAGATGAGAATATAAACGCAACATGTTTTTTATTTAGTTTATTTTTTATTATTCAAAGCATTAACAGAAATCATTAACAAAGCAGACTTAAAGTTAAAGCTTACCCCCATAATAACCCGTTCCATCAAAATAATACATTACAGAGCCTACAAGTGAAAATAATAGTTATTATAATCAAAAAAAGAAAAGAAAAAAAAAGAAATATACATAGCCAATAATGAAATTTTATTCGTGGTCCATAATTATAAAACAAAACCCCAAGTGACAATCTTAACATATGATCATATGATTGACAATATCATGGGTTGCCAAGTCTTATTTATTAAATCTAGGCAATTTCTTAATGAAACATCATTTAAAATTAATTTAGCTACAATTAGAAATAGCAAATCAGTGTTTGTTTGTTTTTTAGAGCACAAGGTTAACGAAAATTTAGGCTAAGTTAACTTTAACAACTTTAACAGTCATCCTAAGGATGAGATGCTATTCAATGAAGAGTCGTGAATTGAAACTTACCAGAAAAAAGCCGATATCTTCAGACTGGAGAAGCGCGTGTATTTTGCGCATGATTATTATTATCATTATTGATTATTGTCATTATTAATTCAATCTCCGATCCTCCGATCATTATTTTACAGGGCATTCATTATGTTTAAGATGTCCTCGTTTGGCTGGTTTGGAAGGACCAATTGTCGGCATTACATGAGTGACAGATTTGGAAGATGAATGATACACGAGTGTCATTCATACACTCGTGTATCGGAGGACACCCCCCCCCCCCCCCTTCCTCTTTTATTGTTCATAATTTTAATGCTATTTGCGCAGTTATTCATTTTTATAATGCTGTAAAAATCTTTGTTCTGTTTTTCCTATTTTAATAAAACTTTTAAAGCCTGTTTGTGCAGTTGCATTGTTTTATTTAGTCATTAGGACAGGTTGTGAGGACGTCGTGGTAAAGTTCCATTTTTTAAGATCTTTGCTAACGTTCCAGAAACGTTGTGGGCACGTCCTCAAAAGATGTCGCTACTTTATCCCATGGAGAACGTTGTAGAGACGTGGTCAACTGGTCTCCAGATAACTTTCCAGAAAATCGCGTTACAAGTCCTAGTATATTTGGATACTATATGAGAAATGTAATTATAATTCATCAAAGATTTGATAAAATTATCTGGTGACCAGTTGACCACGTCTCTACAACGTTTTCCATAAACTAGCGACCTCTTTTGAGGATGTACCCACAACGTTTCTGGAACGTTAGCAAAGATCTTAAAAAATGGAACTTTACTACGACGTCCTCACAACGTTGCCATAAAGTAATGTCACACTGACCAAATGACGACTTACTGACGACGTCGTCACAACGTACTGTGTTAGCTGGGATAATAATATAAAAAAGTTGCATATTCTATAATCAAACTAATTAGCCTAGATCTGGTGACATATAACGTTGAAATATATTTGGAATAAAATATATTTGGAAATCGCTCTAAACGAAGGCTCCGTTTGTGGTTCCCAATTATTTGATTAAAAACAATAAGACAATGTAACGTATGTTAAACACTTTTTAATGTGTTCTTGTTAACTGAAGTTATATTGCGCTTTTAATTGTCTCCTCTATCGTCCTGTCAATCATCGCGGGTCGCGGCTATGATTACAGTAGTTTCAGTGGAAATGTATTTCACCATCGTCGGTGCCCACCCTCAGGCGACAATATTTGCTATCACAATCCCGTGTCTAAACGGAGTTTACTGTCTAAAAAAAGTTCTGACTGGTTCGCCGCTGTAAGCGCTTCACCAAACAGAACGGGCTGTTGGCAGACATTCATGTCTGAAGTAAAGATTTCTGTGAAACGCGTTAAGTTGCACAGAAGAAAGCCCAATATGACCTGCCCTGTACAGTTTAAGAATCGGTAACCATATAGGCCTAGAGGACTATTTTTTATTTTATTTTTTTAGGACTATTATTTTGTTGAATAGACCGGAGCGACGGCTGATGACGTCACATGCTCAGATTTGCTTGACCAATCGGCGGGAGGGGGCGTTTCAGGACCGCCCACGTGTCGAAAACGAATTTTGAAGTCATTTATTCGTTTTTTTGTCTTTGAACTAAAAAACGAAAAATCAAGCCGAAATCTCGTTTATTCTTTTTTTTTTTTTTTTTGAAAAAACGAAAAAAAGAATAAACGAGCCGTTTTCTCATTTCTGCTTATTTCGTTTCAAACTGGAAAACAAACTATCAAAACGTACAGATGTAGCCCCACCCACAGGGGAAAATAGCTTGTTTTCACGTGACGTCACGCAACTGCGTTGCCATGGCGCGAAGCGCAAATGGAGGGCAGTGATTTATATATTTAGGATAGGAAGCACTTTAACACACTCAAAATGCCTATGTTTTGCGTCGTTTATGGTTGCTCAAATCGATCAAACCACGAGGAGTTTTTTATCGTGTGACAAAAGTTGTTGTTCATAAGGGAGGAAAGTACAAGAAATTGACAGAAAAACACCGGGAAAATGCCTTATAAACCTACGTCTGCGGTCGGGAGGAGTCGAATGGGAAAATGCCTGTGTGTGTGCGCAGAGATCACTTCGTCAACTGTGAGTTAATATTTATGTGGCTTATAATTACATTATTCAGGTGCTTATGTGGCTGTTTGTGTAGCAGTTTCCGAACTTTGTAAAGTCAAAGTATGTCTGTAAGACGAGTTAGTTGCTGATATCTAGCCTCGATGGCAGGCAAATCTCTCAATTCAGTTGAAAATCGTCCTCTTCATAACGTAAGGATCACGTCCAACATATGTTTCGATTTTCTGTTTATATATTTCTCTTGTAATAGCGTCTAAAGTAGTACAGTACAGATTTTCCTCCATCTCGTCCATTGCGCTTTTCACTCCTTGCCCTCCATCTGCGTTCCGCGCGTCAATACAATCACGTGACTGCAAACCACCTATTCGAATATCAAGTGTTTTTTCTGATTTCTGTGCAAGAACGGAAAACCAAATATCAAGTCATAATTTCGTTTTTTCGTTTTCATATATGAAAGCAAAAACGTTCATTTTTCAAACGTTCATTAACCGGGCCGATTGTGGCCCAAACATGTTTGGTCCGGGTATCGTTCGTGGTCCGTGTACCTTCGGATAATTTGTTTTTCCTTTTTGATTAAAAAACGGAAAAATGAAGAAACCGTTAGTTTATTGCATATTCAAACCTTCTCGTGGACATAAAAAACGAGTTTCAGTTTCCTTTATTTATATTTTTTTATTTTGTTTTCATCACACATTGCTCTAATGCATCAAATGAAAAAACACTAAACCAAAAACGAAAATTGAAGGTTTTTAATGCACAAAGCGCGTATTAGTTCACCGGAAGTTGGTGGCTTTCATTAATCAAGATGGGGTCAGTCCTGGAAAATCACGCTGGAAACATATTTAATATGATTAATAATGGAGCAACGTATTCTGAGGTTTCCAATACTTTGGCGTCCATTGGAATTGAAAGAGGCCATTCCGTGGCCAGCATAAAGAAGTTCCTTGGCGACCGCAACTTTGTAAAGAGAGGGCATTTGTCGGATGATCATTTGGAAGTGGCAGTGGCCAGTGCTATTCGAGAGGTGAGTTTATTTTTTTATAATTCTGCTGCTGCTGCTGCTGCTACTACTAAGGGACGTGTAGGCTACTCCGCCTGTAATTTGAAATGTCCAGTTTAATTATTAATTATTATTTCGTACAGACTGGACCGTCTTTTGGCCGAAAAATCAGTAGCACCTCAATGCAGAACATGAGATCCACGGGGAGGAGTCGGATCACGATCCAAGGGGTGGAGATGGGTAGGATTAGGGTTGGGTTTAGGGATTAGGGGTGGGTTTAGGGATCAGGGGGCGGAGTTGGTTAGGTTTAGGTGTATGTAAGGTGGGAGGAGTTGGATCTGGATCCGACTCCTCCCCATGGATTTCATGTTCCGCAGTGAGGACCATCTCCGAAAAATGATGACGGGTTACCTTGCCTCAAAGGGACTCTGCGTTGCAGAACGCCGCGTTGGATCAGCACTGAGGCATGTCCATCAACCTTACCACCAAGCTCGTTTACAGGTGCTTATTTCACAAAGTGTTGTGTCTGTCTTTTCAATTGAATTGTGTTATAATGTATGCAGTGTTTATATGTATAGTAAAATTGGGGTATCAGGAATTAATTCAATACTTATCAAAGGCTGCACAATTAAACTGAATAGACAACATATTTGTATGTTACATTGTTAACCTTAATCAACTAAACTCATACATTTATTACCATTTCAATTCCCAGGGTGCACGAAACTTAAACCCAGTTCCTTACAATGCTGAGTATTTTGGTCACAAATTACATATTGACCAAAACGAGAAACTCGTAATGTTTGGAGCTACGCATGTGGTGGCAGTTGATGGGTACAGCTTCAAAATTGTTGGGCATGCAACCATGCCCATCAAGAACAACCTTACTATCTATGATGAGGTGTACAGGTTAGTTGGAAAAACCTCTGTAATAAGAAATCATTAAATTAAATACTAGTTGAGTTCTGGTGTTAAATGTGTTTGTTTGATAGTCATTCAGCTCAACTAATAGATGTATGCTGATATGAGCAATTTTTAAGAACGCTTTCCTTATTGTATTTCAGACCAGCTGTTCTGACCAATGGAATCTGGGACCAAGTACGTGTAGACTCTGGGAAAGAATTTTATCTATGTCTCTTTATGCAATAGATCCTAGCTGCACATGATATAACACAGTAAGGGAGCCTTACAAGCAGACACCTTCAACAAAGGTGAGTAGTTAAAAAAAAAAAGTTTTTTATAATCCTAATTAATCAATTGTTTGGAACCTGTGGTAGGCCCTCTATAAGTTAATGTTTTTGATTCATATTTTCAGTATGCATAAAAGTGATGGACTGCAAGATTATAATTTTAAGTTTTAAATCAGAACCACAGGATCGAGCTGTAAGACTGGAAAAACTGGTTAAAGAGAAAATATCTGACCAGTGGCCTCTAAAGACAAAAGGCATTGCTTGCAAATTAACATTTGACACCCTACCCCCTATTCTCTGAACATCTTATCTGCATCTTCTCTCTTTCACTCTCTCAGTCAATGATACTGAAAGCTCACACAAGAATATGGTTTTAATGTGAATCTGATAATCTTTAAGGATTGTTTAGAATCATTTTGATGGTCTCAGGGTGACTGGTAATAATGTCTCATTCCCAAAGTAATAAAAGAAAAGGTAATAAGGTTTTTAAGAAGTTTAGGAATCACTGTCACACAAAGGAGTGTGGTCTTTGAGTTAACACCTTCTGCCTTGTTGTCTGAATGCAAATTACAACCAAGCAAATGGTCTGCCCCCGATAAACATGGAAGGGGGATTCAGTAACTTTCCATTTTATCCTGGTGATTTACATATCAGGTGAGGTCTGATTATAAAGGGAGATGTAACAAGAGTTCGGGGCTGCCTTTCTGTATTCAGATCAGCCCATGATGTTGTGTCTCTTCGGGGCTCAGCTCATGTCGCCTAATATGTTGGGTAAAGTTCTTTGTTCTAAAACATTTGATGGTTTGCTCTGATTATCTTGTGGAATTCTATACATTTACCTGACATAATAAATTGTTATATTTGGCTATTCTAACAGACTTTGACTTTATTTTCATTAAGTTAAAAGTAATAGTCAAGCATTAACATATTTAATGATGCACAGATATCATTGATAAACCCTTTTCATTTTATGGAGTCAGATGAAACGAGTTAATACATAAGATTAAATGTGTTGCATTTAATTAAAAAACACTTTGCTTGGAAAAGACGGAACGCGCTTGAAACCTTCACCACGAATCGAATTCCTCAATTTGGGTCGATTTCGTGGCCCTTTTTACAGAGCGAATGTGGCCGGAGATAAACAACCGGGTCAATTACCCTATTAAGGAGGCTTTGATTCAGCTGACTGACCAGGAAATGATTGACATGGAGGACCCCACCACTCGCTACTGTGTGTCTGATCTCACATGCCAGATAGGCCGTATTGGTGTAGGAAGAGTAGTGGACTCGTGGAATGCCCACAGAATTCCAGGTATTCTTAATAGCAACCAGTTTTTTTTTTGTTTTTTGTTTTTGAGAAACAAACTAAAAACAATAATTTTTTTTGCAGGGAGAGGTGTCCCAAATTCCTTGGGAGAAGGCGGTTGCTTCAAAAAGTTAAGTGAAGACCTGCTACCCAAGTCCATAGTCGCTGCAAACATGTACTTACAAGAAATGGGATCCTCACTGACCACACCAACAACATTCAGCATCTACCCTTTCTTAACAGAAGAGGACTGTGCATATGCAGAGCAATCCTTTATTGATCAGTTTCCTGACCTATCTGTCCTCTACAACAATGTAATTAACAACAATTACAGACATTTTCAGGAAGCTATTATGTGCCTTATTAACATTACGCACCAATATTCAAATCCTTAAAGGTGGCGTATCTACATTGTGAAGATGCAATTTCATTTATTATTGATCATATCTTTAAATAAGTTTGTTGGTCTCATTTTGTGAACCAAATTTAGTGAATTAAGTCTTAATGAACATTTCTATTTTTTGTTAAGATTTGTACAACCAGTAATTGTAATTTGACCAAATTAAAGTTTATCAAGTACTAGTTTGAACAAAATGTTTATTAGAACACATTCATTGAACAATGTTAAATGCAATTTTTATACCAATGAGGGAAGACAAATAAAACATCTTAAAAGGAATTTGGAATATTTGCACAGCTCTGTGAATATGCAAGATTTCACAACTTGGAACTTCCCTGGAAAACAAACACCTTACCAATTCTAGTACAACAACAGTATCTAGAAATTGGGATAATACTTTTTACCTGAAATTATACAACCTGAAACACTGTAGTACTGAAGTGTTATTTTATAAACTCAAAAAAAAAAAAAAAAAACCCTGTAGTTAAGGATTTAGAATGTATGTAATTTCACACTCGGGAACAATTTAACATGCTCCATATAAGGAAAAAAAAATTTTAGATAATGATATTACATTTGTGTGCAATTTCACAACCTAGAATACCATGTCTATAAAAAAATAAAAAAAACCTTCTTCAGAGAAGTACAACACATTTCAAGCTAGCTCTTTCACAACATCTAGAACAGTTGACAGACCAGCCACCCTGATGATGTTTAGCACAGAGAACTCAGACCTGCACTTTAAGCATTGGTTTGATGTTAATGCCCATTCTTCAATGCAAGCTCTACACCCAATGATGCTCCGGCAACATTCGGACAGCATTGGCTCACTGATGATGTCTGTAAAAGCATGGAGGATATGCATTAAAATTATGTCATCAACATTTTTTGTTGCCTACATTTTAGCATGTTGAGGTATACTGGAGTATGCTGATTGCAAAACAAAAATATTTAAGTACTATTCATTCTTTAGTAAAACCAAGTAAAAGAAAAGCTGGTAAATAAAGAGTTGTTCAGTTTTGCCCAGTTCATTGCTTAGCCATTTGGAGTCACACATTCATACACATATCCATAAAAAGAAAAGGTGTAGTGGAGTCCAGGGTGTGTGAATAATGCACATACATTTGGCAAGTTATTTTTCATAAACCCTTTAAAGGATAGTTTGCCCAAAAATAAAAAATTGTCATGATTTACTCCATCCTAGGTTTATGACTATCTTTTTTCAGACGAACACAATCAGACATACTGTACATTTAATAATATACTTAGTCCTCCAAGTTTTATAATGTTTGTGAATCGCAGCCAAAATTTTGAAGATAAAACAGATCCTCCTTTAAAACATTTGGGCTGTCATTCATAACTATTATAAACCTAATAACCATAAACCATAAGGACTAAGGATATTTGTTTTATCTGTTCATCTAAAAGATAGTCATATACACCAAGGATGGCTTGCTGGTGAATAAAGCTTGGGAAAATGTTAGTTTTTGGGTGAACTATCCCTTTAAGTGTGTGGTAAACTGTGAAGTTGATACATCAGACCCTTGGGGTCTCATACCTCTACAAACAAGGCAAGTGAAGGTGAGCTGTGATGCCTGATGCATGTTGACTTGGTTTCTGTCTCTTGTGGCCAGTGTCGTGAGCTCCCAGAGTCTGACAGCAACACTCTCCAGACCTTGAGATGCCTCCAACACCTCCTCAATCTTTTCCAAAATGTCCTGCAATCCAGAGTCTTCTTCCCTACACAGACCCACACACACACACACACACACACACACACACACACACACACATCAGTGGTTCCCGACCACATTCCTGGATGCCCACCAACACTGCACATTTTGCACGTCACCTCCAACACACCTGATTAAGGATAGATAAGCAAAATTAAAATAAACTTAATAGATCCAATAAAATAATATCAATCACCTCATCCTTTTTCGTCTGTGTTGAAGCCTGGAAAAATGGCTAATGAGCATTGCGTTAATTTTTCTAGAGGTTTGTCTCCAATACTGGGAACCTTAACACAAACAGTACACACAATGGACACTAGGTCAGTAACAGAATTACTAAACAAATGACAATAAAATACAAATCATGAGAGTTGTTACCGCGTGTTCCTTCTGAATCCATTATTTCGTTCCAGTTTGAATCCAGCAACACAGGAGATTCTGCAGCCCTTAGGTCAGCTTGAAGTTTCTGAACAATGCCTGTAACACTAGCCTCAGCTTCAGTAAACCTTACCACCACGACACTTTTGGGAACTGGTTTGCCATCTTGCACTTCTGCAATATTTATTGCTCTGAAATTTGGAAACAGATTTAACAACACTCTCTATTAGGATTTACACTGTACAAAAAAAAAAAAAAAAAAAAAAAACACTCAGTTAAGTGCAATAATATAAACTAATAAATAAAAAGGTTTTCAAACCTTGTCCAACTTCGGCTTGCCCGGGGCGTTGTAGTGAGAACAGATCCAGATGATGCTGGTCTTGTGAAAGAGAAATGTCGCTGAACTGGTATTGAAGCAAATGGTGAAGTTGATGGGGTGTTTTGCGGCATCTCAATTGGGTCACCATGGACTTCATAATGAGCCCGTAATGTCAAGTCCAACGAGCTGAAAGACCCTTCAGCATTGGGAAAGATTGCAACATTTGTATCATCAGTCAAATAGAGACTGTCACTGCTGACCTACACCAGAAAAAAAAATATTAGCCAAGTAAAATAGTATGTCATTTCAAAGCCAGACATTTCAGTTGAATTCAGTTTAATCAAGTTATGTAGCAAGCAATGTTGCAACTATAACAGTTCTGTAAAGTAATATGATGGAAAATGTAAAACATCTGTGCAACACCAACTTAAAATGTTTCTCTCACCCTAATTTTACTTGTATCATTAAAAAAAATATGGGCTGGCATATGTTCTATGCCAGTGCTTCTCATGCTTGGTCCTTGACTGTAGCACTGCACATGTTTCCCTATGCCACATCTATTTTAGACTACAAATGAGCTCATCAGGAAGCATTATGTAAAGGTGTGTTTGTTGTTTTTTATGTCTCCCATATAAAACATACCTGACATAGTAGCCTACTCTTACAACTGAAAAAAATGTGCCATAAAAGAAAAAAGAGCACTGCTAAATGGCATGAGAAACACTAGGATAGAACAAATACCAGCCCATATGTTCCACAACTTATTAATAACTTAAGGATGAGATACAGGAAGTGATGTTGCACAGAGGTTTTACATTTACTGACGAATCACATTTCAAAACTTTTATAGATAAAAAAAAAACATGGAAGCAAACCTAAAAATCTTTAGTAGAATTCGTACAAACATTAGCAAATGTTACAATCCATGTATGGCTCTAAATGTGTTCTTCTTACTCACATGCTAATCGGTGGTTTATTAAGACCAAACTACTCGTTTTGGACTATTCAATTTCGTTGCTAGCGGGCCATGACCAGCAGAGTTCAGTTCACCTTTATCAAAAAATCGGAACCGTCTAATCAAGCTCTTCAGGATTATTATTACAGGCAGGTGTGTTTGATTACGGTTGTTGAACTCCGGGAAAGAAAAGAAATAGCATTGTTGGCCTAGTTAACTTAGCTTATTGCCACAGTGACAGTGGTAAAACTTATTTAACCACCTTTAAAATTATCTTTCTGTGAGTCTTGCAAACCTACCAGAAATATGCGCAAAATTTTTTCTTCTTTGAGAGTGACTCTTTTGTTTCCGTGAAAAAGCACGTATGTACCCAGATAGCAAACTGACATTGAATCAACGTGGAAATATGACATCGAAACAACGTTGATCTGACATTGTTTTGCTCATCGAATTAACGTTGAACCAACGTCAGATGCATCATTCTTTCAAAACTAACGGAAAATCAACTTGAAATCAACGCGTTGTTTCAACGTTATGAAAGCAAACCAATTTTCGATTTCATTTAGCTTTGAAGAATGCCGCGTCTGACGTTGGTTCAACGTTAATTCGATGAGCAAATCAACGTTGTTTCTATGTCATGAGAGACGTCGTTTCCACGTTGATTCAATGTCAGTTTGCTGTCTGGGTATCCATTATTCGCACGTGGAGGTGATTAGATGAAGTGAAGCCTAATTGAGCGCGTGCGCGGTGCGCGGATTTTTCCGGTGAACTAATACGCGCTTTGTGCATTAAAAACCTTCATTTTTCGTTTTTGGTTTTAGTGTTTTTTCATTTGATGCATCAGAGCAATGTGTGATGTGTAAAAATGTGTAAAAAAATATATAAATAAAGGAAACTGAAACTCGTTTTTTTATGTCCACGAGAAGGTTTGAATCATAGACTGTAAAAAAAGATGGACGACGCCCCTCCGCTCTTTTCCATCGGAGAGAACTGTAGCCGCCAGTGTCTCGATATGACGCTGACATCTTGGGACCTGAGTCTGCGCACTTGCGTGTTTCGGGACCAGTCATGCGCAGTCGTGAGCAGGAAGTAAAGCCGCGAAATCAAGGCCGCGCCCTCCTTCGCGCTGAATCAAACGTAAGCACACGCCCCGCACTTTCATTAAGTGTCCTCTGTCTGCTTCGTTCTTCTCCAATGTTGTCTGCTGATTGCAGAACCTCGTTAAAATAAGGTAAATACAACTACTAACCACATAATCAACGTTATGAAAAAAGTCCGCTGGTGCTTCAGTGTCTACCTCGCACAGAGAACCTGTCAATCACAGCTGTCAATCATGATGTCAGAGCACCGTTTTTATCATCACATAACTAACTAAAAACAAACTTATTTTAAAAACGAACACTTGAAATTACATCAACGTGATAGAAACTACAGTAAATGACAGAAACTATCTTTGGAAAAAGGATATGTGAAGTGTAATTTAATTGTTTAGTTGGTCTCGCGTCCCATTGAATAACATGGGGAGGCGGGATTTATGAGCTATACTAGGACCGGTCACAGGGGGGCGATCGAGACGTTTTGGCTTCACTTTTGAGGGCTTGTGCGGCACGCTTGGTTTGAATATGCAACTAACGGTTTCTTCATTTTTCCGTTTTTCAATCAAAAAGGAAAAAACAAATTATCCGAAGGTACACGGACCGTTCGTTCATTTGTTTTTGCTTTCATATAGGTATGAAAACGAAAAAACGAGAAAACAACTTCTTTTTTGTTTTTTCTGAAAAACAAAAAAACGAAATTATGACTTGATGTTTGGTTTTCCCGTTCTTGCACAGAAATCAGAAAAACACCTTGATATTCCAATTTTCCCCTGTGGGTGGGGCTACATCTGTACGTTTTGATAGTTTGTTTTCCAGTTTGAAACGAAATAAGCAGAAACGAGAAAATGGCTCGTTTATTCGTTTTTTAGTTCAAAGACAAAAAAACTAATAAATGACTTAAATTCGTTTTCAACACGTGGGCGGTCCTGAAACGCCCCCTTCCGCCGATTGGTCAAGCAAATCTGAGCATGTAACGTCATCAGCCGTCGCTCCGGTCTGTTCAACAAAATAATAGTCCTGTTTGCACTATTGCAAAGCAATTTTTGAATAATAAAAAAATAAATAAATAAATAAATAAAAAAATAATAGTCCTAAAAAATAAAATAAAAAAATAGTCCTCTATATGGTTACCGATTCTTAAACTGTACAGGGCAGGTCATATTGGGCTTTCTTCTGTGCAACTTAACACGTTTCACAGAAATCTTTACTTCAGACATGAATGTCTGCCAACATATATATTCATTATTATTATTATTTATATATTTTTATTCATATGGTATTCAAATACAAATATATTGTTGTGACTTGCCACCACGACTACCGAGTTTTTTGGGGGTTTTTTATGTTTTGTTTTTCGTATTAGACTGTGTGTCCTGACCCAACCCGGTCTCATCCCAAGACGTCATATAACTGACGTTTTGGGATGTCTTTTGACCATACGTCAATATTCGCCTTTTTAGGGCCACCTTAAACGTCGGTAGATGAGGTTATGGGATCCTAACTCTACCCCAGACCTAAACTTAACCCTAAACCTAACCCGTCACCTAACTGACGTTAAAGGTAAAGCGTCAGTTGTATGACGGCCCGGGATCGCCATCTACCGACATTTAAGGGGGCCCTAAAAAGGCGGATATTGACGTACGGTCAAAAAACGTCCCAAGACGTCAGTTATATGACTTTTTGGGATGAGACTGTGTTACCTGACCAGTCTATCGTCCTGAATGTACATCTAAACGCCACCTAGCCTACCTACGTATATTGCAAAGCTGGGTGTTTGTTCATACATTTCATCAGATGCCTAAACGCCTCATCTTGTTGGTTTAAATAAAATAAATAAAACAATTTGACATTTGCTCTCAATTTTTTTTTCCTTCAAAAACCTCTTCATTTTGCAGGACAATTGTCTATTACGGTATACAACGAAGCGTGCAATGTGGTCATGTAGCTACAACACGCTTTAAGAAAAGTTTATTTTCATCACACAGTAAAGTGATCTAGAGGAAAAAGCAGATGTGTTTCGCCGCATACATTGTTGTAGAGTGAGTTTTTGTAGATTAACCTGTAGGGGGCAATCTAATGTATTTTGGCTTTGTGCTTAAGAGTAGCAAAGAAGAAACTGTTAGCAGACATGTGTTCCACCTGGACTGTGCTCAAGTGTACTGCTGGCTTGATGTGCTTTGAGTAAATGAACTGCATTGAACAGATTTGTCTCCTGCAAGTTATTACATTTTGGCGACAAGGATGAAAGCAAGGAAAGAAACGCCTTGAAGAGGAAAAAAAGTGTTGGAAGGTGAATAAGTTTATTCCATACAAGTTGGAGCTTGGGAAAAGAAGATGGCCAACATGGTAGGAACAGTCTCACCTTTTGATAGTCAATCTCAGTCTTGGGAGGAATATTGTGAGATCTTGCAGCATTTCTTCGAGGCAAATGAAATTACAGAAGCAGACAAACAAAGAGCTATATTGTTGAGCACTGTAGGAAGTCAAACATACAGTCTACTGAGGAATTTGCTGAGCCCAGTTAAACCAGGAACAAAGACATTTGGTGAATTAGTAGATTTGCTTAAAGAGCACTTCAACCCAAAACCTAGTGAAATTGTGCAACGGTTTAAATTCAATTCAAGGTCAAGAGAAGAGGGGGAAACTGTACTTGAATATGTAGCAGTATTGAGGAAATTGGCTCATGATTGTAACTATGGAGAAAAGTTGACAGAAATGCTTCGGGATAGACTGGTATGTGGCATAAATGATGATCGGATTCAACGTAGACTGTTGGCAGAAGCGGATCTAACTTTTGAAAAGGCTTTGAAAGTAGCTCAAGCAATGGAAACGGCCAATAAGGATGTAAGGGATTTGCAAGTTAAACGCTCAGAAACATCCATGTCCATGAGAGTGCATAAAACATCAGTGAAGCAAGAAGAAAGTCAAGGCAGAGCATGTTATAGATGTGGAAGTTTGCAACATTTGGCCAATGAGTGTAGATTTGTTTCTGAGAAATGTCACCAATGTGGGAAACAAGGGCACATAATGAAAGTCTGCAAATCAAAAAGTTCCAGCAGAGACACAAACTTTCAAGGGGGAGAAAGACATAAGAGAGCAGTGACAAAAGGAGGACAGAGATCGTATTATGTGGGCAGAGAGGAAAAAAGTGCATCTGATGAAGAGGGTATTTTTACAGTTCACAGTTTCAAAGAAACCGAGATTCCGAAGGTTGCTCCACTGAGTATTACATTGGCGGTTAACGAGTCAAGCATACCTTTTGAAGTGGATACCGGTTGTGGTGTGACTGTGATGAATGGGTCCAATTTTTCCAAATTATGGACAAAGCATAAAATTCCAGAATTAAAGACCTGTTCTTTGAAGTTGAAAACCTATACTGGTCAAACCTTAGCAGTGTTGGGTTCTGCGCAGGTGGAAGTTAGACACAAAGGAGTCTTGAAGAAGTTACCAGTAGTGGTAGTACCTGGAACAGGACCCAATCTATTGGGTAGAGGATGGATTAAAGAATTTGGCATGGAATGGGAAGCCATACATAAGATTCAAGGGATGGAAAATATAACCTTGACTGAAGTGCTTAGCCAACATTCAGAGTTGTTTAAAGAGGAATTGGGTGAATTGAGAGGTCCACCGGACAAAATTTATGTGGACAAGGAAGCGGTCCCCAGATTTTTCAAAGCCAGACCCGTTCCTTATGCTATATGAAGACAAAGGTAGAAGCTGAAATAGAACGCCTGTTGAAAGAAAAAATCATAGAACCGGTTAAACACTCTCAATGGGCTGCCCCTGTAGTGCCGGTTTTAAAGTCGGATAACACTGTGCGACTATGTGGTGACTATAAGCTAACAGTGAATAGAGTTTCAAAGTTGGAACAATATCCCATTCCTCGAATAGACGATTTGTTTGCAACATTGTCAGTGGGCAAAAGTTTACCAACCTGGATATGAGCCATGCTTACCACCAGATTGCCTTAGATGCAGAGTCCAAGAAATATGTCACAGTGAATACCCACAAGGGCCTGTTTACTTACCGTGTTTTACCCTTTGGAGTTTCTTCTAGTCCTGCCATCTTCCAGAGGACCATTGAGGGTGTACTGCAAGGTATTCCGTATGTGGCGGTTTTCCTGGACGACATCCTGGTGACTGGTCGTCATGATGAGGAGCATCTCCAAACACTCGCAAGGGTATTGAGAAGATTGCAGGAAGCAGGACTGCGATTGAAACGGAGCAAATGTTCCTTCATGGAGAAAGAGGTAACATTTTTGGGCCATAAAGTAGATGAGACTGGCCTCCATCCAGTACCAGAAAAGGTAACTGCCCTTCAGAATGCTCCCGCACCAAAGAATGTGACAGAGTTAAAGGCCTATTTGGGACTGTTAAATTACTATAATAAGTTCTTACCCAACTTGTCTACCATTTTAGCCCCTGTGCACAAACTGCTGCGAAAAGATGAAAAATGGAACTGGGAGGGGGAACAAGAAGCTGCTTTTGCTCAGTCTAAGGAAATTATCAACTCAGTTCAAGTTCTGGTTCATTATGACCCCCAGAAGAATGTGATTTTATCCTGTGATGCTTCTCCTTATGGCCTCGGTGCAGTTCTTTCGCATAAGATGCCAGATGGTAGTGAGAGACCCATTGGATTTATGTCAAGGACTTTGAATCAGGCTGAGCGGAATTATTCACAGTTGGACAAGGAAGGGTTGGCCATCATGTTCGGTTTGCAGCGCTTCCACAAGTATTTGTATGGTCGGAAGTTTACCATCGTTACGGACCATAAGCCCTTGTTGTCCTTATTTAATGAATTAAAAGCTGTTCCCCAAATGTCATCTCCTAGGATCCAGCGATGGGCTGTGACACTGAGAGCCTATGAGTACAACATCATCTACAAGCCAGGTAAAGATCATGGAAATGCAGATGCTTTAAGTCGGTTACCATTGTCAACAGAACCAGACATGGAACAGGAGGAAAGAGTTCTGATGCTGGAGAATGCAGACATAACCTTGATAACTGCAGAACAAGTGAGAGGGTGGACGCAGAAAGATCCGATATTATCCCGAGTGAGAGAAATGGTGCAACATGGTGGGCATGAGTTAATTGGAACAGAGTTTGACCCTTTTACATCAAGAAAATATGAATTAAGTGTACAGGATGGTTGTGTGCTCTGGGGGGCCAGAGTCATCATTCCCAGTGTGGGTAGATCAGAAGTCTTGAAACAACTGCATCAGTGCCATCCAGGAGTGTGCAGGATGAAAGCTATGGCCCGGAGTTATGTGTGGTGGCCCAAGTTAGATCAAGATGTAGAGAGGTTGGTTAAAACTTGTCATCTGTGCCAAGAGCACAGGAACGTTCCAGCTGTAGCCCCACTGCATCCGTGGAATTGGCCAGAGACACCATGGCAAAGATTGCATGTGGATTATGCTGGACCATTCATGGGAAAAATGTTCTTAATTGATGCACATTCGAAATGGATGGATGTGTATCCCGTGAACTCAGCCACATCTGCTGCCACCATTGAATGTTTGCGTAAAAGTTTCAGTAATCAGGGACTACCAGAACTTATTGTATCAGACAATGCTACTTGTTTTGTTAGTGCTGAAGTTAAAGAGTTCCTGAACAAAAATGGAGTACAGCATGTTACCTCTGCACCTTATCATGCTTCGAGTAATGGGTTAGTGGAGCGGGCCGTACAAATTATTAAAGGCATGTTAAAAAAATGTGTTGAAGGATCAATTGCAACTAAATTGGCCCGAGTGTTGTTCAGCTATAGGATTACTCCCCAGACTACCACCGGTCTCTCTCCCGCTGAAATGTTACAAGGACGGAAATTGCGGTGCTCTCTGGACTTTTTGCATCCTGATTTGACTAGGAAGATTAAAAACCAACAACAAAAGCAAAAAGCATATCATGACAAGAAGGCCCATGAACGTAGTTTTTGTGTGGGATATCCAGTGCTGGTTCGCAACTTTAGCTATGGACCGAAATGGATTCCGGGAAACATAGAGACTGTGACTGGACCAGTTTCTTATAAAGTGATGCTGGGCGATGGGAGAGTGGTCCGAAGACATGTGGATCAGATTCATGGCCGACAGGAATTGCTTGTGAAACATTCCAGGGAGGAAATGGACGGTAAATCTCCTGATTATGACTTTTTTAACAACTCTGCTTCTGTGAGTTCTAAAGAGACGGAGACCACAGGGGCTGAGGACATTCAGGGGGAAGTTGATCCCTTTGAAGTATCTGGGGATTCTTCTCAAGCTGCTGAGATAATAACTGAAATGGACAAATCTGTTAGTCCTGTTGTGATTATGAGGAGGTCACAGAGAACCAGGAAATTACCTGGCTATTTGAAAGATTATGAAATTAGTTAAAAAGAAAAAAAAATGAAAAGAAAAAAAAAAGTAACTGTATTGTGGGCACATGATGTTATAGATGTTGATTATATTGTAAACTTAGGGGGAAAGGAATGTTGTAGAGTGAGTTTTTGTAGATTAACCTGTAGGGGGCAATCTAATGTATTTTGGCTTTGTGCTTAAGAGTAGCAAAGAAGAAACTGTTAGCAGACATGTGTTCCACCTGGACTGTGCTCAAGTGTACTGCTGGCTTGATGTGCTTTGAGTAAATGAACTGCATTGAACGGATTTGTCTCCTGCAAGTTATTACATACATATTACGTGTGTTTGTTTTTATTTATGTTGTATTATAATTAAACTGGGTTACCAACTAAGGACAGATTGAAATCACTGCAAATTAACACATCCTTCTTGACTCGTCAACCGATGGTAATTAAGAAGCCTTTAACATTATTTGCTCAACATTAAATCTGTAACATAGCCAACATTCAGAATTGTGTCGGCAGGGAAATTTCCGCATTGATTAGTCTCACAACACGCAGTCTCATTAAGCTCTTCTGTAGATTTTGATCTTTATAAGTTATGATGATATATTGTTAATTACAAAACAACAATAAAATAGTACAATAATATAAAAAAGTTGCATATTCTATAATCAAACTAATTAGCCTAGATCTGGTGACATATAACGTTACCCAATATTATAACAAATAAAATATATTTGGAAATCGCTCTAAACGAAGGCTCCGTTTGTGGTTCCCAATTATTTGATTAAAAACAATAAGACAAAGTAACTTATGTTAAACACTTTTTTAAATCCCTGCAAACAAGGGACGTCCCCCGGACTTTTCAAACGTCCGCTTAGGTCCGCATTAGGTCCGCTTTGTAACGTTCCCTAGCGGACGTTCGGAGGAACGTTCGCATTTGGTCCCCTTTGTAACGTTCGCGGACGGACATTCCGATGACGTTCGCATTTGGTCCCCTTTGTAACGTTCGCGGACGGACATTCCGATGACGTTCGCATTTGGTCCGCTTTGTAACGTTCGCTGGCGGACATTCCGATGACGTTCGCATTTGGTCCATTCTATAACGTTCGCTGACGGACGTTCTGAGGACATTTCTCCGGGCCAGTTTGCGAACGTCCCTATTTCGTCCCTCACGCAAATGCAAATCCATGACAACACTTGCAAAATCAGGATCGCCCATGTTTGCTATCATCAAATGAAACTTTACAACTTAGACACGAATAATTAAACTAAAATATTAATGCAAATATTTGCATTGATTGTAAAATTAAGTTAATTCTAAAATGTTAGTGTGTTAATAAGATAATTTATGTTACTTCATGTAAATTCTAATCACTAATTAAAGATGTAATAATACCACGAGTCTGTTTTCAACTGTTATAATTTAAATATCAAAAACATGTCAATTGATTCAATTGAATATGAGCTACAATTTATAAAGGCTATTCCACATGCACGAAGAGGTTGAATCCCAGGAGCTCTAAAAGAATGCATCGACTTCAAATGATGAATGCAGCCGAGGAAAACGTGAAGAATGAAAAATTGCTGGAAAGTGGATAATAACACAGGTAAGACAAATAAAAGTATCCTAAACATTTAGCCTAACGTTACCTGTCAAACGTTGGTCAGGAGAAGGTGACTGGTTTTATTAAAAATAATTTATTTTAGGAAAAATATTGTTCTAATTATTGCACTTAAGACTGATGGCACATGCAGAACAAATAACAAAAAAAAAAAAAAAAAAAAACATTGGAGAAACAAGCGAGTGACGATCAAATCATAGGATCAAATGCGCCTAAGCGAGTGACGTCATTCCTTATGTACGCGGTTTGTATCACAGTCTATGGTTTGTATCCATGGCAACGCTCTGGGTAGCGTAGTGACAGTTAACGGTCCTTCTCAGACGCAGCCTTGTGTTTCCTCTGTCCGTCGTCTGTCTAAAAGGTATTTCTAATTATATTATTATAAATTAGTCACCATAACCACTGTCCAACAAAATCAACAAAATGAACATATTCAGTTATGATTTTATCAATATGTGAAATGTAACGTTGTCTCATTTTCAGCTGTTAGCTTCGTAGCTACTCGTAGTATTAGCATATAACGGTTATCAGCGGTACATTGCGGACAACTTCAGCAAACGTTTAAAAGGTAACATTTTCATATAATTTAAAGATGGACAGTGGTTATGGTGACTAATTTATAATAATATAATTAGAAATACCTTTTAGACAGACGACGGACAGAGGAAACACAAGGCTGCGTCTGAGAAGGACCGTTAACTTTAATTTAAATTTTTTTAGTTAATTTTTCAAGTGTTGTCGAAAAGACAAACTAGTAGACGCACGCAGTGGGGTCTCCGGCCAGCGCGCGGGGCTGCATCCGAGTATGAAGGACTTTAAGCCGAATAGGTCCGCGCTTGTAGCCTACGTCTCAAACAATCAGAGCGTAAAAATACGGGATATTTTACGGGAAAATACTAAAACAGGAAGACAGCGGGAACAGAGATAAAATACGTAAGAAACCGGGAAAAAACGGGAGGGTTGACAACTCAGCACCTTGATTCAAATAATCATATGTGCTAACGGTATTTAACAGTCCTGACAAGTGGACGGTAGAAAAGAAGACGGAAAATGTTGAACAGTAACGTTAGTGGTAAATTTACTGAAAAAGGCACAATTTTATAAGAGGTTTACATGTTCATCAGGTGAAAGCAGCATTTATTTACAAGTGGACGGTAAAAAAGACGGAAAATCACAACGCATTCTCACCCCAAGGCGTCACCTTTGACCATGCTTCAATATTTGACGTTTTAGGCGCCCTTTAGCGTCACTTACATGACGCGATCCTACAGCGTCATCTAACTGACGCTAAAGGAAAGCGTCAGTTAGAGGACGCGGTTAGGTTTAGGTGTGGGGTGGGGGTAGGGTACACGCGATCCTAGGGCGTCATCTTACTGACGCTAAAGGGCGCCTAAAGCGTCAGATATTGAAGCATGTCCAAATGTTTCCCAAGGCGTCAGTTAAGTGACGCTTTGGGGGTGAGAATGGGCTGAAAATCATTATGTGAACAGTAACGTTAGTGGTACATTTTCTGGAAAAGACACAACATAAAAGGTTTATATAGTAGCTTACATCTTATTTTACTTTCTTCTTCTTTTCTTTCTTCTAAATACCATTTACCCAATGGGCTCATATCATATGTTTTAAAAGTAATTTACCTTAAAAGAAGTATAACTTACCTCTGAAAAAGTAGCTGTATGCTGGATGTGCAGGTTTCCACAACAAACGGGCGCTGCGCGGAAGTCATGACAACAGCTGCAGCTGGCATGTTCGCGTGCTTGGCACGCGAGTAAGAATGTAGCCATATGCGAGTCGTCAATGCTGAAATACTGTAACAACTCTCACAGCCTATTTCTTTTCGTTTGGAATAGTTTCGTGTAAAGACTTAGTTGCAAGCTATATATATATATATATATATATATATTTCTCATGTCTGTAAGGCATATTTCGGTTAATTTATGATGAGATGCACTCAAGTTCAAGGGCAATGCGCGCCTCCATGTCATTGTTAATATTATCTGCAATTGTCTGTTGTCTGTTCTTATTTATTAAATCCAGGCAATTGGTTGATTAATTTAAAAAAAATGATTAAGATACAATTTATACAAAACTAAATTCACTTTAAAGTAAGCTTTATACAAAACAGGCTAATGGGCTCTATGCACGGCGTTATTTCCGGTGAAGCATTAGGGATGCTCGATAACTTCCGCCGATCGTAGAGTCCAATGCAATACCGAGAATTTATATTGAATTTTGTACTCCATGGTTATACTAATAAAACGTTAGTCACAAAAACAGATAAAACAGACACCCCTCGTTGTGTTTATGCTTCTTTTTAAAATTATATTAAATAAACATAACTATATATAAAATTACATCTAAACGTATGTACGTTTCGTTTCAAAGACGGGAGGACAGTAAATATTGAAGACTCTGCCATAATCCCGTTTTCTCCGGTTTTCCTCCGCTTCAATCTACACAACCGGAAATGGACGAGCATCCTTACGTCAAATGCGGAACTTATGCGTGCATATAGCCCATAATGAGTCCAAATCAACCCACTTCATGTCTTTAGATATAATTGCTTATCCTATCTCATGCTCAATTTTCATAATCAACATGGGGGGAAAGCATTATAATATTTCAACAAATATGAAACTAAATGCGCTTATTTAATGGCTACATGTAGGCCTACAGACTTGATTTGTACAATTTGCTGTATATTAATTTAATTCTGAATTTTGCACGTTGAAAGACATTTTTTATGCATAGTAAAACATACCTGGACCATTTATCAAATTCACCAATAATTGTGCGTGCATTTATTAATCATTATGATACTAAAATCATTATAAAGTAGATTATACTACACAACTCTATAAAATCAGATGAGAATATAAACGCAACATGTTTTTTATTTAGTTTATTTTTTATTATTCAAAGCATTAACAGAAATCATTAACAAAGCAGATACACTTAAAGTTAAAGCTTACCCCCATAATAACCCGTTCCATCAAAACAATACATTACAGAGCCTACAAGTGAAAATAATAGGTATTATAATCAAAAAAAGAAAAAAAAAAGAAAAAAAGAAATATACATACATAGCCAATAATGAAATTTTATTCGTGGTCCATAATTATAAAACAAAACCACAAGTGACAATCTTAACATATGATGATTGACAATATGTAATCATGGGTTGCCAAGTCTTATTTATTAAATCTAGGCAATTTCTTAATGAAACATCATTTAAAATTAATTTAGCTACAATTAGAAATAGCAAATCAGTGTTTGTTTGTTTTTTAGAGCACAAGGTTAACGAAAATTTAGGCTAAGTTAACTTTAACAGTCATCCTAAGGATGAGATGCTATATGAAGAGTCGTGAATTGAAACTTACCAGAAAAAAGTCGATATCTTCAGACTGGAGAAGCGCGTGTATTTTGCGCATGATTATTATTATCATTATTGATTATTGTCATTATTAATTCAATCTCCGATCCTCCGATCATTATTTTACAGGGCATTCATTATGTTTAAGATGTCCTCGTTTGGCTGGTTTGGAAGGACCAATTGTCGGCATTACATGAGTGACAGATTTGGAAGATGAATGATACACGAGTGTCATTCATACACTCGTGTATCGGAGGACACCCGCCCCCCCCCCTCCCCCTCCCCCTCCCCCCTCCCCTTCCTCTTTTATTGTTCATAATTTTAATGCTATTTGCGCAGTTATTCATTTTTATAATGCTGTAAAAATCTTTGTTCTGTTTTTCCTATTTTAATAAAACTTTTAAAGCATGTTTGTGCAGTTGCATTGTTTTATTTAGTCATTAGGACAGGTTGTGAGGACGTCGTGGTAAAGTTCCATTTTTTAAGATCTTTGCTAACGTTCCAGAAACGTTGTGGGCACGTCCTCAAAAGATGTCGCTACTTTATCCCATGGAGAACGTTGTAGAGACGTGGTCAACTGGTCTCCAGATAACTTTCCAGAAAATCGCGTTACAAGTCCTAGTATATTTGGATACTATATGAGAAATGTAATTATAATTCATCAAAGATTTGATAAAATTATCTGGTGACCAGTTGACCACGTCTCTACAACGTTTTCCATGGGATAAATAGCGACCTCTTTTGAGGACGTACCCACAACGTTTCTGGAACGTTAGCAAAGATCTTAAAAAATGGAACTTTACTACGACGTCCTCACAACGTTGCCATAAAGTAATGTCACTGACCAAATGACGACTTACTGACGACGTCGTCACAACGTACTGTGTTAGCTGGGGTATGGCCTAAAATGTTTTACAAGCTGGGTTAGTGAAGACTAAAATCTACTGTAGCTAAATGTTATAAGGTTATATTATACTTTTATACATTTATAGTTCCTCTTCCAGGTTGTGGTTATTAGCCTCGCAGTGGACAGATGTAGATTTAGCCAGAGCCAGGATGTCACTGTGCAAAAACATAATTTATAAAATATATATTTCATAAATCATATTTTTTTAAAGCTCCCCTTTCTATCGCTATACTATAGCACTATAGCTGCTAAAAACTCTCAGCTTCCACCATCTACTGTTACCCCTTCTGTGTCAAAACAAAACTCTTCCAAAACATATCTAGAAAGTTTTAAAACTTTTTATTTTTCCTTTGCATTTTTCTCCAGTGTAATATTATTATGTTAGTTGAGTAGATTATATATTTTTAACCCTTGTGCATCAATTATATAGAGGACAAAAATGTCCGTGTCAAAAAACTGTCATAAAAATGTGAAGCTTGGAGCACAGACTTAAGTTGGTATCATTTTAAAGAAGACCCATGGCAGATTATTTCTGAAGTAAACTAAAGCTTAATTAAAATAATAAGTGAAGAGTTCAGATGCAAAAGCCTCTAAGTGCCATTTAAAAATTTTCTTCTAAAATTATCATTTTTATCAAGCTTGTATATTTAAGTTCAGTAATTTCACTTAAATGGCAATGAAGATTACCTATTAATTGTCATTTAAGTGAAATTACTGAACTTAAATACACAAGCTTGATAAAAATGGTTGTAGTGGCAATCGTATCAAAAAATAAAGCCACTTGAGGGAATGTGAAATCATCTCCAACTCGTTTGAGTGCAATGAACCAGGTCTGCCATGGCATGCGGTTAACACTTTAGTTTATTAATAACATTACTTAAAAACACATTACTGCTTGCATTTCTGATGTAAGTTGAGCTCGTATATGCAAAACAGTAAACACCATGCTAACAACAGGACATGACAACCTCCATCAAGCCAATCCACACATGCACGCAAGCACGGTTGAAAAACTGTGTGGCTTCCCCAAGTCCTAATGGGCTCTATGCACGGCGTTATTTCCGGTGAAGCATTAGGGATGCTCGATAACTTCCGCCGATCATAGAGTCCAATGCAATACCGAGAATTTATATTGAATTTTATACTCCATGGTTATACTAATGAAACGTTAGTCACAAAAACAGATAAAACAGACACCCCTCGTTGTGTTTATGCTTCTTTTTAAAATTATATTAAATAAACATAACTATATATAAAATTACATCTAAACGTATGTACGTTTCGTTTCAAAGACGGGAGGACAGTAAATATTGAAGACTCTGCCATAATCCCGTTTTCTCCGGTTTTCCTCCGCTTTAATCTACACAACCGGAAATGGACGAGCATCCTTACGTCAAATGCGGAATTTATGCGTGCATATAGCCCATTCCCTGACGCTATTCACCTGTGACTTCTTCTTATAGTCTCCGCAATACTGTGATTCCCTGCCTATGCCCCCTGGTGTCCAAGTGTAAGAGCGTCACCCCTATATGACTATTACTAACAAAACACACACGTCAAAATTGGCTACAACACACCGGCCCCTAATTGTTACTCTATAATAACATAACAATTAAACACCATACAAACAATTGGAGCCAATAAAACCTCCTTCATGCACATGTGTGCTTTCAGTTCATAATGTCCATATATACAATACATATGTCCAATACATCAGTCTTTATCCAGCTTCCCGCAGAAGACAAATCTTTGTGACTGGTCTCTCCAGAATGTTGTATTTGGTCTGGATTTTAACAGACCGCACAAGTCCTTGTGAGTCAGGAAATGTCTGCAGTACCTTCCCTAACAACCAGGATCCGCGAGGAGCAGTAGAGTCTGCTACAATGACTATGTCTCCAATGATGAAACTTCTCTTGTCCTTGGACCACCGTTGTCGTTCCTGTAACAGAGGTAAGTACTCCCGGATCCATCTGTCTTGATCCGATAAAAACTGAACTTGCCTCCACCGTCGTTTCGTGTACAAGTCACTCTTCTCGAAAAGCCCAGGTGGAAGTGCAGGTTTGCCTTTCAACAGAAAGATATGATTTGGGGTCAAGGGTTCCAGATCGTTTGGATCATCTGATACTCTGGTGATGGGACGGTCATTTAATATGGCTTCCACCTCACAGTTTGTAACCCCTCATCATCCACACTTTGCTGATGAAGGACTGAGTTCAGCACCTGTCTGACCATGCGAATGATTCGTTCCCATGTTCCGCCATGATGTGATGCAGCAGGAGTGTTGAAGCTCCATTTCACTCCTGACTGAAGTAATACCTTTTGAATTTTTTGGTGATTGACAGCAGCCAGAGCCTCTCTCAGTTCACGTTCTGTTCCTACGAAGTTAGTCCCATTGTCTGATCTGATGTGCGATACCTGGCCTCTTCTGGATATAAATCTGCGCAGTGCATTAATGCAAGAACTGGTATCTAAGGAATATGCCATTTCCAAATGCACTGCCCTGCTGGCCATACAGGTGAAGATAACACCATAACGTTTTATGAAGCTGCGGCCTCTCTTCACTTCGAAAGGCCCGAAGTAATCAACACCCACATTAGTGAATGGTGGGAGGTCAGGTTGAAGTCTGTCTTTCGGCAAATCTGCCGAAAGACAGACTTCTTTTGCTGGGTGACATCTTTTGTTCACCCAGCTTTCCTCTAAAACGTCTACAAATGACGCAGGATGAGAGAATCTTTCTAGCAGCAGCATTTGCGCTGGTGATCCAATACCGCTGACGAAGTCTAGAAAGCAGGTGATTTCTTCCACAATGTCCTAACTGCTCATGAATGTGGCGAAGAATGAGAGTGGAGATATGTTGGTCTTTAGCCAAAATGACTGGATGTTTCATGCCCTCAGGCATTGCTGCTTTACTGAGCCTTCCACCCACTCTCAAGAGCCCGTTTTCGAACATTGGATCAAGTTTATAAATATGGCTGCTTTTCTTTACTCCAGATGTTCCCCCTTTCAAAACCGCTATTTCATCATTAAACTTGTCTAGTTGACAGTATTGAATGATAGCACTTTCAGCAGTGTCGAGATCTTCAGGTGACATGGTTTGACCAGTCAGTGTGGTTCTGAATCGTTGCATCTCCTTTTCCACTTTGCTCTTTAGTTGACTTATGTCGAGTCCAATGCAAGACACAGAAGCTTGTATTTCTTTTCTCTTCCGACTCAACAGCAGCAACATCTTTTTCACTTGTAGAAAGCAAGCAACTGTGGTTTTTAACCTTTTCCATGAAGAGAAATAAGTTATCAACTGGTTTGTTGCATTCTGTGTATCTGTGTTTGTTACATTTAGGACATCTTTAATGACTACAGCATTTACTGTAGCCTCTCCTTTGACCTCTGGGTCATCACTGCTGATGGAAACAGAATCTACAATGTTAACAGGCCATTCCCCTTCATTCTTAAAAAAAAGGAAATCTGGGCCGTTAATCCATCTGCTGCTTGTGAGAAGGTACTCAATTTTCACCCCACGTGAAGCCTCATCAGCAGGATTCTGCTTTGTATCAACGTACCTCCATTGTGAGACAGCAGTGGCTTCTCTTATTGTGGAGATCCTATTGGCCACAAAGGTGTGAAAACGCTTTGTTTCATTCCTAATGTACTTTAGCACAGTTGTGCTGTCACTCCAAAAGGTTGAATTTTCCAACTCTAGCTGCAGTTCTGTTTTCAACATCCTATCAACTCGAACTGCAAGCACAGCAGCGGTTAGTTCCATCCTTGGGATTGTCACTTTCTTTAATGGAGCAACTCTTGCTTTTCCTAGAATGAATGCAAGATGAATCTTCTTCTGGTCATTCTGCAGCCTCAGGTATGATACTGTACCATAACCATCCTCGCTGGCATCAGAGAAATGATGTAGTTGAGCATTTGTGAGCTGTCCAAAATCTTTGGGCTTGATGCATCTTGGTATGCTAAATGTGCTAAGCTTTCTTAGATCTTCTAGCCACCTCACCCATTGTATTTGGTAGTTTGGGGAAATGGGATCATCCCAACCACAGCTCAACCTACAAAGATTTTGCAGCATCAACTTGGCAAGTAAGGAAAAGGGAGCTAAATATCCAATGGGATCGTAAACTGAGCTTATTACAGACAAGATACCTCGTCTTGTCAGTGGTCTTTCCTGAACTGCCATTTTGAACCTGAAGGTGTCCGTTTCTGCACACCATTGCAGTCCAAGTGTTCTCTCGACAGGAAGATTGTCTCTGTCAAGATCCAATTGTTTCACTTCCTTAGCTCTTTTTTCCACATCAATAGATTCCAACACTGACCTGCTGTTGCTAATCCATTTCACCAACTGAAAACCCCCCAACTGGCATACAGTTGTCAGGTGTCTCACCAGGGCCATAGCCTCTGCCTCTGAAGGTAGGGACTTCAAGCAGTCATCCACATAGAAATTGTGCTTGATTGTGTCCGTCACGTGTACTGGAAACTTTGCCCTGTTGTCCTCAGCAGTTTTTCTTAGGGCGAAAGTAGCGCAGCTGGGCGATGATATTGCACCGAATAGATGAACAGTCATTCTATATTCAGTGAGATGTTGTGTTAGTTCACCAGTTGGCCACCACAGGAAGCGAAGGAAATCTACATCCTGTTTTGTCACTTTAACTTGATGATACAGCGCCTGGATATCAGCCATCACTGCTACAACTTCTTGACGAAACCTTGTCAGAACTCCAAGCCATGAATTCGTCAAATCAGGTCCCTGAAGTAGCTGACTATTGAGCGACATCCCCTTGAAGCTTGCACCGCAGTCAAATACTACCCTCAAGGTTCCCTTTTTTGGATGGTACACGCCATGATGCGGGATATACCAGACTTTACCTTCTTTTCCTTTCAGCTGATTTTCTGGCACCTTTTCTGCATATCCCTTATTTATGACATCACTGAGAAAGTGAGTGTATTCTTCTTTAAAGGTAGCATTTTTCTTAAATTTCCTTTTCAAACAGAGAGCTCTTTGTTCAGCTACCTGACGGTTGTTAAGCATGGTAACATTTTCTTCCCTGAAAGGTAATCTCACGCAGTAATGACCGTTGCAGAGTTCAGCTGAACTGTTCATGATTTCCATAAACTTGAGATCTTCTCTGGACATTTCTGGCTTTTCCTCTGTTGATTTCTCATTAAAGTCATGGTTGTATTGCTTCACCAACAATTCCTCTATGTTAGCAATAGATATTCGGTTGACTGTAATGACAGGATCGCTGCTCCTAGTTTCGTTGCCTCCTCTCAGTGGTCCGTTGATAACCCACCCCAATAGGGTTCTGACAGCATAGGGTCCTCCATCCTTGCTGTTTACCACTTCCCATGGTTCCATTACTCTTGAAACGTTAGTTCCAATCAACAGCTCCACGTCAGCATTGATGACAGGAATTTCCACTGACTGTAAATGTGGCCAGGCCCTTAACTCTTCTTGTCGTGGAATGTTATCATGAGTCACAGGCATCTCATATTGAGTAAATACATCAGGTAATTCAAAGAAAGTGTTACTATTAAATGCAGATACCTCCAGTCCTGAGATAACATAACTATCGACAAACCTTTCTTGGCTCATGGTTTTCAACAGGATCTTGGCATTCTTTCCTCTCACTTTTAGTTCCCTCATGAGTCGCTCAGAGCAGAAAGTGGCTGTACTGCCGGGATCTAAAAATGCATACGTTTTTAGTATCTTACTGCCTTTTGCAGCCTTGATTTGTACAGGCACAATTGGCAAAACACAGTCTTGAGCCCCGGCCCCTATATGGCCACAAGTCTTAGGAGAAACTGCATAACTCTTTTCTTGGTGTGTGTTCTCTGATTTAATTTCCTTTTCCTTTGAATGGATGTGGAGGCAGGTAGGATGTTTCAGGTTACACAACTTGCAAGACAGACGTCTATGACAATCTTTGCTCATATGTCCAACAGTCAAACACCCAAAACAAACACCTTTCACCTTTAGAAAGTCAATTTTCTCTCGGTGCAGCTTCTTCTCCATTCTGGGGCACAACTCCAATCTGTGACCCTCCTCACACAGCAGACACGACACCTTAGTTGATTTATCAGTTACATTGTTCTCTTTTTGCACTTGACATGTGTTTCCAGTATTGACAGCTTCCACTGAAGTGGCAAAACTGCTTCCCCTTCCCTTGAAGCGAACCTGTGAGACTTTGTCCAATAGGGGTGCACGATTCAGAAAATGTCACGATTCGATTCGATACCGATTTTTTGTCTCGAGATTCGATTCAAAATCGATTTTCGATTCAAAAACGATTCTCGATTCAAAAAACGATTCGCAGGTCTATATAAATGTAGTTTACTTTTTCCTATGTGATTGATTGCAGTAGACATAATTTAAAAGAAAAGTTTGATATTACTTTATATATGTCTTCATACAAAAATAAAAACTTTTGCAACTAAAAAATGCGAAGTGCCAAGCTTTGGCCAGCTTTTAAATACATTTAATTCAAGTTTAAAATAAAGCTTAAATAAAAAGCTTTTACATTTAGCTTTAAAGTGCTGTAGTCAGATCAAACAAACAATTATGCTAAATGTGGTTTAAGGAGTAGGCCTACTTCAGCTACCAGGTTGACTGTTGAAATGTGAACTCGACTGGGCACATTGAACTTCCTAAAAATATAGGCTATACTAATTTCATAGAACCCTTGCGAAAATATTTTAAATAGATTTAAAAAAGCCACCGCTACTGGTAACATCTATGGTTAGATTGATTTGTTTAGATCCAGTGAAGTCGTTCATAGGCGCGTAATTTGCGGGTATCTCCAGTTAACTAGGAGAGCATTCATTTAGTTCGCTATTAAATAAGAGACCTGTTGTTTTTGAAATCAAGCTGAGCGCTTGTGTCCGCTGCGATCAGTGTCATGGATAAACAGTGTTCTCTGTGGCTCGCACAGTCTTCTCTCGGACACGCGCTTCAATCTATCGCCGTTGTGGAGACTCGGAGAATAAAATGCACACAAACGTGATGAACATATTCGGTTTTGATGAGAGAGAGAAAAAACTATACGAGTGTGAAGATTCAAAATCTCTTCATTTAATGTTGTTTTTAGTACTATTATTATTTTGTATTAATATTCATTATATGTATCTGTTTTATTACATGTATACACATTATTATTTGTAATCTTTGCATTTGTGATTATAATGTTTTGAAGATGTGGGAGAGAGAGAGACTTTAGGAGACTTTGGGATAAGTTAAACTGTATGAGTGAATGTATGTTGGAGTGAGACTGAAAGTTTATGCAGTGTATAGGGAAACGATATACATTCCATAGTAAATGGAAACCACATGTTCTTGTGGTCATAGGTATGTGTTACTATGGTGATGCAGTTTTTTCTTGGTCAGTAGTATTTAAACTGAGACCCTTTTGTCCGAAAAGCAGGAAGAGATGGTAACGATGCAGAATGAAGACCTCTGTTTCTCTTCCTCCTATGTCTTATAAATATTATAAATAAATTCGAGAGATCTCTTGGCAAAATCACTGGTGTCTCTTTTCATGGGGAAAGCAAAATAAGTTTTTTTAGATCTACAATTTGGCGTCACGAACAGGATGCATGTCCAGGCATTCGTCTCAATCATTGCAGGTAAGACTTTTTGCTTTATAAAAAGTTCTAAGTCTGCCTGATGATTAGAGACAGTGACTGAAACTGCTGAAAGAACTGTTTGATTTTGGGTACCAGTTGTTTTGCCAATGAATATAAGACATAGTAAAATTAATATAAATACCAAAATGAATAAAAATTAAGTCATTTGAATTGAGTTTGGCTTATTTAAGTTCTCTGAAAAGTAAACCTCAAATAATATTTGAAATGCTGGGATAGAGGTGGATCTTTTTTAAAAAAAAGACCATCTAGTCAGAAATTTGGAATTAGCTGTAAAACGGTTAAGCTAGTAAATTTGCTTGGTTATAACTGCGACGTGGTTGGATAGTGGCGGGACTGTTTAAAGAAGGCAGAGTAATCCCTAAAACATCCAGCACACCGAAGATTCGTTCTCAGAAGGAAACGAGGAAAGTTTAACACGAGCGATACTTGATTGACCAAAGCGGTTAAATGTGGCGGGACTGTTTAAAACGATGGCAGGGTAATCCCTAAAACATTGTAACACGCTAGAGTTATACAAGTATAAAAGGCGCCCTTGTAACTAGCTAGGATCGTGGGCATTCTGAACCTGACCGTAAAGCTGTTCAAATATTTGAGGAGACTGATCCGAGTTAACTTTAAGAAAAAATAAATACCAAAGAAATTAATCTGAGATAAAATCCAAAGTATTTGAAAAGAAAGGAAAAAAAAGGAACCGTTTTGAGTTTTAAAAAGAAAACTAAAATACTGAAAAGCATTAGAGTTAACTTTTCTTTAAATTTTTCTTTTGTTCTGTGAGTGAGGGAGAAAGAGAGCGAAGCAGCCCCTCCCTTCAGAATTGCCCTGTACCTTCACACACACATCTAGTTGGAGAGGGGGAGAGGCAGGGAGCCCCACACACACATACCTATACACACACACAGCCTGCAGCTTGGAGCACACACACATACATATACAGACAGCCTGCAGCTCTGAGCACACACAGATACTTACACACACACAGACAGCCTGCAGCTCTGAGCACACACACAGACGCATCACATAGGCTGCAGTTTCTGAACATAGACGCACATACCGTTTAATTCACACACACACATAGGCACACATACATCCCTGCTGTTCTGAGTTAACAGACTTCTGAGTTAACAGACTGTACTGAGTGCACAGACTTTTAACACTTTGAAGATGGCAGCAAGTGTCTGTACCAGCAGCACAATAGCTGAATGGTATCTTGAAAAGAAGAAGAACAAGAAACTAACTAAACTTTTGAAAAAAGGACTGGACATTAATGCATCTATGAATGAGCAGTTAAGCTGGTTCGAGTCCCAAAAAGACAAGATAAAATCAAAAGCATTTCCAATTTTAGCAGCTAATTGGATTGTGAAACAAGGTGGAATTTGTTGTGACTTACATGGAGGTCCGGTACCGCTTGTTGAAGTTATGAAGCCTCAGCTTGAAGCATACCACAAATTAAACAAAATTATGTCCATCACATGTCCAGAGAAGGAAAACACAACCAGTGATGATTTATTTGATCCAGATTGGACAAATATAATAACTGAAGCTGAAAGGAAATATTCACAAGCACCAGTGAAATCCGCGACAACAATAACGCCTCCACCTTACAAACCAATTTATCCACCTTTGCCTGAACAATATACAAGTTCATCTAAACCTCTGACGCAGCCTCAAGCTTCAAGATCAAACGGAGGTCCAGTTGACAAAATGTATATTGCATCTGCACAAGCAGCTCCAATAATAACAAGATCTAAATCAGCCCAGCCAAGCAGAGACATGATGAGATGTACACCAGCTCATAATTATGGATCTGACTGGGGTGATGAGACGAGAGATGATGACATGATCACAATTGACAAAATCGGTCCTGAATTTTCTTCACCTGTGATTAAAAGGGAAGAGTCGCAACCTGAGATGATGACCGAAGAAAGACCATTTACTCCGGGAGAACGACAAGCCATTCTCTCAGCCTTGCCTCCTCTGAAGAGACAAGATCCAAACACAGAGTTTTGGCGAGAATTAGACTCCCTGGTTGAAGCACATCAAATGACACTAAAAGACATTCACACCATTGTGAAAGCTAAAATCCCAAGAGACAGATGGGAACGCCTGCCAGCGTCGATAACAACAGCCCAATGGGTAGACTTGTGGGTTGATGGCCAAGGACGACCCCTGGGTCTTTGGCAAACATTAGATGTATTCCGAAAGGAAATCCAAGAAATCTTGGGAAGCGGTAAAATTCCATTCACTTCAGTGACATTGATTAAGCAAAAGGATGATGAATCTCCAGACGAATATGCTCTGCGTAAGTGGAACACTTATGAGAGATGGGCTCTCTGCGCTAAGAAACAACCTGACAGAGATGATGTACAATTCACTGACACACTTGTGGATGGGTTTAGCTCTAAATACCAACAAGCGTTATCACTTGGAGTCAATCCAGGCGAAACATATGACCAAATTATGCAATGGGCTGGCCGTCTAGAGATGGCGATGAGATCAAACAAGGAAGAAGGAAACAAGACAAATCGAAAAGGAGTGGCGACAGCTCAATACAACATGGACACAAAGAATAAGATTGTTGTTTGCGGCAATTGTGGAAAGCGTGGCCACTCAAGAAAAGACTGCTGGGCTAAAGGTGGTGGAGCAGAAGGTCAAGGTCCATCATTTAAACAAGTCACTGCGAAAAATCATGATGAAACCTCTCAAGGGAAGACATGGACGGACGCACAAGTCCGTCAACTCATAGAGGGGATTATGCGTCCGCTATAGGAATCAGCGGCCCCCTGTATTAGTAAGAAAAGAGACAATCGCCTTTTCATCAATGCATTAATAGGGGGCCACCCATGTGATATCCTGGTTGACACAGGAGCCTCAATTTCAATAACAGATCTGAACCTACCTACAACAGATGAAACTATGGAAGTTGAAGGAGTTGGAGGAGGTATCACAACATTTCATAAAAGTATCCAAGTTCCACTACAAATACATGAAGATGAAGTTGTATGGACATCTTTCTGGGTGGGACCGAATTCACAAGGAAGCCTCATTGGCATGGACATTCTTCCATTGTTGAACATGATCATCTTCACTGACAGTCGTCAAATCGCTACAACAGCTGGGATCATACCACACGAAGATCGCACATGTAATTTGAGTTCAGTTGGTGCAGCAAAACCAATTATCAGAGACTGGACCAAAGACGGTGTGTGGGGTCTTCTGTGCAGTTTACATCCAGAAGTTTGGGCTAAACACAAATTTGATTGTGGCAAAGCCAACATTGACCCTGTTGTTATTGAAGGGCCGACACATGCCCCTCATAAACAATACCCTATCCGACCTGAAGCAAGACGAGCCGTGGAAGAGATAGTGGCAGACTTGGAAGCTGAAGGGATTATCAGACAAACTTCATCAACCACTAATAGTCCTGTCTGGCCTGTCAAGAAATCGGATAACTCATGGAGATTAACCATTGATTACACAAGACTCAACAGTGTAACACCAAAACCGCATCCTATTGTGGCCAATCCTGCCACCATTCTGAATGATATTCCAGGAAATGCAAGGATTTTCACAGTACTAGATGTACTGTCGGCTTTCTGGTCTATACCTATTGACGAAAAATCTCAAGAGAAACTTGCCTTCACAGTGGGTGCAAAACAGTATGTCTGGAACAGACTCCCACAAGGACTTAATATTTCTCCTGTGGTATTTCACAGAACTTTGGATCAGTTCTTAACGGAGCAAAAAGCTGAAATTGAGAGTTCAGGAAGTGTTTGCCTCCAATACGTGGATGACTTGTTAATTGCAAGCCCAGATGAAAACAGCCACATATTTGCTCTGAATATTGTCCTACAAGCCCTTAAGAAAGGAGGATTCAAAGTCAACCCCGACAAAGCACAGCTGGCCAAAACCAAGGTTATCTACTTGGGCCAAGAAATATCTGTCGAGGGAAGGAGACTGACAACAGAGCGTGTGGAGGCATTACGGCAACTTCCAAAACCTCTAACAGTTACAGGAATGAGGAAAGTGATGGGACTTTTCAACTATTGTCGTCAGTATATTCCTGATTTTGCCAGCATCACCAGCCCCCTCATTGACTTGTACAAGGGAGGAAAGCCTGGAATGGAACAGATAAACTGGACACCGGAAGCTGAGGAAGCATTTACTTCAATGAAAGAAAAACTGACTTCAGCCCCAGCCTTGGGACTTCCTGATGGACGATTGCCGTTTCATTTGTGGACCAGGGTGGGAGATGAGACGTACTCAGCAGTACTGTGTCAAAAACCAGGTGATCGATACAAACCAGTTGGATACTTTTCCACAAAGATTCCTGTTACAATGATTGGTCAACCACGATGTATACAAGCTCTCGATGGTGCCACATGGGCAGTGGATGCTGTGGAAAATTTGATAGGAGCACAAACAATCATATTGCATACTCCACACAGTATAGTGACGTTGCTGAACAACACAAACATCAAGACCATTACTGATGCAAGGAGAGCAAAATGGGAAGCAACTTTGTTGAACAAGGATTTGAGAGTGGAAATCATCAGAGACACATCCCTTAACCCTGCAACAATGATGATCGAACCACACGAGGGAACACCACATGAGTGTGAAAAACAAGTAGAAGAAGAAAGTCTTGGTCCTGTTAGTCCAACACCTCTTGAAAATCCAGACAAGGAGTTATGGGTCGATGGATCCAGTTACTATGTTGATGGAAAACGACATACTGGATGGGCTGTAGTGAAAGCTGATGGAAATGTCGTGAAGAAAGGAGCTCTTTCTGGGCATTTTTCAGCACAAGTAGCTGAGCTCATAGCACTTGCAGAAGCTTTCGAATTATCGGAAGGACAACGAGTCAACATCTACACAGATAGTCGTTATGCTTTTGGAGTGGTCCATGACTACCTTGCCCTGTGGAAAAAACGTGGACTTATCACCAGCAATGGGAGCGAAATACAACATGCTTCCATAATTCGTCGTTTGATTGCAGCATGTCACTTACCTAGAGAAGCAGCCGTGATCAAAGTAAAATCACATCAATCTGACAAGTCCAAAGAAAGTCAAGGAAACACGGCAGCAGATGCAGCGGCCAGAGAAGCAGCACTACTTCCTCTTACTCCTGTTACCTTGGTAAAGGAAAACACCGAAGATAATCCTGAGCTCCGCCTTCTGTCATATCAAACTGAGACAGATGAAGAGAAAGAACAATGGATAAAAGCGGGAGCGAAAGAGGATGATCAAGGTATCTGGAGAATTCCAACAGGACAAGTGGTGATGCCTATCGGAACAAGAAGGGAACTAATGCAGCTGTATCATGGAAAAGTACATGCTGGAGCAAAAGCAATGAAAGCTCAAATCAGCGAGACGTGGTGGTGGCCACGAATGATGAGAGACATTGATGATTACTGTAGAAGATGCTTGATAAGAGCAATGGTTCTGCCTCCTGATGCTCCGCCGCCTGCGGGAACAGGAGGAGACTCTACTTTGTTCCAAGAGAAGCTACGACGCTATCTCACAATGCTGGACAAAGCAATCAAAGACAATAATAAGAAAGTGCGAGAAGCTCAACAGCAATGGGATGAAAAACATACCACTACTGACATTCCACACATTCCTGAGTTAGGCAGTTTTGTTATGGTCAAACGTATTCCCAGGAAAGGTTTAGAACCTAGGTGGGAGGGGCCATATGAGGTACTCTTAACAACAGATACAAGTGTCTGCCTAAAAGGGAAGGGTGTAGGAACAGATAGATGGTATCATTGGTCACAAGTTAAACCTTGCTTAGTGAATGAACAAAATGATGAAGGCTTAGGACCTGAGATTGAGCACTGTTCACTCATTAACTTTGGGAAAAAGGAGTGATGATTAATTATTTTTCTGCTTCCATTTCAGGAATCAATTCCATTGACATTGATTAGAGATGGTCGCAAGTTATTCTCGATACACAACGACAATGGTATGCTTGTTTTTAATTTTACTTGGCATTTACCAAGGAAGCCAAGCTTTATGGACTCCTCGAGTTCAAGAAATTACTCGGAATGCAACCCTGAAATCTGGCCAACGTTTTACTCTACCCTTTATTTCCAGATGGGGATTATGGGATTGGGTGCCACGTAATGATAAAGACCTTGCTAAATATCGAGTGGGCATCTACGGTGGATGTAACTTTCACCACCAATGTTACAAAAGCAGAGTAATTTGGCCGGTGAAAGATGGGGGGTATACCGGTAGTGCTCAAAGACGAGAAATTTGTTCAAAAGAACAATGTGAAATTGTGGGGTTAAACCTCATAACATCGACTGATGTGGAAATTAATTTCATTTTGAATCGTACCCACATGCTTACAATATGGGATTCATTAGCCCTAGGCTGTATCTATCCCATAGTGTTACCATGCGAGGGGTTTCTATGGGATGCTACCTCCAGGACAACTAGATTCAAGGGAAATTACATACGAGTTTGGCATTCGGAAGATGCGAATGAATATTGTGAGACTGAATTAGAAACTGGGGAAATTGGACGGTGTTTTTATCTTTCTGCGGGAAAGACAAACAAAGCTAAAACATGCCCAAGTACAACTATTGCACCAGCTCATGGTATATTGTTAGCAAAGGAAACCAAAACCTTGATAAACGAAGCTCATATGGTGCGACAACGCATTAATTATAACTTGATGTCTCTTCTTACTGTTTATGATCAGTCCTATTGTGGAAATTTCACAAAAATTAGGAGCTGGTTGGAAAAAGAAATTAAATATTATACCTCTAAGGATCCTCTTGGAAGTCGAAATCGCAAACCTCGAAGTATATGGGGAGACATAGCGGGGGTATTTGGCTCTGTCAATTCAATTAGTAATACTGCTCAGCTGAACCAATTAAGTGAGTATTCTCAGTGGGTGGGAACAATGACCGGCAAAGGACTTACTGAGACTCTTCAAGGTTCTCTACATATTATAGCAGCGGGTCAGCATCTTAATGACGCAGCGAGGGAATTGGCAGATGCATTAGTGAAATCGTCTAATTTTGAGACACATCGTGCAGCGTGTTTATTTTTGGCTCAGAATTTGAAGGATCAAATGGTAGAGGATATTCAGGTTATTCGAATGGGGCAAGTTCCTGAGCGAATAGCGGAATCTTTGTTATTAGTTTTTGGAAAACAACTTAATTTGACTTCTGCTAAACATGCTCCATTAGTTAAAATCGCAATCAATGAAGATTCGTTGTCAGGTTCTGGAACATTACCTTTGATTATGGTCTGGCCTCAATATGGGAAACGCAATATTATGACAGTTAGACGATTCCAATCAATGGGGGTTAGACAAGGAAATTCAGTAATTAGATTAGGAAGGAATGGATATTGGGCTGAAGGTGAAACACCAATGATTTCTACTACAGACTGTTGTATTGAGGAACATGAGTGGGTAATTTGCTCATGTTCTACAATGTTTAGTCTGTCTCTTAATGGATCTGCAGTTTGGGAAGTAGTTCCTTTAGATCAAGCCACAGGTGCATGGCAGGTGTCAGAAGCACAGTGGTGTATATTACATGACGGAATAAATGAAAATATGATATACGGAGGAAAGCTATGTCCAATTCCTTCTGATCCATTTTGCGTTGAGATTCTCTATCCTCTTCAATTGGGTGGAATTCATGTTCCACATGTACAATTGTTGCAGTTAGATCCACAGTGGTGGAATAATGATTTGGTGGAAGAGAGGAATTATGAACTCTTTGAAATGGTCAAGAGAGTTAAAGCAAGCGTTAAGGCAGCTCAAGAGGAGGGAATTCAAGCAATGGGTCATGTTATCGTAGCAAATGGAGTAGCTAAATTGATGTCTGAGAGGAAATTAGCTCGAATTCCAGGGAATTTAACATGGTTGGAATGGATAGTTTTGACTGTGGTAGGAGTTTTTGTGTTTCTGTTAGTAATAAAACTTATCATATATGTGATAAGAAAGAGAAGTACCAAACCTTTTAGATTGGTTATTACTAACAAAATGGATAGAACCGAGAATGGAAAATTCGGAGTGAGATAGGAGATTTTATACACTACACTACTTACAAAACACAACCTCACAAACAATGAACACCCGCTTACTGATTTACAACCCCAAGGGATAGGACCCTTTAACATCAACGTTTATTTTAATTTCTTATTTTGGCTCGGAACTGGAGGAGTTAATTAATTAACGAGTTAATTAATTAATGAGTCCAGGCACGGGCAGAAGACTTTTTTAGTTTTTCTTTTCTTAGATGATTGGGGTTCATTTTAAATGCTTACACATAGATGTTAAATGACACATAGCATACGGGGACATAACATGGGTTGGGTTTTTGTTTGTTATTTCTTTTCTTTTCTGTTTCAATTCTTTTGTCTTCTATGTCTATGTCTTGGTCTACTATTTCTCCTCAGCACTATCACTTCAATAGGTTGGCCACCTGGAGATGATGGTGTGGAACTGACGGCCGTAGTTCCAGAGGAGGGACTGAAGATTCAAAATCTCTTCATTTAATGTTGTTTTTAGTACTATTATTATTTTGTATTAATATTCATTATATGTATCTGTTTTATTACATGTATACACATTATTATTTGTAATCTTTGCATTTGTGATTATAATGTTTTGAAGATGTGGGAGAGAGAGAGACTTTAGGAGACTTTGGGATAAGTTAAACTGTATGAGTGAATGTATGTTGGAGTGAGACTGAAAGTTTATGCAGTGTATAGGGAAACGATATACATTCCATAGTAAATGGAAACCACATGTTCTTGTGGTCATAGGTATGTGTTACTATGGTGATGCAGTTTTTTCTTGGTCAGTAGTATTTAAACTGAGACCCTTTTGTCCGAAAAGCAGGAAGAGATGGTAACGATGCAGAATGAAGACCTCTGTTTCTCTTCCTCCTATGTCTTATAAATATTATAAATAAATTCGAGAGATCTCTTGGCAAAATCACTGGTGTCTCTTTTCATGGGGAAAGCAAAATAAGTTTTTTTAGATCTACAAGTGCGGTTTAGAACCCGTAACCTCTGACACGCTTGGCAAAAGATCTACAGAACTCAAACATAAGATCTGCGGATCGATGCATTTATTTACGGGTTGAGCAGAGTGGCTGCACAGTTTGACCAGCGGGCGGCAAGAACTTGCAATAACTATTTATGATTATCAGATCGGCCCTCGCAGCCTCGAAACCATAGAAACACTACCGGACCACCGGTAAAAGTCCCGACTCACCCGATTGCCACTCCGCCCCTGCACGCCATTAAAAAAATACAGCCTATATATATGAATCGATTTTTGGAATTCTATGAATCGATTCTGAATCTGTAAAGATTGAATCGCGATTCAAATGTGAATCGATTTTTTTGCACACCCCTAATGTCCAACGTTATATTTTGGTGGCAAGATGGATGTGTCCTGAATGTTTCCAAAGAGTGGATCAGAGGAAATGGATACTTGCCTCTCCACAAAGCTGACAATGTCACTGAAACCTGCTTGACGACAGTGCTTCTCCTGCAACTCATAAGCAGTGTTTCTCCACCTTTCCCTCAGTTTATACGGGAGCTTCATGACTATAGCACGCATATTGGATGGCATATTCATCTCTGTCATGTAACCAATGTCCTCCATTGCGTTACAACAAACCCGTAGAAACAAAACAAAGGCTTGCAAGCCCTTGACATCTTCTGCTTTCAATGGTGACCATCCCAGAGCTTTCTCCATATAAGCTGTGGCTATACTTTGTTCATTTCCAAAACGTTGCTCTTAGCTCTTTGATACCCCCTTTCAGGTGGCATGTGTTGACAGCTCTTGACCAGCTCCTTAGGTTGTCCTTTGGTGTACTGCTCTAAAAAGTACAAACAATCTATACTGCTAGCAGTCTTTCTTTCCACTCCATTTTCAAAAGCTCTTATGAATGTGCTATACTCAAGAGGGTCTCCATCAAAGGTTGGTATATCCCTTGGGGGTAATGATAGTGAAGACTGCTGCTGCACTAGTAAGGCAGTTATGTCGTTTTGCCTCTGCATAATAGTAAGAAGATTTTGACTTTCTTGTTCCACATTGTTTTGCACTAAAACATCTCGCTGTATGGACTCCTGTGTGGAAACCATAGCCGTTTCCTGGGTGTGATATGTGGTGTTATTAGTTTGCTGAGATTTTGGAGGCATGCTTGTTTTGTAATGCAAAGCATGCTCTTTTGTTCCATCTTGGTGTAAACTGGTGTCCTTACGTCGTGCCCCCATTGACATCATGGCTTTGCTGCTGGCTTTTGGTAGATGATTGAACTGATAGCTTGAATCCTTAGGACATGTCTCCATTGACACAGTGGTTTTGCTGACTCCTTTTGGTGGATGATTGAACTGATGACTTGAATCCTTAGGACATGTCTCCATTGACAAGGTGGTTTTGCTGACTCCTTTTGGTGGATGATTGAACTGATGACTTGAACTTTGTGGAACAAATTCCATAGCAGAGGATCTGAGAGAGGACTTGTATTTTGACCCTTTCAGATATGAATTCATTCCATCAGAATGTGCACTGGGCTTTGCACATCAGAACCGTTGTACTTAAGCACCTTAACCTTTGCTGTATGAGCAGCAATTTGACTCTGCAATTCAAGCATCTCCTTCTTTTGTCTAATTTGTTCCTCCTGTACCTCCAGTTCATGCTTTTCTTTTAAGGTAGCTGCCATAGCAAGAAGAGCGGCCCTCTCAGCCTCTGCTTTGAGGTATGCAGAGGAGGTTGATGACTTTAAAGACCTGTGGCTGGAGCATGAATCTGATCTGCACCTTTTACCACCAACATTAGAAACACTGTCATTTGGACCAATATCATCAGTAATCACAGTCATATGTTGGGCGATATTGTCACCATCATCATCACCATTATCATCATCATTGCATTGCTCCTTATTGTCGGGCAACCACTCTTTAATCCTTCTAATTATTTCTGTATTGCTGTTCATTTGGGTTTCAAACCATTTATTTTGTTTTGACATTTCCTCCTTTGGTAGCAATGATTTCAATGATTCATGCAACTTTGTTGTTTCCACAACCATTTTTGGAAAAGTATCATATATGATCTGCACCTCGGACACCTTTTCTTTTGAAAGCATCAGTTGCTCAACTTCCTTTCTTAGTTTGTAAAGTTTCTTTATCCTAAGGTTCCTTTCCTTTTGATGTGATAATATTTTTTCTTCTAAAGCTTTAACCGTGAGTTTAACTGGTCTTTTACCAAGTTCATTCTCCTTTTCACCTTGATTGACAGGTGCATTCAAATCCACATTACTCATTTTGATAATGATTTAGACAAGCTGCCAAAAGGTTTATTTTTGAATTGAAGCAGGATTTCCCTATATCCTGATTGTGAGAAGTTCTTTCTTCCACACAGCTTATAACAATTCAAAAACAGTCCTACCGTTACTCTTCCGTGTTGTTTGTTTAGCCCACTTTCATTTATCAGCGTCCAATTTCTCCTGTTGGCGTTCGCTGATTGGAATCAGCTGGAGCTGTACAACATCCGTCGGATCCATCCATTAAAGTGTAGTTTTTCAACTTTTGTAGTGGCTGGCAATCGTATCAAAAAATAAAGCCACTTGAGGGAATGTGAAATCATCTCCAACTCGTTTGAGTGCAATGAACCAGGTCTGCCATGGCATGCGGTTAACACTTTAGTTTATTAATAACATTACTTAAAAACACATTACTGCTTGCATTTCTGATGTAAGTTGAGCTCGTATATGCAAAACAGTAAACACCATGCTAACAACAGGACATGACAAACTCCATCAAGCCAATCCACACATGCACGCAAGCACGGTTGAAAAACTGTGTGGCTTCCCCAAGTCTTCTTCTTCTTCTTCTTCTTCTATGGATTTATTGGCGGGTTGCATACCAACTTTATGGTGCATACCGCCACCACCTGTGCTGGAGTGTGAAGTGATTTCAGTCTAGAAGTATGTTAAAAGATGACTATATTCTAGTCCTAAGACCACTATTCTTTATGAATTTTAAAACTGACCTTACAATTTCCCTGGATTCTTGTTTTGTGTTCAATATGTTATTGATTGTAAATTCTTTGCATCCCATTTCCTTTAGTTCACTTATTAAATCCTTTCTTTCCAGTTCATACCTGGAACAAAATAACAACACATGTTCAACTGTTTCCTTTACTTGGCATATTTCGCATAAACCAGTACCATGTTTCCCTATAATATGAAGTGTTGAATTAAGTTTTGTATGTCCCATCCTTAGTCTTGTTAAAATAACCTGATCTTCTCTCTTTAAATGTTGTGTCAATGTACTTTGTCTTACAGTATTATGTAAATCTACATAATACTGTAAGACAAAGTACATTGACACAACATTTAAAGAGGAATGAATGTAAAACAGGAAGACATTTTTATAATCATAAAAATGTCTTCCTGTTTTACATTCATTCCACTTTCTTTGCCATTTCTGGTTGCAGGCAGCTTTAATAATACTTTTCCCTTCCGTCCTGCTTAATGCAACTGTAATAGTAGGAATGTTCAATTTAAGTGATTCTTTAGCCATTCTATCAGCTCTTTCATTACCTGGAATATCTGCATGTGCTGGTACCCAAACAAATTTTATTATTGTTCCAGTTTTCCTTAATCGATACAACATATTCAGTATTTCTATATAGATGTCATATCTAACTGTTTGATATGTTTGAAGGCTTATAAGTGATGCCATTGAATCTGAACATATAACAACTCTATTTGGCATCACTTCTTCCACCCAACTAAGCACCATCTGAATTGCCACCAATTCCGCTGTATACACAGAAGTCCCATCTGTTAATCTTCCATATTTCCCTATTTTAAAATTCAGGAACATAAAATGCTGATCCAGTACGACCTATCTCTGGGTTTCTTGATCCATCTGTGTATACAGGAAGAAATGAGAAATAAACTGTTCTTAAATATTCAATTGTATAGCTCTTAATATCAAATTGTCCTTTTTTAACACTCTCACGAATTTGTAGATCAACTTCAGGTTGGGTAAACAACCAGGGGGATATTGGAGAAATGGTAGTCGTTGATGAAAATGATATATTATTTAGTGACATTTCTGTAGCCCATTCCTTTGCATTCCAAGCAAATCCTGTTCCTGTTAAATTTATAGTTTCCCAACTCCCCTCTATTATTGTATTTGTAAAATGATCCTGTTTATGCCCAAGTAAATTGATCCAATAAGCAACAGATAATTTTGGCGTCTTATTTCTAATGGGGGCTCTCCTGTTTCCACTTGCATTGCTGAGATTGGAGTTGTTCTAATTGCTCCAGTGATGCATCTCAAAGCTCGAGCCTGAATTAAGTCTAACCTTTTTAGCATACTAATTGATGCTGATCCATAAATAATGCATCCATAATCCAAAATGGATCGTAATAGAGCACAATATATATTGATTAAAGATTGTTTATCAGTCCCGCATTCTTGGCCTACTATACTCATTAGATTTAGTACTTTGCTGCATTTCTCTTCAATATATTTGATATGAATTTTCCAAGTCAATTTCGAGTCAAACCATAAACCTAAATATTTAAAATTTGTTACCCTTTCTAGTGGCTGTTTATATAAATAAAGTTTAATATTTTCTGAAATCCTCTTTTTAGTAAAAAACTTACAGCACGTTTTGGAAATAGAGAATCTAAATCCCCATTCCACTGACCATTTCTCAACATTCTCAATTGCTTCTTGTATTTTTTTCACTATATATTTAACATTTCTTCCCCTCTTCCAAATTGCTCCGTCATCTGCATATAATGCTGTTTTAATTCCTGGATGCATTCCTACAAATATATCATTGATCATTATGTTAAATAATACAGGACTTATGGCACTTCCCTGTGGTGTTCCGTTTTCTACATTCACCATCTGAGATAATGAATTGCCTACCTTGCCTTGAATCGAACGTCCAAATAAGAAACTTAAAACCCAATTATAAAATCTTCCTTCAATTCCAATTCTTTGCAACTTTAAAAGCAGTCCTTCTCTCCACATCATATCATATGCCTTTTCAATGTCAAAGTATACTGCCACTAACACCTCTTTCATTGCTAAAGCCTTTTTAACATCCGTTTCTAATCTTATTAATGCGTCTAAAGTGGATCTACCTGGTCGAAGACCATACTGATAAGGAGCTGTTAATCCTTTGCTTTCTAACACGTATTGAAGTCGATTAACAATCATTTTTTCCATTACTTTACAAAGGTTAGACGTCAGAGCTATCGGCCTATAATTTCCAGCAATTGCTGAATCTTTCCCTGGTTTTTGAATAGGGATTACTATAGCTTGTTTCCATGATAACGGTAGTTGACCTTCCTTCCAAATTTTGTTAAAAAGATCTAATAATACTTTAAGTGTTACTTCATCCATCTGTTTAATCATATTATAACAAATTCTATCTTTTCCAGGGGCAGTATTTCTAACCCTCATTAATACTCTTTTAAGTTCCCACATATTAAAGGCAGCATCCAAAGCTGTTTGACTGTCAATTCTTTTTGTATAAATATCTTGATGTTGCTTTAAAATTTCTTCCCTCCTTTATCCTATAATTTATTCCTATGTTATCTGAACTGTGAGCCTTTTGAAAGGTGGAAGCTAACATTTCCGCTTTTTCTTCTTCCGTCACTGCTGTTTTCCCTTCATCACCTATGACTGGAATATTCCGAGTTCTATAAACACCAACCATCTTTTTAAGGACACACCATACTTCTCCTAGTTGGGTTTCCCTTCCTATAGTGGAGCAGAATGATTGCCAATACTTCCTTTTTGCCTGCTTTATTATCTTCCTTGCCAGAACCCGTTTCCTCTGATATACAATTAAAGTTATGGGTATTAAGGTTTTCTTTAACTCTCTAAATGCTTTATTTCTATCTTTAACAGCTTTAGTGCACTCATCATTCCACCACGGAACAATTTTCAACCTGCCTTTACCTTCTGATTTAGGAATGGATTCTTCAGCTGCCTTTATAATAATTGCATTTAATCGTTCTGTACACAGGTCTATATCATCTTCTAAGCTAAAATTCTTAAATCAATCATTACAAAAACTGTTAAATTTATCCCAATCAGCCCTATCAAACCTCCATCTATTTTGCACTATTTTATTTTGCTGATAAATTTCCAATCCCACATCACATGTTATTGGAAAGTGATCACTTCCTAATGTTGATTGATCTTGAACTTCCCATTGACATTCCAAAGCTATAGCTCCAGAGACTATTGTTAGATCTATACAAGAAGTTGATGACTCCCTAATTAGGGCCCGAGCACTAACAGTGCGAGGACCCTATTGGAACTGTTAGGGTTATTATTTTTAGGGCCCGAGCACTAACAGTGCGAGGACCCTATTGAAACTGTTAGGGTTATTTTTTATTTTTAGGGCCCGAGCACTAACAGTGCGAGGACCCTATTGAAACTGTTAGGGTTATTAGGGCCGGAGCACTAACAGTGCGAGGACCCTATTGAAACTGTTAGGGTTATTTTTAGGGCCCGAGCACTAACAGTGCGAGGACCCTATTGAAACTGTTAGGGTTATTTTTTTAGGGCCCGAGCACTAACAGTGCGAGGACCCTATTGAAACTGTTAGGATTATTAGGGCCCGAGCACTAACAGTGCGAGGACCCTATTGAAACTGTTAGGATTATTAGGGCCCGAGCACTAACAGTGCGAGGACCCTATTGAAACTGTTAGGATTATTTTTTTTTTTCTTTTTTCTGCAAAGTAAGTGCCATTTTCGGGGCCGCAACATGCTCAAAAACTCACCAAATTTGGCACGCATGTCAGGACTGGTGAAACATTTCGTATTTTGTGGGTTTCGCGGATGGGCGGGGCAAAATGGCACGATAGCGCCACCTAGAAAATTGGAAAAAATTAGCCCCTCGTCCACGTTCAACCTACATGCACGAAATTTGGTGGGGACCAGTGGTGTAGTGCAGGGTATACGCAGGTATACGGCGTATACCCACTTCCTTTTCAGTCGGCATTGCGTATACCCACTTCTAAATCCCCTCTGATGCGCATCATTTAGTTGCTAATCCAATTTCGTGAATAAAAAAACACCCCGTTAGAGTTGTACCCGTAATATTAACTCTAATTTGTTGCTGTAATGATTCTCCCATCGCGACGATAACTGACCTTCTCATCTGATCTGCTTCAGCACTCACCTGCTCGTCAATATCAAAATGCTCGTGAGACCAATCAAAGAATGCAGGATTTTTGTTCATAGAAGCGCGAGCTGAGCGCGAATCCCAACGCGACGCTTCACTTCAGTTAACGACAGTGCGAGATAAGATGCAAGTAGCTCAAATTTACGTCTGTTTTTCAATAGACGTTTTAAATGACCGACAGAAATAATCTGTTTGATTAAAGGCAGTGGAAATTACAAGCTCAATTTAACAACACAAGCACCCTATTAAATATATTGCCATTATTATTGTAGCCTATAAATATATTTGTATAACATTTTTTCGAATGTGTTTGACTTGTCTGCGTTTGCGCCAATTGCATCATTTAGCCAGAGGGTGGCGACAAGTGACTGTCTTTTTGAGTGAGCAATTGAACCATTAATTAAATTAACAGATTAGTCCAAAAAACATTGATTAATTTAGGAAAGAAAAGTCGCTGAAAATGGAACTGATTCTCATGTTTAAGAATCTGATCAAATAGGCAACTTCATGCTTTTAAAGCTATTGTTGTCAATTTTTTTGGCCATCAAAACACCTTAAAATGCTTATTTCGAGATCAGGAAAATCAAAATTTTCTCGGGGGGGCATGCCCCCGAACCCCCCCTAACAATACAATTTATGGGACCTGGCACCTGGGTATTTAGAAAACTATATGTGCGGCCCTGATGTGCAAGAATACTACTGATTCTATGTGTTCTATTGTATTCATTATACTCTATTCTATAGTCTTGCATATTGAATACTAATGCAAGACTAGTAGTCTTACATGTCACTGTTTATAACACAGGGCGTTCATCCTTTGCTGGGTCGCTTAAAAAAAAATATTGGGGGCATAAATTAAGAGTATACCCACTTCTCCAGGCACCACTACACCACTGGTGGGGACGTGTATCATATCAAGACGCACAAAAAAGCCTCAAGAACCCATACCCTAAACTCGACAGGAGGTCCGCCATTTTGAATTTGGCGGCCATTTTTGGACGATTTACAGACTCCGTACTTTAACGAACTCCTCCTAGGGATTTAGTCGGATCGACTTAAAAGTTCTGCTGTGCCTTCTAAAGGCATTGACGATGTAAAGTTGTGCTATCTGCGCGTTTTCGTCGATGGGCGTGTCCGTAGCGTCGAAGATTCGCCATGAAACAGGAAGTTGTAGTAACTTGGCTGTAAATGCTCAGATCTGCACGAAATTTTACACATTTGACAAGAGTCCCGCCCTGAACAAATCTACATGCCGATATTCACCCACAGTCATAGCGCCATCTGCTGGCAACAGGAAGTGACCTTTAACGAAGCAGCCCCCGCCGCTTGTTTGACCGACATGTACGAAATTTCTGTGGTGCATCTACCATGACTAGACGCACAAAAAAGCCTCAAGAACCCATACCCTAAACTCGACAGGAAGTCCGCCATTTTGAATTTGGCCACCCATTTGGGAAGATTTACACACTCCGTACTTTAACGAACTCCTCCTAGGGATTTAGTCGGATCAACTTCAAATTTCTGCTGTACCTTCTAAAGGCATTGACGATGTAAAGTTGTGCTATCTGCGCATTTTCGGCGATGGGTGTGTCCGTGGCGTCGATGATTCGCCATGAAACAGGAAGTTGTAGTAACTTGGCTGTAAATGCCCAGATCCGCACGAAATTTAACACGTTTGACAAGACTCCCGCCCTGAACAAATCTACATGCCGACATTCACCCACAGTAATAGCGCCACCTTCTGGCAACAGGAAGTGACCTTTAACGAAGCAGCGTAGCAAATGCACATCCGCACTGGCTGAGCTGCAGAAAATGCAACACGGCTGCCTCAGACCCCGACGTACTACAGGTGCGAGGGCCCGCCCATCGCTGCTTGCAGCTTTAATTTTAATTTTTTCTGCAAAGTAGGCGCCATTTTCGGGGCCACAACATGCTCAAAAACTCACCAAATTTGGCACTCTTGTCAGGACTGGTGAAAAATTTCGTATTTTGTGGGTTTCGCGGATGGGCGGGGCAAAATGGCTCGCTAGCGCCACCTAGAAAATTGGAAATAATTAGCCCCTCGTCCACGTTCAACCTACATGCACGAAATTTGGTGGGGACGTGTATCATATCAAGACGCACAAAAAAGCCTCAAGAACCCATACCCTAAACTCGACAGGAAGTCCGCCATTTTGAATTTGGCGGCCATTTTTGGACGATTTACACACTACGTACTTTAAAGGTGCCATCTGGAACTAAAAATCAAAAAATATTCCATATTCCATAACAGATGGGGGCAGTATACCTCCAGAAAATGTGTTGTGCCGCTGCCGCACGCACTCACGTCTTCAAACAACACAAACGAGCGCTGTTTTGCTCTCTTTCTCTGCATATTATTCAAATCATTTGACACGATAGTAAAAGGTCGGAAGACCGCAGTTTTACATGGAGCATTTGGAGATTTCTAGAGATCAGAGACTAAATGAACAACATCTCAACACTAAATGATGAAGACCGACTCATAGACGCCTGTCTCAAAAACAAGCTGTTGCATTTCGACGATATGGGAAAATAAAAGCCTGCAGGCTATTATTTTAAGTTTATGGTATTCGTTTTGTTCATATTACACTTTTATTGTTAGTTTGAATTAATTTGACTGACAGCATTCGCTGCTGCCAGCTCTCATGAATTCACCGTGAGACACATGCAATTAACACTTAGCAAGCAGGTTAGTTAAGCTCTCAGATTCTGTCAATTTTATTATGCAATTCAAACAATAAATACCGTTTTGGCGCTTGTACATGTTACACCACAGATCCCTAGCGCACGTGAACCGATCATCTCTACTAGCTAATGGAAAAAGAACACGAACACTGTTGAAAGATACAGTATGCTACAACTTACCAAAATGTATTCCTCATGCATAATGTCAACCAATCATTTTTTGAACTCTTCCCTGAACTGAAATGTAGTAGTGGGCTGTATTTCCACACGACTGACATCAGGTTTAAGTACACACAAGCCGGCGCGAGCGCGACTCACTCGTGTAGTGCAGTTTGGCTGGTGGTAACGTTGCCCGGCCGCATACCGCCTCCCATGGCCGGAACTGGTATTACGACACCTGCCGGGCCGGGGCTAGTAATTTAGCATGCTAATTTAGGTTTATATCTCGGCAGCACTATAACTTGCCAGTTTTTTAATTACATCATTGCACTTATTTCTTCTCATTCTTTTGATGCGTGTAGCTAATTTTTTGGATATTTTTACCTCAATTATTACATATGCCACCTTTAACGAACTCCTCCAAGGGATTTAGTCAGATCGACTTCAAATTTCTGCTGTGCCTTCTAAAGGCATTGACGATGTAAAGTTGTGCTATCTGCGCGTTTTCGTCGATGGGCGTGTCCGTGGCGTCGAAGATTCGCCATAAAACAGGAAGTTGCAGTAACTTGGCTGTAAATGCTCAGATCTGCACGAAATTTTACACATTTGACAAGAGTCCCGCCCTGAACAAATCTACATGCCGACATTCACCCACAGTCATAGCGCCACCTGCTGGCAACAGGAAGTGACCTTTAATGAAGCAGCCCCCGCCGTTTGTTTGACCGACATGTACAAAATTTATGTGGTGCATCTACCATGACCAGACGCACAAAAAAGCCTCAAAAACCCATACCCTAAACTCGACAGGAAGTCCGCCATTTTGAATTTGGCGACCAATTTGGGAAGATTTACACACTCCGTACTTTAACGAACTCCTCCTAGGGATTTAGTCGGATCAACTTCAAATTTCTGCTGTACCTTCTAAAGGCATTGACGATGTAAAGTTGTGCTATCTGCGCGTTTTCGTCGATGGGCGTGTCCGTGGCGTCGATGATTCGCCATGAAACAGGAAGTTGTAGTAACTTGGCTGTAAATGCCCAGATCTGCACGAAATTTTACACATTTGACAAGAGTCCCGCCCTGAACAAATCTACATGCCGATATTCACTCACAGTCATAGCGCCATCTGCTGGCAACAGGAAGTGAACTTTAATGAAGCAGCCCCCGCCACTTGTTTGACCGACATGTACGAAATTTCTATGGTGCATCTACCATGACCAGACGCAGAAACAAAGCCTCAAGAACCCATACCCTAAACTCGACAGGAAGTCCGCCATTTTGAATTTGGCGACCGATTTGGGAAGATTTACACACTCAGTACTTTAACAAACTCCTCCTAGGGATTTAGTCGGATCAACTTCAAATTTCTGCTGTACCTTCTAAAGGCATTGACGATGTAAAGTTGTGCTATCTGCGCGTTTTCGTCGATGGGTGTGTCCGTGGCGTCCATGATTCGCCATGAAACAGGAAGTTGTAGTAACTTGGCTGTAAATGCCCAGATCTGCACGAAATTGAACACGTTTGACAAGAGTCCCGCCCTGAACAAATCTACATGCCAACATTCACCCACAGTCATAGCGCCACCTCCTGGCAACAGGAAGTGACCTTTAACGTAGCAGCATAGCAAATGCACATCCGCACTGGCTGAGCTGCAGAAAATGCAACACGGCCGCCTCAGACCCCGACGTGCTACAGGTGCGAGGGCCCGCCCATCGCTGCTTGCAGCTTTAATTTTTTTTTTTTTTTTTTTTTTTTCTGCAAAGTAAGCTCCATTTTCACGGCCACAACATGCTCAAAAACTCACCAAATTTGGCACGCATGTCAGGACTGGTGAAAAATTTTGTATTTTGTGGGTTTCGCGGATGGGCGTGGCAAAATGGCTTGCTAGCGCCACCTAGAAAATTGGAAAAAATTAGCCCCTCGTCCACGTTCAACCTACATGCACGAAATTTGGTGGGGACGTGTATCATATCAAGACGCACAAAAAAGCCTCAAGAACCCATAGCCTAAACTCGACAGGAAGTCCGCCATTTTGAATTTGGCAGCCATTTTGGGACGATTAACACACTCCGTACTTTAACAAACTCCTCCTAGGGATTTAGTCGGATCGACTTCAAATTTCTGCTGTGCCTTCTACAGGCATTGATGATGTAAAGTTGTGCTATCTGCGCATTTTCGTCGATGGGCGTGTCCGTGGCGTTGATGATTCGCCATGAAAGAGGAAGTTATAGTAACTTGACTGTAAATGCCCAGATCTGCACGAAATTTTACACATTTGACAAGAGTCCCGCCCTGAACAAATCTACATGCCGACATTCACCCACAGTCATAGCGCCACCTAGTGGCAACAGGAAGTGTCCTTTAACGAAGCAGCCCCCGCCGCATGTTTGAGCGACATGTACGAAATTTCTGTGGTACATCTAACATGTCCAGACACACAAAAAAGTCTCTTGGAGCAATGCCCTAAACTCAACAGGAAGTCGGCCATTTCGAATTTTATCGCCATTTTTCCATGATTTACTCATTACGTACTTTAACTAACTCCTGCTAGGGATTTAGTCAGATCGATTTCAAATTTCTGCAGTGGCTTCCAAAGGCATTGATGATGTAAAGTTGTGCTGTCTGCGTGTTTTCGTTGATGGGCGTGTCTGTGGCGTCGATGATTCGCCATGAAAGAGGAAGTTGTAGTAATTTGGCTGTAAATGCCCAGATCTGCACCAAATTTTACACATTTGACAAGAGTCCCGCCCTGAACAAATCTACATGCCGACATTCACTCACAGTCATAGCGCCACCTGCTGGCAACAGGAAGTGACCTTTAACGAAGCAGCCCCCGCCGCATGTTTGACCAAAATGTACGAAATTTCTGTGGTACATCTACCATATCCAGACGCACAAAAAAGTCTCTTGGAGTGATGCCCTAAACTCAACAGGAAGTCGGCCATTTCTAATTTTACCAACATTTTTGGATGATTTACTCATTACGTACTTTAACTAACTCCTCCCAGGGAATTAGTCGGATCGATTTCACATTTCTGCTGTGCCTTCTAAAGGCATTGACGATGTAAAGTTGTGCTATCTGCGCGTTTTCGTCGATGGGCGTGTCCGTGGCGTCGATGATTCGCCATGAAAGAGGAAGTTGTAGTAACTTGGCTGTAAATGCCCAGATCTGCACGAAATTTTACACATTTGACAAGAGTCCCGCCCTGAACAAATCTACATGCCGACATTCACCCACAGTCATAGCGCCACCTGCTGGCAACAGGAAGTGACCTTCAACAAAACAGCGTAGCAAATGCACAGCCGCACTGGCTGAGCTGCAGAATATGCAATGCGGCCGCCTCACACCCCAACGCACTACAGGTGCGAGGGCCCGCCCATCGCTGCTTGCAGCTTTAATATTGTATCTAGTACCCCTCCCATTATTTAAACACACTAGACCAAATTCCTCCATAAACTCTTCTACAATCCTTCCATTATTATCTGTGCATAAACTTCCCCAAAGTGAGTTATGTGCATTAAAATCCCCACACCATATAAAATTGTCCCCAGCTTTGCTCCTTATTTTATTTAGATCCTCTAATAATAACCGATTGCAAGGGTTATAAAAGTTTACTACCTTTATTCCCCTTCCCCGTGTCCACACTTCTACAATCACACATTCCCCTGGAGCGTCTATTATTTCTCTAAAAGCTACCCCCTCTTTAACAAATGTCCCACATCCTCCACCGTTTGTACCAACTCTATCCTTTCTAACCAAATTGTAGCCAGGAATGCTAAAATGTAATTGTGGACGAAGCCAATAGTGATGGCCGGTTCGTGAACGAATCGTTCTTTTGAACCGGTTCTTTTTAGTGAACCGGTCGAACCAGTACACTAAATCGGACTGAATCGTTCGAAACAGTTCGCGTCTTGCGTCAGCACTAAACCACAAGTTACTAAAGTTACTCACTTTCAGACATGCCTGACAGTCCCTCCGAATCGAAATAAACCAATATCCATTAGTACATTTTATTCAGTAACTCAAAAACTTTACTGAACGGAGACATATATTGGTGCTGAGAGAAGTGATGAGCACGAACAGAACCGAGTACAGTACAGAACCGAGAACTGTTTCTTTCGGACACGTTCGACATACTGAGAACTGATGAGTTGATGAGCTGAGCATGCGTGCATTTTTTTCTGAGGGACGAAATGTACGTTTCCATGTCTTTAGTTGAACATCAGTAAGTGTAACAAAATAAAACATTTTGGAAACATGTTTATCACATTACTGTATCACTGTATTATTTTAACGATTGGAAATAATGATTGGATTCTAAAACTGTCAAACTACTAAACATTTATTATTAAATAATATTTTCAGGAACAGCTAGCTCATTTAATTTCTAAGTAACAATATAAATCATTGATGTAAACTCTTGCCAAGGTTTGGTGCACTGTAAATGTTTATAATGTGTTAACATAACGAATTCGGTATGTTAACACATTATAAACATCATGATATATATACACTGTATAGGCACATGCATCGATTTTTTAGTTTTGTCGACTGTATGTTCAGGTTTCAGGTCACACAGGCCTATGCTATGGTTCTCGAGTCGAGAACTGGTTGTTGCAGTTCTTGAATCACTAGTACAGAACCAAGAACTGTTTCTTTCGGACACGTTCGATATGGAGAACCGATGAGCTGGAGATACTGCGCATGCGTGATAGCACCGTCTCTGAACAGAACTTTCTTTCGGCCGGCTGATCCTGTGCTGATATACGAGCACGCAGTAGTACGGGTGAACCCAGGACTTAAATGAGAGGGCGAATCGGCGAAATGTAAGTTTATTTAATAACAAATAAAATGATGAAGACCATTTATGCATTTTATATATTTAAAACATGTAAAACATCCGCGTTAGCACATCGCCTAGGCTGCAGCAGGGTTCGTTTTCAAAATGTAAATGTAAGAAACTTATCCAAGATGATTATGACAATGCATACTATTATTTAACTGAAGTTGTGATTACAAATGCCCTTTAAAGGGTTAGTTCACCCAAAAATGAAAATTAAGTCATTAATTACTCACCCCCATGCTGTACCAACCCCGTAAGACCTTCGTTCGTCTTCGGAACACAAATGAAGATATTTTTGATTAAATTTGAGAGCTGTATAACTACCACATTGGCTCCTAAGGGACTGCCTCTTGACGGCCCAAAAAGTCAATGAAGAAAATGTTTAAATATCCCAAGTGACTACCGTGGCTCAACTATATGTTTATCAAGCGACGCGAATACTTTTTGTGCGAAAAAACAAACAAAAATAACGAGTTTATTCGACTATTTCTTTTCTTCCTTGTAGGCCAGAACGAGACTTCCTTATAGATTTCCACGACGCATGCGCGAGATTTGCGATCTGCTCACACCAGCTTCACTACTTCAGATCGCAATTCTCGCGCATGCGTCGTGGAAATCTATAAGGAAGTCTCGTTCTGGCCTACAAGGAAGAAAAGAAATAGTCGAATAAACTCGTTATTTTTGTTTGTTTTTTCGCACAAAAAGTATTCGCGTCGCTTGATAAACATATAGTTGAGCCACGGTAGTCACTTGGGATATTTAAACATTTTCTTCATTGACTTTCTGGGCCGTCAAGAGGCAGTCCCTTAGGAGCCAATGTGGTAGTTATACAGCTCTCAAATTTAATCAAAAATATCTTCATTTGTGTTCCGAAGACGAACGAAGGTCTTACGGGGTTGGTACAGCATGGGGGTGAGTAATTAATGACTTAATTTTCATTTTTGGGTGAACTAACCCTTTAATCTGAAGTATTTTTATCCACCGGGATGATAGAATTGACGTCATTACGTGATGACGTAAAAGAACTGGTGAACCGGTTTTTTGAACCGGTTCATTAAAACGAACTGTCCGAAAGAACCGGTTCGCGGAAAAGAACCGGACTTCCCATCACTAGAAGCCAAGTCTCCTGAATGCATAAAATATCAGGTAAACCTGCAAGCTGATATACAAATCTTTTAAATTCTTGTCCATTCGCAATCAAACTTCTAGCATTCCATTGTACAATTTTCATATTTTATTTTTTATCTCTTTGACTTCCTGAGGGATCACCCATCCCTACTGTTCCATCAGTTTGTCCAAGTATCGTTTGAATCTGTTCCACAGATACTTCAGTAATATCCAGATGTCTGGCAGCTGCAGATATTATAATTTTCAGCTTTTCTGTTCTTTTGTCTGTTTGAGTTGAACAATTAATGACTTCTGCAATAAAAGCTACAAAATTAATTTTGTTTATCACAAGTATGTTTCCGTCCTCAACACACTTATGACTACAAGTATCTTTAGACTGGGTTATGTTATTTTCAATCAAATCTCCATTAGTCACTTGAACTTGTTTGACTGCTTGAGCATATGATATATTCTGAACAGTTTTGATTCTCATTGCTTCTGTAGCTTGTTTTTGGGCTTTACAACCAAGAAACGCTGCACTGTGTGGTCCTCCACAATTACAACATTTGGGTTCAACCCCCTCTCCACATTGCCCGTAATCATGTTCTCCGCCGCATTTGCAGCATCTTTTTTTCCTTTACAAACTGTTGCCACATGCCCCAAACGTTGACAATTAAAACATCTCAGTGCTGGTCTCACAAATGGTCTGACAGTATAGGACATATATCCTATCTTAATACGCTCCGGTATGTTTTTCCCATTGAAAGTTAGTACAACAGTAGTACTACTTTCTTTTTTACCATTTCTACTTGAAAGCAGACGATTCACTTCTGTCACCATGTCGTTTGTAATTTGTGCCTTTAAGACCTCATTTGATATAGCTACAGGAACCCCCGTAATCACTCCTTTAAGATTATCAAGTTCACCCGGTACATAACATTTGACTGGTTTACCTCCTAGCTCTTTGGTCATCAATGCAATCTCTTGTTGCTTTTTGTCAACACAGAAAAGGAGGACACGGTTGTTAGAAAGATACCTTGCCGATTTAATATTTCCGATTGATTTTTTGATCATTTTTGTTAGTTTCATTGGATTATTGATGTTTTCGACTGTTCCAGAAAATGCAACCATTACTTTGAATTCTACCTCCATTTTCCTTGTTTTGTTTATTACTACTCTTGAATTGTTATCATCAGACTCAGAATCTCTATTTTTCCTTTTGTTTGATGCATCAGTTATCTGAGACCACCCTCCACTATCAATCACTGAGGGATCATCTTCATCATACGACCTGCATCCATCTTCTCCAGTCTCAGCACAGTTGATGCTAACCCGCCAAAAACCGCTTAGCGGGACACTAGCCAAATTCTCAAGTCCTTCATCCCGGATCTTCCCCAAGTCCTAATTCCCGCTGGCCGTTTCTCAATACCAAGTACGCAGACTTCGGACTTGCGTCCTTGGTAGTTCAGACTTGCAAGTTCGACTCCGGAGAACGAACTCCCGAGGATGTGAGGACGCAAGTCCGGTTCTTCTGCAAATGGAACAGAGCGTACTTGATCGCGTCACTCAGCACGCTCTACTCTATATTTTAGGCAACAATAAAACGAAATTTGCTACAACTCTGCATCTTTTCGTCAACAATAAGACGAAATATGTTATAAAACACCCCTCTGACTCTTCATTAACAAAAAACAACATAGCCTATAATAGCCTAATGGCCATGTGGTTCAGTCAACGCGATTCTCTTCACTGCATATATTATAACAAAATGAACATGATCTTTTTGTTTTCATTTTAAAAATATGAAACATTGGATTTTTATTGACATTTATCAAACAGAGACAGGGTTATGTCATTTTATTGTATTGTTCATTTAGTGAAGACAATATAAAAAAATAGCCATGAAACCTTAAAAACAATTTATTTTATTTTTTTTTATTTTATTTTTTTGCGCCATGGAACAAAATATAGTTTAATGAGACCAAAGATAGACTTATACACAAGACGAGTTATACGTCAAGGTTTATCCACTAGACTAGAGAGATTAGAGCCGGTGTTGTGCCGAATTTCGACCCCCGCCAAATTATTACCCCCCTAGTATTGGTAGGTTTAGGATTAGTTGTGGGGGAGGGGTTAAGATTAGGGGCGGGGTTGGGATTAGGCAATCAGGTACTGACTTCAACGAGGGGGGTAATAATTTGGCAGGGGGTCGAAATTAGGCACAACACCGGCGGCAAAGGTCAAAGCACTAGCCGAGGATAAGCTGTTCCAGTCGGGGTTGATATCGCTGAGTGTCCGCTGAAGGCTTGGATGTCAGAACTCCGAAAACGTCAGATGCATTTTACAATATAGGCGCTATCTTTATAAATAAAGTACAGATTTGAGATTTAAACAACCACATTCTCGCCTGAAACACTCTTAAAATTACATTTCATGACTCAATAACAGTAGTATTTTGATATTTTGCGGATTTTCTCCTCTCCCATTGACGCTTGCTGGTTGGTGCGAGGTCCCAATATCCGCACTTGCGCCCTTGTGCCCTTGTGCCCCTCAATGCGCGTTCTCGCTAAGGGGTGCAAGACCGTAGGGTGTCCCAATCCTCTAATAGTGTTCTCCAGGGGTGATCAAAAGGGCACTTAATGCACCCTTTTCGTAAGTGTGCATCAGACCTCACTTTGCTGTGGGATATTACCTAGAATCCTTGTAGGGGAGAACGGTTGCGGGTTACCTGGCTATCTCAAGTCCACACAAGTCACCTCTCGATGCATCCTCGGTAAACGGGGCGGATCAAGAACACATCCGGGGATTTGAAGTGGACTGACTTGGCTAGATGAATTGGAACAGTACTTCGGCAGCGACTGATGACGTTTCACAAGTCCACAAGAACACAAGTACAGACAAGTACGCATATTGAGAAACGGCCGCTATTAACCTGTGACTTCTTCTTATAGTCTCCGCAATACTGTGATTCCCTGCCTATGCCCCCTGGTGTCCAAGTAGGCTATGTAAAAAGACTGGAGAGCATTATTTATTATCTTTAACGTCAGTAAAGCAGATGTAAAACACTACAAGGGGAATATGTTGCTCTCAGGAGGAGGCTGTATTTGCACAATGACATCCTGGCTCTGGCTAAATCTACATCTGTCCACTGCAGAAGCTAATAACCACAACCTGGAAGAGGAACTATATAAATGTATCAAAGTATAATATAACCTTATAACATTTACAGTAGGTTTTAGTCTTCACTCACCCACTATGCTTGTCAAACATGTTAGGCCATATATGCTATTGAAAAAGTTGCAATGCAGAGCCTTGCTCATAGCATACATAGCTGTAGGCCCTATTCACCACTGGTCTTACAAATGTTTAATTCTCCCTAACAACCATTAATTAACCATTAATATTAATTTTCATTTTTATTTTAGTTAACTAAAGTGTTTTTCACACCCAGTGCTACTTTAGTTGTACTAAAAAAAGTTATATTAGTTCAGTTTTAGTCTACCATCACCTCGCTAACTGTAGTTACTTTTATTTTGAAAGTGTTTCCGGGTACATTCGCTTCCAAATAAGGAATGGACCACGTGACTTCCGTTTTTGGTTTATAAACGAAAAACGAATTGATAGAAGTTCAAGACTCAGTTCGGTCCGTGTACGTTTTGATAGTTTGTTTTTTCGTTTGAAACAAAAAACAAAATAATGAGAAACCACCCTTTTTTCGTTTTTCGTTTCAAACCAAAAACAAAGAAACCGTAAAAAAGAGCCGTTTCTGAATCCAAAAACCAAAAACCAAAATCAAATAACGGTCCGATTTTGGTTTTTTGAAATTCCTTTTTCTATTTTTCCATTTGAAGATCTACATTAAAACACGGACAGGTTGGTCACGTGACCCGGAAGTAATAGTAAATATGGCCTATCAAAATAAAAGCCAAGCTATTAGAAAGGTCATATGCAGCACTAACCTTATACCAGAGTCACGTTAGAAGAAGAAAAATCAATAAATAAATAGAAACCTGGACCGGAATAAATATGTTAGCAACAGTAGTTTATTAGCCTACAGCTATTTAATATCATGCCTATCCATACATCACCAGTCACGTTTAATGAGCGCATTGTTTGGCTCAATACAGCTGGTAATATAGGTTAACCTAAGAACTTATTGTGTGTGCAGAGTTGTTACTGTTAGCGCTATATTATATAATTATATTTAATGTGGTTTCCCACCGTAATGGACCACTGTTTCCCCTTTCTACCAGCAGGTGGCAGTATTTAAATGACTGACTATATGGTGTCTTTGGTAACTGTTTTAAATCAAGACTACTGATACAGATATATTTATTGTTGTTCATTTTATTTGGTTTTTGATTTTATTTGTCTAGTTATCATCATTCATCCAGCCCAGAGTTAAACCTGCTTCTGTTTTAGCCTGATTCTAACTATGATTCTAACACTGATATCAGCTTTTTAGCAGCTCAGACAACAAACTCACATCGGAAATGTCCTAATGTAGGCCATCTGGCCAAAAGAATGATTTACCAGTGTGCTGTGTGAATCTTTCTTCTCTATACACATTCCAGTGTGTATAAAATACAAAACTCTGAGTCATGCAAGTGAATAGAATCCATACAAGTCTTAAAACTTTATAGCACATTCATGCTTTCAAAGGCATTGGATGTACAATAAATGGCTGCAGAATATTTTTTAAGCCCTAAGGTAAGAAGATTTTACAAGGTCCTCAAAAGAAATAACACAAACATAATTACATTACAAAAGAAAACAAAAAACAAAACAGGCTGTCAACGCTGATTACATCAGCAATAACTGCAACAAAATGTTTCCAGTAACTTTTGAACAGTCATGTCCAAACTTTAATGTCCTTACTTATGATCAGACTTGCAGCACTGCCTTTATATTTCAATGAAAGTTTAAATATTAACATAAAAATGTTTTAAAATGACAGAAAATTAAGAAATGAGAATGTGTCTGTACACCTAGCCCTATGTGTCTTAATCAGCATAAGCATTAAACTTCTGTTTGCTTACAGTCCCTCTGACTGCAGCTCAGTATATCATTTGGACTGTGCAATGACAGTTGCGTAGGCTCAAGGTGTAGCTATGCGCTTCGGCAGACTTAAAAAAAACACACATAATAAAATCATATTTTTTTTAGAAAAATCCACCAGATTCTTGTTCTTAATATCACAGACCCCTGCGGTGATTTTCATGTTGATCTACTGTTTTATTATTATTTAATAATTGCCAAATCATGATACTGTAGGCTATAGGCTACATGATCAAATATGCCAAACATGAGGAGAATTAAGCTTATTTTGGTGAGTAGGCTAATGCTTTAAGCAACAGAGCTAAGAAACATGATTTGTGAAAGCACATGGAAAGTTTTTATTACAGAACATAAATCAATATCTCCATGATCGCACACAGCAGACACAGTGCGACACCTATTGGTATGTTTTTGTAATCGTTTTGAACTGCCCTAGGTTTTAAACTTAGTTGGATTATTAGTGGACTGAGAACTTTCACATTTATCGTTTTTGATTTTATTAACAATAAACTATCACTATTAGTCTATTACCTAACTCGCCTGTTCAATAGGCCTACATTTCTATGAACACTGTATAACGTGAGCGACGCAGTCCATTACGGTGGAAACCACATTAAATATAAATTTAATTATAATGTAGTAGCGCTAACAGTAACAACTCTGCACACATAATAAGTTCTTAGGTTAACCTATATTACCAACTGTATTGAGCCAAACAATGCGCTCATTAAACGTGACTAGTGATGGCTGGATAGGCATGATATTAAATAGCTGTAATAAACTACTGTTGCTAACAAATTTATTCCGGTCCAGGTTTCTATTTATTCATTGATTTTTCTTCTTCTGACGTTACTCTGGTATAACGTTAGTGCTGCATATTATGACCATAGACAGTATGATTATTTTTCTAAACGCTTGGCTTTTATTTTGATAGGCCATATTTACTATTACTTCCGTGTCACGTGACCAACCTGTCCGTGTTTTAATGTAGATCTTCAAACGGGAAAATGGAAAAAGGAATTTCAAAAAACCAAAATCGGACCGTTATTTGATTTTGGTTTTTTGGTTTTTGGTTTTTGGATTCAGAACCAAAAACGGGAAAACGGCTCTTTTTTTACGGTTTCTTTGTTTTTGGTTTGAAACGAAAAACGAAAAAAGGGTGGTTCTCTTACGAGAGGTTCTCTCGTATTGCGTAAGCTAGCTTACGCTACGGGAAAGATTCATCTTTGCTGAGAAGTTGAAGCCAAAAAATTATTCCATAATTTTGTAATCATTGTCAACGCAGTCTCTTCTGAGGCAGACCATGAGCGGGCTAGCTAGCGGTTCATTGGTTCGCTCAGAGAGAATGCACGAACCTATGGGAGAGCGGCGCTGAGTCCGCGGCCAATGAGCGGACGGTGCTCGCTCACTGCGTCACAGCCCGCCAAAAGGGGCGTGGCTACAGTGTATAAAGGTAGCTCTCCCAGGCTCGTTCGTCGATTCTTTTTCATTCAGCGAGCTACACGCATCCGCTGTCCTGGGAAGAAGCCGCCGTCGTCGAGAAGGCATCTTCTAGCGAGCTCCGGAGACTGAGGAAGCCGGCCGTCTGCCACCTTCAGCCGCCCAGCAAGCTAGCGCCATCCGACGCCGTATCCTTTTTCACTATTCCATTTACAAAAGAGCTCGAGCGTCTTTCTCAAGATGCCTCGATTTTCCTGCGGCTCATGCCGCTCTTCACTCGAGGAAGGAGACCGCCACCCCATCTGCGCTCTCTGTCTCGGAGTGGAACACGCAGAGCTCGCCCTCGCCAACGGAGGATGCGACCACTGCGAGGACCTGCCTCTGTCCGCCCTGCGGGCTCGACTGCAGGCGGTCAAAACCGCTCCCGCGCCGCCTCTCACTTCGCCGCGGAAGAAGAAACGCCGCTCCCAGAGGCCGCCGGAGCCCCCTGCGGATTCATGCGGGCCGCCGCCCACCGACCGCTCTCCCTCTCCGCCCCAGCCGGACTTACAGTTGCCGCCGAGTGGCCGCTCTGTCGCCTCCGACGACACCGCGGATGAGAAGGACTCCTGTTCTCTGCACGCTTCTGACAGCGAGGACTGGTCGTCGATTGGCTCTTCGACGAGAGAGTCTGCGGGGACTCGCGCCGGCATCAAAGAGGAACTTTTGCGTTCTCTCACAGGCCGTAGACCGAGGACCTGGCCGCCGCTCATCTTTGCCCGCCCTCTGCTAGATGGCGTTCTTCCCCCACGCTTCCTTCAAAGCGTGCAGAGCGACCTCTACCTTTCATGCCCGCGCCTATGCTGCCGCCGGACAGGCCGCTTCAGCGCTGCATTCAATGTCAGTCCTCCAAGTGCTTCAGAACGACATCTTGTGCGAAATGGCGAACAGCGGTAGGAACCCGCCCATCCTCGCGGATCTGAGAAGCGCTACGGACCTTTCCCTTCGCGCTACTAAAGCCTTACAAGCCCTGTGAAATGCATGGCCGCCCTCTGTGTCGCTGAGAGACACTTGTGGCTCACGCTTACCGACATGAGAGATTCAGAACGCGCCGTGTTCCTCAACGCGCCTATCTCTCCGACCGGCCTCTTCGGATCTGCCGTCACGGGCATCATTGACCGCTTCTCCGAGTTACAGAAAGCGACCCAGGCCATGAACTTGTTCCTACCCCGCCGCGCTAGCTCTTCGGCAGGCCGCTCTCACGAGCCCCCTGCCGAACCCCACATCACCGCCCGCCTCAGCAAGCTCAGCAGCCCCAGCGTAGACAGGGCGGCCGCCCTCGCTCTCGCTCTGACAGCCGCCGCAGACAGCCACCCCCGGGGGCCTCGACCCAAGATCACGCTGAAGCCTGATCAGCAAAAGTCTGCCTAGCACAGCTGAGAAAAAGACGGCTCTCTCCCGCTGCGGCCGGACCGCCGTCAAAGCTTCGTCCTCTGTTAGTCCCCGTCTCATCGCTGACTACAGTAGAGTTCACCGCCACAAACAAGCCGGTCTCCCTGCCCGCTTGCGAGCGACTGAAAGCCGTTTTCACGGCTACCCAGAGAGTTCACAAAAAGAGCATAAAAGCCTCAAGTGTAAAAAATGTGCCCACAAGCATGTGTTCACGTATACACACAAGCACCATATGCCCCGGGTCTCACACAGAGCCCATTCTCACGGAGCGGTCTCTAACCGCTCTAGTAGCAGAGAACATAAACACGCCCACGAGCCCGTGCGCGTGTCCCCCCTCTGCTCGCTCTGTCACACGGCCCATAAACTCCTCTCTGAGTGTAAGTCCCGTTGCCAACCACATTATAAGCGCGCCCACACCCAGTGCCCAGCCCGCTATGTGCAGCAATCAGGGCGAAATCGCCATTCAACCGCTAGCCGCATGCTGCGAAGCGTGGGAAGCCATCCCCGGCATCTCCCCATGGGTTTTTAAGCATCATAAAGAATGGCTATCGATTACAGTTTCGTCGCCGCCCGCCACGCTCGCGCGTGCGGCTCGAATCCACTGTCAGCCCGGCTGCTATGAACACGCTTCGCTCAGAAATAGCCAAGCTGCTGCAGAAGGGCGCTATAGAGAGGGTCCCGCCATCTATGACCGAGTCGGGGTTTACGGCCGTTACTTTCTGGTTCCCAAGAAAGACAGCGGCCTCAGGCCGATCTTAGATCTCAGGGCTTTGAACAAAGCACTCATGAAGAGACCGTTCAAAATGCTCACAGTCAAGAAACTCCTCGCGCACGTCCGCCAGGGGGACTGGTTCATCTCTCTAGACCTGAAAGACGCCTATTTTCAGATCCAGATAAACCCTCATCACAGGCCATTCCTACGTTTCGCCTTCGAGGGTCAAGTTTACCAATATGCCGTTCTCCCGCCTATCCTTAGCACCCCGTACGTTCACGAGTGCATGGATACAGCGCTCGCTCCCCTGCGAAGTCAGGGGCTGCGCTTTCTAAACTATCTGGACGACTGGCTGATTCTAGCAGATTCCCAGACGGAGCTTCTGTCGCACCGCGCAGTTCTCCTCAACCATCTGGAAGCGCTGGGACTCTCTGTCAACTGGACAAAGAGCTCTCTCCAGCCCAGTCAAACTATTTCATTCCTTGGAATAGATTTGAACTCGATCACAATGACGGCTCGCTTATCCACACAGCGCGCGCGCCGTGTTCAGCGTCTAGCCGCCTCTTTTCAGATGGGTACCCACACATCCCTAAAATCCTCTCAGAGGATGCTGGGTTATATGGCCTCAGCCTCCACTGTGCTACAGCTGGGTCTGCTGCACGTGCGCCCCCTTCAACTCTGGTTAAAGAGCCGCGTATCCCACCGCGAGTGGACTACGGGCCGCCAGATGATCAGGATTACTCAGACATGTATCACTGCACTGCAGCCATGGTCAGTAATCAAGTGGTTTCAGAGGGGCGTTACCATGGGAACCTGTTCTCGCCGAAAAGTCATCTCGACAGATGCATCCAACTCGGGTTGGGGTGCGGTTTGCGAGGGCTCACCGGCCGCCGGCCAGTGGTCGAGCCACAAGAGTTCCCTACACATAAACTGTCTGGAAATGATCGCGGTCGAGAACGCGCTGCTGTTTTTCCTCCCGCGCATACACGGTCACCACGTCCTGATTCGCTCAGACAATATGGCCGTGGTATCATACATCAACAGTCAGGGCGGCGTCAGATCCAAGAATCTCTTTCATCTGACGCGCCGCATCCTGTTGTAGTCCCAGAGTCACCTGCTCTCGCTCAGAGCGACGCACGTACCGGGCCATCTGAACGACGGTCCAGACATGCTGTCCAGGAACCTTGTCTCCCCCGGAGAATGGTCCCTGCACACTCTAACAGTCCAAACACTGTGGCGCCTATTCGGCAGAGCGGAGATAGATCTTTTCGCGTCAGAAGAGAACGCTCACTGCCCAATATTCTTTTCAAAGAGCGAGGATGCGTTAGCCCAGGATTGGCCCCGCCGCCCGCTCTATGCTTTTCCCCCGATTTGTCTGCTACCGCAGGTCATTCAGAGAATCAGGGACTCACGCCACTCGGTGCTCCTCATAGCCCCGCGCTGGGAGAATCAGATTTGGTTCCCGGAGCTTACGCGGCTGTCACAGACAGCCCCGTGGCCCATTCCAATCAGAGCAGATCTCCTCACTCAAGCCCGCGGCTCGATCTGGCTTCCCATCCACAGCGCTGGGCGCTTCATGCATGGGTGACCAACGACTACGCGTCGAATTGCCAGAAGGGGTTCTAAACACGATCAAACACGCCAGAGCGGAATCTACCAGAAAGCTCTGTGCTGCAAAATGGTCTGTGTTCTCTAAATGGTGCACCGACAAAAATTTGGACCCACGGACGTGCGAGGTTTCGTCTTTGCTCGTGTTCCTTCAGGAGATGCTGGATAAGGGCAGGTCCCCATCCACTCTTAAGGTTTACGTGGCAGCCGTCGTGGCGTTCGTTGAACCCCGGCGCGCCCAGTCTTTGGGCAAAGACGAGCTAATCATCCGCTTCCTCAGGGGAGCCAGTAGGATGAACCCCCCTCGCCTCCCCACGGTGCCGGTCTGGGATCTTTCTATAGTTCTAGAAGCTTTGAAAGCCCCACCGTTTGAACCACTCGAGTCCGTGGAGCTAAAATACCTCTCGCTAAAAACCGTTCTTCTGACGGCACTCGCCTCAGTAAAACGTGTGGGGGAAATTCACGCGCTGTCTTCGAGCGCCGCGTGCCTTGAGTTTGGACCGAATGACTCCATCGTCATTCTGAAACCTAGACACGGTTATGTTCCGAAAGCGATTGGTACCCCTTTCAGGGCGCAAGTGATCTCTCTATCGGCGCTGCCTGCATCCGATAGCGAACGTGACGCTGATCGCCTCTGCCCGGTTCGGGCTCTCAGAGTGTACACTACACGCGTTGCTGCGTTCAGACGCTCAGAGCAGCTGTTTGTGTCGTTCGGTGGCCGCACCAAGGGGTTAGCCGCCTCGAAACAGACTCTATCCAGGTGGATAGTAGACGCGATTGCCTCTGCTTATGCCGCTAAAGACCTGCCTTGCCCTCTGGGCATCAGGGCTCATTCCACCAGAGGCATGGCCTCATCGTGGGCATGGTCCTGCGGAATTTCCATTCACGACATTTGTGTGGCTGCGGGATGGGCCTCCCCCTCCACTTTTGTCAGATTTTATAACTTGGAAGTTCCCGCCTTACAGGCTAGAATTCTGGCGGTCTAGTACTATACAACTCTCCTATAGAAAGCCGCACTATCGGGAGTTCCATCACAACCGGCTCACCCCTTGTGTTCCCCTATGTGCTTATGCATTATACGTTCACGGCCCGCTACGCCGGCCGCCTTAGGGCGTTTTGCACTAGATGATAACGGCCGCTATGCTGGCCGCCTTATTATCTTCATCCACTTATGATTCCCCCGGTGTTTTTCCCCCCTGGGATGCTTAGTGGTTACTCAGCGCGCACGGCGTTGACCAGGTGTTCCCGTAGCGTAAGCTAGCTTACGCAATACGAGAGAATCTCTCGTAAGAGAACGAATCGGTTACCTAACGTAACCTCGGTTCTCTCTAGATGAGGGAACGAGTATTGCGTTCCCGGCCGTGCTTGCGCCACCAGCGTTTCGCTTCATGCTGACAGAATCGACGAACGAGCCTGGGAGAGCTACCTTTATACACTGTAGCCACGCCCCTTTTGGCGGGCTGTGACGCAGTGAGCGAGCGCCGTCCGCTCATTGGCCGCGGACTCAGCGCCGCTCTCCCATAGGTTCGTGCATTCTCTCTGAGCGAACCAATGAGCCGCTAGCTAGCCCGCACATGGTCTGCCTCAGAAGAGACTGCGTTGACAATGATTACAAAATTATGGAATAATTTTTTGGCTTCAACTTCTCAGCTAGCTTCTCAGCATTCACGGGAATGAATCTTTCCCGTAGCGTAAGCTAGCTTACGCAATACTCGTTCCCTCATCTAGAGAGAACCGAGGTTACGTTAGGTAACCGATTCGTTTCTCATTATTTTGTTTTTTGTTTCAAACGAAAAAACAAACTATCAAAACGTACACGGACCCAGTTCATTCTTTGTTCAATAAGGAATAACGATAAAATGATCCCCCAAAAACGAAAAACGGACAGTTTTTAATTGGTTTTTCGTTTTTTGATTCTGACACAAAAAACGGTTATTTGGTTTTTCTATTTGAAACAAAAAACAAAAAAATTGTATTTTCGTTTTATAATTACAAACGAATTACGGATTATCCAGAGATCCCCTGACCATTTAGATTTGTTTCTGTTATTGAATGTTGTGCTGAAGAACAAACACTGTTATCCCAACTAAACTGAATTATTATTGAATAAACTAAATTAATTGTGGGGAAAATTAGGTTTCCATCATATAAGAAAAAATGATATTAAAGGTAATGTTATGAGCTGGAGAAATCATGTTATATGTTATGACAGTTGTGCTTCAGTAACACCTTGTTTTTCAGGTTGGTTGAGTTCAGGAACCTAGCTGACTGGCAATCGGGAGAGTCGGGAGGTTTCCCGGTGGGCCAGTAGTGTTTCGAGGCCGCGAGGGCCGCTCTGATCAAATTTAAACATTGCAAGTTCGGCATGCGTCCAAGCGAGGGAAAGAAAAACATTTTTTTTTTTTTACATTTTCGACAACGGAGCGTATATTTGCCTGTCTTTATTATAAATAGATTTTCATCAAGGTGTACCTACAGTGGCATAGGTCGTAGGGCGTGAAGCGCTGGAATGATGCGCTTGACCCGAGTTCGAATCCGGACGTCTTTTGCCGAACTCTCTCTTCTCCCTTTTCCCAACACATATGAGATGTAAAATGTATAACCTAACATAAAGGTCTAAAGTGTAATATTTTGCCAACGAACTAAAATCAAAACCACGATATAGCTTTGTGTCTTTATAAAACAGCACAAGACTTTAAGAATAGGCATCCTGTTTGTGCTGGGTGATTCAAAGAAAAGTGTGCACTTTGCTCACGTGATCAGCATGCTTATCTGGTGTTTTCTCCTAAATAAAAGCTTGGAAAAGGGTTTATTTCTTGCAAGTGAAGAAATTAGGACAAAAGTATTTTAATTTCCCTATATTATAGTGTAATGTTGGCTAAAATATAGGCCTATATGCTATATGGATTTAATGTCATAGAAATGATTATAAAACATTACATTATTATAATAATTGTTTGACATTAAAACACCATTGATAATGTAATGCAGACTGAGACTCTCATAACTAAAAAGATGTTTGACTTTATTGTCCTGGTACAAATCAATGGTTTCTCTTTGTTCAAGGAGCAGTTCCATGGGTTGAAGCTCTTAATTTTGATCTCTTAGAGAGCACGAGATTGATGCATTTAACCTTTAAATGTACAACATGTTCTTGCGGGGGAGCATGCCCCCGAACCCCACAGAGGTCCACCCAACATAGTTTTACAAATTCCTATGGGAAAGAACGACCATGAACTTTACTCCAGCAAGTACAACAATGTTCCTTTAAAAAAAATGGAAAAAATATACATTTGGCCTGCCTAAGAGGGGACATCGTGCCCAGGGGCCCCTGAACTTCCGGGCGACGAGGGCCGGTGCTCTACGAAATTTCCCGGTAGATTTTTTGGTCCCACTCTGAGTTCAGTTATAATTAGTAATCTTACAACATTTATTCATTTCAACAAAACCAGTTATTAGACGTTACCGCTAAGTTGAACTGACATTTTTTCAGTGTATTACAGAGCAAATTAAATATTGTGACGTTTACATTTATTTCCTTTTTTGTGTAACCCTTAACATGATTAGCCTATATGTTTGGAACTTTTTGATTCCTCCTAAATTAATAACTTTAGTTTGGCAATTCAAAACAATCATGTAGAATTTAGCCTATTTGGATCAGCCTAGCAGGATGTGATTGCTTCTGCAGATGTCCTGTAATCTAATATGAACACACACAGAATTGCTCGTTTGATCTTCCTCAACAATCATTATTTTTCAATGCTGTATTCTTCTGTTTTCTGAGGGTTTTTAAAAATTATTATTTTTAGAATGGGTTTGCGTGATCAACCACACATTAATGGTATTACACAACATTTAGCTTTTGAAATGAACGATGTATAAATATGTTTAATTGACATTTATTGAAAAGGAGAAATGTTTAAATTAGGATATTTAGTAGCGACATTTTTCTAATTGCGGTTAATGACCGCGGTTAATATGCAAATGAAAAACTTGTGTAAAGAGATTTAAGAGATATGTTGGAAATGGCACATGCCAATGCTGAAATTGCCTTTTTTTTAGGATACTGTATGGAAACTGCATATTATTTTCTTTTTAAATGCTTTTGATTCGATGACAGCAATCATTGCATAAGATTTTCACGAATTATAACTGTTACTCATAATGAGAAATGTCTTTTTCATTGCGGATATGCACAGATTGCACAAGCGATCTCAATCATCTTATTGCATACGAGAACTAAATCGCACTTACACACACATGTGCTTTTTATCTTCCTGATGTGCATAAAATACTGTATTCCAATGTATTTTATTTTATTTTAATGGGATTTTATTTTTTTCCCTCATATTCTAATTTCTAAATGATAGGGTGTATCGATAGCTGTGTGGAAATGGCCATCTAGCGGCTTTAGTTGAAATGGCACATTATTTTATTTTTTGTTTGGTTTCCAATAGATGGCAGCAATCGTCAATTAATCATGGCACACGTTTAACGTCGTTATCGATGGCTTTCATCTCATGTACTATATGTTCTATGCACAGGAGAAATGCAATAAAATACGTTGCAAATAAACAAAATTGAAATGAATAAACTATCTAAGTATTCTCCCTGTGAAAAGATGCATCTTGTTGCAACTAATGCAACTAAACTCTGACCAATGAAAACAAAACACCATAAGATGTGTTTCATTGCATTGCATGACATATCTAACTTGTTCCTTGTTATGGATATGCACGCAAGAACTAACCTCAGTGCAATGAAAAGAAACCACCTAAGATGTTTTTCATTCCATTACATGACATATCTAACTTGTTCCTCGTTATGCATATGCACGCAATAATTAACCTCCTGTGCAATTAAACGAAAACACCTAAGATGTGTTTCAGTGCATTGCATGACATATCTAACTTGTTTCTCGTTATGCATATGCACGCAATAACTAACCTCTGAGCAGTGAAAAGAAAACACCTAAGATGTGTTTCATTGCATTGCATGAGATATTTATGTTCCTCGTTATGCTTATCCACAAACAATAACTAAACTCTGACCAGAAAACAAAACACCTAAGATGTGTCTCATTGCATTGCATGACATGTCTAACTTGTTCCTCATTGTGCATATGCACGCAATAACTAACCTCTGTGCAATAAAATGAAAACACCTAAGATGTGTTTCATTGCATTGCATGACATATTTATCTTGTTCCTCGTTATATGCACGAATAACTAACCTCTGAGCAATGAAAAGAAAAGACCTAAGATGTGTTTCATCGCATTGCATGACATATCTAACGTGTTCCTTGTTATACATATGCACGCAATAACTAACCTCTGTGCAATGAAAAGAAAACACCTAAGATGTGTTTTATCGCATTGCATGACATATCTAACTTGTTCCTCGTTATGCATTTGCACGCAATAACTAACCTCTGTGCAATGAAAAGGAAACACCTAAGATGTGTTTCAGTGCATTGCATGACAAATCTAACTTGTTCCTCGTTATGCATATGCACGCAATAACTACCTCTGTGCAATGAAAAGAAAACAGCTAAGATGTTCCTCTTACAGCTAACTTGTTCCTCGTTATGCATCGCATTGCATGACCTAATCTAACTTGTTCCTCGTTTATGCATTTGCACGCAATAACTAACCTCTGTGCAGTGAAAAGAAAACACCTAAGGTGTGTTTCATCGCATTGCATGACATATCTAACTTGTTCCTCGTTATGCCTATGCACGCCATAACTAAACTCTGTGCAGTGAAAACACCTAAGATCTGTTTCAGTGCATTGCATGACATATCTAACTTGTGCAGTTTTCTTTTCACTGCACAGAGGTTAGTTATTGTGTGCATATGCGTAACGAGAAACGAGTTAGATCTATCATGCAATGCGATGAAACACATCTTAGGTGTTTTCTTTTCATTACACAGAGGTTAGTTATTGCTTGCATATGCATAACGAGAAACAAGTTAGATATGTCATGCAATGCACTGAAACACATCTTAGGTGTTTCCTTTTCATTGCACAGAGGTTAGTTATTGCGTGCAAATGCATAACGAGGAACAAGTTAGATATGTCATGCAATGCAATGAAACACATGTTAGATGTTTTCTTTTCGGTGCACAGAGGATAGTTATTTGTGTGCAGATGCAAAACGAGAAACAAGTTAGATATGTCATGCAATGCACTGAAACACATCTTAGTTGTTTTCTTTTCATTGGAGGTTAGTTATTCCGTGCATGTGCAATGCAATCCTAAAGCACAAGCATTGCAAATCTCTTCGTTGCACAAAGGAACAAGTTAGTGTATGCATTGTAAAGCGATCGCTCGTTGTCCATATGCACGCAATAATTAACCTCTGTGCAATGAAAACACCTAAGATGTGTTTAATTACATTGCATGACATATCTAACTTGTTCCTTTTTATGGATATGCACGCAAGAACTAACCTCAGTGCAATGAAAAGAAACCACCTAAGATGTTTTTCATTGCATTACATGACATATCTAACTTGTTCCTCGTTATGCATATGCACGCAATAATTAACCTCTGTGCAATTAAAAGAAAACACCTAAGATGTTTCAGTGCATTGCATGACATATCTAACTTGTTTCTCGTTATGCATATGCACGCAATAACTAACCTCTGAGCAGTGAAAAGAAAACACCTAAGATGTTTCAGTGCATTGCATGACATATCTAACTTGTTCCTCATTGTGCATATGCACGCAATAATTAACCTCTGTGCAATGAAAAGAAAACACCTAAGATGTGTTTCATTGCATTGCATGAGATATTTAACTTGTTCCTCGTTATATGCACGAATAACTAACCTCTGAGCAATGAAAAGAAAAGACCTAAGATGTGTTTCATTGCATTGCATGACATGTCTAACTTGTTTCTCGTTATGCATATGCACGCAATAACTAACCTCTGGCAGTGAAAAGAAAACACCTAAGATGTATGCATGAGATATTTATGTTCCTCGTTATGCATATGCACAAACAATAACTAAACTCTGACCAATGAAAACAAAACACCTAAGATGTGTCTCATTGCATTGCATGACATGTCTAACTTGTTCCTCATTGTGCATATGCACGCAATAATTAACCTCTGTGCAATGAAAAGAAACCACCTAAGATGTTTTTCATTGCATTGCTTGACATGTCTAACTTGTTCCTCGTTATGCATATGCACGCAATAATTAACCTCTGTGCAATTAAAAGAAAACACCTAAGATGTGTTTCAGTGCATTGCATGACATATCTAACTTGTTTCTCGTTATGCATATGCACGCAATAACTAACCTCTGAGCAGTGAAAAGAAAACACCTAAGATGTGTTTCATTGCATTGCATGAGATATTTATGTTCCTCGTTATGCTTATCCACAAACAATAACTAAACTCTGACCAGAAAACAAAACACCTAAGATGTGTCTCATTGCATTGCATGACATATCTAACTTGTTCCTCATTGTGCATATGCACGCAATAACTAACCTCTGTGCAATAAAATGAAAACACCTAAGATGTGTTTCATTGCATTGTATGAGATATTTAACTTGTTCCTCGTTATATGCACGAATAACCAACCTCTGAGCAATGAAAAGAAAAGACCTAAGATGTGTTTCATCGCATTGCATGACATATCTAACGTGTTCCTTGTTATACATATGCACGCAATAACTAACCTCTGTGCAATGAAAAGAAAACACCTAAGATGTGTTTTATCGCATTGCATGACATATCTAACTTGTTCCTCGTTATGCATTTGCACGCAATAACTAACCTCTGTGCAATGAAAAGGAAACAGCTAAGATGTGTTTCATCGCATTGCATGACCTAATCTAACTTGTTCCTCGTTTATGCATTTGCACGCAATAACTAACCTCTGTGCAGTGAAAAGAAAACACCTAAGGTGTGTTTCATCGCATTGCATGACATATCTAACTTGTTCCTCGTTATGCATATGCACGCAATAACTAAACCATGTGCAGTGAAAACACCTAAGATCTGTTTCAGTGCATTGCATGACATATCTAACTTGTGCAGTTTTCTTTTCACTGCACAGAGGTTAGTTATTGTGTGCATATGCCTAATGAGAAACGAGTTAGATCTATCATGCAATGCAATGAAACACATCTTAGGTGTTTCCTTTTCATTGCACAGAGGTTAGTTATTGCGTGCAAATGCATAACGAGGAACAAGTTAGATATGTCATGCAATGCAATGAAACACATTTTAGATGTTTTCTTTTCGGTGCACAGAGGATAGTTATTTGTGTGCAGATGCATAACGAGAAACAAGTTAGATATGTCATGCAATGCACTGAAATACATCTTAGGTGTTTCCTTTTCATTGCACAGGGGTTAGTTATTGCGTGCATAAGCATAACGAGGAACAAGTTAGATATGTCATGTAATGCAATGAAACACATGTTAGATGTTTTCTTTTCATTGGACAGAGGTTAGTTATTGCGTGCATAAGCATAACGAGGAACAAGTTAGATTAGGTCATGCAATGCAATGAAACACATCTTAGTTGTTTTCTTTTCATTGGAGGTTAGTTATTCCGTGCATGTGCAATGCAATCCTAAAGCACAAGCATTGCAAATCTCTTCGTTGCACAAAGGAACAAGTTAGTGTATGCATTGTAAAGCGATCGCTCCAGTGATGTTGTCTCTTCAATACACAAATTATTTAGTTGTAGAATAGGAATGCGTGGAAAAGCACGCGTGTTATATCCTTTGTTTTCATTGCAAAGAAGAATAAGTTAGAAAATGCATATGCACGCAATAACTAACCTCTGTGCAATGAAAAAAAAACACCTAAGATGTGTTTCATCGCATTGTATGCATATGCACGCAATAACTAAGCTCTGTGCATAACACCTAAGATGTGAAAAGAAAACCCCTAAGATGTGTTTCATCGCATTGCATGATAGATCTAACTCGTTTCTCGTTATGCATATGCACATAATAACTAACCTCTGTGCAGTGAAAAGAAAACTGCACAAGTTAGATATGTCATGCAATGCACTGAAACAGATCTTAGATGTTTTCACTGCACAGAGTTTAGTTATTGCGTGCATATGCATAACGAGGAACAAGTTAGATGTCATGCAATTCACTGAAACACATCTTAGCTGTGTTCTTTTCATTGCACAGAGGTTAGTTATTGTGTGCATATGCATAACGAGGAACAAGTAAGATATGTCATGCAAACGCGATGAAACACATCTTAGGGGTTTTCTTTTCATTGCACAGAGGTTAGTTATTGCGTGCATATGCACAACGAGAAACAAGTTAGATACTGTATGTCATGCAAATGCGATGAAACACATCTTAGGGTTTTTCTTTTCATTGCACAGAGGTTAGTTATTGCGTGCATGCATAATGAGGAACAAGTTAGATTTGTCGTGCAATGCACTGAAACACATCTTAGGTGTTTACTTTTCATTGCACAGTTATAGCGTGCAAATGCATAAACGAGGAACAAGTTAGATTAGGTCATGCAATGCAATGAAACACATCTTAGTTGTTTTATTTTCATTGCAAAGAGGTTAGTTATTGCGTGCATTTGCATAACGAGGAATAAATTAGATATGTCATGCAAAATGCAATGAAACACATCTTAGGTGTTTTCTTTTCATTGGACAGAGGTTAGTTGCATGTGCAATGCAATCCTAAAACGCAAGCATTGCAAATCTCTTCGTTGCACAAAGGAACAAGTTAGTGTATGCATTGTAAAGCGATCGCTCTAGTGATGTTTTCTCGTCAAAACACAAATTATTTAGTTGTAGAATGGGAATGCATGGAAAAGCACGCGTGTTATATCCTTTGTTTTCATTGCAAAGCACTAAGGAAGGGTTTAGTTCTTGAATGCAATAAAGTGTATAGTGCATATATGTTATTTTTGATGCACAACGTTCTTCATGCACAACGTTCTTAATGGCAACGATTTCTCTTCATCACAGAAATGGAACAACTAATGCAATTGTTTCCCTTGTTACAAAACACATGCATTACACGTCTCTTTGTTGCACAAAGGAAAGAGTAAGTTATTGCATTGCACGACCGCTCGTCCGAAGTGATGTTTTTTCGTCAGTGCACAAAAGAATTAGTAGTAGAACCATGCGAAAAAGTCAAAGGGTCCTCAAAGGTTTTAAGAAATATTAACTTATTGACTTTTGATGATTTATAAGCTATAGATAGGTTCCTTTTTGTCCTAGTGAACATATTTTTGGCTCACGATTACTTGATTCTAACCCATAGAGAAGTCCATATCTGACCTATTGAACTAATTTCTGGTCTGTTTCCTCAAAAGTTTTTAAATAATATCAACTGATAGACTCAATCTGATGTTATTATATATAGGTTCCTTTTAGACCTACTGAACATATTTCTGGCCCAAAAGTACTTGATCTTGAACTTTCCATACATACTCATAGACTCCAATAGATGCTTCCTAAGCCATAGAGAAGTCCATGTCTGACCTTTTGAACTTATTTCTGGTCAAAGGTTCCTCAAAAGGTTTTAAACAATATAAACTTGTAGACTCCTGATGTTATTGATGTTACATATTAGCTATACATAGGTCAATTTTTGACCTCCAGGAACACATTTTTGGCCCACGGGTATTTGATGTTTGGGTTAAGAGCTTTACTTCTCATGATGTCATTTCAGCCAGAAAGATATTTGACCTACTGAACATATTTCTGGCCCAAAAGTACTTGACCTTGTACTTTCCATTCATACTCATAGACTCCAACAGATGGTTCCTAAGCCATAGAGAAGTCCATATCTGACCTATTGAACTCATTTCTGGTCAAAGGTTCCTCAAAAAGTATAAAACAATATAAACTTTTAGACTCCTTCTGATGTTATATTAGATATACATAGGTCAATTTTGACCTCCAGGAACACATTTATGGCACATTTCCAGAAGAAAATGTGAAGTGGAGCTTGAAGCGGCAAATCTCACCACCCGGTTGCTAGGGTGTTCTGGGTGGTTGCTAGGTGGTTGTTAGGGTATTCTGGGTGGTTGCTATGGTGTTTTTATGCGGTTGCTAGGGTATTCTGGGTGGTTGCTAAGGTGCTAATGTTGCTAGGTTGTTGCTAGGCTGTTGCCAGGTTGTTCTGGACGGTTGATAGGGTGTTGCTTGGTGGTTGCTGGGGTGTTCTTGTTTGTTGGTGGGGGTTTCTGGATGGTTGCTAGGGTGTTTTAGGTCGTTACTATGGTATTCTGGGTTGTTGCTATGGTGTTACCAGATGGTTGGTAGTGTTAACATATAGAGTTTCTATAATGTTTTTGCCATGATTTAGCTCTAAACTAATTGATTCTTTTATTACATTTCATGTTTATATTGTTTGAAACCTTTTGAGGATCCTTTTACCATAACAATATAAACTTATAGACTCCTTCTGATGTTGTATTAGCTATACACAGGTCAATATTTGACCTATGTAACATATTTATGGCACATTTCCAGAAGAAAATTTGAAGTGGGATTTGACCTACTGAACATAGTTCTGTCCCACGAGTACTAGATCTTAAACTTTCTAAACTTCCTCATTGACTCCTTTTGATGTTACTGAAGCCACACAAGAGTCCTTATTTTACCTAATGAACACATTAACCATATGGATTGTTTATATCTGACCCATTGAACTCACTTCTGGTCAAAGGGTATTTGATCATTAGGTTACTATACATTGATATTTACAACTTATGAAGTTTTATGAGCAGGAAGATATTTGACCGACTGAACATATATCTGTCCCACGAGTACCTGATATTGAACTTTCTATACATATTAAATAGACTACTTCTTATGCTTCCTAGGCCTAGAGGTTCCTCTTTGACCTACAAACATAGTCCTGGCCGACGAGTACTAGGTCTCGAACTTTCTATAAATTCTCATAGACTCCTTTCGATGCTTCTTAAGCCATATAGAATGTCCATATGTTAAGTATTTAACTCATTTCTGGTCAAAGGGTCCTCAAAAGTTTTTAAACAAGAAAAACTTTTAGACTCCTTCTGATATTACATGAGCTATAGAAAGGTTCCTTTTTGACCTACTGATAGTTCTGTCCCACGAGTACTTGATCTTGAACATTTTAAACATACTCATTAACTCCTTTTGATGTTACTGAAGCCATACAAGAGTCCTTATTTTAGCTACTGAACATATTTCTGGCTAAAGTGTTCTTTGAAAATCAGTATACTATACAGAATGACCTCTTATCATGTTATTTTAGCCAGACAGATATTTGACCTACAGACTATATTTCTTGCCCATGTGTACTTGATCTTGAACTTTCTACATACTCATAGACTCCTTATGATGGTTCTCAGGCCATATAGATTTGTCCACATCTGACCTACTGAAATTATTTCTGAAAAACTTATCGACTCCTTTTGAAGATATGTAAATCAATTGCCAAAAACATTATAAAAACTCTATAGTGATTTGGACACTACCAACCACCTAGAAACACCATAGGAACCACACAGACTACCATAGTAACCACCTAAAACACCCTAGCAAAGACCCAGAACACCCTCGCAACACTCTAGCAACCGCCTAGCAACCAACCAGAACACCTTAGCAACACCCTAGCAACCAACCATACCACCCTAGCGACCACCTTAGCAACACCCTAGCAACCACCCAGAACACCCTAGCAACCACCTAGCAACACCCTAGTATCCACCCAGCACACCCTAGCAACACCTTAGCAACCACCCAGAATACCCTAACAACCACCTAGCAACCACCGGGAACACCCTAGCAACCGGGTGGTGAGATTTGCCACTGCAAGCACCACTTCACATTTTCTTCTGGAAATGTTCCATAAATGTGTTTGCATAGGTCAAAAATGGACTATGCATAGCTAATACAACATCAGAAGGAGTCTATAAGTTTATATTGTTATGGTAAAAGGGTCCTCAAAAGGTTTCAAACAATGTAAACATGAAATGTAATAAAAAAATCGATTAGTTAAGAGCTAAATCATGCCAAAACATTATAGAAACTCTATAGTAACCATATGTGAACACTACCAACCACCTGGTAACACCATAGCAACAACCCAGAATACCATAGTAACGACCTAAATCACCCTAGCAACACCCTAGCAACCACCCAGAAACCCCCACCAACAAACAAGAACACCCAAGCAACACCCTAGCAACCATCCAGAACAACCTGGCAACAGCCTAGCAACAACCTAGCAACATTAGCACCTTAGCAACCACCCAGAACACCCTAGCAACCACATAAAAACACCATAGCAGCCACCCAGAATACCCTATCAACCACCTAGCAACCACCCAGAACACCCTAGCAACCGTGTGGTGAGATTTGCCACTTCAGGCTCAACTTCACATTTTCCTCTGGAAATGTGTCATAAATGTGTTTGAAAAATCGTCCTATGAAAAAATTGACCTATGTATGTAACTTTTGAGGAAACATAGACCAGAAATTAGTTTAATAGGTCAGATATGGACTTCTCTATGGCTTAGAATCAAGTACCCGTGGGCCATAAATGTGTTCCTGGAGGTCAAAAATTGTCCTATGTATAGCTAATATAACATCAGAAGGAATCTATAAGTTTTTATTGTTTTAAACTATTTTGAGGAACCAGAAATGAGTTCAATAGGTCAGATATGGACTTCTCTATGGCCATCTATTGGAGTCTATGAGTCTGTATGGAGAGTTCAAGATCAAGAACATTTGGGACAGAAACATGTTCAGTAGATAAAATATTTTTTGCCTTAAATGACATCATGAGAAGTAACTCTCCAATCAACCAGAAAACCCTAGCAACCACCTAGCAACACCCTAGAAACATACCAGAACACCCCGGCAACAGCCTAGAAACACCTTAGCAACCACCCAGAACATCTTAGCAACCACCCAGACTACCCAAGCAACGGTATATCAACCACCCAGAATACCCTAAAAAAACAACCTAGCAACCACCCTGAACACCCTAGCAACCGGGTGGTGAGATTTGCCGCTTCACTTCACATTTTCTTCTGGAAATGTGCCATAAATGTGTTCCTGGAGGTCAAAAATGTATCTAAGTATCTATTTTATCTGATGTTATAGTCAGACTCCTTCTGACTATAACATCAGAAGGAGTCTAAAAGTTTATATTGTTTAAAACCTTTTGAGGAACCTTTGACCAGAAATGAGTTCAATAGGTCAGATATGGACTTCTCTATGGCTTAGGAGGCATCTGTTGGAGTCTATGAGTATGTATGGAAAGTTCAAGATCAAGTACTTTTGGGCCAGAAACATGTTCAGGAAGTCATATATTTGTATGGCTGAAATAACATCATGAGATGTAAATCTCTCTGTATATTAACCCACAGATGAAGTACCCGTGGGCCATGAAACTGTTCATGGAGGTCAAAAATAGACCTATGTAATATAACATCAGAATGTTATATTACATAGTCTATGAGTATGTATGTTCCACCCAGTTCAAGATCTTCAGAACACCCTAGAAACAAACCAGAACACCTCAGCAACAATCTGGCAACACCCTAGCAACCACCCAGAACACCCCAGCAACCGCCTAGCAACACCCTAGCAACCACCCAGAACACCTTCGCAACCACCCAGAATACCATAGCAACCGCTTAGCAACACCATAGCAATCACCCAGAATACCCTAAAAAAACACCTAGCAACACACCCAGAACACCGTAGCAACCTCCCAGAACACCCTAGCAACCGGGTGGTGAGATTTCCCGCTTCAAGCTCCACTTCACATTTTCTTCTGGAAATGTGCCATAAATGTGTTCCTGGAGGTCATAATTGGCTTATGTATATCTAATATAACATCAGAAGGAGTCTAAAAGTTTATATTGATTTATAATTTTTGAGGAACCTTTGACCAGAAATGAGTTCAATATGTCAGATATGGACTTCTCTATGACTTAGGAAGCATCTGTTGGAGTCTATGAGTATGAATGGAAAGTACAAGGTCAAGTACTTTTGGGCCAGAAATATGTTCAGTAGGTCACATATCTTTCTGGCTGAAATGACATCATGAGAAGTAAAGCTCTCGGTATATTAACCCACAGATCAAGGACCCGTGGGCCATAAAAGTGTTCCTTGAGGTCAAAAATGGACCTATGTAATATAACATCAGAAGGAGTCTATAAGTTTATATCGTTTTAAACTTTTTGAGGAACCTTTGACCAGAAATTAGTTCAAAAGGTCAGATATGGACTTTTCCATGGTTTAGGAAGCATCTATTGGAGTCTATGAGTATGTATGGAAAGTTCAAGATCAAGTACTTTTGGGCCAGAAATATGTTCAGTAGGTCAAAAAGGAACCTATGTGTATAACATCAGATTGAGTCTATCAGTTGATATTATTTAAAAACTTTTGAGGAAACATAGACCAGAAATTAGTTTAATAGGTCAGATATGGACTTCTCTATGGCTTAGAATCAAGTACCCTTTGACTCTTTTGCATGGATTCTACTACTAATTCTTTTGTGCACTGACAAAAAAACGTCACTTAAGAGAAATCGTTGCCATTAGCTGTTTCCTTACAACGCATGCAAGAACTAACTCATATTCTTTTGTTCAACGAAAACACATCTAACGTCTAACGTTGTGCATTAAATGTGCATTATATGTTTCATTGGATTGCATAACAACATAACTTGTTCTTTGTTGCAATGAAAAGACATAACGTGATATTTTCTCGTCTGTGCACAATCTAGTTTGTAAAATAGAAAACACGCGTGCTTGTAAATGCATTTCATTTCTACAACTAATTAATTTGTGTTTTGACGAGAAAACATCACAAGAGCGATCGCTTTACAATGCATATACTAACTTGTTCCTTTGTGCAACGAAGAGATTGTCAATGCTTGTGCTTTAGGATTGCATTGCATATGCACGTAATAACTAACCTCTGTGCAATGAAAAGAAAACACCTAAGATGTGTTTCATTGCATTGCATGACTTATCTAACTTGTTCCTCGTTATGCATATGCACGCAAATAACTAACCTCTGTGCACCGAAAAGAAAACATCTAACGTGTTTTATTGCATTGCATGACATATCTAACTTGTTTCTCGTTACGCATCTGCACGCAAATAACTATCCTCTGTGCACAGAAAAGAAAACATCTAACATGCGTTTCATTGCATTACATGACATATCTAACTTGTTCCTCGTTATGCATATGCACGCAATAACTAACCTCTGTGCAATGAAAAGAAAACACCTAAGATGTGTTTCATTGCATTGCATGACTTATCTAACTTGTTCCTCGTTATGCATATGCACGCAAATAACTAACCTCTGTGCACCGAAAAGAAAACATCTAACGTGTTTTATTGCATTGCATGACATATCTAACTTGTTTCTCGTTACGCATCTGCACGCAAATAACTATCCTCTGTGCACAGAAAAGAAAACATCTAACATGCGTTTCATTGCATTACATGACATATCTAACTTGTTCCTCGTTATGCATATGCACGCAATAAATAACCTCTGTGCAATGAAAAGGAAACACCTAAGATGTGTTTCAGTGCATTGCATGACATATAACTTGTTTCTCGTTATGCATCTGCACGCAAATAACTAACCTCTAACCTCTGTGCACCGAAAAGAAAACATCTAACATGTGTTTTATTGCATTGCATGACATATCTAACTTGTTCCTCGTTATGCTTATGCACGCAAATAACTAACCTCTGTGCACCGAAAAGAAAACATCTAAAATGTGTTTCATTGCATTACATGACATATCTAACTTGTTCCTCGTTATGCATATGCACGCAATAACTAACCTCTGTGCAATGAAAAGGAAACACCTAAGATGTGTTTCAGTGCATTGCATGACATATCTAACTAGTTTCTCGTTATGCGTGTGCACGCAATAACTACCTCTGTGCAATGAAAAGAAAACACCTAAGATGAGTTTCATCGCATTGTATGCATATGCACGCAATAACTAACCTCTGTGCAATGAAAAGAAAACACCTAAGATGTGTTTCATCGCATTGCATGACATATCTAACTTGTTCTTCGTTATGCTTATGCAAGCAATAACTAACCTCTGTGTAATGGAAAGAAAACACCTAAGATGTGTTCCATTGCATTGCATGATAGATCTAACTCATTTCTCGTTACGCATATGCACACAATAACTAACCTCTGTGCAGTGAAAAGAAAACTGCACACAAGTTAGATATGTCATGCAATGCACTGAAACAGATCTTAGGTGTTTTCTTTTCACTGCACAGAGTTTAGTTATTGCGTGCATATGCATAACGAGGAACAAGTTAGATATGTCATGCAATGCGATGAAACACACCTTAGGTGTTTTCTGTTCACTGCACAGAGTAGGTATTGCATGCATATGCATACAATGCGATGAAACACATCTTAGGTGTTTTCTTTTCATTGTACAGAGGTTAGTTATTGCGTGCAAATGCATAAACGAGGAATTGGAGAATAACAAATAACTAACCTCTGTGCACCGAAAAGAAAACATCTAACATGTGTTTCATTGCATTACATGACATATCTAACTTATTCCTCGTTATGCATATGCACGCAATAAATAACCTCTGTGCAATGAAATGGAAACACCTAAGATGTGTTTCAGTGCATTGCCTTGACATATAACTTGTTTCTCGTTATGCTTCTGCACGCAAATAACTAACCTCTGTGCACGGAAAAGAAAACATCTAACGTGTTTTATTGCATTGCATGACATATCTAACTTGTTTCTCGTTATGCATCTGCACGCAAATAACTATCCTCTGTGCACAGAAAAGAAAACATCTAACATGCGTTTCATTGCATTGCATGACATATCTAACTTGTTCCTTTATGCATTTGCACGCAATAACTAACCTCTGTGCAATGAAAAGGAAACACCTAAGATGTGTTTCAGTGCATTGTATGCATATGCACGCAATAACTAACCTCTGTGCAATGAAAAGAAAACACCTAAGATGTGTTTCATCGCATTGCATGACATATCTAACTTGTTCCTCGTTATGCTTATGCAAGCAATAACTAACCTCTGTGTAATGGAACGAAAACACCTAAGATGTGTTCCATTGCATTGCATGATAGATCTAACTCATTTCTCGTTACGCATATGCACACAATAACTAACCTCTGTGCAGTGAAAAGAAAACTGCACACAAGTTAGATATGTCATGCAATGCACTGAAACAGATCTTAGGTGTTTTCTTTTCACTGCACAGAGTTTAGTTATTGCGTGCATATGCATAACGAGGAACAAGTTAGATATGTCATGCAATTTGATGAAACACACCTTAGGTGTTTTCTGTTCACTGCACAGAGGTTAGGTATTGCGTGCATATGCATACAATGCGATGAAACACATCTTAGGTGTTTTCTTTTCATTGCACAGAGGTAGTTATTGCGTGCATATGCATAACGAGAAACAAGTTAGATATGTCATGCAATTAACTGAAACACATCTTAGCTGTTTTCTTTTCATTGCACAGAGGTTAGTTATTATTGGCATATGCATAACGAGGAACAACTTTGATATGTCATGCAATGCGTTGAAACACACCTTAGGTGTTTTCTTTTCACTGCACAGAGGTTAGTTATTGCGTGCATGTGCATATGCATAACGAGAAACAAGTTAGATTAGGTCATGCAAATGCAATGAAACACATCTTAGGTGTTTTATTTTCATTGCACAGAGGTTAGTTATTGCGTGCATATGCATACAATGCGATGAAACACATCTTAGGTGTTTTCTTTTCATTGCACAGAGGTAGTAATTGCGTGCATATGCATTACGACAAACAAGTTAGATATGTCATGCAATTCACTGAAACACATCTTTGTTTTCTTTTCATTTCACAGAAGTTAGTTATTGCGTGTATATGCATAACGAGGAACAAGTTAGATTTGTCATGCAATGCACTGAAACACATCTTAGGTGTTTTCTTTTCATTGGACAGAGGTTAGTTGCATGTGCAATGATATCCTAAAACGCAAGCATTGTAAATCTCTTCGTTGCACAAAGGAACAAGTTATTGTATGCATTGTAAAGCGATCGCTCTAGTGATGTTTTCTCGTCAAAACAGATTATTTAGTTGTAGAATGGGAATGCATGGAAAAGCAAGCGTGTTATATCCTTTGTTTTCATTGCAAAGCACTAAGGAAGGGTTTAGTTCTTAAATGCAATAAAGTGCATGCATATATGTTATTTTTGATGCACAACGTTCTTCATGCACAACGTTCTTAATAGCAACGATTTCTGTTCATCACAGAAATGCAACAACTAATGCAATTGTTTCCCTTGTTACAAAACACATGCATTACACGTCTCTTTGTTGCACAAAGGAAAGAATAAGTTATTGCATTATACGACCGCTCAAGTGATGTTTTTTCGTCAGTGCACAAAAGAGTTAGTAGTAGAATCCATGCGAAAGAGTTAAAGGGTCCTCAACGGTTTTAAGAAATATTAACTTATTGACTTTTGATGATTTATAAGCTATAGATAGGTTCCTTTTTGTCCTAGTGAACATATTTCTGGCTCACGATTACTTGATTCTAAGCCATAGAGAAGTCCATATCTGACCTATTGAACTAATTTCTGGCCTGTTTCCTCAAAAGCTTTTAAATAAAATCAACTGATAGACTCAATCTGATGTTATAAACATAGGTTCCTTTTAGACCTACTGAACATATTTCTGGCCCAAAAGTACTTGATCTTGAACTTTCCATACATACTCATAGACTCCCAATAGATGCTTCCTAAGCCATGGAAAAGTCCATATCTGACCTTTTGAACTAATTTCTGCTAAAAGGTTCCTCAAAAAAATTAAAACGATATAATCTTATAGACGCCTTCTGATGTTTTATTACATAGGTCAATTTTTGACATCCAGGAACACTTTTTTATGGCCCACAGGTCCTTGATCTGTGGTTTAATATACCGAGAGATTTACTTCTCATTATGTCATTTCAGCCAGACAAATATTTGACCTACTGAACTGTTTCTGGCCCAAAAGTACTTGATCTTGAACATTCCATACATACTCATAGACTCCAATAGATGCTTCCTAAGCCATAGAGAAGTCCATATCTGACCTATTGAACTTATTTCTGGTCAAAGGTTCCTCAAAAGGTTTTAAACAATATAAACTTATAGACTCCTGATGTTATTGATTTTATATATTAGCTATACTTAGGTCAATTTTTGACCTCCAGGAACACATTTTTGGCCCACGGGTATTTGATGTTTGGGTTAATACACCGAGAGCTTTACTTCTCATGATGTCATTTCTGCCAGAAAGATATTTGACCTACTGAACATATTTCTGGCCCAAAAGTACTTGACCTTGTACTTTCCATTCATACTCATAGACTCCAAAAGATGCTTCCTAAGCCATAGAGAATTCCATATCTGACGTATTGAACTCATTTCCGGTCAAAGGTTCCTCAAAAAGTATAAAACAATATAAACTTTTGGACTCCTTCTGATGTTATATTAGATATACATAGGTCAATTTTGACCTCCAGGAAAACATTTATGGCACATTTCCAGAAGAAAATGTGAAGTGGAGCTTGAAGCGGCAAATCTCACCACCCGGTTTCTAGGGTGTTCTGGGAGGTTGCTACGGTGTTCTGGGTGTGTTGCTAGGTGTTTCTTAGGGTATTCTGGGTGTTTGCTATGGTGTTGCTATGCTTTTGCTAGGGTATTCTGGGTGGTTGCAAAGGTGTTCTGGGTGGTTGCTAGGGAACTTTCCATACATACTCATAGATGCCAACAGATGCTTCCTAAGCCATAGAGAAGCCCATATCTAGGCGGTTGCTGGGGTGTTCTGGGTGGTTGCTAGGGATGGTTGCTGGGGTGTTCTGGTTTGTTTCTAGGGTGTTCTGGGTGGTTGCTAGGGTGTTCTGGTTGGTTGGAGATTTACTTCTCATGATGTCATTTCAGCCAGAAAAATATTTTACCTACTGAACATGTTTCTGGCCCAAAAGAACTTGATCTTGAACTTTCCATACATACTCATAGATGCCAACAGATGCTTCCTAAGCCATAGAGAAGTCCATATCTGACCTATTGAACTCATTTCTGGTCAAAGGTTCCTCAAAAGGTTTTAAACAATATAAACTTTTAGACTCCCTCTGATGTTATATTCAGAAGGAGTCTGACTATAACATCAGATAAAATAGATACATAGATAACTATAACATCAGATAAAATAGATACATAGATACATTTTTGACCTCCAGGAACACATTTATGTGAAAATGTGAAGTTGAGCCTGAAGTGGCAAATCTCACCACCCGGTTGCTAGGGTGTTCTTGGTGGTTGAACTCTGGGTGGTTGTTAGGGTATTCTGGGTGGTTGCTATGGTGTTTTTATGCGGTTGCTAGGGTATTCTGGGTGGTTGCTAAGGTGCTAATGTTGCTAGGTTGTTGCTAGGCTGTTGCCAGGTTGTTCTGGGTGGTTGATAGGGTGTTGCTAGGTGGTTGCTGGGGTGTTCTTGTTTGTTGGTGGGGGTTTCTGGGTGGTTGCTAGGGTGTTTTAGGTCGTTACTATGGTATTCTGGGTTGTTGCTATGGTGTTACCAGGTGGTTGGTAACGTTAACATATAGAGTTTCTATAATGTTTTTGCCATGATTTAGCTCTAAACTAATTGATTCTTTTATTACATTTCATGTTTATATTGTTTGAAACCTTTTGAGGATCCTTTTACCATAACAATATAAACTTATAGACTCCTTCTGATGTTGTATTAGCTATACACAGGTCAATATTTGACCTATGTAACATATTTATTTCACATTTCCAGAAGAAAATTTGGAGTGGGATTTGACCTACTGAACATAGTTCTGTCCCACGAGTACTAGATCTTAAACTTTCTAAACATCCTCATTGACTCTTTTTGATGTGACTGAAGCCATACAAGAGTCCTTATTTTAGCTACTGAACATATTTCTGGCTAAAGTGTTCTTTGAAAATCAGGATACTATACAGAATGACCTCCTATCATGTTATTTTAGCCAGACAGATATTTGACCTACAGACTATATTTCTTGCCCATGTGTACTTGATCTTGAACTTTCTACATACTCATAGACTCCTTATGATGGTTCTTAGGCCATATAGATTTGTCCACATCTGACCTACTGAAATTATTTCTGAAAAACTTATCAACTCCTTTTGAAGATATGTAAATCAATTGCCAAAAACATTATAAAAACTCTTTAGTGATTTGGACACTACCAACCACCTAGAAACACCATAGGAACCACACAGACTACCATAGAAACCACCTAAAACACCCTAGCAACCACCCAGAACACCCTAGCAACACTCTAGCAACCGCCTAGCAACCACCAAGAACACCTTAGCAACACCCTAGCAACCAACCATACCACCCTAGCAACCACCTAGCAACACCCTAGCAACCACCCAGCACACCTTAGCAACCACCCAGAATACCCTAACAACCACCGGGAACACCCTAGCAACCGGGTGGTGAGATTTGCCGCTGCAAGCACCACTTCACATTTTCTTCTGGAAATGTTCCATAAATGTGTTTGCATAGGTCAAAAATTGACTATGCAAAGCTAATACAACATCAGAAGGAGTCTATAAGTTTATATTGTTATGGTAAAAGGGTCCTCAAAAGGTTTCAAACAATATAACATGAAATGTAATAAAAAAAAAATCGATTAGTTAAGAGCTAAATCATGCCAAAACATTTTAGAAACTCTATAGTAACCATATGTGAACACTACCAACCACCTGGTAACACCATAGCAACAACCCAGAATACCATAGTAACGACCTAAATCACCCTAGCAACACCCTAGCAACCACCCAGAAACCCCGACCAACAAACAAGAACACCCAAGCAACACCCTACCAACACCCTAGCAACCATCCAGAACAACCTGGCAACAGCCTAGCAACAACCTAGCAACATTAGCACCTTAGCAACCACCCAGAACACCCTAGCAACCACATAAAAACACCATAGCAGCCACCCAGAATACCCTATCAACCACCTAGCAACCACCCAGAACACCCTAGCAACCGTGTGGTGAGATTTGCCACTTCAGGCTCAACTTCACATTTTCCTCTGGAAATGTGTAATAAATGTGTTCCTGGTGGTCAAAAATTGACCTATGTATGTCTAATATAACATCAGAAGGAGTTTAAAAGTTTATATTGTTTTAAACTTTTTGAGGAACCTTTGACCAGAAATGAGTTCAATGACATCATGAGAAGTAAATCTATCGGTATATTAACCCACAGATCAAGTACCTGTGGGACATAAATCTGTTCCTGGAGGTCAAAAATGGACCTATGTATATCTAATATAATTGAACAATGTATATCTTATATAACATCAGAAGGAGGTCAAATATTTGTCTGGCTGAAATGACATCATGAGAAGTAAATCTCTCGGTATACTCACCCACAGATCAAGTATCCGTGGGCCATAAATGTGTTCCTGGAGGTCAAAAATTGTCCTATGTATAGCTAATATAACACCAGAAGGAATCTATAAGTTTTTATTGTTTTAAACTATTTTGAGGAACCAGAAAAGAGTTCAATAGGTCAGATATGGACTTCTCTATGGCTTAGGAAGCATCTGTTGGAGTCTATGAGTATGAATGGAAAGTACAAGGTCAAGTACTTTTGGGCCAGAAATATGTTCAGTAGGTCACATATCTTTCTGGCTGAAATGACATCATGAGAAGTAAAGCTCTCGGTATATTAACCCACAGATCAAGGACCCGTGGGCCATAAAAGTGTTCCTTGAGGTCAAAAATTGACCTATGTAATATAACATCAGAAGGAGTCTATAAGTTTATATCGTTTTAAACTTTTTGAGGAACCTTTGACCAGAAATTAGTTCAAAAGGTCAGATATGGACTTTTCCATGGTTTAGGAAGCATCTATTGGAGTCTATGAGTATGTATGGAAAGTTCAAGATCAAGTACTTTTGGGCCAGAAATATGTTCAGTAGGTCAAATATCTGTCTGGCTGAAATGACATCATGAGAAGGATCAATTAATTACCCATAGGCTAGAAATATGTTCAGTAGGTCAAAAAGGAACCTATGTGTATAACATCAGATTGAGTCTATCAGTTGATATTATTTAAAAACTTTTGAGGAAACATAGACCAGAAATTAGTTTAATAGGTCAGATATGGACTTCTCTATGGCTTAGAATCAAGTACCCGTGGGCCATAAATGTGTTCCTGGAGGTCAAAAATTGTCCTATGTATAGCTAATATAACATCAGAAGGAATCTATAAGTTTTTATTGTTTTAAACTATTTTGAGGAACCAGAAATGAGTTCAATAGGTCAGATATGGACTTCTCTATGGCCTAGAAAGCATCTATTGGAGTCTATGAGTCTGTATGGAGAGTTCAAGATCAAGAACTTTTGGGACAGAAACATGTTCAGTAGATAAAATATTTTTTTTGCCTTAAATGACATCATGAGAAGTAACTCTCCAATCAACCAGAACACCCTAGCAACCACCTAGCAACACCCTAGAAACAAACCAGAACACCCCGGCAACCGCCTAGCAACACCCTAGCAACCACCCAGAACATCTTAGCAACCACCCAGAATACCCCAGCAACGGTATATCAACCACCCAGAATACCCTAAAAAACAACCTAGCAACCACCCAGAACACCCTAGCAACCGGGTGGTGAGATTTGCCGCTTCAAGCTTCACTTCACATTTTCTTCTGGAAATGTGCCATAAATGTGTTCCTGGAGGTCAAAAATGTATCTAAGTATCTATTTTATCTGATGTTATAGTCAGACTCCTTCTGACTATAACATCAGAAGGAGTCTAAAAGTTTATATTGTTTAAAACCTTTTGAGGAACCTTTGACCAGAAATGAGTTCAATAGGTCAGATATGGACTTCTCTATGGCTTAGGAAGCATCTGTTGGAGTCTATGAGTATGTATGGAAAGTTCAAGATCAAGTACTTTTGGGCCAGAAACATGTTCAGTAGGTCATATATTTGTATGGCTGAAATGACATCATGAGATGTAAATCTTTCTGTATATTAACCCACAGATGAAGTACCCGTGGGCCATGAAACTGTTCATGGAGGTCAAAAATAGACCTCTGTAATATAACATCAGAATGTTATATTACATAGTCTATGAGTATGTATGTACCACCCAGTTCAAGATCAAGTACTTTTGGGCCAGAAACATGTTCAGTAGGTAAAAAAAAAATTCTGGCTGAATTGACATCATGAAAAAGTAAATCTCCAACAAACCAGAACACCCTAGCAACCACCAAGCAACAGCCTAGCAACCACCAGAACACCCTGGAAACAAACCAGAACACCCCAGCAACCATCTGGCAAAACCCTAGCAACTACCCAGAACACCCCAGAAAGCGCCTAGCAACACCCTAGCAACCACCCAGAACACCTTCGCAACCACCCAGAATACCCTAGCAACTGCATAGCAACACCATAGCAACCACCCAGAATACCCTAAAAAAACACCTAGCAACACACCCAGAACACCGTAGCAACTTCGCAGAACACCCTAGCAACCGGGTGGTGAGATTTGCCGCTTCAAGTTCCACTTCACATTTTCTTCCGGAAATGTGCCATAAAAGTTTTCCTGGAGGTTAAAATTGACCTATGTTTATCTAATATAACATCAGAAGGAGTCTAAAAGTTTATATTGTTTTATACTTTTTGAGGAACCTTTGACCAGAAATGAGTTCAATACTTCAGATATGGTCCTCTTATGGCTTAGGAAGCATCTGTTGGAGTCTATGATTATGAATGGAAAATACAAGGTCAAGTACTTTTGGGCCAGAAATATGTTCAGTAGGTCAAATATCTTTCTGGCTGAAATGACATCATGAGAAGTAAAGCTCTCGGTATATTAACCCACAGATCAAGGACCCGTGGGCCATAAAAGTGTTCCTGGAGGTCAAAAATTGACCTATGTAATATAACATCAGAATGTTATATTACATAGTGTATGACTATGTATGGAAAGTTCAAGATCAAGTACTTTTGGGCCAGAAATATGTTCAGTAGGTAAACTATTTTTCTGGCTGAAATGACATAATGAGAAGCAAATCTCCAACCAACCAGAACACCCTAGCAACCACCAAGCAACAGCCTAGGAACCAACAGAACACCCTAGAAACAAACCAGAACACCCCAGCAACAATCTGGCAACACCCTAGCAACCACCCAGAACACCCCAGCAACCGCCTAGCAACACCCTAGCAACCACCCAGAACACCTTCGCAACCACCCAGAATACCATAGCAACCGCATAGCAACACCATAGCAATCACCCAGAATACCCTAAAAAAAACACCTAGCAACACACCCAGAACACCGTAGCAACCTCCCAGAACACCCTAGCAACCGGGTGGTGAGATTTGCCGCTTCAAGCTCCACTTCACATTTTCTTCTGGAAATGTGCCATAAATGTGTTCCTGGAGGTCATAATTGGCTTATGTATATCTAATATAACATCAGAAGGAGTCTAAAAGTTTAAATTGATTTATACTTTTTGAGGAACCTTTGACCAGAAATGAGTTCAATATGTCAGATATGGACTTCTCTATGACTTAGGAAGCATCTGTTGGAGTCTATGAGTATGAATGGAAAGTACAAGGTCAAGTACTTTTGGGCCAGAAATATGTTCAGTAGGTCACATATCTTTCTAGCTGAAATGACATCATGAGAAGTAAAGCTCTCGGTATATTAACCCACAGATCAAGGACCCGTGGGCCATAAAAGTGTTCCTTGAGGTCAAAAATTGACCTATGTAATATAACATCAGAAGGAGTCTATAAGTTTATATCGTTTTAAACTTTTTGAGGAACCTTTGACCAGAAATTAGTTCAAAAGGTCAGATATGGCCTTTTCCATGGTTTAGGAAGCATCTAATGGAGTCTATGAGTATGTATGGAAAGTTCAAGATCAAGTACTTTTGGGCCAGAAATATGTTCAGTAGGTCAAATATCTGTCTGGCTGAAATGACATCATGAGAAGGATCAATTAATTACCCATAGGCTAGAAATATGTTCAGTAGGTCAAAAAGGAACCTATGAGTATAACATCAGATTGAGTCTATCAGTTGATATTATTTAAAAACTTTTGAGGAAACATAGACCAGAAATTAGTTTAATAGGTCAGATATGGACTTCTCTATGGCTTAGAATCAAGTACCCGTGGGCCATAAATGTGTTCCTGGAGGTCAAAAATTGTCCTATGTATAGCTAATATAACATCAGAAGGAATCTATAAGTTTTTATTGTTTTAAACTATTTTGAGGAACCAGAAATGAGTTCAATAGGTCAGATATGGACTTCTCTATGGCCTAGGAAGCATCTATTGGAGTCTATGAGTCTGTATGGAGAGTTCAAGATCAAGAACTTTTGGGACAGGAAACATGTTCAGTTGATAAAATATTTTTTTTTGCCTTAAATGACATCATGAGAAGTAACTCTCCAATCAACCAGAACACCCTAGCAACCACCTATCAACACCCTAGAAACAAACCAGAACACCCCGGCAACCGCCTAGCAACACCCTAGCAACCACCCAGAACATCTTAGCAACCACCCAGATGGTGGTGAGATTTGCCGCTTCAAGCTCCACTTCACATTTTCTTCTGGAAATGTGCCATACATGTGTTCCTGGAGGTCATAATTGGCTAATGTATATCTAATATAACATCAGAAGGAGTCTAAAAGTTTATATTGATTTATACTTTTTGAGGAACCTTTGACCAGAAATGAGTTCAATATGTCAGATATGGACTATAAGTATGAATGGAAAGTACAAGGTCAAGTACTTTTGGGCCAGAAATATGTTCAGTAGGTCACATATCTTTCTGGCTGAAATGACATCATGAGAAGTAAAGCTCTCGGTATATTAACCCACAGATCAAGGACCCGTGGGCCATAAAAGTGTTCCTTGAGGTCAAAAATTGACCTATGTAATATAACATCAGAAGGAGTCTATAAGTTTATATCGTTTTAAACTTTTTGAGGAACCTTTGACCAGAAATTAGTTCAAAAGGTCAGATATGGACTTTTCCATGGTTTAGGAAGCATCTATTGGAGTCTATGAGTATGTATGGAAAGTTCAAGATCAAGTACTTTTGGGCCAGAAATATGTTCAGTAGGTCAAATATCTGTCTGGCTGAAATGACATCATGAGAAGGATCAATTAATTACCCATAGGCTAGAAATATGTTCAGTAGGTCAAAAAGGAACCTATGTGTATAACATCAGATTGAGTCTATCAGTTGATATTATTTAAAAACTTTTGAGGAAACATAGACCAGAAATTAGTTTAATAGGTCAGATATGGACTTCTCTATGGCTTAGAATCAAGTACCCGTGGGCCATAAATGTGTTCCTGGAGGTCAAAAATTGTCCTATGTATAGCTAATATAACATCAGAAGGAATCTATAAGTTTTTATTGTTTTAAACTATTTTGAGGAACCAGAAATGAGTTCAATAGGTCAGATATGGACTTCTCTATGGCCTAGGAAGCATCTATTGGAGTCTATGAGTCTGTATGGAGAGTTCAAGATCAAGAACTTTTGGGACAGAAACATGTTCAGTAGATAAAATATTTTTTTTGCCTTAAATGACATCATGAGAAGTAACTCTCCAATCAACCAGAACACCCTAGCAACCACCTAGCAACACCCTAGAAACAAACCAGAACACCCCGGCAACCGCCTAGCAACACCCTAGCAACCACCCAGAACATCTTAGCAACCACCCAGAATACCCCAGCAACGGTATATCAACCACCCAGAATACCCTAAAAAACAACCTAGCAACCACCCAGAACACCCTAGCAACCGGGTGGTGAGATTTGCCGCTTCAAGCTTCACTTCACATTTTCTTCTGGAAATGTGCCATAAATGTGTTCCTGGAGGTCAAAAATGTATCTAAGTATCTATTTTATCTGATGTTATAGTCAGACTCCTTCTGACTATAACATCAGAAGGAGTCTAAAAGTTTATATTGTTTAAAACCTTTTGAGGAACCTTTGACCAGAAATGAGTTCAATAGGTCAGATATGGACTTCTCTATGGCTTAGGAAGCATCTGTTGGAGTCTATGAGTATGTATGGAAAGTTCAAGATCAAGTACTTTTGGGCCAGAAACATGTTCAGTAGGTCATATATTTGTATGGCTGAAATGACATCATGAGATGTAAATCTTTCTGTATATTAACCCACAGATGAAGTACCCGTGGGCCATGAAACTGTTCATGGAGGTCAAAAATAGACCTCTGTAATATAACATCAGAATGTTATATTACATAGTCTATGAGTATGTATGTACCACCCAGTTCAAGATCAAGTACTTTTGGGCCAGAAACATGTTCAGTAGGTAAAAAAAAAATTCTGGCTGAATTGACATCATGAAAAAGTAAATCTCCAACAAACCAGAACACCCTAGCAACCACCAAGCAACAGCCTAGCAACCACCAGAACACCCTGGAAACAAACCAGAACACCCCAGCAACCATCTGGCAAAACCCTAGCAACTACCCAGAACACCCCAGAAAGCGCCTAGCAACACCCTAGCAACCACCCAGAACACCTTCGCAACCACCCAGAATACCCTAGCAACTGCATAGCAACACCATAGCAACCACCCAGAATACCCTAAAAAAACACCTAGCAACACACCCAGAACACCGTAGCAACTTCGCAGAACACCCTAGCAACCGGGTGGTGAGATTTGCCGCTTCAAGTTCCACTTCACATTTTCTTCCGGAAATGTGCCATAAAAGTTTTCCTGGAGGTTAAAATTGACCTATGTTTATCTAATATAACATCAGAAGGAGTCTAAAAGTTTATATTGTTTTATACTTTTCGAGGAACCTTTGACCAGAAATGAGTTCAATACTTCAGATATGGACCTCTTATGGCTTAGGAAGCATCTGTTGGAGTCTATGATTATGAATGGAAAATACAAGGTCAAGTACTTTTGGGCCAGAAATATGTTCAGTAGGTCAAATATCTTTCTGGCTGAAATGACATCATGAGAAGTAAAGCTCTCGGTATATTAACCCACAGATCAAGGACCCGTGGGCCATAAAAGTGTTCCTGGAGGTCAAAAATTGACCTATGTAATATAACATCAGAATGTTATATTACATAGTGTATGACTATGTATGGAAAGTTCAAGATCAAGTACTTTTGGGCCAGAAATATGTTCAGTAGGTAAACTATTTTTCTGGCTGAAATGACATAATGAGAAGCAAATCTCCAACCAACCAGAACACCCTAGCAACCACCAAGCAACAGCCTAGGAACCAACAGAACACCCTAGAAACAAACCAGAACACCCCAGCAACAATCTGGCAACACCCTAGCAACCACCCAGAACACCCCAGCAACCGCCTAGCAACACCCTAGCAACCACCCAGAACACCTTCGCAACCACCCAGAATACCATAGCAACCGCATAGCAACACCATAGCAATCACCCAGAATACCCTAAAAAAAACACCTAGCAACACACCCAGAACACCGTAGCAACCTCCCAGAACACCCTAGCAACCGGGTGGTGAGATTTGCCGCTTCAAGCTCCACTTCACATTTTCTTCTGGAAATGTGCCATAAATGTGTTCCTGGAGGTCATAATTGGCTTATGTATATCTAATATAACATCAGAAGGAGTCTAAAAGTTTATATTGATTTATACTTTTTGAGGAACCTTTGACCAGAAATGAGTTCAATATGTCAGATATGGACTTCTCTATGACTTAGGAAGCATCTGTTGGAGTCTATGAGTATGAATGGAAAGTACAAGGTCAAGTACTTTTGGGCCAGAAATATGTTCAGTAGGTCACATATCTTTCTAGCTGAAATGACATCATGAGAAGTAAAGCTCTCGGTATATTAACCCACAGATCAAGGACCCGTGGGCCATAAAAGTGTTCCTTGAGGTCAAAAATTGACCTATGTAATATAACATCAGAAGGAGTCTATAAGTTTATATCGTTTTAAACTTTTTGAGGAACCTTTGACCAGAAATTAGTTCAAAAGGTCAGATATGGCCTTTTCCATGGTTTAGGAAGCATCTAATGGAGTCTATGAGTATGTATGGAAAGTTCAAGATCAAGTACTTTTGGGCCAGAAATATGTTCAGTAGGTCAAATATCTGTCTGGCTGAAATGACATCATGAGAAGGATCAATTAATTACCCATAGGCTAGAAATATGTTCAGTAGGTCAAAAAGGAACCTATGAGTATAACATCAGATTGAGTCTATCAGTTGATATTATTTAAAAACTTTTGAGGAAACATAGACCAGAAATTAGTTTAATAGGTCAGATATGGACTTCTCTATGGCTTAGAATCAAGTACCCGTGGGCCATAAATGTGTTCCTGGAGGTCAAAAATTGTCCTATGTATAGCTAATATAACATCAGAAGGAATCTATAAGTTTTTATTGTTTTAAACTATTTTGAGGAACCAGAAATGAGTTCAATAGGTCAGATATGGACTTCTCTATGGCCTAGGAAGCATCTATTGGAGTCTATGAGTCTGTATGGAGAGTTCAAGATCAAGAACTTTTGGGACAGGAAACATGTTCAGTTGATAAAATATTTTTTTTTGCCTTAAATGACATCATGAGAAGTAACTCTCCAATCAACCAGAACACCCTAGCAACCACCTATCAACACCCTAGAAACAAACCAGAACACCCCGGCAACCGCCTAGCAACACCCTAGCAACCACCCAGAACATCTTAGCAACCACCCAGATGGTGGTGAGATTTGCCGCTTCAAGCTCCACTTCACATTTTCTTCTGGAAATGTGCCATACATGTGTTCCTGGAGGTCATAATTGGCTAATGTATATCTAATATAACATCAGAAGGAGTCTAAAAGTTTATATTGATTTATACTTTTTGAGGAACCTTTGACCAGAAATGAGTTCAATATGTCAGATATGGACTATAAGTATGAATGGAAAGTACAAGGTCAAGTACTTTTGGGCCAGAAATATGTTCAGTAGGTCACATATCTTTCTGGCTGAAATGACATCATGAGAAGTAAAGCTCTCGGTATATTAACCCACAGATCAAGGACCCGTGGGCCATAAAAGTGTTCCTTGAGGTCAAAAATTGACCTATGTAATATAACATCAGAAGGAGTCTATAAGTTTATATCGTTTTAAACTTTTTGAGGAACCTTTGACCAGAAATTAGTTCAAAAGGTCAGATATGGACTTTTCCATGGTTTAGGAAGCATCTATTGGAGTCTATGAGTATGTATGGAAAGTTCAAGATCAAGTACTTTTGGGCCAGAAATATGTTCAGTAGGTCAAATATCTGTCTGGCTGAAATGACATCATGAGAAGGATCAATTAATTACCCATAGGCTAGAAATATGTTCAGTAGGTCAAAAAGGAACCTATGTGTATAACATCAGATTGAGTCTATCAGTTGATATTATTTAAAAACTTTTGAGGAAACATAGACCAGAAATTAGTTTAATAGGTCAGATATGGACTTCTCTATGGCTTAGAATCAAGTACCCGTGGGCCATAAATGTGTTCCTGGAGGTCAAAAATTGTCCTATGTATAGCTAATATAACATCAGAAGGAATCTATAAGTTTTTATTGTTTTAAACTATTTTGAGGAACCAGAAATGAGTTCAATAGGTCAGATATGGACTTCTCTATGGCCTAGAAAGCATCTATTGGAGTCTATGAGTCTGTATGGAGAGTTCAAGATCAAGAACTTTTGGGACAGAAACATGTTCAGTAGATAAAATATTTTTTTTGCCTTAAATGACATCATGAGAAGTAACTCTCCAATCAACCAGAACACCCTAGCAACCACCTAGCAACACCCTAGAAACAAACCAGAACACCCCGGCAACCGCCTAGCAACACCCTAGCAACCACCCAGAACATCTTAGCAACCACCCAGAATACCCCAGCAACGGTATATCAACCACCCAGAATACCCTAAAAAACAACCTAGCAACCACCCAGAACACCCTAGCAACCGGGTGGTGAGATTTGCCGCTTCAAGCTTCACTTCACATTTTCTTCTGGAAATGTGCCATAAATGTGTTCCTGGAGGTCAAAAATGTATCTAAGTATCTATTTTATCTGATGTTATAGTCAGACTCCTTCTGACTATAACATCAGAAGGAGTCTAAAAGTTTATATTGTTTAAAACCTTTTGAGGAACCTTTGACCAGAAATGAGTTCAATAGGTCAGATATGGACTTCTCTATGGCTTAGGAAGCATCTGTTGGAGTCTATGAGTATGTATGGAAAGTTCAAGATCAAGTACTTTTGGGCCAGAAACATGTTCAGTAGGTCATATATTTGTATGGCTGAAATGACATCATGAGATGTAAATCTTTCTGTATATTAACCCACAGATGAAGTACCCGTGGGCCATGAAACTGTTCATGGAGGTCAAAAATAGACCTCTGTAATATAACATCAGAATGTTATATTACATAGTCTATGAGTATGTATGTACCACCCAGTTCAAGATCAAGTACTTTTGGGCCAGAAACATGTTCAGTAGGTAAAAAAAAAATTCTGGCTGAATTGACATCATGAAAAAGTAAATCTCCAACAAACCAGAACACCCTAGCAACCACCAAGCAACAGCCTAGCAACCACCAGAACACCCTGGAAACAAACCAGAACACCCCAGCAACCATCTGGCAAAACCCTAGCAACTACCCAGAACACCCCAGAAAGCGCCTAGCAACACCCTAGCAACCACCCAGAACACCTTCGCAACCACCCAGAATACCCTAGCAACTGCATAGCAACACCATAGCAACCACCCAGAATACCCTAAAAAAACACCTAGCAACACACCCAGAACACCGTAGCAACTTCGCAGAACACCCTAGCAACCGGGTGGTGAGATTTGCCGCTTCAAGTTCCACTTCACATTTTCTTCCGGAAATGTGCCATAAAAGTTTTCCTGGAGGTTAAAATTGACCTATGTTTATCTAATATAACATCAGAAGGAGTCTAAAAGTTTATATTGTTTTATACTTTTTGAGGAACCTTTGACCAGAAATGAGTTCAATACTTCAGATAAGGTCCTCTTATGGCTTAGGAAGCATCTGTTGGAGTCTATGATTATGAATGGAAAATACAAGGTCAAGTACTTTTGGGCCAGAAATATGTTCAGTAGGTCAAATATCTTTCTGGCTGAAATGACATCATGAGAAGTAAAGCTCTCGGTATATTAACCCACAGATCAAGGACCCGTGGGCCATAAAAGTGTTCCTGGAGGTCAAAAATTGACCTATGTAATATAACATCAGAATGTTATATTACATAGTGTATGACTATGTATGGAAAGTTCAAGATCAAGTACTTTTGGGCCAGAAATATGTTCAGTAGGTAAACTATTTTTCTGGCTGAAATGACATAATGAGAAGCAAATCTCCAACCAACCAGAACACCCTAGCAACCACCAAGCAACAGCCTAGGAACCAACAGAACACCCTAGAAACAAACCAGAACACCCCAGCAACAATCTGGCAACACCCTAGCAACCACCCAGAACACCCCAGCAACCGCCTAGCAACACCCTAGCAACCACCCAGAACACCTTCGCAACCACCCAGAATACCATAGCAACCGCATAGCAACACCATAGCAATCACCCAGAATACCCTAAAAAAAACACCTAGCAACACACCCAGAACACCGTAGCAACCTCCCAGAACACCCTAGCAACCGGGTGGTGAGATTTGCCGCTTCAAGCTCCACTTCACATTTTCTTCTGGAAATGTGCCATAAATGTGTTCCTGGAGGTCATAATTGGCTTATGTATATCTAATATAACATCAGAAGGAGTCTAAAAGTTTAAATTGATTTATACTTTTTGAGGAACCTTTGACCAGAAATGAGTTCAATATGTCAGATATGGACTTCTCTATGACTTAGGAAGCATCTGTTGGAGTCTATGAGTATGAATGGAAAGTACAAGGTCAAGTACTTTTGGGCCAGAAATATGTTCAGTAGGTCACATATCTTTCTAGCTGAAATGACATCATGAGAAGTAAAGCTCTCGGTATATTAACCCACAGATCAAGGACCCGTGGGCCATAAAAGTGTTCCTTGAGGTCAAAAATTGACCTATGTAATATAACATCAGAAGGAGTCTATAAGTTTATATCGTTTTAAACTTTTTGAGGAACCTTTGACCAGAAATTAGTTCAAAAGGTCAGATATGGCCTTTTCCATGGTTTAGGAAGCATCTAATGGAGTCTATGAGTATGTATGGAAAGTTCAAGATCAAGTACTTTTGGGCCAGAAATATGTTCAGTAGGTCAAATATCTGTCTGGCTGAAATGACATCATGAGAAGGATCAATTAATTACCCATAGGCTAGAAATATGTTCAGTAGGTCAAAAAGGAACCTATGAGTATAACATCAGATTGAGTCTATCAGTTGATATTATTTAAAAACTTTTGAGGAAACATAGACCAGAAATTAGTTTAATAGGTCAGATATGGACTTCTCTATGGCTTAGAATCAAGTACCCGTGGGCCATAAATGTGTTCCTGGAGGTCATAATTGGCTTATGTATATCTAATATAACATCAGAAGGAGTCTAAAAGTTTAAATTGATTTATACTTTTTGAGGAACCTTTGACCAGAAATGAGTTCAATATGTCAGATATGGACTTCTCTATGACTTAGGAAGCATCTGTTGGAGTCTATGAGTATGAATGGAAAGTACAAGGTCAAGTACTTTTGGGCCAGAAATATGTTCAGTAGGTCACATATCTTTCTAGCTGAAATGACATCATGAGAAGTAAAGCTCTCGGTATATTAACCCACAGATCAAGGACCCGTGGGCCATAAAAGTGTTCCTTGAGGTCAAAAATTGACCTATGTAATATAACATCAGAAGGAGTCTATAAGTTTATATCGTTTTAAACTTTTTGAGGAACCTTTGACCAGAAATTAGTTCAAAAGGTCAGATATGGCCTTTTCCATGGTTTAGGAAGCATCTAATGGAGTCTATGAGTATGTATGGAAAGTTCAAGATCAAGTACTTTTGGGCCAGAAATATGTTCAGTAGGTCAAATATCTGTCTGGCTGAAATGACATCATGAGAAGGATCAATTAATTACCCATAGGCTAGAAATATGTTCAGTAGGTCAAAAAGGAACCTATGAGTATAACATCAGATTGAGTCTATCAGTTGATATTATTTAAAAACTTTTGAGGAAACATAGACCAGAAATTAGTTTAATAGGTCAGATATGGACTTCTCTATGGCTTAGAATCAAGTACCCGTGGGCCATAAATGTGTTCCTGGAGGTCAAAAATTGTCCTATGTATAGCTAATATAACATCAGAAGGAATCTATAAGTTTTTATTGTTTTAAACTATTTTGAGGAACCAGAAATGAGTTCAATAGGTCAGATATGGACTTCTCTATGGCCTAGGAAGCATCTATTGGAGTCTATGAGTCTGTATGGAGAGTTCAAGATCAAGAACTTTTGGGACAGGAAACATGTTCAGTTGATAAAATATTTTTTTTTGCCTTAAATGACATCATGAGAAGTAACTCTCCAATCAACCAGAACACCCTAGCAACCACCTATCAACACCCTAGAAACAAACCAGAACACCCCGGCAACCGCCTAGCAACACCCTAGCAACCACCCAGAACATCTTAGCAACCACCCAGATGGTGGTGAGATTTGCCGCTTCAAGCTCCACTTCACATTTTCTTCTGGAAATGTGCCATACATGTGTTCCTGGAGGTCATAATTGGCTAATGTATATCTAATATAACATCAGAAGGAGTCTAAAAGTTTATATTGATTTATACTTTTTGAGGAACCTTTGACCAGAAATGAGTTCAATATGTCAGATATGGACTATAAGTATGAATGGAAAGTACAAGGTCAAGTACTTTTGGGCCAGAAATATGTTCAGTAGGTCACATATCTTTCTGGCTGAAATGACATCATGAGAAGTAAAGCTCTCGGTATATTAACCCACAGATCAAGGACCCGTGGGCCATAAAAGTGTTCCTTGAGGTCAAAAATTGACCTATGTAATATAACATCAGAAGGAGTCTATAAGTTTATATCGTTTTAAACTTTTTGAGGAACCTTTGACCAGAAATTAGTTCAAAAGGTCAGATATGGACTTTTCCATGGTTTAGGAAGCATCTATTGGAGTCTATGAGTATGTATGGAAAGTTCAAGATCAAGTACTTTTGGGCCAGAAATATGTTCAGTAGGTCAAATATCTGTCTGGCTGAAATGACATCATGAGAAGGATCAATTAATTACCCATAGGCTAGAAATATGTTCAGTAGGTCAAAAAGGAACCTATGTGTATAACATCAGATTGAGTCTATCAGTTGATATTATTTAAAAACTTTTGAGGAAACATAGACCAGAAATTAGTTTAATAGGTCAGATATGGACTTCTCTATGGCTTAGAATCAAGTACCCGTGGGCCATAAATGTGTTCCTGGAGGTCAAAAATTGTCCTATGTATAGCTAATATAACATCAGAAGGAATCTATAAGTTTTTATTGTTTTAAACTATTTTGAGGAACCAGAAATGAGTTCAATAGGTCAGATATGGACTTCTCTATGGCCTAGGAAGCATCTATTGGAGTCTATGAGTCTGTATGGAGAGTTCAAGATCAAGAACTTTTGGGACAGAAACATGTTCAGTAGATAAAATATTTTTTTTGCCTTAAATGACATCATGAGAAGTAACTCTCCAATCAACCAGAACACCCTAGCAACCACCTAGCAACACCCTAGAAACAAACCAGAACACCCCGGCAACCGCCTAGCAACACCCTAGCAACCACCCAGAACATCTTAGCAACCACCCAGAATACCCCAGCAACGGTATATCAACCACCCAGAATACCCTAAAAAACAACCTAGCAACCACCCAGAACACCCTAGCAACCGGGTGGTGAGATTTGCCGCTTCAAGCTTCACTTCACATTTTCTTCTGGAAATGTGCCATAAATGTGTTCCTGGAGGTCAAAAATGTATCTAAGTATCTATTTTATCTGATGTTATAGTCAGACTCCTTCTGACTATAACATCAGAAGGAGTCTAAAAGTTTATATTGTTTAAAACCTTTTGAGGAACCTTTGACCAGAAATGAGTTCAATAGGTCAGATATGGACTTCTCTATGGCTTAGGAAGCATCTGTTGGAGTCTATGAGTATGTATGGAAAGTTCAAGATCAAGTACTTTTGGGCCAGAAACATGTTCAGTAGGTCATATATTTGTATGGCTGAAATGACATCATGAGATGTAAATCTTTCTGTATATTAACCCACAGATGAAGTACCCGTGGGCCATGAAACTGTTCATGGAGGTCAAAAATAGACCTCTGTAATATAACATCAGAATGTTATATTACATAGTCTATGAGTATGTATGTACCACCCAGTTCAAGATCAAGTACTTTTGGGCCAGAAACATGTTCAGTAGGTAAAAAAAAAATTCTGGCTGAATTGACATCATGAAAAAGTAAATCTCCAACAAACCAGAACACCCTAGCAACCACCAAGCAACAGCCTAGCAACCACCAGAACACCCTGGAAACAAACCAGAACACCCCAGCAACCATCTGGCAAAACCCTAGCAACTACCCAGAACACCCCAGAAAGCGCCTAGCAACACCCTAGCAACCACCCAGAACACCTTCGCAACCACCCAGAATACCCTAGCAACTGCATAGCAACACCATAGCAACCACCCAGAATACCCTAAAAAAACACCTAGCAACACACCCAGAACACCGTAGCAACTTCGCAGAACACCCTAGCAACCGGGTGGTGAGATTTGCCGCTTCAAGTTCCACTTCACATTTTCTTCCGGAAATGTGCCATAAAAGTTTTCCTGGAGGTTAAAATTGACCTATGTTTATCTAATATAACATCAGAAGGAGTCTAAAAGTTTATATTGTTTTATACTTTTCGAGGAACCTTTGACCAGAAATGAGTTCAATACTTCAGATATGGACCTCTTATGGCTTAGGAAGCATCTGTTGGAGTCTATGATTATGAATGGAAAATACAAGGTCAAGTACTTTTGGGCCAGAAATATGTTCAGTAGGTCAAATATCTTTCTGGCTGAAATGACATCATGAGAAGTAAAGCTCTCGGTATATTAACCCACAGATCAAGGACCCGTGGGCCATAAAAGTGTTCCTGGAGGTCAAAAATTGACCTATGTAATATAACATCAGAATGTTATATTACATAGTGTATGACTATGTATGGAAAGTTCAAGATCAAGTACTTTTGGGCCAGAAATATGTTCAGTAGGTAAACTATTTTTCTGGCTGAAATGACATAATGAGAAGCAAATCTCCAACCAACCAGAACACCCTAGCAACCACCAAGCAACAGCCTAGGAACCAACAGAACACCCTAGAAACAAACCAGAACACCCCAGCAACAATCTGGCAACACCCTAGCAACCACCCAGAACACCCCAGCAACCGCCTAGCAACACCCTAGCAACCACCCAGAACACCTTCGCAACCACCCAGAATACCATAGCAACCGCATAGCAACACCATAGCAATCACCCAGAATACCCTAAAAAAAACACCTAGCAACACACCCAGAACACCGTAGCAACCTCCCAGAACACCCTAGCAACCGGGTGGTGAGATTTGCCGCTTCAAGCTCCACTTCACATTTTCTTCTGGAAATGTGCCATAAATGTGTTCCTGGAGGTCATAATTGGCTTATGTATATCTAATATAACATCAGAAGGAGTCTAAAAGTTTATATTGATTTATACTTTTTGAGGAACCTTTGACCAGAAATGAGTTCAATATGTCAGATATGGACTTCTCTATGACTTAGGAAGCATCTGTTGGAGTCTATGAGTATGAATGGAAAGTACAAGGTCAAGTACTTTTGGGCCAGAAATATGTTCAGTAGGTCACATATCTTTCTAGCTGAAATGACATCATGAGAAGTAAAGCTCTCGGTATATTAACCCACAGATCAAGGACCCGTGGGCCATAAAAGTGTTCCTTGAGGTCAAAAATTGACCTATGTAATATAACATCAGAAGGAGTCTATAAGTTTATATCGTTTTAAACTTTTTGAGGAACCTTTGACCAGAAATTAGTTCAAAAGGTCAGATATGGCCTTTTCCATGGTTTAGGAAGCATCTAATGGAGTCTATGAGTATGTATGGAAAGTTCAAGATCAAGTACTTTTGGGCCAGAAATATGTTCAGTAGGTCAAATATCTGTCTGGCTGAAATGACATCATGAGAAGGATCAATTAATTACCCATAGGCTAGAAATATGTTCAGTAGGTCAAAAAGGAACCTATGAGTATAACATCAGATTGAGTCTATCAGTTGATATTATTTAAAAACTTTTGAGGAAACATAGACCAGAAATTAGTTTAATAGGTCAGATATGGACTTCTCTATGGCTTAGAATCAAGTACCCGTGGGCCATAAATGTGTTCCTGGAGGTCAAAAATTGTCCTATGTATAGCTAATATAACATCAGAAGGAATCTATAAGTTTTTATTGTTTTAAACTATTTTGAGGAACCAGAAATGAGTTCAATAGGTCAGATATGGACTTCTCTATGGCCTAGGAAGCATCTATTGGAGTCTATGAGTCTGTATGGAGAGTTCAAGATCAAGAACTTTTGGGACAGAAACATGTTCAGTAGATAAAATATTTTTTTTGCCTTAAATGACATCATGAGAAGTAACTCTCCAATCAACCAGAACACCCTAGCAACCACCTAGCAACACCCTAGAAACAAACCAGAACACCCCGGCAACCGCCTAGCAACACCCTAGCAACCACCCAGAACATCTTAGCAACCACCCTGAATACCCCAGCAACGGTATATCAACCACCCAGAATACCCTAAAAAACAACCTAGCAACCACCCAGAACACCCTAGCAACCGGGTGGTGAGATTTGCCGCTTCAAGCTTCACTTCACATTTTCTTCTGGAAATGTGCCATAAATGTGTTCCTGGAGGTCAAAAATGTATCTAAGTATCTATTTTATCTGATGTTGTAGTCAGACTCCTTCTGACTATAACATCAGAAGGAGTCTAAAAGTTTATATTGTTTAAAACCTTTTGAGGAACCTTTGACCAGAAATGAGTTCAATAGGTCAGATATGGACTTCTCTATGGCTTAGGAAGCATCTGTTGGAGTCTATGAGTATGTATGGAAAGTTCAAGATCAAGTACTTTTGGGCCAGAAACATGTTCAGTAGGTCATATATTTGTATGGCTGAAATGACATCATGAGATGTAAATCTTTCTGTATATTAACCCACAGATGAAGTACCCGTGGGCCATGAAACTGTTCATGGAGGTCAAAAATAGACCTCTGTAATATAACATCAGAATGTTATATTACATAGTCTATGAGTATGTATGTACCACCCAGTTCAAGATCAAGTACTTTTGGGCCAGAAACATGTTCAGTAGGTAAAAAAAAAATTCTGGCTGAATTGACATCATGAAAAAGTAAATCTCCAACAAACCAGAACACCCTAGCAACCACCAAGCAACAGCCTAGCAACCACCAGAACACCCTGGAAACAAACCAGAACACCCCAGCAACCATCTGGCAAAACCCTAGCAACTACCCAGAACACCCCAGAAAGCGCCTAGCAACACCCTAGCAACCACCCAGAACACCTTCGCAACCACCCAGAATACCCTAGCAACTGCATAGCAACACCATAGCAACCACCCAGAATACCCTAAAAAAACACCTAGCAACACACCCAGAACACCGTAGCAACTTCGCAGAACACCCTAGCAACCGGGTGGTGAGATTTGCCGCTTCAAGTTCCACTTCACATTTTCTTCCGGAAATGTGCCATAAATGTTTTCCTGGAGGTTAAAATTGACCTATGTTTATCTAATATAACATCAGAAGGAGTCTAAAAGTTTATATTGTTTTATACTTTTTGAGGAACCTTTGACCAGAAATGAGTTCAATACTTCAGATATGGACCTCTTATGGCTTAGGAAGCATCTGTTGGAGTCTATGATTATGAATGGAAAATACAAGGTCAAGTACTTTTGGGCCAGAAATATGTTCAGTAGGTCAAATATCTTTCTGGCTGAAATGACATCATGAGAAGTAAAGCTCTCGGTATATTAACCCACAGATCAAGGACCCGTGGGCCATAAAAGTGTTCCTGGAGGTCAAAAATTGACCTATGTAATATAACATCAGAATGTTATATTACATAGTGTATGACTATGTATGGAAAGTTCAAGATCAAGTACTTTTGGGCCAGAAATATGTTCAGTAGGTAAACTATTTTTCTGGCTGAAATGACATAATGAGAAGCAAATCTCCAACCAACCAGAACACCCTAGCAACCACCAAGCAACAGCCTAGGAACCAACAGAACACCCTAGAAACAAACCAGAACACCCCAGCAACAATCTGGCAACACCCTAGCAACCACCCAGAACACCCCAGCAACCGCCTAGCAACACCCTAGCAACCACCCAGAACACCTTCGCAACCACCCAGAATACCATAGCAACCGCATAGCAACACCATAGCAATCACCCAGAATACCCTAAAAAAAACACCTAGCAACACACCCAGAACACCGTAGCAACCTCCCAGAACACCCTAGCAACCGGGTGGTGAGATTTGCCGCTTCAAGCTCCACTTCACATTTTCTTCTGGAAATGTGCCATAAATGTGTTCCTGGAGGTCATAATTGGCTTATGTATATCTAATATAACATCAGAAGGAGTCTAAAAGTTTATATTGATTTATACTTTTTGAGGAACCTTTGACCAGAAATGAGTTCAATATGTCAGATATGGACTTCTCTATGACTTAGGAAGCATCTGTTGGAGTCTATGAGTATGAATGGAAAGTACAAGGTCAAGTACTTTTGGGCCAGAAATATGTTCAGTAGGTCACATATCTTTCTAGCTGAAATGACATCATGAGAAGTAAAGCTCTCGGTATATTAACCCACAGATCAAGGACCCGTGGGCCATAAAAGTGTTCCTTGAGGTCAAAAATTGACCTATGTAATATAACATCAGAAGGAGTCTATAAGTTTATATCGTTTTAAACTTTTTGAGGAACCTTTGACCAGAAATTAGTTCAAAAGGTCAGATATGGCCTTTTCCATGGTTTAGGAAGCATCTAATGGAGTCTATGAGTATGTATGGAAAGTTCAAGATCAAGTACTTTTGGGCCAGAAATATGTTCAGTAGGTCAAATATCTGTCTGGCTGAAATGACATCATGAGAAGGATCAATTAATTACCCATAGGCTAGAAATATGTTCAGTAGGTCAAAAAGGAACCTATGAGTATAACATCAGATTGAGTCTATCAGTTGATATTATTTAAAAACTTTTGAGGAAACATAGACCAGAAATTAGTTTAATAGGTCAGATATGGACTTCTCTATGGCTTAGAATCAAGTACCCGTGGGCCATAAATGTGTTCCTGGAGGTCAAAAATTGTCCTATGTATAGCTAATATAACATCAGAAGGAATCTATAAGTTTTTATTGTTTTAAACTATTTTGAGGAACCAGAAATGAGTTCAATAGGTCAGATATGGACTTCTCTATGGCCTAGGAAGCATCTATTGGAGTCTATGAGTCTGTATGGAGAGTTCAAGATCAAGAACTTTTGGGACAGGAAACATGTTCAGTTGATAAAATATTTTTTTTTGCCTTAAATGACATCATGAGAAGTAACTCTCCAATCAACCAGAACACCCTAGCAACCACCTATCAACACCCTAGAAACAAACCAGAACACCCCGGCAACCGCCTAGCAACACCCTAGCAACCACCCAGAACATCTTAGCAACCACCCAGATGGTGGTGAGATTTGCCGCTTCAAGCTCCACTTCACATTTTCTTCTGGAAATGTGCCATACATGTGTTCCTGGAGGTCATAATTGGCTAATGTATATCTAATATAACATCAGAAGGAGTCTAAAAGTTTATATTGATTTATACTTTTTGAGGAACCTTTGACCAGAAATGAGTTCAATATGTCAGATATGGACTATAAGTATGAATGGAAAGTACAAGGTCAAGTACTTTTGGGCCAGAAATATGTTCAGTAGGTCATATATCTTTCTGGCTGAAATTACATCATGAGAAGTAAAGCTCTCGGTATATTAACCCACAGATCAAGGACCCGTGGGCCATAAAAGAGTTCCTTGAGGTCAAAAATTGACCCCGTTGCTTTGTGCAATTAAGAGATGTGGATTTGTGCATGAAGAACGTTGTGCATCAAAAATAACATGTATGTAATATGCACTTTATTTCATTCAAAACCTCAACCCTTCCTTAGTGCTTTGACTGGATAACGTGTGTTGTTTCATTGCAATGCTTACATTTTCTAACTTATTCTTCTTTGCAATGAAAAAAAAGGATAAAACACGCGTGCTTTTAAATGCATTTCATTTCTACAACTAATTAATTTGTGTTTTGACGAGAAAACATCACAAGAGCGATGGCTTACAATGCATACACTAACTTGTTCCTTTGTGCAATGAAGAGATTTGCAATGCTTGTGCTTTAGGATTGCATTGCATATGCACGTAATAACTAATCTCTGTGCAATGAAAAGAAAACACCTAAGATGTGTTTCATTGCATTGCATGACTTATATAACTTGTTCCTCGTTATGCATATGCACGCAAATAACTAACCTCTGTGCACCGAAAAGAAAACATCTAACATGTGTTTCATTGCATTACATGACATATCTAACTTGTTCCTCGTTATGCTATGCACGCAATAAATAACCTCTGTGCAATGAAAAGGAAACACCTAAGATGTGTTTCAGTGCATTGCATGACATATCTAACTTGTTTCTCGTTATGCATCTGCACGCAAATAACTAACTTCTGTGCACCGAAAAGAAAACATCTAACATGTGTTTTATTGCATTGCATGACATATCTAACTTGTTCCTCGTTATGCATATGCACGCAAATAACTAACCTCTGTGCACCGAAAAGAAAACATCTAAAATGTGTTTCATTGCATTACATGACATATCTAACTTGTTCCTCGTTATGCATATGCACGCAATAACTAACCTCTGTGAAATGAAAAAGAAACACCTAAGATGTGTTTCAGTGCATTGCATGACATATCTAACTTGTTTCTCGCTATGCATCTGCACGCAAATAACTAGCCTCTGTGCACAGAAAAGAAAACATCTAACATGCGTTTCATTGCATTGCATGACATATCTAACTTGTTCCTTTATGCATTTGCACGCAATAACTAACCTCTGTGCAATGAAAAGGAAACACCTAAGATGTGTTTCAGTGCATTGCATGACATATCTAACTAGTTTCTCGTTATGCATGTGCACGCAATAACTACCTCTGTGCAATGAAAAGAAAACACCTAAGATGAGTTTCATCGCATTGTATGCATATCTAACTTGTTCCTCGTTATGCTTATGCAAGCAATAACTAACCTCTGTGTAATGGAAAGAAAACACCTAAGATGTGTTTCATTGCATTGCATGATAGATCTAACTCGTTTCTCGTTACGCATATGCACACAATAACTAACCTCTGTGCAGTGAAAAGAAAACTGCACAAGTTAGATATGTCATACAATGCACTGAAACAGATCTTAGGTGTTTTCTTTTCACTGCACAGAGTTTAGTTATTGCGTGCATATATGCATAACGAGGAACAAGTTAGATATGTCATGCAATGCGATGAAACACACCTTAGGTGTTTTCTGTTCACTGCACAGAGGTTAGCTATTGCGTGCATATGCATACAATGCGATGAAACACCTCTTAGGTGTTTTCTTTTCATTGCACAGAGGTAGTTATTGCGTGCATATGCATAACGAGAAACAAGTTAGATATGTCATGCAATTCACTGAAACACATCTTAGCTGTTTTCTTTTCATTGCACAGAGGTTAGTTATTGTTGGCATATGCATAACGAGGAACAAGTTAGATATGTCATGCAATGCGTTGAAACACACCTTAGGTGTTTTCTTTTCACTGCACAGAGGTTAGTTATTGCGTGCATGTGCATATGCATAACGAGAAACAATTTAGATTAGGTCATGCAAATGCAATGAAACACATCTTGGTTGTTTTCTTTTCATTGCAACGAGGTTAGTTATTGCGTGCAAATGCATAACGAGGAACAAGTTAGATATATCATGCAATGCGATGAAACACATCTTAGGTGTTTTATTTTCATTGCACAGAGGTTAGTTATTGCGTGCATATGCATACAATGCGATGAAACACATCTTAGGTGTTTTCTTTTCATTGCACAGAGGTAGTAATTGCGTGCATATGCATTACGAGAAACAAGTTAGATATGTCATGCAATTCACTGAAACACATCTTAGCTGTTTTCTTTTCATTTCACAGAAGTTAGTTATTGCGTGTATATGCATAACGAGGAACAAGTTAGATTTGTCATGCAATGCACTGAAACACATCTTAGGTGTTTTCTTTTCATTGCACAGAGGTTAGTTATTGCGTGCAAATGCATAAACGAGGAACAAGTTAGATATGTCATGCAATGCAATGAAACACATCTTAGGTGTTTTCTTTTCATTGGACAGAGGTTAGTTGCATGTGCAATGATATCCTAAAACGCAAGCATTGTAAATCTCTTCGTTACACAAAGGAACAAGTTATTGTATGCATTGTAAAGCGATCGCTCTAGTGATGTTTTCTCGTCAAAACACAAATTATTTAGTTGTAGAATGGGAATGCATGGAAAAGCACGCGTGTTATATCCTTTGTTTTCATTGCAAAGCACTAAGGAAGGGTTTAGTTCTTAAATGCAATAAAGTGCATATTGCATATATGTTATTTTTGATGCACAACGTTCTTAATAGCAACGATTTCTGTTCATCACAGAAATGCAACAACTAATGCAATTGTTTCCCTTGTTACAAAACACATGCATTACACGTCTCTTTGTTGCACAAAGGAAAGAGTAAGTTATTGCATTGCACGACCGCTCAAGTGATGTTTTTTCGTTAGTGCACAAAAGAGTTAGTAGTAGAATCCATGCGAAAGAGTTAAAGGGTCCTCAAAGGTTTTAAGAAATATTAACTTATTGACTTTTGATGATTTATAAGCTATATATAGGTTCCTTTTTGTCCTAGTGAACATATTTCTGGCTCACGATTACTTGATTCTAAGCCATAGAGAAGTCCATATCTGACCTATTGAACTAATTTCTGGTCTGTTTCCTCAAAAGCTTTTAAATAAAATCAACTGATAGACTCAATCTGATGTTATATACATGTTATATTCCTTTTAGACCTACTGAACATATTTCTGGCCCCAAAGTACTTGATCTTGAACTTTCCATACATACTCATAGACTCCAATAGATGCTTCCTAAGCCATGGAAAAGTCCATATCTGACCTTTTGAACTAATTTCTGCTAAAAGGTTCCTCAAAAAATTTAAAACGATATGATCTTATAGACGCCTTCTGATGTTTTATTACATAGGTCAGTTTTTGACATCCAGGAACACTTTTTTATGGCCCACGGGTCCTTGATCTGTGGGTTAATATACCAAGAGATTTACTTCTCATGATGTCATTTCTGCCAGAAAGATATTTGACCTACTGAACATATTTCTGGCCCAAAAGTACTTGACCTTGTACTTTCCATTCATACTCATAGACTCCAAAAGATGCTTCCTAAGCCATAGAGAATTCCATATCTGACGTATTGAACTCATTTCCGGTCAAAGGTTCCTCAAAAAGTATAAAACACTATAAACTTTTAGACTCCTTCTGATGTTATATTAGATATACATAGGTCAATTTTGACCTCCAGGAAAACATTTATGGCACATTTCCAGAAGAAAATGTGAAGTGGAGCTTGAAGCGGCAAATCTCACCACCCGGTTTCTAGGGTGTTCTGGGAGGTTGCTACGGTGTTCTGGGTGTGTTGCTAGGTGTTTTTTAGGGTATTCTGTGTGTTTGCTATGGTGTTGCTATGCGTTTGCTAGGGTATTCTGGGTGGTTGCGAAGGTGTTCTGGGTGGTTGCTAGGGAACTTTCCATACATATTCATAGATGCCAACAGATGCTTCCTAAGCCATAGAGAAGTCCATATCTAGGCGGTTTCTGGGGTGTTCTGGGTGGTTGCTAGGGTGTTGCCAGATGGTTGCTGGGGTGTTCTGTTTTGTTTCTAGGGTGTTCTGGGTGGTTGCTAGGGTGTTCTGGTTGGTTGGAGATTTAATTCTTCAGCCAGAAAAATATTTTACCTACTGAACATGTTTCTGGCCCAAAAGTACTTGATCTTGAACTTTCCATACATACTCATAGATGCCAACAGATGCTTCCTAAGCCATAGAGAAGTCCATATCTGACCTATTGAACTCATTTCGTGTTCCTCAAAAGGTTCCTCAAAAGGTTTTAAACAATATAAACTTTTAGACCCCCTCTGAAGTTATATTCAGAAGGAGTCTGACTATAACATCAGATAAAATAGATACATAGATACATTTTTGACCTCCAGGAACACATTTATGGCACATTTCCAGAAGAAAATGTGAAGTGGAGCTTGAAGCGGCAAATCTCACCACCTGGTTGCCAGGGTGTTCTGGGAGATTGCTACGGTGTTCTGGGTGTGTTGCTAGGTGTTTTTTTAGGGTATTCTGGGTGTTTGCTATGGTGTTGCTATGCGTTTGCTAGGGTATTCTGGGTGGTTGCGAAGGTGTTCTGGGTGGTTGCTAGGGTGTTGCTAGGCGGTTGCTGGGGTGTTCTGGGTGTTTGCTAGGGTGTTGCCAGATGGTTGCTGGGGTGTTCTGGTTTGTTTCTAGGGTGTTCTGGGTGGTTGCTATGGTGTTCTGGTTGGTTAGAGATTTACTTCTCATGATGTCATTTCAGTCAGAAAAATATTTTACCTACTGAACATGTTTCTGGCCCAAAAGTACTTGATCTTGAACTTTCCATACATACTCAGAGATGCCAACAGATGCTTCCTAAGCCATAGAGAAGTCCATATCTGACCTATTGAACTCATTTCTGGTCAAAGGTTCCTCAAAAGGTTTTAAACAATATAAACTTTTAGACTCCCTCTGATGTTATATTCAGAAGGAGTCTGACTATAACATCAGATAAAATAGATACATAGATAACTATAACATCAGATAAAATGGATACATAGATACATTTTTGACCTCCAGGAACACATTTATGGCACATTTCCAGAAGAAAATGTGAAATGGAGCTTGAAGCGGCAAATCTCACCACCCGGTTGTTAGGGTGTTCTGGGTTGTTGCTACGGTGTTCTGGGTGGTTGCTAGGTGGTTTTTTAGGGTATTCTGGGTGGTTGATATACCGTTGCTAGGGTATTCTGGGTGGTTGCTAAGGTGTTCTGGGTGGTTGCTAAAGTGTTGCTAGGCAGTTTGCCGGGGTGTTCTGGATGGTTGCTAGGGTGTTGCTAGGCGGTTGCCGGGGTGTTCTGGGTGGTTTGCTAGGCAGTTGCCGGGGTGTTCTGCGTTGTTGCTAGGGTGTTGCTAGGCGGTTCCCGGGGTGTTCTGGTTTGTTGCTAGGGTGTTGCTAGGCGGTTGCCGTGGTGTTCTGGGTTGTTGCTAGGGTGTTGCTAGGCGGTTCCCGGGGTGTTCTGGTTTGTTGCTAGGGTGTTGCTAGGTGGTTGCTAGGTGGTTGTTGGGTGTTCTGGTTGATTGGAGATTTACTTCTCATGATGTCATTTAAGGCAGAAAAATATTTTACCTACTGAACATGTTTCTGTCCCAAAAGTTCTTGATTTTGAACTTTCCATACAGACTCATAGACTCCAACAGATGCTTCCTAAGCCATAGAGAAGTCCATATCTGACCTATTGAACTCATTTCTGGTCAAAGGTTCCTCAAAAGGTTTTAAACAATATAAACTTTTAGACCCCCTCTGAAGTTATATTCAGAAGGAGTCTGACTATAACATCAGATAAAATAGATACATAGGTAACAATAACATCAGATAAAATAGATACATAGATACATTTTTGACCTCCAGGAACACATTTATGGCACATTTCCAGAAGAAAATGTGAAGTGGAGCTTGAAGCGGCAAATCTCACCACCTGGTTGCCAGGGTGTTCTGGGAGATTTCTACGGTGTTCTGGGTGTGTTGCTAGGTGTTTTTTTTTAGGGTATTCTGGGTGTTTGCTATGGTGTTGCTATGCGTTTGCTAGGGTATTCTGGGTGGTTGCGAAGGTGTTCTGGGTGGTTGCTAGGGTGTTGCTAGGCGGTTGCTGGGGTGTTCTGGGTGTTTGCTAGGGTGTTGCCAGATGGTTGCTGTGGTGTTCTGGTTTGTTTCTAGGGTGTTCTGGGTGGTTGCTATGGTGTTCTGGTTGGTTGGAGATTTACTTCTCATGATGTCATTTCAGTCAGAAAAATATTTTACCTACTGAACATGTTTCTGGCCCAAAAGTACTTGATCTTGAACTTTCCATACATACTCAGAGATGCCAACAGATGCTTCCTAAGCCATAGAGAAGTCCATATCTGACCTATTGAACTCATTTCTGGTCAAAGGTTCCTCAAAAGGTTTTAAACAATATAAACTTTTAGACTCCCTCTGATGTTATATTCAGAAGGAGTCTGACTATAACATCAGATAAAATAGATACATAGATAACTATAACATCAGATAAAATAGATACATAGATACATTTTTGACCTCCAGGAACACATTTATGGCACATTTCCAAAAGAAAATGTGAAATGGAGCTTGAAGCGGCAAATCTCACCACCCGGTTGTTAGGGTGTTCTGGGTTGTTGCTACGGTGTTCTGGGTGGTTGCTAGGTGTTTTTTTAGGGTATTCTGGGTGGTTGATATACCGTTGCTAGGGTATTCTGGGTGGTTGCTAAAGTGTTGCTAGGCAGTTTGCCTGGGTGTTCTGGATGGTTGCTAGGGTGTTGCTAGGCGGTTGCCGGGGTGTTCTGGGTGGTTTGCTAGGCAGTTGCCGGGGTGTTCTGCGTTGTTGCTAGGGTGTTGCTAGGCAGTTCCCGGGGTGTTCTGGTTTGTTGCTAGGGTGTTGCTAGGCGGTTGCCGGGGTGTTCTGGGTTGTTGCTAGGGTGTTGCTAGGCGGTTCCCGGGGTGTTCTGGTTTGTTGCTAGGGTGTTGCTAGGTGGTTGCTAGGTGGTTGTTGGGTGTTCTGGTTGATTGGAGATTTACTTTTCATGATGTCATTTAAGGCAGAAAAATATTTTACCTACTGAACATGTTTCTGTCCCAAAAGTTCTTGATTTTGAACTTTCCATACAGACTCATAGACTCCAATAGATACTTCCTAAGCCATAGAGAAGTCCATATCTGACCTATTGAACTCATTTCTGGTTCCTCAAAATAGTTTAAAACAATATAAACTCATAGATTCCTTCTGATGTTATGTTAGTTATACATAGGACAATTTTTTGACCTCCAGGACCACATTTATGGCCCATGGGTACTGGATCTGTGGGTGAGTATACCGAGAGATTTACTTCTCATGATGTCATTTCAGCCAGACAAATATTTGACCTCCTTCTGATGTTATATAAGATAAACATTGGTCAATTATATTAGATATACATAGGTCAATTTTTAACCTCCAGGAACACATTTATGGCCCACGGGTATTTGATCTGTGGGTTAATATACCGATAGATTTACTTCTCATGATGTCATTGAACTCATTTTTGGTCAAAGGTTCCTGTACAATATCAAACAATGTAAACTTTTAGACTCCTTTTGATGTTATATTAGATATACATAGGTCAATTTTTGACCACCAGGAACACATTTATGGCACATTTCCAGAAGAAAATGTGAAGTTGAGCCTGAAGTGGCAAATCTCACCACCCGGTTGCTAGGGTGTTCCGGGTGGTTGAACTCTGGGTGGTTGTTAGGGTATTCTGGGTGGTTGCTATGGTGTTTTTATGCGGTTGCTAGGGTATTCTGGGTGGTTGCTAAGGTGCTAATGTTGTTAGGTTGTTGCTAGGCTGTTGCCAGGTTGTTCTGGGTGGTTGATAGTGTGTTGCTAGGTGGTTGCTGTTCTTGTTTGTTGGTGGGGGTTTCTGGGTGGTTGCTAGGGTGTTTTAGGTCGTTACTATGGTATTCTGGGTTGTTGCTATGGTGTTACCAGGTGGTTGGTAGTGTTAACATATAGAGTTTCTATAATGTTTTTGCCATGATTTAGCTCTAAACTAATTGATTCTTTTATTACATTTCATGTTTATATTGTTTGAAACCTTTTGAGGATCCTTTTACCATAACAATATAAACTTTTAGACTCCTTCTGATGTTGTATTAGCTATACAGAGGTCAATATTTGACCTATGTAACATATTTATGGCACATTTCCAGAAGAAAATTTGAAGTGGGATTTGACCTACTGAACATAGTTCTTGCCCACGAGTACTAGATCTTAAACTTTCTAAACATCCTCATTGACTCCTTTTGATGTTACTGAAGCCATACAAGAGTCCTTATTTTAGCTACTGAACATATTTCTGGCTAAAGTGTTCTTTGAAAATCAGGATACTATACAGAATGACCTCCTATTATGTTATTTTAGCCAGACAGATATTTGACCTATGTGTACTTGATCTTGAACTTTCTACATACTCATAGACTCCTTATGATGGTTTTTAGGCCATATAGATTTGTCCACATTTGACCTACTGAAATTATTTCTGAAAAACTTAAAAAACTTCCGACTCCTTTTGAAGATATGTAAATCAATTGCCAAAAACATTATAAAAACTCTATAGTGATTTGGACACTACCAACCACCTAGAAACACCATAGGAACCACACAGACTACCATAGTAACCACCTAAAACACCCTAGCAACCACCCAGAACACCCTAGCAACACTCTAGCAACCGCCTAGCAACCACCCAGAACACCTTAGCAACACCCTAGCAACCAACCATACCACCCTAGCAACCACCTAGCAACACCCTAGCAACCACCCAGCACACCCTAGCAACACCTTAGCAACCACCCAGAATACCCTAACAACCACCTAGCAACCACCGGGAACACCCTAGCAACCGGGTGGTGAGATTTGCCGCTGCAAGCACCACTTCACATTTTCTTCTGGAAATGTTCCATAAATGTGTTTGCATAGGTGAAAAATTCACTATGCATAGCTAATACAACATCAGAAGGAGTCTATAAGTTTATATTGTTATGGTAAAAGGGTCCTCAAAAGGTTTCAAACAATATAAACATGAAATGTAATAAAAAAAAATCGATTAGTTAAGAGCTAAATCATGCCAAAACATTATAGAAACTCTATAGTAACCATATGTGAACACTACCAACCACCTGGTAACACCATAGCAACAACCCAGAATACCATAGTAACGACCTAAATCACCCTAGCAACACCCTAGCAACCACCCAGAAACCCCGACCAACAAACAAGAACACCCAAGCAACACCCTAGCAACACCCTAGCAACCATCCAGAACAACCTGGCAACAGCCTAGCAACAACCTAGCAACATTAGCACCTTAGCAACCACCCAGAACACCCTAGCAACCACATAAAAACACCATAGCAGCCACCCAAAATACCCTATCAACCACCTAGCAACCACCCAGAACACCCTAGCAACGGTGTGGTGGTTTGCCACTTCAGGCTCAACTTCACATTTTCCTCTGGAAATGTGTCATAAATGTGTTCCTGGTGGTCAAAAATTGACCTATGTATGTCTAATATAACATCAGAAGGAGTTTAAAAGTTTATATTGTTTTAAACTTTTTGAGGAACCTTTGACCAGAAATGAGTTCAATGACATCATGAGAAGTAAATCTATCGGTATATTAACCCACAGATCAAGTACCCGTGGGACATAAATCTGTTCCTGGAGGTCAAAAATGGACCTATGTATATCTAATATAATTGAACAATGTATATCTTATATAACATCAGAAGAAGGTCAAATATTTGTCTGGCTGAAATGACATCATGAGAAGTAAATCTCTCGGTATACTCACCCACAGATCAAGTATCCGTGGGCCATAAATGTGTTCCTGGAGGTCAAAAATTGTCCTATGTATAGCTAATATAACACCAGAAGGAATCTATAAGTTTTTATTGTTTTAAACTATTTTGAGGAACCAGAAATGAGTTCAATAGGTCAGATATGGACTTCTCTATGGCCTAGGAAGCATCTATTGGAGTCTATGAGTCTGTATGGAGAGTTCAAAATTAAGAACTTTTGGGACAGAAACATGTTCAGTAGATAAAATATTTTTTTGCCTTAAATGACATCATGAGAAGTAACGCTCCAATCAACCAGAACACCCTAGCAACCACCTAGCAACACCCTAGAAACAAACCAGAACACCCCGGCAACCGCCTAGCAACACCCTAGCAACCACCCAGAACATCTTAGCAACCACCCAGAACACCCTAGCAACCGGGTGGTGAGATTTGCCGCTTCAAGCTCCACTTCACATTTTCTTCTGGAAATGTGCCATAAATGTGTTCCTGGAGGTCAAAAATGTATCTAAGTATCTATTTTATCTGATGTTATAGTCAGACTCCTTCTGACTATAACATCAGAAGGAGTCTAAACGTTTATATTGTTTAAAACCTTTTGTTGAACCTTTGACCAGAAATGAGTTCAATAGGTCAGATATGGACTTCTCTATGGCTTAGGAAGCATCTGTTGGAGTCTATGAGTATGTATGGAAAGTTCAAGATCAAGTACTTTTGGGCCAGAAACATGTTCAGTAGGTCATATATTTGTATGGCTGAAATGACATCATGAGATGTAAATCTCTCTGTATATTAACCCACAGATGAAGTACCCGTGGGCCATGAAACTGTTCATGGAGGTCAAAAATAGACCTATGTATAGACCTACATCAGAATGTTATATTACATAGTCTATGAGTATTTATGTACCACCCAGTTCAAGATCTTCAGAACACCCTAGAAACAAACAAGAACACCCCAGCAACAATCTGGCAACACCCTAGCAAACACCCAGAACACCCCAGCAACCGCCTAGCAACACCCTAGCAACCACCCAGAACACCTTCGCAACCACCCAGAATACCATAGCAACCGCATAGCAACACCATAGCAATCACCCAGAATACCCTAAAAAAAACACCTAGCAACACACCCAGAACACCGTAGCAACCTCCCAGAACACCCTAGCAACCGGGTGGTGAGATTTGCCGCTTCAAGCTCCACTTCACATTTTCTTCTGGAAATGTGCCATAAATGTGTTCCTGGAGGTCATAATTGGCTTATATATATCTAATATAACATCAGAAGGAGTCTAAAAGTTTATATTGATTTATACTTTTTGAGGAACCTTTGACCAGAAATGAGTTCAATATGTCAGATATGGACTTCTCTATGACTTAGGAAGCATCTGTTTGAGTCTATGAGTATGAATGGAAAGTACAAGGTCAAGTACTTTTGGGCCAGAAATATGTTCAGTAGGTCACATATCTTTCTGGCTGAAATGACATCATGAGAAGTAAAGCTCTCGGTATATTAACCCACAGATCAAGGACCCGTGGGCCATAAAAGTGTTCCTTGAGGTCAAAAATTGACCTATGTAATATAACATCAGAAGGAGTCTATAAGTTTATATCGTTTTAAACTTTTTGAGGAACCTTTGACCAGAAATTAGTTCAAAAGGTCAGATATGGCCTTTTCCATGGTTTAGGAAGCATCTAATGGAGTCTATGAGTATGTATGGAAAGTTCAAGATCAAGTACTTTTGGGCCAGAAATATGTTCAGTAGGTCAAATATCTGTCTGGCTGAAATGACATCATGAGAAGGATCAATTAATTACCCATAGGCTAGAAATATGTTCAGTAGGTCAAAAAGGAACCTATGTGTATAACATCAGATTGAGTCTATCAGTTGATATTATTTAAAAACTTTTGAGGAAACATAGACCAGAAATTAGTTTAATAGGTCAGATATGGACTTCTCTATGGCTTAGAATCAAGTACCCGTGGGCCATAAATGTGTTCCTGGAGGTCAAAAATTGTCCTATGTATAGCTAATATAACATCAGAAGGAATCTATAAGTTTTTATTGTTTTAAACTATTTTGAGGAACCAGAAATGAGTTCAATAGGTCAGATATGGACTTCTCTATGGCCTAGGAAGCATCTATTGGAGTCTATGAGTCTGTATGGAGAGTTCAAGATCAAGAACTTTTGGGACAGAAACATGTTCAGTAGATAAAATATTTTTTTTGCCTTAAATGACATCATGAGAAGTAACTCTCCAATCAACCAGAACACCCTAGCAACCACCTAGCAACACCCTAGAAACAAACCAGAACACCCCGGCAACCGCCTAGCAACACCCTAGCAACCACCCAGAACATCTTAGCAACCACCCAGAATACCCCAGCAACGGTATATCAACCACCCAGAATACCCTAAAAAACAACCTAGCAACCACCCAGAACACCCTAGCAACCGGGTGGTGAGATTTGCCGCTTCAAGCTTCACTTCACATTTTCTTCTGGAAATGTGCCATAAATGTGTTCCTGGAGGTCAAAAATGTATCTAAGTATCTATTTTATCTGATGTTATAGTCAGACTCCTTCTGACTATAACATCAGAAGGAGTCTAAAAGTTTATATTGTTTAAAACCTTTTGAGGAACCTTTGACCAGAAATGAGTTCAATAGGTCAGATATGGACTTCTCTATGGCTTAGGAAGCATCTGTTGGAGTCTATGAGTATGTATGGAAAGTTCAAGATCAAGTACTTTTGGGCCAGAAACATGTTCAGTAGGTCATATATTTGTATGGCTGAAATGACATCATGAGATGTAAATCTTTCTGTATATTAACCCACAGATGAAGTACCCGTGGGCCATGAAACTGTTCATGGAGGTCAAAAATAGACCTCTGTAATATAACATCAGAATGTTATATTACATAGTCTATGAGTATGTATGTACCACCCAGTTCAAGATCAAGTACTTTTGGGCCAGAAACATGTTCAGTAGGTAAAAAAAAAATTCTGGCTGAATTGACATCATGAAAAAGTAAATCTCCAACAAACCAGAACACCCTAGCAACCACCAAGCAACAGCCTAGCAACCACCAGAACACCCTGGAAACAAACCAGAACACCCCAGCAACCATCTGGCAAAACCCTAGCAACTACCCAGAACACCCCAGAAAGCGCCTAGCAACACCCTAGCAACCACCCAGAACACCTTCGCAACCACCCAGAATACCCTAGCAACTGCATAGCAACACCATAGCAACCACCCAGAATACCCTAAAAAAACACCTAGCAACACACCCAGAACACCGTAGCAACTTCGCAGAACACCCTAGCAACCGGGTGGTGAGATTTGCCGCTTCAAGTTCCACTTCACATTTTCTTCCGGAAATGTGCCATAAATGTTTTCCTGGAGGTTAAAATTGACCTATGTTTATCTAATATAACATCAGAAGGAGTCTAAAAGTTTATATTGTTTTATACTTTTTGAGGAACCTTTGACCAGAAATGAGTTCAATACTTCAGATATGGACCTCTTATGGCTTAGGAAGCATCTGTTGGAGTCTATGATTATGAATGGAAAATACAAGGTCAAGTACTTTTGGGCCAGAAATATGTTCAGTAGGTCAAATATCTTTCTGGCTGAAATGACATCATGAGAAGTAAAGCTCTCGGTATATTAACCCACAGATCAAGGACCCGTGGGCCATAAAAGTGTTCCTGGAGGTCAAAAATTGACCTATGTAATATAACATCAGAATGTTATATTACATAGTGTATGACTATGTATGGAAAGTTCAAGATCAAGTACTTTTGGGCCAGAAATATGTTCAGTAGGTAAACTATTTTTCTGGCTGAAATGACATAATGAGAAGCAAATCTCCAACCAACCAGAACACCCTAGCAACCACCAAGCAACAGCCTAGGAACCAACAGAACACCCTAGAAACAAACCAGAACACCCCATCAACAATCTGGCAACACCCTAGCAACCACCCAGAACACCCCAGCAACCGCCTAGCAACACCCTAGCAACCACCCAGAACACCTTCGCAACCACCCAGAATACCATAGCAACCGCATAGCAACACCATAGCAATCACCCAGAATACCCTAAAAAAAACACCTAGCAACACACCCAGAACACCGTAGCAACCTCCCAGAACACCCTAGCAACCGGGTGGTGAGATTTGCCGCTTCAAGCTCCACTTCACATTTTCTTCTGGAAATGTGCCATAAATGTGTTCCTGGAGGTCATAATTGGCTTATGTATATCTAATATAACATCAGAAGGAGTCTAAAAGTTTATATTGATTTATACTTTTTGAGGAACCTTTGACCAGAAATGAGTTCAATATGTCAGATATGGACTTCTCTATGACTTAGGAAGCATCTGTTGGAGTCTATGAGTATGAATGGAAAGTACAAGGTCAAGTACTTTTGGGCCAGAAATATGTTCAGTAGGTCACATATCTTTCTAGCTGAAATGACATCATGAGAAGTAAAGCTCTCGGTATATTAACCCACAGATCAAGGACCCGTGGGCCATAAAAGTGTTCCTTGAGGTCAAAAATTGACCTATGTAATATAACATCAGAAGGAGTCTATAAGTTTATATCGTTTTAAACTTTTTGAGGAACCTTTGACCAGAAATTAGTTCAAAAGGTCAGATATGGCCTTTTCCATGGTTTAGGAAGCATCTAATGGAGTCTATGAGTATGTATGGAAAGTTCAAGATCAAGTACTTTTGGGCCAGAAATATGTTCAGTAGGTCAAATATCTGTCTGGCTGAAATGACATCATGAGAAGGATCAATTAATTACCCATAGGCTAGAAATATGTTCAGTAGGTCAAAAAGGAACCTATGAGTATAACATCAGATTGAGTCTATCAGTTGATATTATTTAAAAACTTTTGAGGAAACATAGACCAGAAATTAGTTTAATAGGTCAGATATGGACTTCTCTATGGCTTAGAATCAAGTACCCGTGGGCCATAAATGTGTTCCTGGAGGTCAAAAATTGTCCTATGTATAGCTAATATAACATCAGAAGGAATCTATAAGTTTTTATTGTTTTAAACTATTTTGAGGAACCAGAAATGAGTTCAATAGGTCAGATATGGACTTCTCTATGGCCTAGGAAGCATCTATTGGAGTCTATGAGTCTGTATGGAGAGTTCAAGATCAAGAACTTTTGGGACAGAAACATGTTCAGTTGATAAAATATTTTTTTTTGCCTTAAATGACATCATGAGAAGTAACTCTCCAATCAACCAGAACACCCTAGCAACCACCTATCAACACCCTAGAAACAAACCAGAACACCCCGGCAACCGCCTAGCAACACCCTAGCAACCACCCAGAACATCTTAGCAACCACCCAGATGGTGGTGAGATTTGCCGCTTCAAGCTCCACTTCACATTTTCTTCTGGAAATGTGCCATACATGTGTTCCTGGAGGTCATAATTGGCTAATGTATATCTAATATAACATCAGAAGGAGTCTAAAAGTTTATATTGATTTATACTTTTTGAGGAACCTTTGACCAGAAATGAGTTCAATATGTCAGATATGGACTATAAGTATGAATGGAAAGTACAAGGTCAAGTACTTTTGGGCCAGAAATATGTTCAGTAGGTCATATATCTTTCTGGCTGAAATTACATCATGAGAAGTAAAGCTCTCGGTATATTAACCCACAGATCAAGGACCCGTGGGCCATAAAAGAGTTCCTTGAGGTCAAAAATTGACCCCGTTGCTTTGTGCAATTAAGAGATGTGGATTTGTGCATGAAGAACGTTGTGCATCAAAAATAACATGTATGTAATATGCACTTTATTTCATTCAAAAACTCAACCCTTCCTTAGTGCTTTGACTGGATAACGTGTGTTGTTTCATTGCAATGCTTACATTTTCTAACTTATTCTTCTTTGCAATGAAAAAAAAGGATAAAACACGCGTGCTTTTAAATGCATTTCATTTCTACAACTAATTAATTTGTGTTTTGACGAGAAAACATCACAAGAGCGATGGCTTTACAATGCATACACTAACTTGTTCCTTTGTGCAATGAAGAGATTTGCAATGCTTGTGCTTTAGGATTGCATTGCATATGCACGTAATAACTAATCTCTGTGCAATGAAAAGAAAACACCTAAGATGTGTTTCATTGCATTGCATGACTTATATAACTTGTTCCTCGTTATGCATATGCACGCAAATAACTAACCTCTGTGCACCGAAAAGAAAACATCTAACATGTGTTTCATTGCATTACATGACATATCTAACTTGTTCCTCGTTATGCTATGCACGCAATAAATAACCTCTGTGCAATGAAAAGGAAACACCTAAGATGTGTTTCAGTGCATTGCATGACATATCTAACTTGTTTCTCGTTATGCATCTGCACGCAAATAACTAACTTCTGTGCACCGAAAAGAAAACATCTAAGGTGTTTTATTGCATTGCATGACATATCTAACTTGTTCCTCGTTATGCATATGCACGCAAATAACTAACCTCTGTGCACCGAAAAGAAAACATCTAAAATGTGTTTCATTGCATTACATGACATATCTAACTTGTTCCTCGTTATGCATATGCACGCAATAACTAACCTCTGTGAAATGAAAAAGAAACACCTAAGATGTGTTTCAGTGCATTGCATGACATATCTAACTTGTTTCTCGCTATGCATCTGCACGCAAATAACTAGCCTCTGTGCACAGAAAAGAAAACATCTAACATGCGTTTCATTGCATTGCATGACATATCTAACTTGTTCCTTTATGCATTTGCACGCAATAACTAACCTCTGTGCAATGAAAAGGAAACACCTAAGATGTGTTTCAGTGCATTGCATGACATATCTAACTAGTTTCTCGTTATGCATGTGCACGCAATAACTACCTCTGTGCAATGAAAAGAAAACACCTAAGATGAGTTTCATCGCATTGTATGCATATGCACGCAATAACTAACCTCTGTGCAATGAAAAGAAAACACCTAAGATGTGTTTCATCGCATTGCATGACATATCTAACTTGTTCCTCGTTATGCTTATGCAAGCAATAACTAACCTCTGTGTAATGGAAAGAAAACACCTAAGATGTGTTTCATTGCATTGCATGATAGATCTAACTCGTTTCTCGTTACGCATATGCACACAATAACTAACCTCTGTGCAGTGAAAAGAAAACTGCACAAGTTAGATATGTCATACAATGCACTGAAACAGATCTTAGGTGTTTTCTTTTCACTGCACAGAGTTTAGTTATTGCGTGCATATATGCATAACGAGGAACAAGTTAGATATGTCATGCAATGCGATGAAACACACCTTAGGTGTTTTCTTTTCATTGCACAGAGGTAGTTATTGCGTGCATATGCATAACGAGAAACAAGTTAGATATGTCATGCAATTCACTGAAACACATCTTAGCTGTTTTCTTTTCATTGCACAGAGGTTAGTTATTGTTGGCATATGCATAACGAGGAACAAGTTAGATATGTCATGCAATGCGTTGAAACACACCTTAGGTGTTTTCTTTTCATTGCACAGAGGTTAGTTATTGTTGGCATATGCATAACGAGGAACAAGTTAGATATATCATGCAATGCGATGAAACACATCTTAGGTGTTTTCTTTTCATTGCACAGAGGTTAGTTATTGCGTGCATATGCATACAATGCGATGAAACACATCTTAGGTGTTTTCTTTTCATTGCACAGAGGTAGTAATTGCGTGCATATGCATTACGAGAAACAAGTTAGATATGTCATGCAATTCACTGAAACACATCTTAGCTGTTTTCTTTTCATTTCACAGAAGTTAGTTATTGCGTGTATATGCATAACGAGGAACAAGTTAGATTTGTCATGCAATGCACTGAAACACATCTTAGGTGTTTTCTTTTCATTGCACAGAGGTTAGTTATTGCGTGCAAATGCATAAACGAGGAACAAGTTAGATATGTCATGCAATGCAATGAAACACATCTTAGGTGTTTTCTTTTCATTGGACAGAGGTTAGTTGCATGTGCAATGATATCCTAAAACGCAAGCATTGTAAATCTCTTCGTTACACAAAGGAACAAGTTATTGTATGCATTGTAAAGCGATCGCTCTAGTGATGTTTTCTCGTCAAAACACAAATTATTTAGTTGTAGAATGGGAATGCATGGAAAAGCACGCGTGTTATATCCTTTGTTTTCATTGCAAAGCACTAAGGAAGGGTTTAGTTCTTAAATGCAATAAAGTGCATATTGCATATATGTTATTTTTGATGCACAACGTTCTTAATAGCAACGATTTCTGTTCATCACAGAAATGCAACAACTAATGCAATTGTTTCCCTTGTTACAAAACACATGCATTACACGTCTCTTTGTTGCACAAAGGAAAGAGTAAGTTATTGCATTGCACGACCGCTCAAGTGATGTTTTTTCGTCAGTGCACAAAAGAGTTAGTAGTAGAATCCATGCGAAAGAGTTAAAGGGTCCTCAAAGGTTTTAAGAAATATTAACTTATTGACTTTTGATGATTTATAAGCTATATATAGGTTCCTTTTTGTCCTAGTGAACATATTTCTGGCTCACGATTACTTGATTCTAAGCCATAGAGAAGTCCATATCTGACCTATTGAACTAATTTCTGGTCTGTTTCCTCAAAAGCTTTTAAATAAAATCAACTGATAGACTCAATCTGATGTTATATACATGTTATATTCCTTTTAGACCTACTGAACATATTTCTGGCCCCAAAGTACTTGATCTTGAACTTTCCATACATACTCATAGACTCCAATAGATGCTTCCTAAGCCATGGAAAAGTCCATATCTGACCTTTTGAACTAATTTCTGCTAAAAGGTTCCTCAAAAAATTTAAAACGATATGATCTTATAGACGCCTTCTGATGTTTTATTACATAGGTCAGTTTTTGACATCCAGGAACACTTTTTTATGGCCCACGGGTCCTTGATCTGTGGGTTAATATACCGAGAGATTTACTTCTCATGATGTCATTTCTGCCAGAAAGATATTTGACCTACTGAACATATTTCTGGCCCAAAAGTACTTGACCTTGTACTTTCCATTCATACTCATAGACTCCAAAAGATGCTTCCTAAGCCATAGAGAATTCCATATCTGACGTATTGAACTCATTTCCGGTCAAAGGTTCCTCAAAAAGTATAAAACACTATAAACTTTTAGACTCCTTCTGATGTTATATTAGATATACATAGGTCAATTTTGACCTCCAGGAAAACATTTATGGCACATTTCCAGAAGAAAATGTGAAGTGGAGCTTGAAGCGGCAAATCTCACCACCCGGTTTCTAGGGTGTTCTGGGAGGTTGCTACGGTGTTCTGGGTGTGTTGCTAGGTGTTTTTTAGGGTATTGGGTGTTTGCTATGGTGTTGCTATGCGTTTGCTAGGGTATTCTGGGTGGTTGCGAAGGTGTTCTGGGTGGTTGCTAGGGAACTTTCCATACATATTCATAGATGCCAACAGATGCTTCCTAAGCCATAGAGAAGTCCATATCTAGGCGGTTTCTGGGGTGTTCTGGGTGGTTGCTAGGGTGTTGCCAGATGGTTGCTGGGGTGTTCTGTTTTGTTTCTAGGGTGTTCTGGGTGGTTGCTAGGGTGTTCTGGTTGGTTGGAGATTTAATTCTTCAGCCAGAAAAATATTTTACCTACTGAACATGTTTCTGGCCCAAAAGTACTTGATCTTGAACTTTCCATACATACTCATAGATGCCAACAGATGCTTCCTAAGCCATAGAGAAGTCCATATCTGACCTATTGAACTCATTTCTGGTTCCTCAAAAGGTTCCTCAAAAGGTTTTAAACAATATAAACTTTTAGACCCCCTCTGAAGTTATATTCAGAAGGAGTCTGACTATAACATCAGATAAAATAGATACATAGATAACTATAACATCAGATAAAATAGATACATAGATACATTTTTGACCTCCAGGAACACATTTATGGCACATTTCCAGAAGAAAATGTGAAGTGGAGCTTGAAGCGGCAAATCTCACCACCTGGTTGCCAGGGTGTTCTGGGAGATTGCTACGGTGTTCTGGGTGTGTTGCTAGGTGTTTTTTTAGGGTATTCTGGGTGTTTGCTATGGTGTTGCTATGCGTTTGCTAGGGTATTCTGGGTGGTTGCGAAGGTGTTCTGGGTGGTTGCTAGGGTGTTGCTAGGCGGTTGCTGGGGTGTTCTGGGTGTTTGCTAGGGTGTTGCCAGATGGTTGCTGGGGTGTTCTGGTTTGTTTCTAGGGTGTTCTGGGTGGTTGCTATGGTGTTCTGGTTGGTTGGAGATTTACTTCTCATGATGTCATTTCAGTCAGAAAAATATTTTACCTACTGAACATGTTTCTGGCCCAAAAGTACTTGATCTTGAACTTTCCATACATACTCAGAGATGCCAACAGATGCTTCCTAAGCCATAGAGAAGTCCATATCTGACCTATTGAACTCATTTCTGGTCAAAGGTTCCTCAAAAGGTTTTAAACAATATAAACTTTTAGACTCCCTCTGATGTTATATTCAGAAGGAGTCTGACTATAACATCAGATAAAATAGATACATAGATAACTATAACATCAGATAAAATAGATACATAGATACATTTTTGACCTCCAGGAACACATTTATGGCACATTTCCAAAAGAAAATGTGAAATGGAGCTTGAAGCGGCAAATCTCACCACCCGGTTGTTAGGGTGTTCTGGGTTGTTGCTACGGTGTTCTGGGTGGTTGCTAGGTGTTTTTTAGGGTATTCTGGGTGGTTGATATACCGTTGCTAGGGTATTCTGGGTGGTTGCTAAAGTGTTGCTAGGCAGTTTGCCTGGGTGTTCTGGATGGTTGCTAGGGTGTTGCTAGGCGGTTGCCGGGGTGTTCTGGGTGGTTTGCTAGGCAGTTGCCGGGGTGTTCTGCGTTGTTGCTAGGGTGTTGCTAGGCGGTTCCCGGGGTGTTCTGGTTTGTTGCTAGGGTGTTGCTAGGCGGTTGCCGGGGTGTTCTGGGTTGTTGCTAGGGTGTTGCTAGGCGGTTCCCGGGGTGTTCTGGTTTGTTGCTAGGGTGTTGCTAGGTGGTTGCTAGGTGGTTGTTGGGTGTTCTGGTTGATTGGAGATTTACTTTTCATGATGTCATTTAAGGCAGAAAAATATTTTACCTACTGAACATGTTTCTGTCCCAAAAGTTCTTGATTTTGAACTTTCCATACAGACTCATAGACTCCAATAGATACTTCCTAAGCCATAGAGAAGTCCATATCTGACCTATTGAACTCATTTCTGGTTCCTCAAAATAGTTTAAAACAATATAAACTCATAGATTCCTTCTGATGTTATATTAGTTATACATAGGACAATTTTTTGACCTCCAGGACCACATTTATGGCCCATGGGTACTGGATCTGTGGGTGAGTATACCGAGAGATTTACTTCTCATGATGTCATTTCAGCCAGACAAATATTTGACCTCCTTCTGATGTTATATAAGATAAACATTGGTCAATTATATTAGATATACATAGGTCAATTTTTAACCTCCAGGAACACATTTATGGCCCACGGGTATTTGATCTGTGGGTTAATATACCGATAGATTTACTTCTCATGATGTCATTGAACTCATTTTTGGTCAAAGGTTCCTGTACAATATCAAACAATGTAAACTTTTAGACTCCTTTTGATGTTATATTAGATATACATAGGTCAATTTTTGACCACCAGGAACACATTTATGGCACATTTCCAGAAGAAAATGTGAAGTTGAGCCTGAAGTGGCAAATCTCACCACCCGGTTGCTAGGGTGTTCCGGGTGGTTGAACTCTGGGTGGTTGTTAGGGTATTCTGGGTGGTTGCTATGGTGTTTTTATGCGGTTGCTAGGGTATTCTGGGTGGTTGCTAAGGTGCTAATGTTGTTAGGTTGTTGCTAGGCTGTTGCCAGGTTGTTCTGGGTGGTTGATAGTGTGTTGCTAGGTGGTTGCTGTTCTTGTTTGTTGGTGGGGGTTTCTGGGTGGTTGCTAGGGTGTTTTAGGTCGTTACTATGGTATTCTGGGTTGTTGCTATGGTGTTACCAGGTGGTTGGTAGTGTTAACATATAGAGTTTCTATAATGTTTTTGCCATGATTTAGCTCTAAACTAATTGATTCTTTTATTACATTTCATGTTTATATTGTTTGAAACCTTTTGAGGATCCTTTTACCATAACAATATAAACTTTTAGACTCCTTCTGATGTTGTATTAGCTATACAGAGGTCAATATTTGACCTATGTAACATATTTATGGCACATTTCCAGAAGAAAATTTGAAGTGGGATTTGACCTACTGAACATAGTTCTTGCCCACGAGTACTAGATCTTAAACTTTCTAAACATCCTCATTGACTCCTTTTGATGTTACTGAAGCCATACAAGAGTCCTTATTTTAGCTACTGAACATATTTCTGGCTAAAGTGTTCTTTGAAAATCAGGATACTATACAGAATGACCTCCTATTATGTTATTTTAGCCAGACAGATATTTGACCTACAGACTACACTGTAAAAATGAATATGCTTTATCTAATCAATAAAATTGTGGCAACAGATTACAAGCAATATTATTTATTAAATTGAACAAATTAGAATTGAGTAATAGTTAATCAAATTAACATTCTAATTAATTCTAATTTGTACAATTTAATTAATAATGTTGCTTGTAATATGTTGCCACAATTTTATTGATTAGATAAAGCATATTATTTTTTTCAGTGTACATTTCTTGCCCATGTGTACTTGATCTTGAACTTTCTACATACTCATAGACTCCTTATGATGGTTTTTAGGCCATATAGATTTGTCCACATTTGACCTACTGAAATTATTTCTGAAAAACTTAAAAAACTTCCGACTCCTTTTGAAGATATGTAAATCAATTGCCAAAAACATTATAAAAACTCTATAGTGATTTGGACACTACCAACCACCTAGAAACACCATAGGAACCACACAGACTACCATAGTAACCACCTAAAACACCCTAGCAACCACCCAGAACACCCTAGCAACACTCTAGCAACCGCCTAGCAACCACTCAGAACACCTTAGCAACACCCTAGCAACCAACCATACCACCCTAGCAACCACCTAGCAACACCCTAGCAACCACCCAGCACACCCTAGCAACACCTTAGCAACCACCCAGAATACCCTAACAACCACCTAGCAACCACCGGGAACACCCTAGCAACCGGGTGGTGAGATTTGCCGCTGCAAGCACCACTTCACATTTTCTTCTGGAAATGTTCCATAAATGTGTTTGCATAGGTGAAAAATTCACTATGCATAGCTAATACAACATCAGAAGGAGTCTATAAGTTTATATTGTTATGGTAAAAGGGTCCTCAAAAGGTTTCAAACAATATAAACATGAAATGTAATAAAAAAAATCGATTAGTTAAGAGCTAAATCATGCCAAAACATTATAGAAACTCTATAGTAACCATATGTGAACACTACCAACCACCTGGTAACACCATAGCAACAACCCAGAATACCATAGTAACGACCTAAATCACCCTAGCAACACCCTAGCAACCACCCAGAAACCCCGACCAACAAACAAGAACACCCAAGCAACACCCTAGCAACACCCTAGCAACCATCCAGAACAACCTGGCAACAGCCTAGCAACAACCTAGCAACATTAGCACCTTAGCAACCACCCAGAACACCCTAGCAACCACATAAAAACACCATAGCAGCCACCCAAAATACCCTATCAACCACCTAGCAACCACCCAGAACACCCTAGCAACGGTGTGGTGGTTTGCCACTTCAGGCTCAACTTCACATTTTCCTCTGGAAATGTGTCATAAATGTGTTCCTGGTGGTCAAAAATTGACCTATGTATGTCTAATATAACATCAGAAGGAGTTTAAAAGTTTATATTGTTTTAAACTTTTTGAGGAACCTTTGACCAGAAATGAGTTCAATGACATCATGAGAAGTAAATCTATCGGTATATTAACCCACAGATCAAGTACCCGTGGGACATAAATCTGTTCCTGGAGGTCAAAAATGGACCTATGTATATCTAATATAATTGAACAATGTATATCTTATATAACATCAGAAGAAGGTCAAATATTTGTCTGGCTGAAATGACATCATGAGAAGTAAATCTCTCGGTATACTCACCCACAGATCAAGTATCCGTGGGCCATAAATGTGTTCCTGGAGGTCAAAAATTGTCCTATGTATAGCTAATATAACACCAGAAGAAATCTATAAGTTTTTATTGTTTTAAACTATTTTGAGGAACCAGAAATGAGTTCAATAGGTCAGATATGGACTTCTCTATGGCCTAGGAAGCATCTATTGGAGTCTATGAGTCTGTATGGAGAGTTCAAGATTAAGAACTTTTGGGACAGAAACATGTTCAGTAGATAAAATATTTTTTTGCCTTAAATGACATCATGAGAAGTAACGCTCCAATCAACCAGAACACCCTAGCAACCACCTAGCAACACCCTAGAAACAAACCAGAACACCCCGGCAACCGCCTAGCAACACCCTAGCAACCACCCAGAACATCTTAGCAACCACCCAGAACACCCTAGCAACTGGGTGGTGAGATTTGCCGCTTCAAGCTTCACTTCACATTTTCTTCTGGAAATGTGCCATAAATGTGTTCCTGGAGGTCAAAAATGTATCTAAGTATCTATTTTATCTGATGTTATAGTCAGACTCCTTCTGACTATAACATCAGAAGGAGTCTAAAAGTTTATATTGTTTAAAACCTTTTGAGGAACCTTTGACCAGAAATGAGTTCAATAGGTCAGATATGGACTTCTCTATGGCTTAGGAAGCATCTGTTGGAGTCTATGAGTATGTATGGAAAGTTCAAGATCAAGTACTTTTGGGCCAGAAACATGTTCAGTAGGTCATATATTTGTATGGCTGAAATGACATCATGAGATGTAAATCTTTCTGTATATTAACCCACAGATGAAGTACCCGTGGGCCATGAAACTGTTCATGGAGGTCAAAAATAGACCTCTGTAATATAACATCAGAATGTTATATTACATAGTCTATGAGTATGTATGTACCACCCAGTTCAAGATCAAGTACTTTTGGGCCAGAAACATGTTCAGTAGGTAAAAAAAAAAATTCTGGCTGAATTGACATCATGAAAAAGTAAATCTCCAACAAACCAGAACACCCTAGCAACCACCAAGCAACAGCCTAGCAACCACCAGAACACCCTGGAAACAAACCAGAACACCCCAGCAACCATCTGGCAAAACCCTAGCAACTACCCAGAACACCCCAGAAAGCGCCTAGCAACACCCTAGCAACCACCCAGAACACCTTCGCAACCACCCAGAATACCCTAGCAACTGCATAGCAACACCATAGCAACCACCCAGAATACCCTAAAAAAACACCTAGCAACACACCCAGAACACCGTAGCAACTTCGCAGAACACCCTAGCAACCGGGTGGTGAGATTTGCCGCTTCAAGTTCCACTTCACATTTTCTTCCGGAAATGTGCCATAAATGTTTTCCTGGAGGTTAAAATTGACCTATGTTTATCTAATATAACATCAGAAGGAGTCTAAAAGTTTATATTGTTTTATACTTTTTGAGGAACCTTTGACCAGAAATGAGTTCAATACTTCAGATATGGACCTTTTATGGCTTAGGAAGCATCTGTTGGAGTCTATGATTATGAATGGAAAATACAAGGTCAAGTACTTTTGGGCCAGAAATATGTTCAGTAGGTCAAATATCTTTCTGGCTGAAATGACATCATGAGAAGTAAAGCTCTCGGTATATTAACCCACAGATCAAGGACCCGTGGGCCATAAAAGTGTTCCTGGAGGTCAAAAATTGACCTATGTAATATAACATCAGAATGTTATATTACATAGTGTATGACTATGTATGGAAAGTTCAAGATCAAGTACTTTTGGGCCAGAAATATGTTCAGTAGGTAAACTACTTTTCTGGCTGAAATGACATAATGAGAAGCAAATCTCCAACCAACCAGAACACCCTAGCAACCACCAAGCAACAGCCTAGGAACCAACAGAACACCCTAGAAACAAACCAGAACACCCCAGCAACAATCTGGCAACACCCTAGCAACCACCCAGAACACCCCAGCAACCGCCTAGCAACACCCTAGCAACCACCCAGAACACCTTCGCAACCACCCAGAATACCATAGCAACCGCATAGCAACACCATAGCAATCACCCAGAATACCCTAAAAAAAACACCTAGCAACACACCCAGAACACCGTAGCAACCTCCCAGAACACCCTAGCAACCGGGTGGTGAGATTTGCCGCTTCAAGCTCCACTTCACATTTTCTTCTGGAAATGTGCCATAAATGTGTTCCTGGAGGTCATAATTGGCTTATGTATATCTAATATAACATCAGAAGGAGTCTAAAAGTTTATATTGATTTATACTTTTTGAGGAACCTTTGACCAGAAATGAGTTCAATATGTCAGATATGGACTTCTCTATGACTTAGGAAGCATCTGTTGGAGTCTATGAGTATGAATGGAAAGTACAAGGTCAAGTACTTTTGGGCCAGAAATATGTTCAGTAGGTCACATATCTTTCTAGCTGAAATGACATCATGAGAAGTAAAGCTCTCGGTATATTAACCCACAGATCAAGGACCCGTGGGCCATAAAAGTGTTCCTTGAGGTCAAAAATTGACCTATGTAATATAACATCAGAAGGAGTCTATAAGTTTATATCGTTTTAAACTTTTTGAGGAACCTTTGACCAGAAATTAGTTCAAAAGGTCAGATATGGCCTTTTCCATGGTTTAGGAAGCATCTAATGGAGTCTATGAGTATGTATGGAAAGTTCAAGATCAAGTACTTTTGGGCCAGAAATATGTTCAGTAGGTCAAATATCTGTCTGGCTGAAATGACATCATGAGAAGGATCAATTAATTACCCATAGGCTAGAAATATGTTCAGTAGGTCAAAAAGGAACCTATGAGTATAACATCAGATTGAGTCTATCAGTTGATATTATTTAAAAACTTTTGAGGAAACATAGACCAGAAATTAGTTTAATAGGTCAGATATGGACTTCTCTATGGCTTAGAATCAAGTACCCGTGGGCCATAAATGTGTTCCTGGAGGTCAAAAATTGTCCTATGTATAGCTAATATAACATCAGAAGGAATCTATAAGTTTTTATTGTTTTAAACTATTTTGAGGAACCAGAAATGAGTTCAATAGGTCAGATATGGACTTCTCTATGGCCTAGGAAGCATCTATTGGAGTCTATGAGTCTGTATGGAGAGTTCAAGATCAAGAACTTTTGGGACAGAAACATGTTCAGTTGATAAAATATTTTTTTTTGCCTTAAATGACATCATGAGAAGTAACTCTCCAATCAACCAGAACACCCTAGCAACCACCTATCAACACCCTAGAAACAAACCAGAACACCCCGGCAACCGCCTAGCAACACCCTAGCAACCACCCAGAACATCTTAGCAACCACCCAGATGGTGGTGAGATTTGCCGCTTCAAGCTCCACTTCACATTTTCTTCTGGAAATGTGCCATACATGTGTTCCTGGAGGTCATAATTGGCTAATGTATATCTAATATAACATCAGAAGGAGTCTAAAAGTTTATATTGATTTATACTTTTTGAGGAACCTTTGACCAGAAATGAGTTCAATATGTCAGATATGGACTATAAGTATGAATGGAAAGTACAAGGTCAAGTACTTTTGGGCCAGAAATATGTTCAGTAGGTCATATATCTTTCTGGCTGAAATTACATCATGAGAAGTAAAGCTCTCGGTATATTAACCCACAGATCAAGGACCCGTGGGCCATAAAAGAGTTCCTTGAGGTCAAAAATTGACCCCGTTGCTTTGTGCAATTTTAGAGATGTGGATTTGTGCATGAAGAACGTTGTGCATCAAAAATAACATGTATGTAATATGCACTTTATTTCATTCAAAAACTCAACCCTTCCTTAGTGCTTTGACTGGATAACGTGTGTTGTTTCATTGCAATGCTTACATTTTCTAACTTATTCTTCTTTGCAATGAAAAAAAAGGATAAAACACGCGTGCTTTTAAATGCATTTCATTTCTACAACTAATTAATTTGTGTTTTGACGAGAAAACATCACAAGAGCGATGGCTTACAATGCATACACTAACTTGTTCCTTTGTGCAATGAAGAGATTTGCAATGCTTGTGCTTTAGGATTGCATTGCATATGCACGTAATAACTAATCTCTGTGCAATGAAAAGAAAACACCTAAGATGTGTTTCATTGCATTGCATGACTTGTATAACTTGTTCCTCGTTATACATATGCACGCAAATAACTAACCTCTGTGCACCGAAAAGAAAACATCTAACATGTGTTTCATTGCATTACATGACATATCTAACTTGTTCCTCGTTATGCTATGCACGCAATAAATAACCTCTGTGCAATGAAAAGGAAACACCTAAGATGTGTTTCAGTGCATTGCATGACATATCTAACTTGTTTCTCGTTATGCATCTGCACGCAAATAACTAACTTCTGTGCACCGAAAAGAAAACATCTAACATGTGTTTTATTGCATTGCATGATAGATCTAACTCGTTTCTCGTTACGCATATGCACACAATAACTAACCTCTGTGCAGTGAAAAGAAAACTGCACAAGTTAGATATGTCATACAATGCACTGAAACAGATCTTAGGTGTTTTCTTTTCACTGCACAGAGTTTAGTTATTGCGTGCATATATGCATAACGAGGAACAAGTTAGATATGTCATGCAATGCGATGAAACACACCTTAGGTGTTTTCTTTTCATTGCACAGAGGTAGTTATTGCGTGCATATGCATAACGAGAAACAAGTTAGATATGTCATGCAATTCACTGAAACACATCTTAGCTGTTTTCTTTTCATTGCACAGAGGTTAGTTATTGTTGGCATATGCATAACGAGGAACAAGTTAGATATGTCATGCAATGCGTTGAAACACACCTTAGGTGTTTTCTTTTCATTGCACAGAGGTTAGTTATTGTTGGCATATGCATAACGAGGAACAAGTTAGATATATCATGCAATGCGATGAAACACATCTTAGGTGTTTTATTTTCATTGCACAGAGGTTAGTTATTGCGTGCATATGCATACAATGCGATGAAACACATCTTAGTTGTTTTCTTTTCATTGCACAGAGGTAGTAATTGCGTGCATATGCATTACGAGAAACAAGTTAGATATGTCATGCAATTCACTGAAACACATCTTAGCTGTTTTCTTTTCATTTCACAGAAGTTAGTTATTGCGTGTATATGCATAACGAGGAACAAGTTAGATTTGTCATGCAATGCACTGAAACACATCTTAGGTGTTTTCTTTTCATTGCACAGAGGTTAGTTATTGCGTGCAAATGCATAAACGAGGAACAAGTTAGATATGTCATGCAATGCAATGAAACACATCTTAGGTGTTTTCTTTTCATTGGACAGAGGTTAGTTGCATGTGCAATGATATCCTAAAACGCAAGCATTGTAAATCTCTTCGTTACACAAAGGAACAAGTTATTGTATGCATTGTAAAGCGATCGCTCTAGTGATGTTTTCTCGTCAAAACACAAATTATTTAGTTGTAGAATGGGAATGCATGGAAAAGCACGCGTGTTATATCCTTTGTTTTCATTGCAAAGCACTAAGGAAGGGTTTAGTTCTTAAATGCAATAAAGTGCATATTGCATATATGTTATTTTTGATGCACAACGTTCTTAATAGCAACGATTTCTGTTCATCACAGAAATGCAACAACTAATGCAATTGTTTCCCTTGTTACAAAACACCTGCATTACACGTCTCTTTGTTGCACAAAGGAAAGAGTAAGTTATTGCATTGCACGACCGCTCAAGTGATGTTTTTTCGTCAGTGCACAAAAGAGTTAGTAGTAGAATCCATGCGAAAGAGTTAAAGGGTCCTCAAAGGTTTTAAGAAATATTAACTTATTGACTTTTGATGATTTATAAGCTATATATAGGTTCCTTTTTGTCCTAGTGAACATATTTCTGGCTCACGATTACTTGATTCTAAGCCATAGAGAAGTCCATATCTGACCTATTGAACTAATTTCTGGTCTGTTTCCTCAAAAGCTTTTAAATAAAATCAACTGATAGACTCAATCTGATGTTATATACATGTTATATTCCTTTTAGACCTACTGAACATATTTCTGGCCCCAAAGTACTTGATCTTGAACTTTCCATACATACTCATAGACTCCAATAGATGCTTCCTAAGCCATGGAAAAGTCCATATCTGACCTTTTGAACTAATTTCTGCTAAAAGGTTCCTCAAAAAATTTAAAACGATATGATCTTATAGACGCCTTCTGATGTTTTATTACATAGGTCAGTTTTTGACATCCAGGAACACTTTTTTATGGCCCACGGGTCCTTGATCTGTGGGTTAATATACCGAGAGATTTACTTCTCATGATGTCATTTCTGCCAGAAAGATATTTGACCTACTGAACATATTTCTGGCCCAAAAGTACTTGACCTTGTACTTTCCATTCATACTCATAGACTCCAAAAGATGCTTCCTAAGCCATAGAGAATTCCATATCTGACGTATTGAACTCATTTCCGGTCAAAGGTTCCTCAAAAAGTATAAAACACTATAAACTTTTAGACTCCTTCTGATGTTATATTAGATATACATAGGTCAATTTTGACCTCCAGGAAAACATTTATGGCACATTTCCAGAAGAAAATGTGAAGTGGAGCTTGAAGCGGCAAATCTCACCACCCGGTTTCTAGGGTGTTCTGGGAGGTTGCTACGGTGTTCTGGGTGTGTTGCTAGGTGTTTTTTAGGGTATTCTGGGTGTTTGCTATGGTGTTGCTATGCGTTTTGCTAGGGTATTCTGGGTGGTTGCGAAGGTGTTCTGGGTGGTTGCTAGGGAACTTTCCATACATATTCATAGATGCCAACAGATGCTTCCTAAGCCATAGAGAAGTTCTGGGTGGGTGCCAGATGGTTGCTGGGGTGTTCTGTTTTGTTTCTAGGGTGTTCTGGGTGGTTGCTAGGGTGTTCTGGTTGGTTGGAGATTTAATTCTTCAGCCAGAAAAATATTTTACCTACTGAACATGTTTCTGGCCCAAAAGTACTTGATCTTGAACTTTCCATACATACTCATAGATGCCAACAGATGCTTCCTAAGCCATAGAGAAGTCCATATCTGACCTATTGAACTCATTTCTGGTTCCTCAAAAGGTTCCTCAAAAGGTTTTAAACAATATAAACTTTTAGACCCCCTCTGAAGTTATATTCAGAAGGAGTCTGACTATAACATCAGATAAAATAGATACATAGATAACTATAACATCAGATAAAATAGATACATAGATACATTTTTGACCTCCAGGAACACATTTATGGCACATTTCCAGAAGAAAATGTGAAGTGGAGCTTGAAGCGGCAAATCTCACCACCTGGTTGCCAGGGTGTTGCTAGGCGGTTGCTGGGGTGTTCTGGGTGTTTGCTAGGGTGTTGCCAGATGGTTGCTGGGGTGTTCTGGTTTGTTTCTAGGGTGTTCTGGGTGGTTGCTATGGTGTTCTGGTTGGTTGGAGATTTACTTCTCATGATGTCATTTCAGTCAGAAAAATATTTTACCTACTGAACATGTTTCTGGCCCAAAAGTACTTGATCTTGAACTTTCCATACATACTCAGAGATGCCAACAGATGCTTCCTAAGCCATAGAGAAGTCCATATCTGACCTATTGAACTCATTTCTGGTCAAAGGTTCCTCAAAAGGTTTTAAACAATATAAACTTTTAGACTCCCTCTGATGTTATATTCAGAAGGAGTCTGACTATAACATCAGATAAAATAGATACATAGATAACTATAACATCAGATAAAATAGATACATAGATACATTTTTGACCTCCAGGAACCTATTTATGGCACATTTCCAGAAGAAAATGTGAAATGGAGCTTGAAGCGGCAAATCTCACCACCCGGTTGTTAGGGTGTTCTGGGTTGTTGCTACGGTGTTCTGGGTGGTTGCTAGGTGGTTTTTTAGGGTATTCTGGGTGGTTGATATACCGTTGCTAGGGTATTCTGGGTGGTTGCTAAGGTGTTCTGGGTGGTTGCTAAAGTGTTGCTAGGCAGTTTGCCGGGGTGTTCTGGATGGTTGCTAGGGTGTTGCTAGGCGGTTGCCGGGGTGTTCTGGGTGGTTTGCTAGGCAGTTGCCGGGGTGTTCTGCGTTGTTGCTAGGGTGTTGCTAGGCGGTTCCCGGGGTGTTCTGGTTTGTTGCTAGGGTGTTGCTAGGCGGTTGCCGTGGTGTTCTGGGTTGTTGCTAGGGTGTTGCTAGGCGGTTCCCGGGGTGTTCTGGTTTGTTGCTAGGGTGTTGCTAGGTGGTTGCTAGGTGGTTGTTGGGTGTTCTGGTTGATTGGAGATTTACTTCTCATGATGTCATTTAAGGCAGAAAAATATTTTACCTACTGAACATGTTTCTGTCCCAAAAGTTCTTGATTTTGAACTTTCCATACAGACTCATAGACTCCAACAGATGCTTCCTAAGCCATAGAGAAGTCCATATCTGACCTATTGAACTCATTTCTGGTCAAAGGTTCCTCAAAAGGTTTTAAACAATATAAACTTTTAGACCCCCTCTGAAGTTATATTCAGAAGGAGTCTGACTATAACATCAGATAAAATAGATACATAGGTAACAATAACATCAGATAAAATAGATACATAGATACATTTTTGACCTCCAGGAACACATTTATGGCACATTTCCAGAAGAAAATGTGAAGTGGAGCTTGAAGCGGCAAATCTCACCACCTGGTTGCCAGGGTGTTCTGGGAGATTGCTACGGCTTTCTGGGTGTGTTGCTAGGTGTTTTTTTTAGGGTATTCTGGGTGTTTGCTATGGTGTTGCTATGCGTTTGCTAGGGTATTCTGGGTGGTTGCGAAGGTGTTCTGGGTGGTTGCTAGGGTGTTGCTAGGCGGTTGCTGGGGTGTTCTGGGTGTTTGCTAGGGTGTTGCCAGATGGTTGCTGGGGTGTTCTGGTTTGTTTCTAGGGTGTTCTGGGTGGTTGCTATGGTGTTCTGGTTGGTTGGAGATTTACTTCTCATGATGTCATTTCAGTCAGAAAAATATTTTACCTACTGAACATGTTTCTGGCCCAAAAGTACTTGATCTTGAACTTTCCATACATACTCAGAGATGCCAACAGATGCTTCCTAAGCCATAGAGAAGTCCATATCTGACCTATTGAACTCATTTCTGGTCAAAGGTTCCTCAAAAGGTTTTAAACAATATAAACTTTTAGACTCCCTCTGATGTTATATTCAGAAGGAGTCTGACTATAACATCAGATAAAATAGATACATAGATAACTATAACATCAGATAAAATAGATACATAGATACATTTTTGACCTCCAGGAACACATTTATGGCACATTTCCAAAAGAAAATGTGAAATGGAGCTTGAAGCGGCAAATCTCACCACCCGGTTGTTAGGGTGTTCTGGGTTGTTGCTACGGTGTTCTGGGTGGTTGCTAGGTGTTTTTTAGGGTATTCTGGGTGGTTGATATACCGTTGCTAGGGTATTCTGGGTGGTTGCTAAAGTGTTGCTAGGCAGTTTGCCTGGGTGTTCTGGATGGTTGCTAGGGTGTTGCTAGGCGGTTGCCGGGGTGTTCTGGGTGGTTTGCTAGGCAGTTGCCGGGGTGTTCTGCGTTGTTGCTAGGGTGTTGCTAGGCGGTTCCCGGGGTGTTCTGGTTTGTTGCTAGGGTGTTGCTAGGCGGTTGCCGGGGTGTTCTGGGTTGTTGCTAGGGTGTTGCTAGGCGGTTCCCGGGGTGTTCTGGTTTGTTGCTAGGGTGTTGCTAGGTGGTTGCTAGGTGGTTGTTGGGTGTTCTGGTTGATTGGAGATTTACTTTTCATGATGTCATTTAAGGCAGAAAAATATTTTACCTACTGAACATGTTTCTGTCCCAAAAGTTCTTGATTTTGAACTTTCCATACAGACTCATAGACTCCAATAGATACTTCCTAAGCCATAGAGAAGTCCATATCTGACCTATTGAACTCATTTCTGGTTCCTCAAAATAGTTTAAAACAATATAAACTCATAGATTCCTTCTGATGTTATATTAGTTATACATAGGACAATTTTTTGACCTCCAGGACCACATTTATGGCCCATGGGTACTGGATCTGTGGGTGAGTATACCGAGAGATTTACTTCTCATGATGTCATTTCAGCCAGACAAATATTTGACCTCCTTCTGATGTTATATAAGATAAACATTGGTCAATTATATTAGATATACATAGGTCAATTTTTAACCTCCAGGAACACATTTATGGCCCACGGGTATTTGATCTGTGGGTTAATATACCGATAGATTTACTTCTCATGATGTCATTGAACTCATTTTTGGTCAAAGGTTCCTGTACAATATCAAACAATGTAAACTTTTAGACTCCTTTTGATGTTATATTAGATATACATAGGTCAATTTTTGACCACCAGGAACACATTTATGGCACATTTCCAGAAGAAAATGTGAAGTTGAGCCTGAAGTGGCAAATCTCACCACCCGGTTGCTAGGGTGTTCCGGGTGGTTGAACTCTGGGTGGTTGTTAGGGTATTCTGGGTGGTTGCTATGGTGTTTTTATGCGGTTGCTAGGGTATTCTGGGTGGTTGCTAAGGTGCTAATGTTGTTAGGTTGTTGCTAGGCTGTTGCCAGGTTGTTCTGGGTGGTTGATAGTGTGTTGCTAGGTGGTTGCTGTTCTTGTTTGTTGGTGGGGGTTTCTGGGTGGTTGCTAGGGTGTTTTAGGTCGTTACTATGGTATTCTGGGTTGTTGCTATGGTGTTACCAGGTGGTTGGTAGTGTTAACATATAGAGTTTCTATAATGTTTTTGCCATGATTTAGCTCTAAACTAATTGATTCTTTTATTACATTTCATGTTTATATTGTTTGAAACCTTTTGAGGATCCTTTTACCATAACAATATAAACTTTTAGACTCCTTCTGATGTTGTATTAGCTATACAGAGGTCAATATTTGACCTATGTAACATATTTATGGCACATTTCCAGAAGAAAATTTGAAGTGGGATTTGACCTACTGAACATAGTTCTTGCCCACGAGTACTAGATCTTAAACTTTCTAAACATCCTCATTGACTCCTTTTGATGTTACTGAAGCCATACAAGAGTCCTTATTTTAGCTACTGAACATATTTCTGGCTAAAGTGTTCTTTGAAAATCAGGATACTATACAGAATGACCTCCTATTATGTTATTTTAGCCAGACAGATATTTGACCTACAGACTACACTGTAAAAATGAATATGCTTTATCTAATCAATAAAATTGTGGCAACAGATTACAAGCAATATTATTTATTAAATTGAACAAATTAGAATTGAGTAATAGTTAATCAAATTAACATTCTAATTAATTCTAATTTGTACAATTTAATTAATAATGTTGCTTGTAATATGTTGCCACAATTTTATTGATTAGATAAAGCATATTATTTTTTTCAGTGTACATTTCTTGCCCATGTGTACTTGATCTTGAACTTTCTACATACTCATAGACTCCTTATGATGGTTTTTAGGCCATATAGATTTGTCCACATTTGACCTACTGAAATTATTTCTGAAAAACTTAAAAAACTTCCGACTCCTTTTGAAGATATGTAAATCAATTGCCAAAAACATTATAAAAACTCTATAGTGATTTGGACACTACCAACCACCTAGAAACACCATAGGAACCACACAGACTACCATAGTAACCACCTAAAACACCCTAGCAACCACCCAGAACACCCTAGCAACACTCTAGCAACCGCCTAGCAACCACTCAGAACACCTTAGCAACACCCTAGCAACCAACCATACCACCCTAGCAACCACCTAGCAACACCCTAGCAACCACCCAGCACACCCTAGCAACACCTTAGCAACCACCCAGAATACCCTAACAACCACCTAGCAACCACCGGGAACACCCTAGCAACCGGGTGGTGAGATTTGCCGCTGCAAGCACCACTTCACATTTTCTTCTGGAAATGTTCCATAAATGTGTTTGCATAGGTGAAAAATTCACTATGCATAGCTAATACAACATCAGAAGGAGTCTATAAGTTTATATTGTAATGGTAAAAGGGTCCTCAAAAGGTTTCAAACAATATAAACATGAAATGTAATAAAAAAAATCGATTAGTTAAGAGCTAAATCATGCCAAAACATTATAGAAACTCTATAGTAACCATATGTGAACACTACCAACCACCTGGTAACACCATAGCAACAACCCAGAATACCATAGTAACGACCTAAATCACCCTAGCAACACCCTAGCAACCACCCAGAAACCCCGACCAACAAACAAGAACACCCAAGCAACACCCTAGCAACACCCTAGCAACCATCCAGAACAACCTGGCAACAGCCTAGCAACAACCTAGCAACATTAGCACCTTAGCAACCACCCAGAACACCCTAGCAACCACATAAAAACACCATAGCAGCCCCCCAAAATACCCTATCAACCACCTAGCAACCACCCAGAACACCCTAGCAACGGTGTGGTGGTTTGCCACTTCAGGCTCAACTTCACATTTTCCTCTGGAAATGTGTCATAAATGTGTTCCTGGTGGTCAAAAATTGACCTATGTATGTCTAATATAACATCAGAAGGAGTTTAAAAGTTTATATTGTTTTAAACTTTTTGAGGAACCTTTGACCAGAAATGAGTTCAATGACATCATGAGAAGTAAATCTATCGGTATATTAACCCACAGATCAAGTACCCGTGGGACATAAATCTGTTCCTGGAGGTCAAAAATGGACCTATGTATATCTAATATAATTGAACAATGTATATCTTATATAACATCAGAAGAAGGTCAAATATTTGTCTGGCTGAAATGACATCATGAGAAGTAAATCTCTCGGTATACTCACCCACAGATCAAGTATCCGTGGGCCATAAATGTGTTCCTGGAGGTCAAAAATTGTCCTATGTATAGCTAATATAACACCAGAAGGAATCTATAAGTTTTTATTGTTTTAAACTATTTTGAGGAACCAGAAATGAGTTCAATAGGTCAGATATGGACTTCTCTATGGCCTAGGAAGCATCTATTGGAGTCTATGAGTCTGTATGGAGAGTTCAAGATTAAGAACTTTTGGGACAGAAACATGTTCAGTAGATAAAATATTTTTTTGCCTTAAATGACATCATGAGAAGTAACGCTCCAATCAACCAGAACACCCTAGCAACCGCCTAGCAACACCCTAGCAACCACCCAGAACATCTTAGCAACCACCCAGAACACCCTAGCAACCGGGTGGTGAGATTTGCCGCTTCAAGCTCCACTTCACATTTTCTTCTGGAAATGTGCCATAAATGTGTTCCTGGAGGTCAAAAATGTATCTAAGTATCTATTTTATCTGATGTTATAGTCAGACTCCTTCTGACTATAACATCAGAAGGAGTCTAAACGTTTATATTGTTTAAAACCTTTTGTTGAACCTTTGACCAGAAATGAGTTCAATAGGTCAGATATGGACTTCTCTATGGCTTAGGAAGCATCTGTTGGAGTCTATGAGTATGTATGGAAAGTTCAAGATCAAGTACTTTTGGGCCAGAAACATGTTCAGTAGGTCATATATTTGTATGGCTGAAATGACATCATGAGATGTAAATCTCTCTGTATATTAACCCACAGATGAAGTACCCGTGGGCCATGAAACTGTTCATGGAGGTCAAAAATAGACCTATGTATAGACCTACATCAGAATGTTATATTACATAGTCTATGAGTATTTATGTACCACCCAGTTCAAGATCTTCAGAACACCCTAGAAACAAACAAGAACACCCCAGCAACAATCTGGCAACACCCTAGCAAACACCCAGAACACCCCAGCAACCGCCTAGCAACACCCTAGCAACCACCCAGAACACCTTCGCAACCACCTAGAATACCATAGCAACCGCATAGCAACACCATAGCAATCACCCAGAATACCCTAAAAAAAACACCTAGCAACACACCCAGAACACCGTAGCAACCTCCCAGAACACCCTAGCAACCGGGTGGTGAGATTTGCCGCTTCAAGCTCCACTTCACATTTTCTTCTGGAAATGTGCCATAAATGTGTTCCTGGAGGTCATAATTGGCTTATGTATATCTAATATAACATCAGAAGGAGTCTAAAAGTTTATATTGATTTATACTTTTTGAGGAACCTTTGACCAGAAATGAGTTCAATATGTCAGATATGGACTTCTCTATGACTTAGGAAGCATCTGTTTGAGTCTATGAGTATGAATGGAAAGTACAAGGTCAAGTACTTTTGGGCCAGAAATATGTTCAGTAGGTCACATATCTTTCTGGCTGAAATGACATCATGAGAAGTAAAGCTCTCGGTATATTAACCCACAGATCAAGGACCCGTGGGCCATAAAAGTGTTCCTTGAGGTCAAAAATTGACCTATGTAATATAACATCAGAAGGAGTCTATAAGTTTATATCGTTTTAAACTTTTTGAGGAACCTTTGACCAGAAATTAGTTCAAAAGGTCAGATATGGACTTTTCCATGGTTTAGGAAGCATCTATTGGAGTCTATGAGTATGTATGGAAAGTTCAAGATCAAGTACTTTTGGGCCAGAAATATGTTCAGTAGGTCAAATATCTGTCTGGCTGAAATGACATCATGAGAAGGATCAATTAATTACCCATAGGCTAGAAATATGTTCAGTAGGTCAAAAAGGAACCTATGTGTATAACATCAGATTGAGTCTATCAGTTGATATTATTTAAAAACTTTTGAGGAAACATAGACCAGAAATTAGTTTAATAGGTCAGATATGGACTTCTCTATGGCTTAGAATCAAGTACCCGTGGGCCATAAATGTGTTCCTGGAGGTCAAAAATTGTCCTATGTATAGCTAATATAACATCAGAAGGAATCTATAAGTTTTTATTGTTTTAAACTATTTTGAGGAACCAGAAATGAGTTCAATAGGTCAGATATGGACTTCTCTATGGCCTAGGAAGCATCTATTGGAGTCTATGAGTCTGTATGGAGAGTTCAAGATCAAGAACTTTTGGGACAGAAACATGTTCAGTAGATAAAATATTTTTTTTGCCTTAAATGACATCATGAGAAGTAACTCTCCAATCAACCAGAACACCCTAGCAACCACCTAGCAACACCCTAGAAACAAACCAGAACACCCCGGCAACCGCCTAGCAACACCCTAGCAACCACCCAGAACATCTTAGCAACCACCCAGAATACCCCAGCAACGGTATATCAACCACCCAGAATACCCTAAAAAACAACCTAGCAACCACCCAGAACACCCTAGCAACCGGGTGGTGAGATTTGCCGCTTCAAGCTTCACTTCACATTTTCTTCTGGAAATGTGCCATAAATGTGTTCCTGGAGGTCAAAAATGTATCTAAGTATCTATTTTATCTGATGTTATAGTCAGACTCCTTCTGACTATAACATCAGAAGGAGTCTAAAAGTTTATATTGTTTAAAACCTTTTGAGGAACCTTTGACCAGAAATGAGTTCAATAGGTCAGATATGGACTTCTCTATGGCTTAGGAAGCATCTGTTGGAGTCTATGAGTATGTATGGAAAGTTCAAGATCAAGTACTTTTGGGCCAGAAACATGTTCAGTAGGTCATATATTTGTATGGCTGAAATGACATCATGAGATGTAAATCTTTCTGTATATTAACCCACAGATGAAGTACCCGTGGGCCATGAAACTGTTCATGGAGGTCAAAAATAGACCTCTGTAATATAACATCAGAATGTTATATTACATAGTCTATGAGTATGTATGTACCACCCAGTTCAAGATCAAGTACTTTTGGGCCAGAAACATGTTCAGTAGGTAAAAAAAAAAATTCTGGCTGAATTGACATCATGAAAAAGTAAATCTCCAACAAACCAGAACACCCTAGCAACCACCAAGCAACAGCCTAGCAACCACCAGAACACCCTGGAAACAAACCAGAACACCCCAGCAACCATCTGGCAAAACCCTAGCAACTACCCAGAACACCCCAGAAAGCGCCTAGCAACACCCTAGCAACCACCCAGAACACCTTCGCAACCACCCAGAATACCCTAGCAACTGCATAGCAACACCATAGCAACCACCCAGAATACCCTAAAAAAACACCTAGCAACACACCCAGAACACCGTAGCAACTTCGCAGAACACCCTAGCAACCGGGTGGTGAGATTTGCCGCTTCAAGTTCCACTTCACATTTTCTTCCGGAAATGTGCCATAAATGTTTTCCTGGAGGTTAAAATTGACCTATGTTTATCTAATATAACATCAGAAGGAGTCTAAAAGTTTATATTGTTTTATACTTTTTGAGGAACCTTTGACCAGAAATGAGTTCAATACTTCAGATATGGACCTCTTATGGCTTAGGAAGCATCTGTTGGAGTCTATGATTATGAATGGAAAATACAAGGTCAAGTACTTTTGGGCCAGAAATATGTTCAGTAGGTCAAATATCTTTCTGGCTGAAAAGACATCATGAGAAGTTAAGCTCTCGGTATATTAACCCACAGATCAAGGACCCGTGGGCCATAAAAGTGTTCCTGGAGGTCAAAAATTGACCTATGTAATATAACATCAGAATGTTATATTACATAGTGTATGACTATGTATGGAAAGTTCAAGATCAAGTACTTTTGGGCCAGAAATATGTTCAGTAGGTAAACTATTTTTCTGGCTGAAATGACATAATGAGAAGCAAATCTCCAACCAACCAGAACACCCTAGCAACCACCAAGCAACAGCCTAGGAACCAACAGAACACCCTAGAAACAAACCAGAACACCCCAGCAACAATCTGGCAACACCCTAGCAACCACCCAGAACACCCCAGCAACCGCCTAGCAACACCCTGGCAACCACCCAGAACACCTTCGCAACCACCCAGAATACCATAGCAACCGCATAGCAACACCATAGCAATCACCCAGAATACCCTAAAAAAAACACCTAGCAACACACCCAGAACACCGTAGCAACCTCCCAGAACACCCTAGCAACCGGGTGGTGAGATTTGCCGCTTCAAGCTCCACTTCACATTTTCTTCTGGAAATGTGCCATAAATGTGTTCCTGGAGGTCATAATTGGCTTATGTATATCTAATATAACATCAGAAGGAGTCTAAAAGTTTATATTGATTTATACTTTTTGAGGAACCTTTGACCAGAAATGAGTTCAATATGTCAGATATGGACTTCTCTATGACTTAGGAAGCATCTGTTGGAGTCTATGAGTATGAATGGAAAGTACAAGGTCAAGTACTTTTGGGCCAGAAATATGTTCAGTAGGTCACATATCTTTCTAGCTGAAATGACATCATGAGAAGTAAAGCTCTCGGTATATTAACCCACAGATCAAGGACCCGTGGGCCATAAAAGTGTTCCTTGAGGTCAAAAATTGACCTATGTAATATAACATCAGAAGGAGTCTATAAGTTTATATCGTTTTAAACTTTTTGAGGAACCTTTGACCAGAAATTAGTTCAAAAGGTCAGATATGGCCTTTTCCATGGTTTAGGAAGCATCTAATGGAGTCTATGAGTATGTATGGAAAGTTCAAGATCAAGTACTTTTGGGCCAGAAATATGTTCAGTAGGTCAAATATCTGTCTGGCTGAAATGACATCATGAGAAGGATCAATTAATTACCCATAGGCTAGAAATATGTTCAGTAGGTCAAAAAGGAACCTATGAGTATAACATCAGATTGAGTCTATCAGTTGATATTATTTAAAAACTTTTGAGGAAACATAGACCAGAAATTAGTTTAATAGGTCAGATATGGACTTCTCTATGGCTTAGAATCAAGTACCCGTGGGCCATAAATGTGTTCCTGGAGGTCAAAAATTGTCCTATGTATAGCTAATATAACATCAGAAGGAATCTATAAGTTTTTATTGTTTTAAACTATTTTGAGGAACCAGAAATGAGTTCAATAGGTCAGATATGGACTTCTCTATGGCCTAGGAAGCATCTATTGGAGTCTATGAGTCTGTATGGAGAGTTCAAGATCAAGAACTTTTGGGACAGAAACATGTTCAGTTGATAAAATATTTTTTTTTGCCTTAAATGACATCATGAGAAGTAACTCTCCAATCAACCAGAACACCCTAGCAACCACCTATCAACACCCTAGAAACAAACCAGAACACCCCGGCAACCGCCTAGCAACACCCTAGCAACCACCCAGAACATCTTAGCAACCACCCAGATGGTGGTGAGATTTGCCGCTTCAAGCTCCACTTCACATTTTCTTCTGGAAATGTGCCATACATGTGTTCCTGGAGGTCATAATTGGCTAATGTATATCTAATATAACATCAGAAGGAGTCTAAAAGTTTATATTGATTTATACTTTTTGAGGAACCTTTGACCAGAAATGAGTTCAATATGTCAGATATGGACTATAAGTATGAATGGAAAGTACAAGGTCAAGTACTTTTGGGCCAGAAATATGTTCAGTAGGTCATATATCTTTCTGGCTGAAATTACATCATGAGAAGTAAAGCTCTCGGTATATTAACCCACAGATCAAGGACCCGTGGGCCATAAAAGAGTTCCTTGAGGTCAAAAATTGACCCCGTTGCTTTGTGCAATTAAGAGATGTGGATTTGTGCATGAAGAACGTTGTGCATCAAAAATAACATGTATGTAATATGCACTTTATTTCATTCAAAAACTCAACCCTTCCTTAGTGCTTTGACTGGATAACGTGTGTTGTTTCATTGCAATGCTTACATTTTCTAACTTATTCTTCTTTGCAATGAAAAAAAAGGATAAAACACGCGTGCTTTTAAATGCATTTCATTTCTACAACTAATTAATTTGTGTTTTGACGAGAAAACATCACAAGAGCGATGGCTTTACAATGCATACACTAACTTGTTCCTTTGTGCAATGAAGAGATTTGCAATGCTTGTGCTTTAGGATTGCATTGCATATGCACGTAATAACTAATCTCTGTGCAATGAAAAGAAAACACCTAAGATGTGTTTCATTGCATTGCATGACTTATATAACTTGTTCCTCGTTATGCATATGCACGCAAATAACTAACCTCTGTGCACCGAAAAGAAAACATCTAACATGTGTTTCATTGCATTACATGACATATCTAACTTGTTCCTCGTTATGCTATGCACGCAATAAATAACCTCTGTGCAATGAAAAGGAAACACCTAAGATGTGTTTCAGTGCATTGCATGACATATCTAACTTGTTTCTCGTTATGCATCTGCACGCAAATAACTAACTTCTGTGCACCGAAAAGAAAACATCTAACATGTGTTTTATTGCATTGCATGACATATCTAACTTGTTCCTCGTTATGCATATGCACGCAAATAACTAACCTCTGTGCACCGAAAAGAAAACATCTAAAATGTGTTTCATTGCATTACATGACATATCTAACTTGTTCCTCGTTATGCATATGCACGCAATAACTAACCTCTGTGAAATGAAAAAGAAACACCTAAGATGTGTTTCAGTGCATTGCATGACATATCTAACTTGTTTCTCGCTATGCATCTGCACGCAAATAACTAGCCTCTGTGCACAGAAAAGAAAACATCTAACATGCGTTTCATTGCATTGCATGACATATCTAACTTGTTCCTTTATGCATTTGCACGCAATAACTAACCTCTGTGCAATGAAAAGGAAACACCTAAGATGTGTTTCAGTGCATTGCATGACATATCTAACTAGTTTCTCGTTATGCATGTGCACGCAATAACTACCTCTGTGCAATGAAAAGAAAACACCTAAGATGAGTTTCATCGCATTGTATGCATATCTAACTTGTTCCTCGTTATGCTTATGCAAGCAATAACTAACCTCTGTGTAATGGAAAGAAAACACCTAAGATGTGTTTCATTGCATTGCATGATAGATCTAACTCGTTTCTCGTTACGCATATGCACACAATAACTAACCTCTGTGCAGTGAAAAGAAAACTGCACAAGTTAGATATGTCATACAATGCACTGAAACAGATCTTAGGTGTTTTCTTTTCACTGCACAGAGTTTAGTTATTGCGTGCATATATGCATAACGAGGAACAAGTTAGATATGTCATGCAATGCGATGAAACACACCTTAGGTGTTTTCTGTTCACTGCACAGAGGTTAGCTATTGCGTGCATATGCATACAATGCGATGAAACACCTCTTAGGTGTTTTCTTTTCATTGCACAGAGGTAGTTATTGCGTGCATATGCATAACGAGAAACAAGTTAGATATGTCATGCAATTCACTGAAACACATCTTAGCTGTTTTCTTTTCATTGCACAGAGGTTAGTTATTGTTGGCATATGCATAACGAGGAACAAGTTAGATATGTCATGCAATGCGTTGAAACACACCTTAGGTGTTTTCTTTTCACTGCACAGAGGTTAGTTATTGCGTGCATGTGCATATGCATAACGAGAAACAAGTTAGATTAGGTCATGCAAATGCAATGAAACACATCTTGGTTGTTTTCTTTTCATTGCAACGAGGTTAGTTATTGCGTGCAAATGCATAACGAGGAACAAGTTAGATATATCATGCAATGCGATGAAACACATCTTAGGTGTTTTATTTTCATTGCACAGAGGTTAGTTATTGCGTGCATATGCATACAATGCGATGAAACACATCTTAGGTGTTTTCTTTTCATTGCACAGAGGTAGTAATTGCGTGCATATGCATTACGAGAAACAAGTTAGATATGTCATGCAATTCACTGAAACACATCTTAGCTGTTTTCTTTTCATTTCACAGAAGTTAGTTATTGCGTGTATATGCATAACGAGGAACAAGTTAGATTTGTCATGCAATGCACTGAAACACATCTTAGGTGTTTTCTTTTCATTGCACAGAGGTTAGTTATTGCGTGCAAATGCATAAACGAGGAACAAGTTAGATATGTCATGCAATGCAATGAAACACATCTTAGGTGTTTTCTTTTCATTGGACAGAGGTTAGTTGCATGTGCAATGATATCCTAAAACGCAAGCATTGTAAATCTCTTCGTTACACAAAGGAACAAGTTATTGTATGCATTGTAAAGCGATCGCTCTAGTGATGTTTTCTCGTCAAAACACAAATTATTTAGTTGTAGAATGGGAATGCATGGAAAAGCACGCGTGTTATATCCTTTGTTTTCATTGCAAAGCACTAAGGAAGGGTTTAGTTCTTAAATGCAATAAAGTGCATATTGCATATATGTTATTTTTGATGCACAACGTTCTTAATAGCAACGATTTCTGTTCATCACAGAAATGCAACAACTAATGCAATTGTTTCCCTTGTTACAAAACACATGCATTACACGTCTCTTTGTTGCACAAAGGAAAGAGTAAGTTATTGCATTGCACGACCGCTCAAGTGATGTTTTTTCGTCAGTGCACAAAAGAGTTAGTAGTAGAATCCATGCGAAAGAGTTAAAGGGTCCTCAAAGGTTTTAAGAAATATTAACTTATTGACTTTTGATGATTTATAAGCTATATATAGGTTCCTTTTTGTCCTAGTGAACATATTTCTGGCTCACGATTACTTGATTCTAAGCCATAGAGAAGTCCATATCTGACCTATTGAACTAATTTCTGGTCTGTTTCCTCAAAAGCTTTTAAATAAAATCAACTGATAGACTCAATCTGATGTTATATACATGTTATATTCCTTTTAGACCTACTGAACATATTTCTGGCCCCAAAGTACTTGATCTTGAACTTTCCATACATACTCATAGACTCCAATAGATGCTTCCTAAGCCATGGAAAAGTCCATATCTGACCTTTTGAACTAATTTCTGCTAAAAGGTTCCTCAAAAAATTTAAAACGATATGATCTTATAGACGCCTTCTGATGTTTTATTACATAGGTCAGTTTTTGACATCCAGGAACACTTTTTTATGGCCCACGGGTCCTTGATCTGTGGGTTAATATACCGAGAGATTTACTTCTCATGATGTCATTTCTGCCAGAAAGATATTTGACCTACTGAACATATTTCTGGCCCAAAAGTACTTGACCTTGTACTTTCCATTCATACTCATAGACTCCAAAAGATGCTTCCTAAGCCATAGAGAATTCCATATCTGACGTATTGAACTCATTTCCGGTCAAAGGTTCCTCAAAAAGTATAAAACACTATAAACTTTTAGACTCCTTCTGATGTTATATTAGATATACATAGGTCAATTTTGACCTCCAGGAAAACATTTATGGCACATTTCCAGAAGAAAATGTGAAGTGGAGCTTGAAGCGGCAAATCTCACCACCCGGTTTCTAGGGTGTTCTGGGAGGTTGCTACGGTGTTCTGGGTGTGTTGCTAGGTGTTTTTTAGGGTATTCTGGGTGTTTGCTATGGTGTTGCTATGCGTTTGCTAGGGTATTCTGGGTGGTTGCGAAGGTGTTCTGGGTGGTTGCTAGGGAACTTTCCATACATATTCATAGATGCCAACAGATGCTTCCTAAGCCATAGAGAAGTCCATATCTAGGCGGTTTCTGGGGTGTTCTGGGTGGTTGCTAGGGTGTTGCCAGATGGTTGCTGGGGTGTTCTGTTTTGTTTCTAGGGTGTTCTGGGTGGTTGCTAGGGTGTTCTGGTTGGTTGGAGATTTAATTCTTCAGCCAGAAAAATATTTTACCTACTGAACATGTTTCTGGCCCAAAAGTACTTGATCTTGAACTTTCCATACATACTCATAGATGCCAACAGATGCTTCCTAAGCCATAGAGAAGTCCATATCTGACCTATTGAACTCATTTCGTGTTCCTCAAAAGGTTCCTCAAAAGGTTTTAAACAATATAAACTTTTAGACCCCCTCTGAAGTTATATTCAGAAGGAGTCTGACTATAACATCAGATAAAATAGATACATAGATACATTTTTGACCTCCAGGAACACATTTATGGCACATTTCCAGAAGAAAATGTGAAGTGGAGCTTGAAGCGGCAAATCTCACCACCTGGTTGCCAGGGTGTTCTGGGAGATTGCTACGGTGTTCTGGGTGTGTTGCTAGGTGTTTTTTTAGGGTATTCTGGGTGTTTGCTATGGTGTTGCTATGCGTTTGCTAGGGTATTCTGGGTGGTTGCGAAGGTGTTCTGGGTGGTTGCTAGGGTGTTGCTAGGCGGTTGCTGGGGTGTTCTGGGTGTTTGCTAGGGTGTTGCCAGATGGTTGCTGGGGTGTTCTGGTTTGTTTCTAGGGTGTTCTGGGTGGTTGCTATGGTGTTCTGGTTGGTTAGAGATTTACTTCTCATGATGTCATTTCAGTCAGAAAAATATTTTACCTACTGAACATGTTTCTGGCCCAAAAGTACTTGATCTTGAACTTTCCATACATACTCAGAGATGCCAACAGATGCTTCCTAAGCCATAGAGAAGTCCATATCTGACCTATTGAACTCATTTCTGGTCAAAGGTTCCTCAAAAGGTTTTAAACAATATAAACTTTTAGACTCCCTCTGATGTTATATTCAGAAGGAGTCTGACTATAACATCAGATAAAATAGATACATAGATAACTATAACATCAGATAAAATGGATACATAGATACATTTTTGACCTCCAGGAACACATTTATGGCACATTTCCAGAAGAAAATGTGAAATGGAGCTTGAAGCGGCAAATCTCACCACCCGGTTGTTAGGGTGTTCTGGGTTGTTGCTACGGTGTTCTGGGTGGTTGCTAGGTGGTTTTTTAGGGTATTCTGGGTGGTTGATATACCGTTGCTAGGGTATTCTGGGTGGTTGCTAAGGTGTTCTGGGTGGTTGCTAAAGTGTTGCTAGGCAGTTTGCCGGGGTGTTCTGGATGGTTGCTAGGGTGTTGCTAGGCGGTTGCCGGGGTGTTCTGGGTGGTTTGCTAGGCAGTTGCCGGGGTGTTCTGCGTTGTTGCTAGGGTGTTGCTAGGCGGTTCCCGGGGTGTTCTGGTTTGTTGCTAGGGTGTTGCTAGGCGGTTGCCGTGGTGTTCTGGGTTGTTGCTAGGGTGTTGCTAGGCGGTTCCCGGGGTGTTCTGGTTTGTTGCTAGGGTGTTGCTAGGTGGTTGCTAGGTGGTTGTTGGGTGTTCTGGTTGATTGGAGATTTACTTCTCATGATGTCATTTAAGGCAGAAAAATATTTTACCTACTGAACATGTTTCTGTCCCAAAAGTTCTTGATTTTGAACTTTCCATACAGACTCATAGACTCCAACAGATGCTTCCTAAGCCATAGAGAAGTCCATATCTGACCTATTGAACTCATTTCTGGTCAAAGGTTCCTCAAAAGGTTTTAAACAATATAAACTTTTAGACCCCCTCTGAAGTTATATTCAGAAGGAGTCTGACTATAACATCAGATAAAATAGATACATAGGTAACAATAACATCAGATAAAATAGATACATAGATACATTTTTGACCTCCAGGAACACATTTATGGCACATTTCCAGAAGAAAATGTGAAGTGGAGCTTGAAGCGGCAAATCTCACCACCTGGTTGCCAGGGTGTTCTGGGAGATTTCTACGGTGTTCTGGGTGTGTTGCTAGGTGTTTTTTTTTAGGGTATTCTGGGTGTTTGCTATGGTGTTGCTATGCGTTTGCTAGGGTATTCTGGGTGGTTGCGAAGGTGTTCTGGGTGGTTGCTAGGGTGTTGCTAGGCGGTTGCTGGGGTGTTCTGGGTGTTTGCTAGGGTGTTGCCAGATGGTTGCTGTGGTGTTCTGGTTTGTTTCTAGGGTGTTCTGGGTGGTTGCTATGGTGTTCTGGTTGGTTGGAGATTTACTTCTCATGATGTCATTTCAGTCAGAAAAATATTTTACCTACTGAACATGTTTCTGGCCCAAAAGTACTTGATCTTGAACTTTCCATACATACTCAGAGATGCCAACAGATGCTTCCTAAGCCATAGAGAAGTCCATATCTGACCTATTGAACTCATTTCTGGTCAAAGGTTCCTCAAAAGGTTTTAAACAATATAAACTTTTAGACTCCCTCTGATGTTATATTCAGAAGGAGTCTGACTATAACATCAGATAAAATAGATACATAGATAACTATAACATCAGATAAAATAGATACATAGATACATTTTTGACCTCCAGGAACACATTTATGGCACATTTCCAAAAGAAAATGTGAAATGGAGCTTGAAGCGGCAAATCTCACCACCCGGTTGTTAGGGTGTTCTGGGTTGTTGCTACGGTGTTCTGGGTGGTTGCTAGGTGTTTTTTTAGGGTATTCTGGGTGGTTGATATACCGTTGCTAGGGTATTCTGGGTGGTTGCTAAAGTGTTGCTAGGCAGTTTGCCTGGGTGTTCTGGATGGTTGCTAGGGTGTTGCTAGGCGGTTGCCGGGGTGTTCTGGGTGGTTTGCTAGGCAGTTGCCGGGGTGTTCTGCGTTGTTGCTAGGGTGTTGCTAGGCAGTTCCCGGGGTGTTCTGGTTTGTTGCTAGGGTGTTGCTAGGCGGTTGCCGGGGTGTTCTGGGTTGTTGCTAGGGTGTTGCTAGGCGGTTCCCGGGGTGTTCTGGTTTGTTGCTAGGGTGTTGCTAGGTGGTTGCTAGGTGGTTGTTGGGTGTTCTGGTTGATTGGAGATTTACTTTTCATGATGTCATTTAAGGCAGAAAAATATTTTACCTACTGAACATGTTTCTGTCCCAAAAGTTCTTGATTTTGAACTTTCCATACAGACTCATAGACTCCAATAGATACTTCCTAAGCCATAGAGAAGTCCATATCTGACCTATTGAACTCATTTCTGGTTCCTCAAAATAGTTTAAAACAATATAAACTCATAGATTCCTTCTGATGTTATGTTAGTTATACATAGGACAATTTTTTGACCTCCAGGACCACATTTATGGCCCATGGGTACTGGATCTGTGGGTGAGTATACCGAGAGATTTACTTCTCATGATGTCATTTCAGCCAGACAAATATTTGACCTCCTTCTGATGTTATATAAGATAAACATTGGTCAATTATATTAGATATACATAGGTCAATTTTTAACCTCCAGGAACACATTTATGGCCCACGGGTATTTGATCTGTGGGTTAATATACCGATAGATTTACTTCTCATGATGTCATTGAACTCATTTTTGGTCAAAGGTTCCTGTACAATATCAAACAATGTAAACTTTTAGACTCCTTTTGATGTTATATTAGATATACATAGGTCAATTTTTGACCACCAGGAACACATTTATGGCACATTTCCAGAAGAAAATGTGAAGTTGAGCCTGAAGTGGCAAATCTCACCACCCGGTTGCTAGGGTGTTCCGGGTGGTTGAACTCTGGGTGGTTGTTAGGGTATTCTGGGTGGTTGCTATGGTGTTTTTATGCGGTTGCTAGGGTATTCTGGGTGGTTGCTAAGGTGCTAATGTTGTTAGGTTGTTGCTAGGCTGTTGCCAGGTTGTTCTGGGTGGTTGATAGTGTGTTGCTAGGTGGTTGCTGTTCTTGTTTGTTGGTGGGGGTTTCTGGGTGGTTGCTAGGGTGTTTTAGGTCGTTACTATGGTATTCTGGGTTGTTGCTATGGTGTTACCAGGTGGTTGGTAGTGTTAACATATAGAGTTTCTATAATGTTTTTGCCATGATTTAGCTCTAAACTAATTGATTCTTTTATTACATTTCATGTTTATATTGTTTGAAACCTTTTGAGGATCCTTTTACCATAACAATATAAACTTTTAGACTCCTTCTGATGTTGTATTAGCTATACAGAGGTCAATATTTGACCTATGTAACATATTTATGGCACATTTCCAGAAGAAAATTTGAAGTGGGATTTGACCTACTGAACATAGTTCTTGCCCACGAGTACTAGATCTTAAACTTTCTAAACATCCTCATTGACTCCTTTTGATGTTACTGAAGCCATACAAGAGTCCTTATTTTAGCTACTGAACATATTTCTGGCTAAAGTGTTCTTTGAAAATCAGGATACTATACAGAATGACCTCCTATTATGTTATTTTAGCCAGACAGATATTTGACCTATGTGTACTTGATCTTGAACTTTCTACATACTCATAGACTCCTTATGATGGTTTTTAGGCCATATAGATTTGTCCACATTTGACCTACTGAAATTATTTCTGAAAAACTTAAAAAACTTCCGACTCCTTTTGAAGATATGTAAATCAATTGCCAAAAACATTATAAAAACTCTATAGTGATTTGGACACTACCAACCACCTAGAAACACCATAGGAACCACACAGACTACCATAGTAACCACCTAAAACACCCTAGCAACCACCCAGAACACCCTAGCAACACTCTAGCAACCGCCTAGCAACCACCCAGAACACCTTAGCAACACCCTAGCAACCAACCATACCACCCTAGCAACCACCTAGCAACACCCTAGCAACCACCCAGCACACCCTAGCAACACCTTAGCAACCACCCAGAATACCCTAACAACCACCTAGCAACCACCGGGAACACCCTAGCAACCGGGTGGTGAGATTTGCCGCTGCAAGCACCACTTCACATTTTCTTCTGGAAATGTTCCATAAATGTGTTTGCATAGGTGAAAAATTCACTATGCATAGCTAATACAACATCAGAAGGAGTCTATAAGTTTATATTGTTATGGTAAAAGGGTCCTCAAAAGGTTTCAAACAATATAAACATGAAATGTAATAAAAAAAAATCGATTAGTTAAGAGCTAAATCATGCCAAAACATTATAGAAACTCTATAGTAACCATATGTGAACACTACCAACCACCTGGTAACACCATAGCAACAACCCAGAATACCATAGTAACGACCTAAATCACCCTAGCAACACCCTAGCAACCACCCAGAAACCCCGACCAACAAACAAGAACACCCAAGCAACACCCTAGCAACACCCTAGCAACCATCCAGAACAACCTGGCAACAGCCTAGCAACAACCTAGCAACATTAGCACCTTAGCAACCACCCAGAACACCCTAGCAACCACATAAAAACACCATAGCAGCCACCCAAAATACCCTATCAACCACCTAGCAACCACCCAGAACACCCTAGCAACGGTGTGGTGGTTTGCCACTTCAGGCTCAACTTCACATTTTCCTCTGGAAATGTGTCATAAATGTGTTCCTGGTGGTCAAAAATTGACCTATGTATGTCTAATATAACATCAGAAGGAGTTTAAAAGTTTATATTGTTTTAAACTTTTTGAGGAACCTTTGACCAGAAATGAGTTCAATGACATCATGAGAAGTAAATCTATCGGTATATTAACCCACAGATCAAGTACCCGTGGGACATAAATCTGTTCCTGGAGGTCAAAAATGGACCTATGTATATCTAATATAATTGAACAATGTATATCTTATATAACATCAGAAGAAGGTCAAATATTTGTCTGGCTGAAATGACATCATGAGAAGTAAATCTCTCGGTATACTCACCCACAGATCAAGTATCCGTGGGCCATAAATGTGTTCCTGGAGGTCAAAAATTGTCCTATGTATAGCTAATATAACACCAGAAGGAATCTATAAGTTTTTATTGTTTTAAACTATTTTGAGGAACCAGAAATGAGTTCAATAGGTCAGATATGGACTTCTCTATGGCCTAGGAAGCATCTATTGGAGTCTATGAGTCTGTATGGAGAGTTCAAAATTAAGAACTTTTGGGACAGAAACATGTTCAGTAGATAAAATATTTTTTTGCCTTAAATGACATCATGAGAAGTAACGCTCCAATCAACCAGAACACCCTAGCAACCACCTAGCAACACCCTAGAAACAAACCAGAACACCCCGGCAACCGCCTAGCAACACCCTAGCAACCACCCAGAACATCTTAGCAACCACCCAGAACACCCTAGCAACCGGGTGGTGAGATTTGCCGCTTCAAGCTCCACTTCACATTTTCTTCTGGAAATGTGCCATAAATGTGTTCCTGGAGGTCAAAAATGTATCTAAGTATCTATTTTATCTGATGTTATAGTCAGACTCCTTCTGACTATAACATCAGAAGGAGTCTAAACGTTTATATTGTTTAAAACCTTTTGTTGAACCTTTGACCAGAAATGAGTTCAATAGGTCAGATATGGACTTCTCTATGGCTTAGGAAGCATCTGTTGGAGTCTATGAGTATGTATGGAAAGTTCAAGATCAAGTACTTTTGGGCCAGAAACATGTTCAGTAGGTCATATATTTGTATGGCTGAAATGACATCATGAGATGTAAATCTCTCTGTATATTAACCCACAGATGAAGTACCCGTGGGCCATGAAACTGTTCATGGAGGTCAAAAATAGACCTATGTATAGACCTACATCAGAATGTTATATTACATAGTCTATGAGTATTTATGTACCACCCAGTTCAAGATCTTCAGAACACCCTAGAAACAAACAAGAACACCCCAGCAACAATCTGGCAACACCCTAGCAAACACCCAGAACACCCCAGCAACCGCCTAGCAACACCCTAGCAACCACCCAGAACACCTTCGCAACCACCCAGAATACCATAGCAACCGCATAGCAACACCATAGCAATCACCCAGAATACCCTAAAAAAAACACCTAGCAACACACCCAGAACACCGTAGCAACCTCCCAGAACACCCTAGCAACCGGGTGGTGAGATTTGCCGCTTCAAGCTCCACTTCACATTTTCTTCTGGAAATGTGCCATAAATGTGTTCCTGGAGGTCATAATTGGCTTATATATATCTAATATAACATCAGAAGGAGTCTAAAAGTTTATATTGATTTATACTTTTTGAGGAACCTTTGACCAGAAATGAGTTCAATATGTCAGATATGGACTTCTCTATGACTTAGGAAGCATCTGTTTGAGTCTATGAGTATGAATGGAAAGTACAAGGTCAAGTACTTTTGGGCCAGAAATATGTTCAGTAGGTCACATATCTTTCTGGCTGAAATGACATCATGAGAAGTAAAGCTCTCGGTATATTAACCCACAGATCAAGGACCCGTGGGCCATAAAAGTGTTCCTTGAGGTCAAAAATTGACCTATGTAATATAACATCAGAAGGAGTCTATAAGTTTATATCGTTTTAAACTTTTTGAGGAACCTTTGACCAGAAATTAGTTCAAAAGGTCAGATATGGCCTTTTCCATGGTTTAGGAAGCATCTAATGGAGTCTATGAGTATGTATGGAAAGTTCAAGATCAAGTACTTTTGGGCCAGAAATATGTTCAGTAGGTCAAATATCTGTCTGGCTGAAATGACATCATGAGAAGGATCAATTAATTACCCATAGGCTAGAAATATGTTCAGTAGGTCAAAAAGGAACCTATGTGTATAACATCAGATTGAGTCTATCAGTTGATATTATTTAAAAACTTTTGAGGAAACATAGACCAGAAATTAGTTTAATAGGTCAGATATGGACTTCTCTATGGCTTAGAATCAAGTACCCGTGGGCCATAAATGTGTTCCTGGAGGTCAAAAATTGTCCTATGTATAGCTAATATAACATCAGAAGGAATCTATAAGTTTTTATTGTTTTAAACTATTTTGAGGAACCAGAAATGAGTTCAATAGGTCAGATATGGACTTCTCTATGGCCTAGGAAGCATCTATTGGAGTCTATGAGTCTGTATGGAGAGTTCAAGATCAAGAACTTTTGGGACAGAAACATGTTCAGTAGATAAAATATTTTTTTTGCCTTAAATGACATCATGAGAAGTAACTCTCCAATCAACCAGAACACCCTAGCAACCACCTAGCAACACCCTAGAAACAAACCAGAACACCCCGGCAACCGCCTAGCAACACCCTAGCAACCACCCAGAACATCTTAGCAACCACCCAGAATACCCCAGCAACGGTATATCAACCACCCAGAATACCCTAAAAAACAACCTAGCAACCACCCAGAACACCCTAGCAACCGGGTGGTGAGATTTGCCGCTTCAAGCTTCACTTCACATTTTCTTCTGGAAATGTGCCATAAATGTGTTCCTGGAGGTCAAAAATGTATCTAAGTATCTATTTTATCTGATGTTATAGTCAGACTCCTTCTGACTATAACATCAGAAGGAGTCTAAAAGTTTATATTGTTTAAAACCTTTTGAGGAACCTTTGACCAGAAATGAGTTCAATAGGTCAGATATGGACTTCTCTATGGCTTAGGAAGCATCTGTTGGAGTCTATGAGTATGTATGGAAAGTTCAAGATCAAGTACTTTTGGGCCAGAAACATGTTCAGTAGGTCATATATTTGTATGGCTGAAATGACATCATGAGATGTAAATCTTTCTGTATATTAACCCACAGATGAAGTACCCGTGGGCCATGAAACTGTTCATGGAGGTCAAAAATAGACCTCTGTAATATAACATCAGAATGTTATATTACATAGTCTATGAGTATGTATGTACCACCCAGTTCAAGATCAAGTACTTTTGGGCCAGAAACATGTTCAGTAGGTAAAAAAAAAATTCTGGCTGAATTGACATCATGAAAAAGTAAATCTCCAACAAACCAGAACACCCTAGCAACCACCAAGCAACAGCCTAGCAACCACCAGAACACCCTGGAAACAAACCAGAACACCCCAGCAACCATCTGGCAAAACCCTAGCAACTACCCAGAACACCCCAGAAAGCGCCTAGCAACACCCTAGCAACCACCCAGAACACCTTCGCAACCACCCAGAATACCCTAGCAACTGCATAGCAACACCATAGCAACCACCCAGAATACCCTAAAAAAACACCTAGCAACACACCCAGAACACCGTAGCAACTTCGCAGAACACCCTAGCAACCGGGTGGTGAGATTTGCCGCTTCAAGTTCCACTTCACATTTTCTTCCGGAAATGTGCCATAAATGTTTTCCTGGAGGTTAAAATTGACCTATGTTTATCTAATATAACATCAGAAGGAGTCTAAAAGTTTATATTGTTTTATACTTTTTGAGGAACCTTTGACCAGAAATGAGTTCAATACTTCAGATATGGACCTCTTATGGCTTAGGAAGCATCTGTTGGAGTCTATGATTATGAATGGAAAATACAAGGTCAAGTACTTTTGGGCCAGAAATATGTTCAGTAGGTCAAATATCTTTCTGGCTGAAATGACATCATGAGAAGTAAAGCTCTCGGTATATTAACCCACAGATCAAGGACCCGTGGGCCATAAAAGTGTTCCTGGAGGTCAAAAATTGACCTATGTAATATAACATCAGAATGTTATATTACATAGTGTATGACTATGTATGGAAAGTTCAAGATCAAGTACTTTTGGGCCAGAAATATGTTCAGTAGGTAAACTATTTTTCTGGCTGAAATGACATAATGAGAAGCAAATCTCCAACCAACCAGAACACCCTAGCAACCACCAAGCAACAGCCTAGGAACCAACAGAACACCCTAGAAACAAACCAGAACACCCCATCAACAATCTGGCAACACCCTAGCAACCACCCAGAACACCCCAGCAACCGCCTAGCAACACCCTAGCAACCACCCAGAACACCTTCGCAACCACCCAGAATACCATAGCAACCGCATAGCAACACCATAGCAATCACCCAGAATACCCTAAAAAAAACACCTAGCAACACACCCAGAACACCGTAGCAACCTCCCAGAACACCCTAGCAACCGGGTGGTGAGATTTGCCGCTTCAAGCTCCACTTCACATTTTCTTCTGGAAATGTGCCATAAATGTGTTCCTGGAGGTCATAATTGGCTTATGTATATCTAATATAACATCAGAAGGAGTCTAAAAGTTTATATTGATTTATACTTTTTGAGGAACCTTTGACCAGAAATGAGTTCAATATGTCAGATATGGACTTCTCTATGACTTAGGAAGCATCTGTTGGAGTCTATGAGTATGAATGGAAAGTACAAGGTCAAGTACTTTTGGGCCAGAAATATGTTCAGTAGGTCACATATCTTTCTAGCTGAAATGACATCATGAGAAGTAAAGCTCTCGGTATATTAACCCACAGATCAAGGACCCGTGGGCCATAAAAGTGTTCCTTGAGGTCAAAAATTGACCTATGTAATATAACATCAGAAGGAGTCTATAAGTTTATATCGTTTTAAACTTTTTGAGGAACCTTTGACCAGAAATTAGTTCAAAAGGTCAGATATGGCCTTTTCCATGGTTTAGGAAGCATCTAATGGAGTCTATGAGTATGTATGGAAAGTTCAAGATCAAGTACTTTTGGGCCAGAAATATGTTCAGTAGGTCAAATATCTGTCTGGCTGAAATGACATCATGAGAAGGATCAATTAATTACCCATAGGCTAGAAATATGTTCAGTAGGTCAAAAAGGAACCTATGAGTATAACATCAGATTGAGTCTATCAGTTGATATTATTTAAAAACTTTTGAGGAAACATAGACCAGAAATTAGTTTAATAGGTCAGATATGGACTTCTCTATGGCTTAGAATCAAGTACCCGTGGGCCATAAATGTGTTCCTGGAGGTCAAAAATTGTCCTATGTATAGCTAATATAACATCAGAAGGAATCTATAAGTTTTTATTGTTTTAAACTATTTTGAGGAACCAGAAATGAGTTCAATAGGTCAGATATGGACTTCTCTATGGCCTAGGAAGCATCTATTGGAGTCTATGAGTCTGTATGGAGAGTTCAAGATCAAGAACTTTTGGGACAGAAACATGTTCAGTTGATAAAATATTTTTTTTTGCCTTAAATGACATCATGAGAAGTAACTCTCCAATCAACCAGAACACCCTAGCAACCACCTATCAACACCCTAGAAACAAACCAGAACACCCCGGCAACCGCCTAGCAACACCCTAGCAACCACCCAGAACATCTTAGCAACCACCCAGATGGTGGTGAGATTTGCCGCTTCAAGCTCCACTTCACATTTTCTTCTGGAAATGTGCCATACATGTGTTCCTGGAGGTCATAATTGGCTAATGTATATCTAATATAACATCAGAAGGAGTCTAAAAGTTTATATTGATTTATACTTTTTGAGGAACCTTTGACCAGAAATGAGTTCAATATGTCAGATATGGACTATAAGTATGAATGGAAAGTACAAGGTCAAGTACTTTTGGGCCAGAAATATGTTCAGTAGGTCATATATCTTTCTGGCTGAAATTACATCATGAGAAGTAAAGCTCTCGGTATATTAACCCACAGATCAAGGACCCGTGGGCCATAAAAGAGTTCCTTGAGGTCAAAAATTGACCCCGTTGCTTTGTGCAATTAAGAGATGTGGATTTGTGCATGAAGAACGTTGTGCATCAAAAATAACATGTATGTAATATGCACTTTATTTCATTCAAAAACTCAACCCTTCCTTAGTGCTTTGACTGGATAACGTGTGTTGTTTCATTGCAATGCTTACATTTTCTAACTTATTCTTCTTTGCAATGAAAAAAAAGGATAAAACACGCGTGCTTTTAAATGCATTTCATTTCTACAACTAATTAATTTGTGTTTTGACGAGAAAACATCACAAGAGCGATGGCTTTACAATGCATACACTAACTTGTTCCTTTGTGCAATGAAGAGATTTGCAATGCTTGTGCTTTAGGATTGCATTGCATATGCACGTAATAACTAATCTCTGTGCAATGAAAAGAAAACACCTAAGATGTGTTTCATTGCATTGCATGACTTATATAACTTGTTCCTCGTTATGCATATGCACGCAAATAACTAACCTCTGTGCACCGAAAAGAAAACATCTAACATGTGTTTCATTGCATTACATGACATATCTAACTTGTTCCTCGTTATGCTATGCACGCAATAAATAACCTCTGTGCAATGAAAAGGAAACACCTAAGATGTGTTTCAGTGCATTGCATGACATATCTAACTTGTTTCTCGTTATGCATCTGCACGCAAATAACTAACTTCTGTGCACCGAAAAGAAAACATCTAAGGTGTTTTATTGCATTGCATGACATATCTAACTTGTTCCTCGTTATGCATATGCACGCAAATAACTAACCTCTGTGCACCGAAAAGAAAACATCTAAAATGTGTTTCATTGCATTACATGACATATCTAACTTGTTCCTCGTTATGCATATGCACGCAATAACTAACCTCTGTGAAATGAAAAAGAAACACCTAAGATGTGTTTCAGTGCATTGCATGACATATCTAACTTGTTTCTCGCTATGCATCTGCACGCAAATAACTAGCCTCTGTGCACAGAAAAGAAAACATCTAACATGCGTTTCATTGCATTGCATGACATATCTAACTTGTTCCTTTATGCATTTGCACGCAATAACTAACCTCTGTGCAATGAAAAGGAAACACCTAAGATGTGTTTCAGTGCATTGCATGACATATCTAACTAGTTTCTCGTTATGCATGTGCACGCAATAACTACCTCTGTGCAATGAAAAGAAAACACCTAAGATGAGTTTCATCGCATTGTATGCATATGCACGCAATAACTAACCTCTGTGCAATGAAAAGAAAACACCTAAGATGTGTTTCATCGCATTGCATGACATATCTAACTTGTTCCTCGTTATGCTTATGCAAGCAATAACTAACCTCTGTGTAATGGAAAGAAAACACCTAAGATGTGTTTCATTGCATTGCATGATAGATCTAACTCGTTTCTCGTTACGCATATGCACACAATAACTAACCTCTGTGCAGTGAAAAGAAAACTGCACAAGTTAGATATGTCATACAATGCACTGAAACAGATCTTAGGTGTTTTCTTTTCACTGCACAGAGTTTAGTTATTGCGTGCATATATGCATAACGAGGAACAAGTTAGATATGTCATGCAATGCGATGAAACACACCTTAGGTGTTTTCTTTTCATTGCACAGAGGTAGTTATTGCGTGCATATGCATAACGAGAAACAAGTTAGATATGTCATGCAATTCACTGAAACACATCTTAGCTGTTTTCTTTTCATTGCACAGAGGTTAGTTATTGTTGGCATATGCATAACGAGGAACAAGTTAGATATGTCATGCAATGCGTTGAAACACACCTTAGGTGTTTTCTTTTCATTGCACAGAGGTTAGTTATTGTTGGCATATGCATAACGAGGAACAAGTTAGATATATCATGCAATGCGATGAAACACATCTTAGGTGTTTTCTTTTCATTGCACAGAGGTTAGTTATTGCGTGCATATGCATACAATGCGATGAAACACATCTTAGGTGTTTTCTTTTCATTGCACAGAGGTAGTAATTGCGTGCATATGCATTACGAGAAACAAGTTAGATATGTCATGCAATTCACTGAAACACATCTTAGCTGTTTTCTTTTCATTTCACAGAAGTTAGTTATTGCGTGTATATGCATAACGAGGAACAAGTTAGATTTGTCATGCAATGCACTGAAACACATCTTAGGTGTTTTCTTTTCATTGCACAGAGGTTAGTTATTGCGTGCAAATGCATAAACGAGGAACAAGTTAGATATGTCATGCAATGCAATGAAACACATCTTAGGTGTTTTCTTTTCATTGGACAGAGGTTAGTTGCATGTGCAATGATATCCTAAAACGCAAGCATTGTAAATCTCTTCGTTACACAAAGGAACAAGTTATTGTATGCATTGTAAAGCGATCGCTCTAGTGATGTTTTCTCGTCAAAACACAAATTATTTAGTTGTAGAATGGGAATGCATGGAAAAGCACGCGTGTTATATCCTTTGTTTTCATTGCAAAGCACTAAGGAAGGGTTTAGTTCTTAAATGCAATAAAGTGCATATTGCATATATGTTATTTTTGATGCACAACGTTCTTAATAGCAACGATTTCTGTTCATCACAGAAATGCAACAACTAATGCAATTGTTTCCCTTGTTACAAAACACATGCATTACACGTCTCTTTGTTGCACAAAGGAAAGAGTAAGTTATTGCATTGCACGACCGCTCAAGTGATGTTTTTTCGTCAGTGCACAAAAGAGTTAGTAGTAGAATCCATGCGAAAGAGTTAAAGGGTCCTCAAAGGTTTTAAGAAATATTAACTTATTGACTTTTGATGATTTATAAGCTATATATAGGTTCCTTTTTGTCCTAGTGAACATATTTCTGGCTCACGATTACTTGATTCTAAGCCATAGAGAAGTCCATATCTGACCTATTGAACTAATTTCTGGTCTGTTTCCTCAAAAGCTTTTAAATAAAATCAACTGATAGACTCAATCTGATGTTATATACATGTTATATTCCTTTTAGACCTACTGAACATATTTCTGGCCCCAAAGTACTTGATCTTGAACTTTCCATACATACTCATAGACTCCAATAGATGCTTCCTAAGCCATGGAAAAGTCCATATCTGACCTTTTGAACTAATTTCTGCTAAAAGGTTCCTCAAAAAATTTAAAACGATATGATCTTATAGACGCCTTCTGATGTTTTATTACATAGGTCAGTTTTTGACATCCAGGAACACTTTTTTATGGCCCACGGGTCCTTGATCTGTGGGTTAATATACCGAGAGATTTACTTCTCATGATGTCATTTCTGCCAGAAAGATATTTGACCTACTGAACATATTTCTGGCCCAAAAGTACTTGACCTTGTACTTTCCATTCATACTCATAGACTCCAAAAGATGCTTCCTAAGCCATAGAGAATTCCATATCTGACGTATTGAACTCATTTCCGGTCAAAGGTTCCTCAAAAAGTATAAAACACTATAAACTTTTAGACTCCTTCTGATGTTATATTAGATATACATAGGTCAATTTTGACCTCCAGGAAAACATTTATGGCACATTTCCAGAAGAAAATGTGAAGTGGAGCTTGAAGCGGCAAATCTCACCACCCGGTTTCTAGGGTGTTCTGGGAGGTTGCTACGGTGTTCTGGGTGTGTTGCTAGGTGTTTTTTAGGGTATTGGGTGTTTGCTATGGTGTTGCTATGCGTTTGCTAGGGTATTCTGGGTGGTTGCGAAGGTGTTCTGGGTGGTTGCTAGGGAACTTTCCATACATATTCATAGATGCCAACAGATGCTTCCTAAGCCATAGAGAAGTCCATATCTAGGCGGTTTCTGGGGTGTTCTGGGTGGTTGCTAGGGTGTTGCCAGATGGTTGCTGGGGTGTTCTGTTTTGTTTCTAGGGTGTTCTGGGTGGTTGCTAGGGTGTTCTGGTTGGTTGGAGATTTAATTCTTCAGCCAGAAAAATATTTTACCTACTGAACATGTTTCTGGCCCAAAAGTACTTGATCTTGAACTTTCCATACATACTCATAGATGCCAACAGATGCTTCCTAAGCCATAGAGAAGTCCATATCTGACCTATTGAACTCATTTCTGGTTCCTCAAAAGGTTCCTCAAAAGGTTTTAAACAATATAAACTTTTAGACCCCCTCTGAAGTTATATTCAGAAGGAGTCTGACTATAACATCAGATAAAATAGATACATAGATAACTATAACATCAGATAAAATAGATACATAGATACATTTTTGACCTCCAGGAACACATTTATGGCACATTTCCAGAAGAAAATGTGAAGTGGAGCTTGAAGCGGCAAATCTCACCACCTGGTTGCCAGGGTGTTCTGGGAGATTGCTACGGTGTTCTGGGTGTGTTGCTAGGTGTTTTTTTAGGGTATTCTGGGTGTTTGCTATGGTGTTGCTATGCGTTTGCTAGGGTATTCTGGGTGGTTGCGAAGGTGTTCTGGGTGGTTGCTAGGGTGTTGCTAGGCGGTTGCTGGGGTGTTCTGGGTGTTTGCTAGGGTGTTGCCAGATGGTTGCTGGGGTGTTCTGGTTTGTTTCTAGGGTGTTCTGGGTGGTTGCTATGGTGTTCTGGTTGGTTGGAGATTTACTTCTCATGATGTCATTTCAGTCAGAAAAATATTTTACCTACTGAACATGTTTCTGGCCCAAAAGTACTTGATCTTGAACTTTCCATACATACTCAGAGATGCCAACAGATGCTTCCTAAGCCATAGAGAAGTCCATATCTGACCTATTGAACTCATTTCTGGTCAAAGGTTCCTCAAAAGGTTTTAAACAATATAAACTTTTAGACTCCCTCTGATGTTATATTCAGAAGGAGTCTGACTATAACATCAGATAAAATAGATACATAGATAACTATAACATCAGATAAAATAGATACATAGATACATTTTTGACCTCCAGGAACACATTTATGGCACATTTCCAAAAGAAAATGTGAAATGGAGCTTGAAGCGGCAAATCTCACCACCCGGTTGTTAGGGTGTTCTGGGTTGTTGCTACGGTGTTCTGGGTGGTTGCTAGGTGTTTTTTAGGGTATTCTGGGTGGTTGATATACCGTTGCTAGGGTATTCTGGGTGGTTGCTAAAGTGTTGCTAGGCAGTTTGCCTGGGTGTTCTGGATGGTTGCTAGGGTGTTGCTAGGCGGTTGCCGGGGTGTTCTGGGTGGTTTGCTAGGCAGTTGCCGGGGTGTTCTGCGTTGTTGCTAGGGTGTTGCTAGGCGGTTCCCGGGGTGTTCTGGTTTGTTGCTAGGGTGTTGCTAGGCGGTTGCCGGGGTGTTCTGGGTTGTTGCTAGGGTGTTGCTAGGCGGTTCCCGGGGTGTTCTGGTTTGTTGCTAGGGTGTTGCTAGGTGGTTGCTAGGTGGTTGTTGGGTGTTCTGGTTGATTGGAGATTTACTTTTCATGATGTCATTTAAGGCAGAAAAATATTTTACCTACTGAACATGTTTCTGTCCCAAAAGTTCTTGATTTTGAACTTTCCATACAGACTCATAGACTCCAATAGATACTTCCTAAGCCATAGAGAAGTCCATATCTGACCTATTGAACTCATTTCTGGTTCCTCAAAATAGTTTAAAACAATATAAACTCATAGATTCCTTCTGATGTTATATTAGTTATACATAGGACAATTTTTTGACCTCCAGGACCACATTTATGGCCCATGGGTACTGGATCTGTGGGTGAGTATACCGAGAGATTTACTTCTCATGATGTCATTTCAGCCAGACAAATATTTGACCTCCTTCTGATGTTATATAAGATAAACATTGGTCAATTATATTAGATATACATAGGTCAATTTTTAACCTCCAGGAACACATTTATGGCCCACGGGTATTTGATCTGTGGGTTAATATACCGATAGATTTACTTCTCATGATGTCATTGAACTCATTTTTGGTCAAAGGTTCCTGTACAATATCAAACAATGTAAACTTTTAGACTCCTTTTGATGTTATATTAGATATACATAGGTCAATTTTTGACCACCAGGAACACATTTATGGCACATTTCCAGAAGAAAATGTGAAGTTGAGCCTGAAGTGGCAAATCTCACCACCCGGTTGCTAGGGTGTTCCGGGTGGTTGAACTCTGGGTGGTTGTTAGGGTATTCTGGGTGGTTGCTATGGTGTTTTTATGCGGTTGCTAGGGTATTCTGGGTGGTTGCTAAGGTGCTAATGTTGTTAGGTTGTTGCTAGGCTGTTGCCAGGTTGTTCTGGGTGGTTGATAGTGTGTTGCTAGGTGGTTGCTGTTCTTGTTTGTTGGTGGGGGTTTCTGGGTGGTTGCTAGGGTGTTTTAGGTCGTTACTATGGTATTCTGGGTTGTTGCTATGGTGTTACCAGGTGGTTGGTAGTGTTAACATATAGAGTTTCTATAATGTTTTTGCCATGATTTAGCTCTAAACTAATTGATTCTTTTATTACATTTCATGTTTATATTGTTTGAAACCTTTTGAGGATCCTTTTACCATAACAATATAAACTTTTAGACTCCTTCTGATGTTGTATTAGCTATACAGAGGTCAATATTTGACCTATGTAACATATTTATGGCACATTTCCAGAAGAAAATTTGAAGTGGGATTTGACCTACTGAACATAGTTCTTGCCCACGAGTACTAGATCTTAAACTTTCTAAACATCCTCATTGACTCCTTTTGATGTTACTGAAGCCATACAAGAGTCCTTATTTTAGCTACTGAACATATTTCTGGCTAAAGTGTTCTTTGAAAATCAGGATACTATACAGAATGACCTCCTATTATGTTATTTTAGCCAGACAGATATTTGACCTACAGACTACACTGTAAAAATGAATATGCTTTATCTAATCAATAAAATTGTGGCAACAGATTACAAGCAATATTATTTATTAAATTGAACAAATTAGAATTGAGTAATAGTTAATCAAATTAACATTCTAATTAATTCTAATTTGTACAATTTAATTAATAATGTTGCTTGTAATATGTTGCCACAATTTTATTGATTAGATAAAGCATATTATTTTTTTCAGTGTACATTTCTTGCCCATGTGTACTTGATCTTGAACTTTCTACATACTCATAGACTCCTTATGATGGTTTTTAGGCCATATAGATTTGTCCACATTTGACCTACTGAAATTATTTCTGAAAAACTTAAAAAACTTCCGACTCCTTTTGAAGATATGTAAATCAATTGCCAAAAACATTATAAAAACTCTATAGTGATTTGGACACTACCAACCACCTAGAAACACCATAGGAACCACACAGACTACCATAGTAACCACCTAAAACACCCTAGCAACCACCCAGAACACCCTAGCAACACTCTAGCAACCGCCTAGCAACCACTCAGAACACCTTAGCAACACCCTAGCAACCAACCATACCACCCTAGCAACCACCTAGCAACACCCTAGCAACCACCCAGCACACCCTAGCAACACCTTAGCAACCACCCAGAATACCCTAACAACCACCTAGCAACCACCGGGAACACCCTAGCAACCGGGTGGTGAGATTTGCCGCTGCAAGCACCACTTCACATTTTCTTCTGGAAATGTTCCATAAATGTGTTTGCATAGGTGAAAAATTCACTATGCATAGCTAATACAACATCAGAAGGAGTCTATAAGTTTATATTGTTATGGTAAAAGGGTCCTCAAAAGGTTTCAAACAATATAAACATGAAATGTAATAAAAAAAATCGATTAGTTAAGAGCTAAATCATGCCAAAACATTATAGAAACTCTATAGTAACCATATGTGAACACTACCAACCACCTGGTAACACCATAGCAACAACCCAGAATACCATAGTAACGACCTAAATCACCCTAGCAACACCCTAGCAACCACCCAGAAACCCCGACCAACAAACAAGAACACCCAAGCAACACCCTAGCAACACCCTAGCAACCATCCAGAACAACCTGGCAACAGCCTAGCAACAACCTAGCAACATTAGCACCTTAGCAACCACCCAGAACACCCTAGCAACCACATAAAAACACCATAGCAGCCACCCAAAATACCCTATCAACCACCTAGCAACCACCCAGAACACCCTAGCAACGGTGTGGTGGTTTGCCACTTCAGGCTCAACTTCACATTTTCCTCTGGAAATGTGTCATAAATGTGTTCCTGGTGGTCAAAAATTGACCTATGTATGTCTAATATAACATCAGAAGGAGTTTAAAAGTTTATATTGTTTTAAACTTTTTGAGGAACCTTTGACCAGAAATGAGTTCAATGACATCATGAGAAGTAAATCTATCGGTATATTAACCCACAGATCAAGTACCCGTGGGACATAAATCTGTTCCTGGAGGTCAAAAATGGACCTATGTATATCTAATATAATTGAACAATGTATATCTTATATAACATCAGAAGAAGGTCAAATATTTGTCTGGCTGAAATGACATCATGAGAAGTAAATCTCTCGGTATACTCACCCACAGATCAAGTATCCGTGGGCCATAAATGTGTTCCTGGAGGTCAAAAATTGTCCTATGTATAGCTAATATAACACCAGAAGAAATCTATAAGTTTTTATTGTTTTAAACTATTTTGAGGAACCAGAAATGAGTTCAATAGGTCAGATATGGACTTCTCTATGGCCTAGGAAGCATCTATTGGAGTCTATGAGTCTGTATGGAGAGTTCAAGATTAAGAACTTTTGGGACAGAAACATGTTCAGTAGATAAAATATTTTTTTGCCTTAAATGACATCATGAGAAGTAACGCTCCAATCAACCAGAACACCCTAGCAACCACCTAGCAACACCCTAGAAACAAACCAGAACACCCCGGCAACCGCCTAGCAACACCCTAGCAACCACCCAGAACATCTTAGCAACCACCCAGAACACCCTAGCAACTGGGTGGTGAGATTTGCCGCTTCAAGCTTCACTTCACATTTTCTTCTGGAAATGTGCCATAAATGTGTTCCTGGAGGTCAAAAATGTATCTAAGTATCTATTTTATCTGATGTTATAGTCAGACTCCTTCTGACTATAACATCAGAAGGAGTCTAAAAGTTTATATTGTTTAAAACCTTTTGAGGAACCTTTGACCAGAAATGAGTTCAATAGGTCAGATATGGACTTCTCTATGGCTTAGGAAGCATCTGTTGGAGTCTATGAGTATGTATGGAAAGTTCAAGATCAAGTACTTTTGGGCCAGAAACATGTTCAGTAGGTCATATATTTGTATGGCTGAAATGACATCATGAGATGTAAATCTTTCTGTATATTAACCCACAGATGAAGTACCCGTGGGCCATGAAACTGTTCATGGAGGTCAAAAATAGACCTCTGTAATATAACATCAGAATGTTATATTACATAGTCTATGAGTATGTATGTACCACCCAGTTCAAGATCAAGTACTTTTGGGCCAGAAACATGTTCAGTAGGTAAAAAAAAAAATTCTGGCTGAATTGACATCATGAAAAAGTAAATCTCCAACAAACCAGAACACCCTAGCAACCACCAAGCAACAGCCTAGCAACCACCAGAACACCCTGGAAACAAACCAGAACACCCCAGCAACCATCTGGCAAAACCCTAGCAACTACCCAGAACACCCCAGAAAGCGCCTAGCAACACCCTAGCAACCACCCAGAACACCTTCGCAACCACCCAGAATACCCTAGCAACTGCATAGCAACACCATAGCAACCACCCAGAATACCCTAAAAAAACACCTAGCAACACACCCAGAACACCGTAGCAACTTCGCAGAACACCCTAGCAACCGGGTGGTGAGATTTGCCGCTTCAAGTTCCACTTCACATTTTCTTCCGGAAATGTGCCATAAATGTTTTCCTGGAGGTTAAAATTGACCTATGTTTATCTAATATAACATCAGAAGGAGTCTAAAAGTTTATATTGTTTTATACTTTTTGAGGAACCTTTGACCAGAAATGAGTTCAATACTTCAGATATGGACCTTTTATGGCTTAGGAAGCATCTGTTGGAGTCTATGATTATGAATGGAAAATACAAGGTCAAGTACTTTTGGGCCAGAAATATGTTCAGTAGGTCAAATATCTTTCTGGCTGAAATGACATCATGAGAAGTAAAGCTCTCGGTATATTAACCCACAGATCAAGGACCCGTGGGCCATAAAAGTGTTCCTGGAGGTCAAAAATTGACCTATGTAATATAACATCAGAATGTTATATTACATAGTGTATGACTATGTATGGAAAGTTCAAGATCAAGTACTTTTGGGCCAGAAATATGTTCAGTAGGTAAACTACTTTTCTGGCTGAAATGACATAATGAGAAGCAAATCTCCAACCAACCAGAACACCCTAGCAACCACCAAGCAACAGCCTAGGAACCAACAGAACACCCTAGAAACAAACCAGAACACCCCAGCAACAATCTGGCAACACCCTAGCAACCACCCAGAACACCCCAGCAACCGCCTAGCAACACCCTAGCAACCACCCAGAACACCTTCGCAACCACCCAGAATACCATAGCAACCGCATAGCAACACCATAGCAATCACCCAGAATACCCTAAAAAAAACACCTAGCAACACACCCAGAACACCGTAGCAACCTCCCAGAACACCCTAGCAACCGGGTGGTGAGATTTGCCGCTTCAAGCTCCACTTCACATTTTCTTCTGGAAATGTGCCATAAATGTGTTCCTGGAGGTCATAATTGGCTTATGTATATCTAATATAACATCAGAAGGAGTCTAAAAGTTTATATTGATTTATACTTTTTGAGGAACCTTTGACCAGAAATGAGTTCAATATGTCAGATATGGACTTCTCTATGACTTAGGAAGCATCTGTTGGAGTCTATGAGTATGAATGGAAAGTACAAGGTCAAGTACTTTTGGGCCAGAAATATGTTCAGTAGGTCACATATCTTTCTAGCTGAAATGACATCATGAGAAGTAAAGCTCTCGGTATATTAACCCACAGATCAAGGACCCGTGGGCCATAAAAGTGTTCCTTGAGGTCAAAAATTGACCTATGTAATATAACATCAGAAGGAGTCTATAAGTTTATATCGTTTTAAACTTTTTGAGGAACCTTTGACCAGAAATTAGTTCAAAAGGTCAGATATGGCCTTTTCCATGGTTTAGGAAGCATCTAATGGAGTCTATGAGTATGTATGGAAAGTTCAAGATCAAGTACTTTTGGGCCAGAAATATGTTCAGTAGGTCAAATATCTGTCTGGCTGAAATGACATCATGAGAAGGATCAATTAATTACCCATAGGCTAGAAATATGTTCAGTAGGTCAAAAAGGAACCTATGAGTATAACATCAGATTGAGTCTATCAGTTGATATTATTTAAAAACTTTTGAGGAAACATAGACCAGAAATTAGTTTAATAGGTCAGATATGGACTTCTCTATGGCTTAGAATCAAGTACCCGTGGGCCATAAATGTGTTCCTGGAGGTCAAAAATTGTCCTATGTATAGCTAATATAACATCAGAAGGAATCTATAAGTTTTTATTGTTTTAAACTATTTTGAGGAACCAGAAATGAGTTCAATAGGTCAGATATGGACTTCTCTATGGCCTAGGAAGCATCTATTGGAGTCTATGAGTCTGTATGGAGAGTTCAAGATCAAGAACTTTTGGGACAGAAACATGTTCAGTTGATAAAATATTTTTTTTTGCCTTAAATGACATCATGAGAAGTAACTCTCCAATCAACCAGAACACCCTAGCAACCACCTATCAACACCCTAGAAACAAACCAGAACACCCCGGCAACCGCCTAGCAACACCCTAGCAACCACCCAGAACATCTTAGCAACCACCCAGATGGTGGTGAGATTTGCCGCTTCAAGCTCCACTTCACATTTTCTTCTGGAAATGTGCCATACATGTGTTCCTGGAGGTCATAATTGGCTAATGTATATCTAATATAACATCAGAAGGAGTCTAAAAGTTTATATTGATTTATACTTTTTGAGGAACCTTTGACCAGAAATGAGTTCAATATGTCAGATATGGACTATAAGTATGAATGGAAAGTACAAGGTCAAGTACTTTTGGGCCAGAAATATGTTCAGTAGGTCATATATCTTTCTGGCTGAAATTACATCATGAGAAGTAAAGCTCTCGGTATATTAACCCACAGATCAAGGACCCGTGGGCCATAAAAGAGTTCCTTGAGGTCAAAAATTGACCCCGTTGCTTTGTGCAATTTTAGAGATGTGGATTTGTGCATGAAGAACGTTGTGCATCAAAAATAACATGTATGTAATATGCACTTTATTTCATTCAAAAACTCAACCCTTCCTTAGTGCTTTGACTGGATAACGTGTGTTGTTTCATTGCAATGCTTACATTTTCTAACTTATTCTTCTTTGCAATGAAAAAAAAGGATAAAACACGCGTGCTTTTAAATGCATTTCATTTCTACAACTAATTAATTTGTGTTTTGACGAGAAAACATCACAAGAGCGATGGCTTACAATGCATACACTAACTTGTTCCTTTGTGCAATGAAGAGATTTGCAATGCTTGTGCTTTAGGATTGCATTGCATATGCACGTAATAACTAATCTCTGTGCAATGAAAAGAAAACACCTAAGATGTGTTTCATTGCATTGCATGACTTGTATAACTTGTTCCTCGTTATACATATGCACGCAAATAACTAACCTCTGTGCACCGAAAAGAAAACATCTAACATGTGTTTCATTGCATTACATGACATATCTAACTTGTTCCTCGTTATGCTATGCACGCAATAAATAACCTCTGTGCAATGAAAAGGAAACACCTAAGATGTGTTTCAGTGCATTGCATGACATATCTAACTTGTTTCTCGTTATGCATCTGCACGCAAATAACTAACTTCTGTGCACCGAAAAGAAAACATCTAACATGTGTTTTATTGCATTGCATGATAGATCTAACTCGTTTCTCGTTACGCATATGCACACAATAACTAACCTCTGTGCAGTGAAAAGAAAACTGCACAAGTTAGATATGTCATACAATGCACTGAAACAGATCTTAGGTGTTTTCTTTTCACTGCACAGAGTTTAGTTATTGCGTGCATATATGCATAACGAGGAACAAGTTAGATATGTCATGCAATGCGATGAAACACACCTTAGGTGTTTTCTTTTCATTGCACAGAGGTAGTTATTGCGTGCATATGCATAACGAGAAACAAGTTAGATATGTCATGCAATTCACTGAAACACATCTTAGCTGTTTTCTTTTCATTGCACAGAGGTTAGTTATTGTTGGCATATGCATAACGAGGAACAAGTTAGATATGTCATGCAATGCGTTGAAACACACCTTAGGTGTTTTCTTTTCATTGCACAGAGGTTAGTTATTGTTGGCATATGCATAACGAGGAACAAGTTAGATATATCATGCAATGCGATGAAACACATCTTAGGTGTTTTATTTTCATTGCACAGAGGTTAGTTATTGCGTGCATATGCATACAATGCGATGAAACACATCTTAGTTGTTTTCTTTTCATTGCACAGAGGTAGTAATTGCGTGCATATGCATTACGAGAAACAAGTTAGATATGTCATGCAATTCACTGAAACACATCTTAGCTGTTTTCTTTTCATTTCACAGAAGTTAGTTATTGCGTGTATATGCATAACGAGGAACAAGTTAGATTTGTCATGCAATGCACTGAAACACATCTTAGGTGTTTTCTTTTCATTGCACAGAGGTTAGTTATTGCGTGCAAATGCATAAACGAGGAACAAGTTAGATATGTCATGCAATGCAATGAAACACATCTTAGGTGTTTTCTTTTCATTGGACAGAGGTTAGTTGCATGTGCAATGATATCCTAAAACGCAAGCATTGTAAATCTCTTCGTTACACAAAGGAACAAGTTATTGTATGCATTGTAAAGCGATCGCTCTAGTGATGTTTTCTCGTCAAAACACAAATTATTTAGTTGTAGAATGGGAATGCATGGAAAAGCACGCGTGTTATATCCTTTGTTTTCATTGCAAAGCACTAAGGAAGGGTTTAGTTCTTAAATGCAATAAAGTGCATATTGCATATATGTTATTTTTGATGCACAACGTTCTTAATAGCAACGATTTCTGTTCATCACAGAAATGCAACAACTAATGCAATTGTTTCCCTTGTTACAAAACACCTGCATTACACGTCTCTTTGTTGCACAAAGGAAAGAGTAAGTTATTGCATTGCACGACCGCTCAAGTGATGTTTTTTCGTCAGTGCACAAAAGAGTTAGTAGTAGAATCCATGCGAAAGAGTTAAAGGGTCCTCAAAGGTTTTAAGAAATATTAACTTATTGACTTTTGATGATTTATAAGCTATATATAGGTTCCTTTTTGTCCTAGTGAACATATTTCTGGCTCACGATTACTTGATTCTAAGCCATAGAGAAGTCCATATCTGACCTATTGAACTAATTTCTGGTCTGTTTCCTCAAAAGCTTTTAAATAAAATCAACTGATAGACTCAATCTGATGTTATATACATGTTATATTCCTTTTAGACCTACTGAACATATTTCTGGCCCCAAAGTACTTGATCTTGAACTTTCCATACATACTCATAGACTCCAATAGATGCTTCCTAAGCCATGGAAAAGTCCATATCTGACCTTTTGAACTAATTTCTGCTAAAAGGTTCCTCAAAAAATTTAAAACGATATGATCTTATAGACGCCTTCTGATGTTTTATTACATAGGTCAGTTTTTGACATCCAGGAACACTTTTTTATGGCCCACGGGTCCTTGATCTGTGGGTTAATATACCGAGAGATTTACTTCTCATGATGTCATTTCTGCCAGAAAGATATTTGACCTACTGAACATATTTCTGGCCCAAAAGTACTTGACCTTGTACTTTCCATTCATACTCATAGACTCCAAAAGATGCTTCCTAAGCCATAGAGAATTCCATATCTGACGTATTGAACTCATTTCCGGTCAAAGGTTCCTCAAAAAGTATAAAACACTATAAACTTTTAGACTCCTTCTGATGTTATATTAGATATACATAGGTCAATTTTGACCTCCAGGAAAACATTTATGGCACATTTCCAGAAGAAAATGTGAAGTGGAGCTTGAAGCGGCAAATCTCACCACCCGGTTTCTAGGGTGTTCTGGGAGGTTGCTACGGTGTTCTGGGTGTGTTGCTAGGTGTTTTTTAGGGTATTCTGGGTGTTTGCTATGGTGTTGCTATGCGTTTTGCTAGGGTATTCTGGGTGGTTGCGAAGGTGTTCTGGGTGGTTGCTAGGGAACTTTCCATACATATTCATAGATGCCAACAGATGCTTCCTAAGCCATAGAGAAGTTCTGGGTGGGTGCCAGATGGTTGCTGGGGTGTTCTGTTTTGTTTCTAGGGTGTTCTGGGTGGTTGCTAGGGTGTTCTGGTTGGTTGGAGATTTAATTCTTCAGCCAGAAAAATATTTTACCTACTGAACATGTTTCTGGCCCAAAAGTACTTGATCTTGAACTTTCCATACATACTCATAGATGCCAACAGATGCTTCCTAAGCCATAGAGAAGTCCATATCTGACCTATTGAACTCATTTCTGGTTCCTCAAAAGGTTCCTCAAAAGGTTTTAAACAATATAAACTTTTAGACCCCCTCTGAAGTTATATTCAGAAGGAGTCTGACTATAACATCAGATAAAATAGATACATAGATAACTATAACATCAGATAAAATAGATACATAGATACATTTTTGACCTCCAGGAACACATTTATGGCACATTTCCAGAAGAAAATGTGAAGTGGAGCTTGAAGCGGCAAATCTCACCACCTGGTTGCCAGGGTGTTGCTAGGCGGTTGCTGGGGTGTTCTGGGTGTTTGCTAGGGTGTTGCCAGATGGTTGCTGGGGTGTTCTGGTTTGTTTCTAGGGTGTTCTGGGTGGTTGCTATGGTGTTCTGGTTGGTTGGAGATTTACTTCTCATGATGTCATTTCAGTCAGAAAAATATTTTACCTACTGAACATGTTTCTGGCCCAAAAGTACTTGATCTTGAACTTTCCATACATACTCAGAGATGCCAACAGATGCTTCCTAAGCCATAGAGAAGTCCATATCTGACCTATTGAACTCATTTCTGGTCAAAGGTTCCTCAAAAGGTTTTAAACAATATAAACTTTTAGACTCCCTCTGATGTTATATTCAGAAGGAGTCTGACTATAACATCAGATAAAATAGATACATAGATAACTATAACATCAGATAAAATAGATACATAGATACATTTTTGACCTCCAGGAACCTATTTATGGCACATTTCCAGAAGAAAATGTGAAATGGAGCTTGAAGCGGCAAATCTCACCACCCGGTTGTTAGGGTGTTCTGGGTTGTTGCTACGGTGTTCTGGGTGGTTGCTAGGTGGTTTTTTAGGGTATTCTGGGTGGTTGATATACCGTTGCTAGGGTATTCTGGGTGGTTGCTAAGGTGTTCTGGGTGGTTGCTAAAGTGTTGCTAGGCAGTTTGCCGGGGTGTTCTGGATGGTTGCTAGGGTGTTGCTAGGCGGTTGCCGGGGTGTTCTGGGTGGTTTGCTAGGCAGTTGCCGGGGTGTTCTGCGTTGTTGCTAGGGTGTTGCTAGGCGGTTCCCGGGGTGTTCTGGTTTGTTGCTAGGGTGTTGCTAGGCGGTTGCCGTGGTGTTCTGGGTTGTTGCTAGGGTGTTGCTAGGCGGTTCCCGGGGTGTTCTGGTTTGTTGCTAGGGTGTTGCTAGGTGGTTGCTAGGTGGTTGTTGGGTGTTCTGGTTGATTGGAGATTTACTTCTCATGATGTCATTTAAGGCAGAAAAATATTTTACCTACTGAACATGTTTCTGTCCCAAAAGTTCTTGATTTTGAACTTTCCATACAGACTCATAGACTCCAACAGATGCTTCCTAAGCCATAGAGAAGTCCATATCTGACCTATTGAACTCATTTCTGGTCAAAGGTTCCTCAAAAGGTTTTAAACAATATAAACTTTTAGACCCCCTCTGAAGTTATATTCAGAAGGAGTCTGACTATAACATCAGATAAAATAGATACATAGGTAACAATAACATCAGATAAAATAGATACATAGATACATTTTTGACCTCCAGGAACACATTTATGGCACATTTCCAGAAGAAAATGTGAAGTGGAGCTTGAAGCGGCAAATCTCACCACCTGGTTGCCAGGGTGTTCTGGGAGATTGCTACGGCTTTCTGGGTGTGTTGCTAGGTGTTTTTTTTAGGGTATTCTGGGTGTTTGCTATGGTGTTGCTATGCGTTTGCTAGGGTATTCTGGGTGGTTGCGAAGGTGTTCTGGGTGGTTGCTAGGGTGTTGCTAGGCGGTTGCTGGGGTGTTCTGGGTGTTTGCTAGGGTGTTGCCAGATGGTTGCTGGGGTGTTCTGGTTTGTTTCTAGGGTGTTCTGGGTGGTTGCTATGGTGTTCTGGTTGGTTGGAGATTTACTTCTCATGATGTCATTTCAGTCAGAAAAATATTTTACCTACTGAACATGTTTCTGGCCCAAAAGTACTTGATCTTGAACTTTCCATACATACTCAGAGATGCCAACAGATGCTTCCTAAGCCATAGAGAAGTCCATATCTGACCTATTGAACTCATTTCTGGTCAAAGGTTCCTCAAAAGGTTTTAAACAATATAAACTTTTAGACTCCCTCTGATGTTATATTCAGAAGGAGTCTGACTATAACATCAGATAAAATAGATACATAGATAACTATAACATCAGATAAAATAGATACATAGATACATTTTTGACCTCCAGGAACACATTTATGGCACATTTCCAAAAGAAAATGTGAAATGGAGCTTGAAGCGGCAAATCTCACCACCCGGTTGTTAGGGTGTTCTGGGTTGTTGCTACGGTGTTCTGGGTGGTTGCTAGGTGTTTTTTAGGGTATTCTGGGTGGTTGATATACCGTTGCTAGGGTATTCTGGGTGGTTGCTAAAGTGTTGCTAGGCAGTTTGCCTGGGTGTTCTGGATGGTTGCTAGGGTGTTGCTAGGCGGTTGCCGGGGTGTTCTGGGTGGTTTGCTAGGCAGTTGCCGGGGTGTTCTGCGTTGTTGCTAGGGTGTTGCTAGGCGGTTCCCGGGGTGTTCTGGTTTGTTGCTAGGGTGTTGCTAGGCGGTTGCCGGGGTGTTCTGGGTTGTTGCTAGGGTGTTGCTAGGCGGTTCCCGGGGTGTTCTGGTTTGTTGCTAGGGTGTTGCTAGGTGGTTGCTAGGTGGTTGTTGGGTGTTCTGGTTGATTGGAGATTTACTTTTCATGATGTCATTTAAGGCAGAAAAATATTTTACCTACTGAACATGTTTCTGTCCCAAAAGTTCTTGATTTTGAACTTTCCATACAGACTCATAGACTCCAATAGATACTTCCTAAGCCATAGAGAAGTCCATATCTGACCTATTGAACTCATTTCTGGTTCCTCAAAATAGTTTAAAACAATATAAACTCATAGATTCCTTCTGATGTTATATTAGTTATACATAGGACAATTTTTTGACCTCCAGGACCACATTTATGGCCCATGGGTACTGGATCTGTGGGTGAGTATACCGAGAGATTTACTTCTCATGATGTCATTTCAGCCAGACAAATATTTGACCTCCTTCTGATGTTATATAAGATAAACATTGGTCAATTATATTAGATATACATAGGTCAATTTTTAACCTCCAGGAACACATTTATGGCCCACGGGTATTTGATCTGTGGGTTAATATACCGATAGATTTACTTCTCATGATGTCATTGAACTCATTTTTGGTCAAAGGTTCCTGTACAATATCAAACAATGTAAACTTTTAGACTCCTTTTGATGTTATATTAGATATACATAGGTCAATTTTTGACCACCAGGAACACATTTATGGCACATTTCCAGAAGAAAATGTGAAGTTGAGCCTGAAGTGGCAAATCTCACCACCCGGTTGCTAGGGTGTTCCGGGTGGTTGAACTCTGGGTGGTTGTTAGGGTATTCTGGGTGGTTGCTATGGTGTTTTTATGCGGTTGCTAGGGTATTCTGGGTGGTTGCTAAGGTGCTAATGTTGTTAGGTTGTTGCTAGGCTGTTGCCAGGTTGTTCTGGGTGGTTGATAGTGTGTTGCTAGGTGGTTGCTGTTCTTGTTTGTTGGTGGGGGTTTCTGGGTGGTTGCTAGGGTGTTTTAGGTCGTTACTATGGTATTCTGGGTTGTTGCTATGGTGTTACCAGGTGGTTGGTAGTGTTAACATATAGAGTTTCTATAATGTTTTTGCCATGATTTAGCTCTAAACTAATTGATTCTTTTATTACATTTCATGTTTATATTGTTTGAAACCTTTTGAGGATCCTTTTACCATAACAATATAAACTTTTAGACTCCTTCTGATGTTGTATTAGCTATACAGAGGTCAATATTTGACCTATGTAACATATTTATGGCACATTTCCAGAAGAAAATTTGAAGTGGGATTTGACCTACTGAACATAGTTCTTGCCCACGAGTACTAGATCTTAAACTTTCTAAACATCCTCATTGACTCCTTTTGATGTTACTGAAGCCATACAAGAGTCCTTATTTTAGCTACTGAACATATTTCTGGCTAAAGTGTTCTTTGAAAATCAGGATACTATACAGAATGACCTCCTATTATGTTATTTTAGCCAGACAGATATTTGACCTACAGACTACACTGTAAAAATGAATATGCTTTATCTAATCAATAAAATTGTGGCAACAGATTACAAGCAATATTATTTATTAAATTGAACAAATTAGAATTGAGTAATAGTTAATCAAATTAACATTCTAATTAATTCTAATTTGTACAATTTAATTAATAATGTTGCTTGTAATATGTTGCCACAATTTTATTGATTAGATAAAGCATATTATTTTTTTCAGTGTACATTTCTTGCCCATGTGTACTTGATCTTGAACTTTCTACATACTCATAGACTCCTTATGATGGTTTTTAGGCCATATAGATTTGTCCACATTTGACCTACTGAAATTATTTCTGAAAAACTTAAAAAACTTCCGACTCCTTTTGAAGATATGTAAATCAATTGCCAAAAACATTATAAAAACTCTATAGTGATTTGGACACTACCAACCACCTAGAAACACCATAGGAACCACACAGACTACCATAGTAACCACCTAAAACACCCTAGCAACCACCCAGAACACCCTAGCAACACTCTAGCAACCGCCTAGCAACCACTCAGAACACCTTAGCAACACCCTAGCAACCAACCATACCACCCTAGCAACCACCTAGCAACACCCTAGCAACCACCCAGCACACCCTAGCAACACCTTAGCAACCACCCAGAATACCCTAACAACCACCTAGCAACCACCGGGAACACCCTAGCAACCGGGTGGTGAGATTTGCCGCTGCAAGCACCACTTCACATTTTCTTCTGGAAATGTTCCATAAATGTGTTTGCATAGGTGAAAAATTCACTATGCATAGCTAATACAACATCAGAAGGAGTCTATAAGTTTATATTGTAATGGTAAAAGGGTCCTCAAAAGGTTTCAAACAATATAAACATGAAATGTAATAAAAAAAATCGATTAGTTAAGAGCTAAATCATGCCAAAACATTATAGAAACTCTATAGTAACCATATGTGAACACTACCAACCACCTGGTAACACCATAGCAACAACCCAGAATACCATAGTAACGACCTAAATCACCCTAGCAACACCCTAGCAACCACCCAGAAACCCCGACCAACAAACAAGAACACCCAAGCAACACCCTAGCAACACCCTAGCAACCATCCAGAACAACCTGGCAACAGCCTAGCAACAACCTAGCAACATTAGCACCTTAGCAACCACCCAGAACACCCTAGCAACCACATAAAAACACCATAGCAGCCCCCCAAAATACCCTATCAACCACCTAGCAACCACCCAGAACACCCTAGCAACGGTGTGGTGGTTTGCCACTTCAGGCTCAACTTCACATTTTCCTCTGGAAATGTGTCATAAATGTGTTCCTGGTGGTCAAAAATTGACCTATGTATGTCTAATATAACATCAGAAGGAGTTTAAAAGTTTATATTGTTTTAAACTTTTTGAGGAACCTTTGACCAGAAATGAGTTCAATGACATCATGAGAAGTAAATCTATCGGTATATTAACCCACAGATCAAGTACCCGTGGGACATAAATCTGTTCCTGGAGGTCAAAAATGGACCTATGTATATCTAATATAATTGAACAATGTATATCTTATATAACATCAGAAGAAGGTCAAATATTTGTCTGGCTGAAATGACATCATGAGAAGTAAATCTCTCGGTATACTCACCCACAGATCAAGTATCCGTGGGCCATAAATGTGTTCCTGGAGGTCAAAAATTGTCCTATGTATAGCTAATATAACACCAGAAGGAATCTATAAGTTTTTATTGTTTTAAACTATTTTGAGGAACCAGAAATGAGTTCAATAGGTCAGATATGGACTTCTCTATGGCCTAGGAAGCATCTATTGGAGTCTATGAGTCTGTATGGAGAGTTCAAGATTAAGAACTTTTGGGACAGAAACATGTTCAGTAGATAAAATATTTTTTTGCCTTAAATGACATCATGAGAAGTAACGCTCCAATCAACCAGAACACCCTAGCAACCGCCTAGCAACACCCTAGCAACCACCCAGAACATCTTAGCAACCACCCAGAACACCCTAGCAACCGGGTGGTGAGATTTGCCGCTTCAAGCTCCACTTCACATTTTCTTCTGGAAATGTGCCATAAATGTGTTCCTGGAGGTCAAAAATGTATCTAAGTATCTATTTTATCTGATGTTATAGTCAGACTCCTTCTGACTATAACATCAGAAGGAGTCTAAACGTTTATATTGTTTAAAACCTTTTGTTGAACCTTTGACCAGAAATGAGTTCAATAGGTCAGATATGGACTTCTCTATGGCTTAGGAAGCATCTGTTGGAGTCTATGAGTATGTATGGAAAGTTCAAGATCAAGTACTTTTGGGCCAGAAACATGTTCAGTAGGTCATATATTTGTATGGCTGAAATGACATCATGAGATGTAAATCTCTCTGTATATTAACCCACAGATGAAGTACCCGTGGGCCATGAAACTGTTCATGGAGGTCAAAAATAGACCTATGTATAGACCTACATCAGAATGTTATATTACATAGTCTATGAGTATTTATGTACCACCCAGTTCAAGATCTTCAGAACACCCTAGAAACAAACAAGAACACCCCAGCAACAATCTGGCAACACCCTAGCAAACACCCAGAACACCCCAGCAACCGCCTAGCAACACCCTAGCAACCACCCAGAACACCTTCGCAACCACCTAGAATACCATAGCAACCGCATAGCAACACCATAGCAATCACCCAGAATACCCTAAAAAAAACACCTAGCAACACACCCAGAACACCGTAGCAACCTCCCAGAACACCCTAGCAACCGGGTGGTGAGATTTGCCGCTTCAAGCTCCACTTCACATTTTCTTCTGGAAATGTGCCATAAATGTGTTCCTGGAGGTCATAATTGGCTTATGTATATCTAATATAACATCAGAAGGAGTCTAAAAGTTTATATTGATTTATACTTTTTGAGGAACCTTTGACCAGAAATGAGTTCAATATGTCAGATATGGACTTCTCTATGACTTAGGAAGCATCTGTTTGAGTCTATGAGTATGAATGGAAAGTACAAGGTCAAGTACTTTTGGGCCAGAAATATGTTCAGTAGGTCACATATCTTTCTGGCTGAAATGACATCATGAGAAGTAAAGCTCTCGGTATATTAACCCACAGATCAAGGACCCGTGGGCCATAAAAGTGTTCCTTGAGGTCAAAAATTGACCTATGTAATATAACATCAGAAGGAGTCTATAAGTTTATATCGTTTTAAACTTTTTGAGGAACCTTTGACCAGAAATTAGTTCAAAAGGTCAGATATGGACTTTTCCATGGTTTAGGAAGCATCTATTGGAGTCTATGAGTATGTATGGAAAGTTCAAGATCAAGTACTTTTGGGCCAGAAATATGTTCAGTAGGTCAAATATCTGTCTGGCTGAAATGACATCATGAGAAGGATCAATTAATTACCCATAGGCTAGAAATATGTTCAGTAGGTCAAAAAGGAACCTATGTGTATAACATCAGATTGAGTCTATCAGTTGATATTATTTAAAAACTTTTGAGGAAACATAGACCAGAAATTAGTTTAATAGGTCAGATATGGACTTCTCTATGGCTTAGAATCAAGTACCCGTGGGCCATAAATGTGTTCCTGGAGGTCAAAAATTGTCCTATGTATAGCTAATATAACATCAGAAGGAATCTATAAGTTTTTATTGTTTTAAACTATTTTGAGGAACCAGAAATGAGTTCAATAGGTCAGATATGGACTTCTCTATGGCCTAGGAAGCATCTATTGGAGTCTATGAGTCTGTATGGAGAGTTCAAGATCAAGAACTTTTGGGACAGAAACATGTTCAGTAGATAAAATATTTTTTTTGCCTTAAATGACATCATGAGAAGTAACTCTCCAATCAACCAGAACACCCTAGCAACCACCTAGCAACACCCTAGAAACAAACCAGAACACCCCGGCAACCGCCTAGCAACACCCTAGCAACCACCCAGAACATCTTAGCAACCACCCAGAATACCCCAGCAACGGTATATCAACCACCCAGAATACCCTAAAAAACAACCTAGCAACCACCCAGAACACCCTAGCAACCGGGTGGTGAGATTTGCCGCTTCAAGCTTCACTTCACATTTTCTTCTGGAAATGTGCCATAAATGTGTTCCTGGAGGTCAAAAATGTATCTAAGTATCTATTTTATCTGATGTTATAGTCAGACTCCTTCTGACTATAACATCAGAAGGAGTCTAAAAGTTTATATTGTTTAAAACCTTTTGAGGAACCTTTGACCAGAAATGAGTTCAATAGGTCAGATATGGACTTCTCTATGGCTTAGGAAGCATCTGTTGGAGTCTATGAGTATGTATGGAAAGTTCAAGATCAAGTACTTTTGGGCCAGAAACATGTTCAGTAGGTCATATATTTGTATGGCTGAAATGACATCATGAGATGTAAATCTTTCTGTATATTAACCCACAGATGAAGTACCCGTGGGCCATGAAACTGTTCATGGAGGTCAAAAATAGACCTCTGTAATATAACATCAGAATGTTATATTACATAGTCTATGAGTATGTATGTACCACCCAGTTCAAGATCAAGTACTTTTGGGCCAGAAACATGTTCAGTAGGTAAAAAAAAAAATTCTGGCTGAATTGACATCATGAAAAAGTAAATCTCCAACAAACCAGAACACCCTAGCAACCACCAAGCAACAGCCTAGCAACCACCAGAACACCCTGGAAACAAACCAGAACACCCCAGCAACCATCTGGCAAAACCCTAGCAACTACCCAGAACACCCCAGAAAGCGCCTAGCAACACCCTAGCAACCACCCAGAACACCTTCGCAACCACCCAGAATACCCTAGCAACTGCATAGCAACACCATAGCAACCACCCAGAATACCCTAAAAAAACACCTAGCAACACACCCAGAACACCGTAGCAACTTCGCAGAACACCCTAGCAACCGGGTGGTGAGATTTGCCGCTTCAAGTTCCACTTCACATTTTCTTCCGGAAATGTGCCATAAATGTTTTCCTGGAGGTTAAAATTGACCTATGTTTATCTAATATAACATCAGAAGGAGTCTAAAAGTTTATATTGTTTTATACTTTTTGAGGAACCTTTGACCAGAAATGAGTTCAATACTTCAGATATGGACCTCTTATGGCTTAGGAAGCATCTGTTGGAGTCTATGATTATGAATGGAAAATACAAGGTCAAGTACTTTTGGGCCAGAAATATGTTCAGTAGGTCAAATATCTTTCTGGCTGAAAAGACATCATGAGAAGTTAAGCTCTCGGTATATTAACCCACAGATCAAGGACCCGTGGGCCATAAAAGTGTTCCTGGAGGTCAAAAATTGACCTATGTAATATAACATCAGAATGTTATATTACATAGTGTATGACTATGTATGGAAAGTTCAAGATCAAGTACTTTTGGGCCAGAAATATGTTCAGTAGGTAAACTATTTTTCTGGCTGAAATGACATAATGAGAAGCAAATCTCCAACCAACCAGAACACCCTAGCAACCACCAAGCAACAGCCTAGGAACCAACAGAACACCCTAGAAACAAACCAGAACACCCCAGCAACAATCTGGCAACACCCTAGCAACCACCCAGAACACCCCAGCAACCGCCTAGCAACACCCTGGCAACCACCCAGAACACCTTCGCAACCACCCAGAATACCATAGCAACCGCATAGCAACACCATAGCAATCACCCAGAATACCCTAAAAAAAACACCTAGCAACACACCCAGAACACCGTAGCAACCTCCCAGAACACCCTAGCAACCGGGTGGTGAGATTTGCCGCTTCAAGCTCCACTTCACATTTTCTTCTGGAAATGTGCCATAAATGTGTTCCTGGAGGTCATAATTGGCTTATGTATATCTAATATAACATCAGAAGGAGTCTAAAAGTTTATATTGATTTATACTTTTTGAGGAACCTTTGACCAGAAATGAGTTCAATATGTCAGATATGGACTTCTCTATGACTTAGGAAGCATCTGTTGGAGTCTATGAGTATGAATGGAAAGTACAAGGTCAAGTACTTTTGGGCCAGAAATATGTTCAGTAGGTCACATATCTTTCTAGCTGAAATGACATCATGAGAAGTAAAGCTCTCGGTATATTAACCCACAGATCAAGGACCCGTGGGCCATAAAAGTGTTCCTTGAGGTCAAAAATTGACCTATGTAATATAACATCAGAAGGAGTCTATAAGTTTATATCGTTTTAAACTTTTTGAGGAACCTTTGACCAGAAATTAGTTCAAAAGGTCAGATATGGCCTTTTCCATGGTTTAGGAAGCATCTAATGGAGTCTATGAGTATGTATGGAAAGTTCAAGATCAAGTACTTTTGGGCCAGAAATATGTTCAGTAGGTCAAATATCTGTCTGGCTGAAATGACATCATGAGAAGGATCAATTAATTACCCATAGGCTAGAAATATGTTCAGTAGGTCAAAAAGGAACCTATGAGTATAACATCAGATTGAGTCTATCAGTTGATATTATTTAAAAACTTTTGAGGAAACATAGACCAGAAATTAGTTTAATAGGTCAGATATGGACTTCTCTATGGCTTAGAATCAAGTACCCGTGGGCCATAAATGTGTTCCTGGAGGTCAAAAATTGTCCTATGTATAGCTAATATAACATCAGAAGGAATCTATAAGTTTTTATTGTTTTAAACTATTTTGAGGAACCAGAAATGAGTTCAATAGGTCAGATATGGACTTCTCTATGGCCTAGGAAGCATCTATTGGAGTCTATGAGTCTGTATGGAGAGTTCAAGATCAAGAACTTTTGGGACAGAAACATGTTCAGTTGATAAAATATTTTTTTTTGCCTTAAATGACATCATGAGAAGTAACTCTCCAATCAACCAGAACACCCTAGCAACCACCTATCAACACCCTAGAAACAAACCAGAACACCCCGGCAACCGCCTAGCAACACCCTAGCAACCACCCAGAACATCTTAGCAACCACCCAGATGGTGGTGAGATTTGCCGCTTCAAGCTCCACTTCACATTTTCTTCTGGAAATGTGCCATACATGTGTTCCTGGAGGTCATAATTGGCTAATGTATATCTAATATAACATCAGAAGGAGTCTAAAAGTTTATATTGATTTATACTTTTTGAGGAACCTTTGACCAGAAATGAGTTCAATATGTCAGATATGGACTATAAGTATGAATGGAAAGTACAAGGTCAAGTACTTTTGGGCCAGAAATATGTTCAGTAGGTCATATATCTTTCTGGCTGAAATTACATCATGAGAAGTAAAGCTCTCGGTATATTAACCCACAGATCAAGGACCCGTGGGCCATAAAAGAGTTCCTTGAGGTCAAAAATTGACCCCGTTGCTTTGTGCAATTTTAGAGATGTGGATTTGTGCATGAAGAACGTTGTGCATCAAAAATAACATGTATGTAATATGCACTTTATTTCATTCAAAAACTCAACCCTTCCTTAGTGCTTTGACTGGATAACGTGTGTTGTTTCATTGCAATTTTCTAACTTATTCTTCTTTGCAATGAAAAAAAAGGATAAAACACGCGTGCTTTTAAATGCATTTCATTTCTACAACTAATTAATTTGTGTTTTGACGAGAAAACATCACAAGAGCGATGGCTTACAATGCATACACTAACTTGTTCCTTTGTGCAATGAAGAGATTTGCAATGCTTGTGCTTTAGGATTGCATTGCATATGCACGTAATAACTAATCTCTGTGCAATGAAAAGAAAACACCTAAGATGTGTTTCATTGCATTGCATGACTTGTATAACTTGTTCCTCGTTATGCATATGCACGCAAATAACTAACCTCTGTGCACCGAAAAGAAAACATCTAACATGTGTTTCATTGCATTACATGACATATCTAACTTGTTCCTCGTTATGCTATGCACGCAATAAATAACCTCTGTGCAATGAAAAGGAAACACCTAAGATGTGTTTCAGTGCATTGCATGACATATCTAACTTGTTTCTCGTTATGCATCTGCACGCAAATAACTAACTTCTGTGCACCGAAAAGAAAACATCTAACATGTGTTTTATTGCATTGCATGACATATCTAACTTGTTCCTCGTTATGCATATGCACGCAAATAACTAACCTCTGTGCACCGAAAAGAAAACATCTAAAATGTGTTTCATTGCATTACATGACATATCTAACTTGTTCCTCGTTATGCATATGCACGCAATAACTAACCTCTGTGAAATGAAAAAGAAACACCTAAGATGTGTTTCAGTGCATTGCATGACATATCTAACTTGTTTCTCGCTATGCATCTGCACGCAAATAACTAGCCTCTGTGCACAGAAAAGAAAACATCTAACATGCGTTTCATTGCATTGCATGACATATCTAACTTGTTCCTTTATGCATTTGCACGCAATAACTAACCTCTGTGCAATGAAAAGGAAACACCTAAGATGTGTTTCAGTGCATTGCATGACATATCTAACTAGTTTCTCGTTATGCATGTGCACGCAATAACTACCTCTGTGCAATGAAAAGAAAACACCTAAGATGAGTTTCATCGCATTGTATGCATATGCACGCAATAACTAACCTCTGTGCAATGAAAAGAAAACACCTAAGATGTGTTTCATCGCATTGCATGACATATCTAACTTGTTCCTCGTTATGCTTATGCAAGCAAGCATATGCACTGAAACAGATCTTAGGTGTTTTCTTTTCACTGCACAGAGTTTAGTTATTGCGTGCATATATGCATAACGAGGAACAAGTTAGATATGTCATGCAATGCGATGAAACACACCTTAGGTGTTTTCTGTTCACTGCACAGAGGTTAGCTATTGCGTGCATATGCATACAATGCGATGAAACACCTCTTAGGTGTTTTCTTTTCATTGCACAGAGGTAGTTATTGCGTGCATATGCATAACGAGAAACAAGTTAGATATGTCATGCAATTCACTGAAACACATCTTAGCTGTTTTCTTTTCATTGCACAGAGGTTAGTTATTGTTGGCATATGCATAACGAGGAACAAGTTAGATATGTCATGCAATGCGTTGAAACACACCTTAGGTGTTTTCTTTTCACTGCACAGAGGTTAGTTATTGCGTGCATGTGCATATGCATAACGAGAAACAAGTTAGATTAGGTCATGCAAATGCAATGAAACACATCTTGGTTGTTTTCTTTTCATTGCAACGAGGTTAGTTATTGCGTGCAAATGCATAACGAGGAACAAGTTAGATATATCATGCAATGCGATGAAACACATCTTAGGTGTTTTATTTTCATTGCACAGAGGTTAGTTATTGCGTGCATATGCATACAATGCGATGAAACACATCTTAGGTGTTTTCTTTTCATTTCACAGAGGTAGTAATTGCGTGCATATGCATTACGAGAAACAAGTTAGATATGTCATGCAATTCACTGAAACACATCTTAGCTGTTTTCTTTTCATTTCACAGAAGTAAGTTATTGCGTGTATATGCATAACGAGGAACAAGTTAGATTTGTCATGCAATGCACTGAAACACATCTTAGGTGTTTTCTTTTCATTGCACAGAGGTTAGTTATTGCGTGCAAATGCATAAACGAGGAACAAGTTAGATATGTCATGCAATGCAATGAAACACATCTTAGGTGTTTTCTTTTCATTGGACAGAGGTTAGTTGCATGTGCAATGATATCCTAAAACGCAAGCATTGTAAATCTCTTCGTTACACAAAGGAACAAGTTATTGTATGCATTGTAAAGCGATCGCTCTAGTGATGTTTTCTCGTCAAAACACAAATTATTTAGTTGTAGAATGGGAATGCATGGAAAAGCACGCGTGTTATATCCTTTGTTTTCATTGCAAAGCACTAAGGAAGGGTTTAGTTCTTAAATGCAATAAAGTGCATATTGCATATATGTTATTTTTGATGCACAACGTTCTTAATAGCAACGATTTCTGTTCATCACAGAAATGCAACAACTAATGCAATTGTTTCCCTTGTTACAAAACACATGCATTACACGTCTCTTTGTTGCACAAAGGAAAGAGTAAGTTATTGCATTGCACGACCGCTCAAGTGATGTTTTTTCGTCAGTGCACAAAAGAGTTAGTAGTAGAATCCATGCGAAAGAGTTAAAGGGTCCTCAAAGGTTTTAAGAAATATTAACTTATTGACTTTTGATGATTTATAAGCTATATATAGGTTCCTTTTTGTCCTAGTGAACATATTTCTGGCTCACGATTACTTGATTCTAAGCCATAGAGAAGTCCATATCTGACCTATTGAACTAATTTCTGGTCTGTTTCCTCAAAAGCTTTTAAATAAAATCAACTGATAGACTCAATCTGATGTTATATACATGTTATATTCCTTTTAGACCTACTGAACATATTTCTGGCCCCAAAGTACTTGATCTTGAACTTTCCATACATACTCATAGACTCCAATAGATGCTTCCTAAGCCATGGAAAAGTCCATATCTGACCTTTTGAACTAATTTCTGCTAAAAGGTTCCTCAAAAAATTTAAAACGATATGATCTTATAGACGCCTTCTGATGTTTTATTACATAGGTCAGTTTTTGACATCCAGGAACACTTTTTTATGGCCCACGGGTCCTTGATCTGTGGGTTAATATACCGAGAGATTTACTTCTCATGATGTCATTTCTGCCAGAAAGATATTTGACCTACTGAACATATTTCTGGCCCAAAAGTACTTGACCTTGTACTTTCCATTCATACTCATATACTCCAAAAGATGCTTCCTAAGCCATAGAGAATTCCATATCTGACGTATTGAACTCATTTCCGGTCAAAGGTTCCTCAAAAAGTATAAAACACTATAAACTTTTAGACTCCTTCTGATGTTATATTAGATATACATAGGTCAATTTTGACCTCCAGGAAAACATTTATGGCACATTTCCAGAAGAAAATGTGAAGTGGAGCTTGAAGCGGCAAATCTCACCACCCGGTTTCTAGGGTGTTCTGGGAGGTTGCTACGGTGTTCTGGGTGTGTTGCTAGGTGTTTTTTAGGGTATTCTGGGTGTTTGCTATGGTGTTGCTATGCGTTTGCTAGGGTATTCTGGGTGGTTGCGAAGGTGTTCTGGGTGGTTGCTAGGGAACTTTCCATACATATTCATAGATGCCAACAGATGCTTCCTAAGCCATAGAGAAGTCCATATCTAGGCGGTTTCTGGGGTGTTCTGGGTGGTTGCTAGGGTGTTGCCAGATGGTTGCTGGGGTGTTCTGTTTTGTTTCTAGGGTGTTCTGGGTGGTTGCTAGGGTGTTCTGGTTGGTTGGAGATTTAATTCTTCAGCCAGAAAAATATTTTACCTACTGAACATGTTTCTGGCCCAAAAGTACTTGATCTTGAACTTTCCATACATACTCATAGATGCCAACAGATGCTTCCTAAGCCATAGAGAAGTCCATATCTGACCTATTGAACTCATTTCTGGTTCCTCAAAAGGTTCCTCAAAAGGTTTTAAACAATATAAACTTTTAGACCCCCTCTGAAGTTATATTCAGAAGGAGTCTGACTATAACATCAGATAAAATAGATACATAGATAACTATAACATCAGATAAAATAGATACATAGATACATTTTTGACCTCCAGGAACACATTTATGGCACATTTCCAGAAGAAAATGTGAAGTGGAGCTTGAAGCGGCAAATCTCACCACCTGGTTGCCAGGGTGTTCTGGGAGATTGCTACGGTGTTCTGGGTGTGTTGCTAGGTGTTTTTTTAGGGTATTCTGGGTGTTTGCTATGGTGTTGCTATGCGTTTGCTAGGCTATTCTGGGTGGTTGCGAAGGTGTTCTGGGTGGTTGCTAGGGTGTTGCTAGGCGGTTGCTGGGGTGTTCTGGGTGTTTGCTAGGGTGTTGCCAGATGGTTGCTGGGGTGTTCTGGTTTGTTTCTAGGGTGTTCTGGGTGGTTGCTATGGTGTTCTGGTTGGTTGGAGATTTACTTCTCATGATGTCATTTCAGTCAGAAAAATATTTTACCTACTGAACATGTTTCTGGCCCAAAAGTACTTGATCTTGAACTTTCCATACATACTCAGAGATGCCAACAGATGCTTCCTAAGCCATAGAGAAGTCCATATCTGACCTATTGAACTCATTTCTGGTCAAAGGTTCCTCAAAAGGTTTTAAACAATATAAACTTTTAGACTCCCTCTGATGTTATATTCAGAAGGAGTCTGACTATAACATCAGATAAAATAGATACATAGATAACTATAACATCAGATAAAATGGATACATAGATACATTTTTGACCTCCAGGAACACATTTATGGCACATTTCCAGAAGAAAATGTGAAATGGAGCTTGAAGCGGCAAATCTCACCACCCGGTTGTTAGGGTGTTCTGGGTTGTTGCTACGGTGTTCTGGGTGGTTGCTAGGTGGTTTTTTAGGGTATTCTGGGTGGTTGATATACCGTTGCTAGGGTATTCTGGGTGGTTGCTAAGGTGTTCTGGGTGGTTGCTAAAGTGTTGCTAGGCAGTTTGCCGGGGTGTTCTGGATGGTTGCTAGGGTGTTGCTAGGCGGTTGCCGGGGTGTTCTGGGTGGTTTGCTAGGCAGTTGCCGGGGTGTTCTGCGTTGTTGCTAGGGTGTTGCTAGGCGGTTCCCGGGGTGTTCTGGTTTGTTGCTAGGGTGTTGCTAGGCGGTTGCCGTGGTGTTCTGGGTTGTTGCTAGGGTGTTGCTAGGCGGTTCCCGGGGTGTTCTGGTTTGTTGCTAGGGTGTTGCTAGGTGGTTGCTAGGTGGTTGTTGGGTGTTCTGGTTGATTGGAGATTTACTTCTCATGATGTCATTTAAGGCAGAAAAATATTTTACCTACTGAACATGTTTCTGTCCCAAAAGTTCTTGATTTTGAACTTTCCATACAGACTCATAGACTCCAACAGATGCTTCCTAAGCCATAGAGAAGTCCATATCTGACCTATTGAACTCATTTCTGGTCAAAGGTTCCTCAAAAGGTTTTAAACAATATAAACTTTTAGACCCCCTCTGAAGTTATATTCAGAAGGAGTCTGACTATAACATCAGATAAAATAGATACATAGGTAACAATAACATCAGATAAAATAGATACATAGATACATTTTTGACCTCCAGGAACACATTTATGGCACATTTCCAGAAGAAAATGTGAAGTGGAGCTTGAAGCGGCAAATCTCACCACCTGGTTGCCAGGGTGTTCTGGGAGATTGCTACGGTGTTCTGGGTGTGTTGCTAGGTGTTTTTTTAGGGTATTCTGGGTGTTTGCTATGGTGTTGCTATGCGTTTGCTAGGGTATTATGGGTGGTTGCGAAGGTGTTCTGGGTGGTTGCTAGGGTGTTGCTAGGCGGTTGCTGGGGTGTTCTGGGTGTTTGCTAGGGTGTTGCCAGATGGTTGCTGGGGTGTTCTGGTTTGTTTCTAGGGTGTTCTGGGTGGTTGCTATGGTGTTCTGGTTGGTTGGAGATTTACTTCTCATGATGTCATTTCAGTCAGAAAAATATTTTACCTACTGAACATGTTTCTGGCCCAAAAGTACTTGATCTTGAACTTTCCATACATACTCAGAGATGCCAACAGATGCTTCCTAAGCCATAGAGAAGTCCATATCTGACCTATTGAACTCATTTCTGGTCAAAGGTTCCTCAAAAGGTTTTAAACAATATAAACTTTTAGACTCCCTCTGAGGTTATATTCAGAAGGAGTCTGACTATAACATCAGATAAAATAGATACATAGATAACTATAACATCAGATAAAATAGATACATAGATACATTTTTGACCTCCAGGAACACATTTATGGCACATTTCCAAAAGAAAATGTGAAATGGAGCTTGAAGCGGCAACTCTCACCACCCGGTTGTTAGGGTGTTCTGGGTTGTTGCTACGGTGTTCTGGGTGGTTGCTAGGTGTTTTTTTAGGGTATTCTGGGTGGTTGATATACCGTTGCTAGGGTATTCTGGGTGGTTGCTAAAGTGTTGCTAGGCAGTTTGCCTGGGTGTTCTGGATGGTTGCTAGGGTGTTGCTAGGCGGTTGCCGGGGTGTTCTGGGTGGTTTGCTAGGCAGTTGCCGGGGTGTTCTGCGTTGTTGCTAGGGTGTTGCTAGGCGGTTCCCGGGGTGTTCTGGTTTGTTGCTAGGGTGTTGCTAGGCGGTTGCCGGGGTGTTCTGGGTTGTTGCTAGGGTGTTGCTAGGCGGTTCCCGGGGTGTTCTGGTTTGTTGCTAGGGTGTTGCTAGGTGGTTGCTAGGTGGTTGTTGGGTGTTCTGGTTGATTGGAGATTTACTTTTCATGATGTCATTTAAGGCAGAAAAATATTTTACCTACTGAACATGTTTCTGTCCCAAAAGTTCTTGATTTTGAACTTTCCATACAGACTCATAGACTCCAATAGATACTTCCTAAGCCATAGAGAAGTCCATATCTGACCTATTGAACTCATTTCTGGTTCCTCAAAATAGTTTAAAACAATATAAACTCATAGATTCCTTCTGATGTTATATTAGTTATACATAGGACAATTTTTTGACCTCCAGGACCACATTTATGGCCCATGGGTACTGGATCTGTGGGTGAGTATACCGAGAGATTTACTTCTCATGATGTCATTTCAGCCAGACAAATATTTGACCTCCTTCTGATGTTATATAAGATAAACATTGGTCAATTATATTAGATATACATAGGTCAATTTTTAACCTCCAGGAACACATTTATGGCCCACGGGTATTTGATCTGTGGGTTAATATACCGATAGATTTACTTCTCATGATGTCATTGAACTCATTTTTGGTCAAAGGTTCCTGTACAATATCAAACAATGTAAACTTTTAGACTCCTTTTGATGTTATATTAGATATACATAGGTCAATTTTTGACCACCAGGAACACATTTATGGCACATTTCCAGAAGAAAATGTGAAGTTGAGCCTGAAGTGGCAAATCTCACCACCCGGTTGCTAGGGTGTTCCGGGTGGTTGAACTCTGGGTGGTTGTTAGGGTATTCTGGGTGGTTGCTATGGTGTTTTTATGCGGTTGCTAGGGTATTCTGGGTGGTTGCTAAGGTGCTAATGTTGTTAGGTTGTTGCTAGGCTGTTGCCAGGTTGTTCTGGGTGGTTGATAGTGTGTTGCTAGGTGGTTGCTGTTCTTGTTTGTTGGTGGGGGTTTCTGGGTGGTTGCTAGGGTGTTTTAGGTCGTTACTATGGTATTCTGGGTTGTTGCTATGGTGTTACCAGGTGGTTGGTAGTGTTAACATATAGAGTTTCTATAATGTTTTTGCCATGATTTAGCTCTAAACTAATTGATTATTTTATTACATTTCATGTTTATATTGTTTGAAACCTTTTGAGGATCCTTTTACCATAACAATATAAACTTTTAGACTCCTTCTGATGTTGTATTAGCTATACAGAGGTCAATATTTGACCTATGTAACATATTTATGGCACATTTCCAGAAGAAAATTTGAAGTGGGATTTGACCTACTGAACATAGTTCTTGCCCACGAGTACTAGATCTTAAACTTTCTAAACATCCTCATTGACTCCTTTTGATGTTACTGAAGCCATACAAGAGTCCTTATTTTAGCTACTGAACATATTTCTGTCTAAAGTGTTCTTTGAAAATCAGGATACTATACAGAATGACCTCCTATTATGTTATTTTAGCCAGACAGATATTTGACCTACAGACTACACTGTAAAAATGAATATGCTTTATCTAATCAATAAAATTGTGGCAACAGATTACAAGCAATATTATTTATTAAATTGAACAAATTAGAATTGAGTAATAGTTAATCAAATTAACATTCTAATTAATTCTAATTTGTACAATTTAATTAATAATGTTGCTTGTAATATGTTGCCACAATTTTATTGATTAGATAAAGCATATTATTTTTTTCAGTGTACATTTCTTGCCCATGTGTACTTGATCTTGAACTTTCTACATACTCATAGACTCCTTATGATGGTTTTTAGGCCATATAGATTTGTCCACATTTGACCTACTGAAATTATTTCTGAAAAACTTAAAAAACTTCCGACTCCTTTTGAAGATATGTAAATCAATTGCCAAAAACATTATAAAAACTCTATAGTGATTTGGACACTACCAACCACCTAGAAACACCATAGGAACCACACAGACTACCATAGTAACCACCTAAAACACCCTAGCAACCACCCAGAACACCCTAGCAACACTCTAGCAACCGCCTAGCAACCACCCAGAACACCTTAGCAACACCCTAGCAACCAACCATACCACCCTAGCAACCACCTAGCAACACCCTAGCAACCACCCAGCACACCCTAGCAACACCTTAGCAACCACCCAGAATACCCTAACAACCACCTAGCAACCACCGGGAACACCCTAGCAACCGGGTGGTGAGATTTGCCGCTGCAAGCACCACTTCACATTTTCTTCTGGAAATGTTCCATAAATGTGTTTGCATAGGTGAAAAATTCACTATGCATAGCTAATACAACATCAGAAGGAGTCTATAAGTTTATATTGTTATGGTAAAAGGGTCCTCAAAAGGTTTCAAACAATATAAACATGAAATGTAATAAAAAAAATCGATTAGTTAAGAGCTAAATCATGCCAAAACATTATAGAAACTCTATAGTAACCATATGTGAACACTACCAACCACCTGGTAACACCATAGCAACAACCCAGAATACCATAGTAACGACCTAAATCACCCTAGCAACACCCTAGCAACCACCCAGAAACCCCGACCAACAAACAAGAACACCCAAGCAACACCCTAGCAACACCCTAGCAACCATCCAGAACAACCTGGCAACAGCCTAGCAACAACCTAGCAACATTAGCACCTTAGCAACCACCCAGAACACCCTAGCAACCACATAAAAACACCATAGCAGCCACCCAAAATACCCTATCAACCACCTAGCAACCACCCAGAACACCCTAGCAACGGTGTGGTGGTTTGCCACTTCAGGCTCAACTTCACATTTTCCTCTGGAAATGTGTCATAAATGTGTTCCTGGTGGTCAAAAATTGACCTATGTATGTCTAATATAACATCAGAAGGAGTTTAAAAGTTTATATTGTTTTAAACTTTTTGAGGAACCTTTGACCAGAAATGAGTTCAATGACATCATGAGAAGTAAATCTATCGGTATATTAACCCACAGATCAAGTACCCGTGGGACATAAATCTGTTCCTGGAGGTCAAAAATGGACCTATGTATATCTAATATAATTGAACAATGTATATCTTATATAACATCAGAAGAAGGTCAAATATTTGTCTGGCTGAAATGACATCATGAGAAGTAAATCTCTCGGTATACTCACCCACAGATCAAGTATCCGTGGGCCATAAATGTGTTCCTGGAGGTCAAAAATTGTCCTATGTATAGCTAATATAACACCAGAAGGAATCTATAAGTTTTTATTGTTTTAAACTATTTTGAGGAACCAGAAATGAGTTCAATAGGTCAGATATGGACTTCTCTATGGCCTAGGAAGCATCTATTGGAGTCTATGAGTCTGTATGGAGAGTTCAAGATTAAGAACTTTTGGGACAGAAACATGTTCAGTAGATAAAATATTTTTTTGCCTTAAATGACATCATGAGAAGTAACGCTCCAATCAACCAGAACACCCTAGCAACCACCTAGCAACACCCTAGAAACAAACCAGAACACCCCGGCAACCGCCTAGCAACACCCTAGCAACCACCCAGAACATCTTAGCAACCACCCAGAACACCCTAGCAACCGGGTGGTGAGATTTGCCGCTTCAAGCTCCACTTCACATTTTCTTCTGGAAATGTGCCATAAATGTGTTCCTGGAGGTCAAAAATGTATCTAAGTATCTATTTTATCTGATGTTATAGTCAGACTCCTTCTGACTATAACATCAGAAGGAGTCTAAACGTTTATATTGTTTAAAACCTTTTGTTGAACCTTTGACCAGAAATGAGTTCAATAGGTCAGATATGGACTTCTCTATGGCTTAGGAAGCATCTGTTGGAGTCTATGAGTATGTATGGAAAGTTCAAGATCAAGTACTTTTGGGCCAGAAACATGTTCAGTAGGTCATATATTTGTATGGCTGAAATGACATCATGAGATGTAAATCTCTCTGTATATTAACCCACAGATGAAGTACCCGTGGGCCATGAAACTGTTCATGGAGGTCAAAAATAGACCTATGTATAGACCTACATCAGAATGTTATATTACATAGTCTATGAGTATTTATGTACCACCCAGTTCAAGATCTTCAGAACACCCTAGAAACAAACAAGAACACCCCAGCAACAATCTGGCAACACCCTAGCAAACACCCAGAACACCCCAGCAACCGCCTAGCAACACCCTAGCAACCACCCAGAACACCTTCGCAACCACCCAGAATACCATAGCAACCGCATAGCAACACCATAGCAATCACCCAGAATACCCTAAAAAAAACACCTAGCAACACACCCAGAACACCGTAGCAACCTCCCAGAACACCCTAGCAACCGGGTGGTGAGATTTGCCGCTTCAAGCTCCACTTCACATTTTCTTCTGGAAATGTGCCATAAATGTGTTCCTGGAGGTCATAATTGGCTTATGTATATCTAATATAACATCAGAAGGAGTCTAAAAGTTTATATTGATTTATACTTTTTGAGGAACCTTTGACCAGAAATGAGTTCAATATGTCAGATATGGACTTCTCTATGACTTAGGAAGCATCTGTTTGAGTCTATGAGTATGAATGGAAAGTACAAGGTCAAGTACTTTTGGGCCAGAAATATGTTCAGTAGGTCACATATCTTTCTGGCTGAAATGACATCATGAGAAGTAAAGCTCTCGGTATATTAACCCACAGATCAAGGACCCGTGGGCCATAAAAGTGTTCCTTGAGGTCAAAAATTGACCTATGTAATATAACATCAGAAGGAGTCTATAAGTTTATATCGTTTTAAACTTTTTGAGGAACCTTTGACCAGAAATTAGTTCAAAAGGTCAGATATGGACTTTTCCATGGTTTAGGAAGCATCTATTGGAGTCTATGAGTATGTATGGAAAGTTCAAGATCAAGTACTTTTGGGCCAGAAATATGTTCAGTAGGTCAAATATCTGTCTGGCTGAAATGACATCATGAGAAGGATCAATTAATTACCCATAGGCTAGAAATATGTTCAGTAGGTCAAAAAGGAACCTATGTGTATAACATCAGATTGAGTCTATCAGTTGATATTATTTAAAAACTTTTGAGGAAACATAGACCAGAAATTAGTTTAATAGGTCAGATATGGACTTCTCTATGGCTTAGAATCAAGTACCCGTGGGCCATAAATGTGTTCCTGGAGGTCAAAAATTGTCCTATGTATAGCTAATATAACATCAGAAGGAATCTATAAGTTTTTATTGTTTTAAACTATTTTGAGGAACCAGAAATGAGTTCAATAGGTCAGATATGGACTTCTCTATGGCCTAGGAAGCATCTATTGGAGTCTATGAGTCTGTATGGAGAGTTCAAGATCAAGAACTTTTGGGACAGAAACATGTTCAGTAGATAAAATATTTTTTTTGCCTTAAATGACATCATGAGAAGTAACTCTCCAATCAACCAGAACACCCTAGCAACCACCTAGCAACACCCTAGAAACAAACCAGAACACCCCGGCAACCGCCTAGCAACACCCTAGCAACCACCCAGAACATCTTAGCAACCACCCAGAATACCCCAGCAACGGTATATCAACCACCCAGAATACCCTAAAAAACAACCTAGCAACCACCCAGAACACCCTAGCAACCGGGTGGTGAGATTTGCCGCTTCAAGCTTCACTTCACATTTTCTTCTGGAAATGTGCCATAAATGTGTTCCTGGAGGTCAAAAATGTATCTAAGTATCTATTTTATCTGATGTTATAGTCAGACTCCTTCTGACTATAACATCAGAAGGAGTCTAAAAGTTTATATTGTTTAAAACCTTTTGAGGAACCTTTGACCAGAAATGAGTTCAATAGGTCAGATATGGACTTCTCTATGGCTTAGGAAGCATCTGTTGGAGTCTATGAGTATGTATGGAAAGTTCAAGATCAAGTACTTTTGGGCCAGAAACATGTTCAGTAGGTCATATATTTGTATGGCTGAAATGACATCATGAGATGTAAATCTTTCTGTATATTAACCCACAGATGAAGTACCCGTGGGCCATGAAACTGTTCATGGAGGTCAAAAATAGACCTCTGTAATATAACATCAGAATGTTATATTACATAGTCTATGAGTATGTATGTACCACCCAGTTCAAGATCAAGTACTTTTGGGCCAGAAACATGTTCAGTAGGTAAAAAAAAAAATTCTGGCTGAATTGACATCATGAAAAAGTAAATCTCCAACAAACCAGAACACCCTAGCAACCACCAAGCAACAGCCTAGCAACCACCAGAACACCCTGGAAACAAACCAGAACACCCCAGCAACCATCTGGCAAAACCCTAGCAACTACCCAGAACACCCCAGAAAGCGCCTAGCAACACCCTAGCAACCACCCAGAACACCTTCGCAACCACCCAGAATACCCTAGCAACTGCATAGCAACACCATAGCAACCACCCAGAATACCCTAAAAAAACACCTAGCAACACACCCAGAACACCGTAGCAACTTCGCAGAACACCCTAGCAACCGGGTGGTGAGATTTGCCGCTTCAAGTTCCACTTCACATTTTCTTCCGGAAATGTGCCATAAATGTTTTCCTGGAGGTTAAAATTGACCTATGTTTATCTAATATAACATCAGAAGGAGTCTAAAAGTTTATATTGTTTTATACTTTTTGAGGAACCTTTGACCAGAAATGAGTTCAATACTTCAGATATGGACCTCTTATGGCTTAGGAAGCATCTGTTGGAGTCTATGATTATGAATGGAAAATACAAGGTCAAGTACTTTTGGGCCAGAAATATGTTCAGTAGGTCAAATATCTTTCTGGCTGAAATGACATCATGAGAAGTAAAGCTCTCGGTATATTAACCCACAGATCAAGGACCCGTGGGCCATAAAAGTGTTCCTGGAGGTCAAAAATTGACCTATGTAATATAACATCAGAATGTTATATTACATAGTGTATGACTATGTATGGAAAGTTCAAGATCAAGTACTTTTGGGCCAGAAATATGTTCAGTAGGTAAACTATTTTTCTGGCTGAAATGACATAATGAGAAGCAAATCTCCAACCAACCAGAACACCCTAGCAACCACCAAGCAACAGCCTAGGAACCAACAGAACACCCTAGAAACAAACCAGAACACCCCAGCAACAATCTGGCAACACCCTAGCAACCACCCAGAACACCCCAGCAACCGCCTAGCAACACCCTAGCAACCACCCAGAACACCTTCGCAACCACCCAGAATACCATAGCAACCGCATAGCAACACCATAGCAATCACCCAGAATACCCTAAAAAAAACACCTAGCAACACACCCAGAACACCGTAGCAACCTCCCAGAACACCCTAGCAACCGGGTGGTGAGATTTGCCGCTTCAAGCTCCACTTCACATTTTCTTCTGGAAATGTGCCATAAATGTGTTCCTGGAGGTCATAATTGGCTTATGTATATCTAATATAACATCAGAAGGAGTCTAAAAGTTTATATTGATTTATACTTTTTGAGGAACCTTTGACCAGAAATGAGTTCAATATGTCAGATATGGACTTCTCTATGACTTAGGAAGCATCTGTTGGAGTCTATGAGTATGAATGGAAAGTACAAGGTCAAGTACTTTTGGGCCAGAAATATGTTCAGTAGGTCACATATCTTTCTAGCTGAAATGACATCATGAGAAGTAAAGCTCTCGGTATATTAACCCACAGATCAAGGACCCGTGGGCCATAAAAGTGTTCCTTGAGGTCAAAAATTGACCTATGTAATATAACATCAGAAGGAGTCTATAAGTTTATATCGTTTTAAACTTTTTGAGGAACCTTTGACCAGAAATTAGTTCAAAAGGTCAGATATGGCCTTTTCCATGGTTTAGGAAGCATCTAATGGAGTCTATGAGTATGTATGGAAAGTTCAAGATCAAGTACTTTTGGGCCAGAAATATGTTCAGTAGGTCAAATATCTGTCTGGCTGAAATGACATCATGAGAAGGATCAATTAATTACCCATAGGCTAGAAATATGTTCAGTAGGTCAAAAAGGAACCTATGAGTATAACATCAGATTGAGTCTATCAGTTGATATTATTTAAAAACTTTTGAGGAAACATAGACCAGAAATTAGTTTAATAGGTCAGATATGGACTTCTCTATGGCTTAGAATCAAGTACCCGTGGGCCATAAATGTGTTCCTGGAGGTCAAAAATTGTCCTATGTATAGCTAATATAACATCAGAAGGAATCTATAAGTTTTTATTGTTTTAAACTATTTTGAGGAACCAGAAATGAGTTCAATAGGTCAGATATGGACTTCTCTATGGCCTAGGAAGCATCTATTGGAGTCTATGAGTCTGTATGGAGAGTTCAAGATCAAGAACTTTTGGGACAGAAACATGTTCAGTTGATAAAATATTTTTTTTTGCCTTAAATGACATCATGAGAAGTAACTCTCCAATCAACCAGAACACCCTAGCAACCACCTATCAACACCCTAGAAACAAACCAGAACACCCCGGCAACCGCCTAGCAACACCCTAGCAACCACCCAGAACATCTTAGCAACCACCCAGATGGTGGTGAGATTTGCCGCTTCAAGCTCCACTTCACATTTTCTTCTGGAAATGTGCCATACATGTGTTCCTGGAGGTCATAATTGGCTAATGTATATCTAATATAACATCAGAAGGAGTCTAAAAGTTTATATTGATTTATACTTTTTGAGGAACCTTTGACCAGAAATGAGTTCAATATGTCAGATATGGACTATAAGTATGAATGGAAAGTACAAGGTCAAGTACTTTTGGGCCAGAAATATGTTCAGTAGGTCATATATCTTTCTGGCTGAAATTACATCATGAGAAGTAAAGCTCTCGGTATATTAACCCACAGATCAAGGACCCGTGGGCCATAAAAGAGTTCCTTGAGGTCAAAAATTGACCCCGTTGCTTTGTGCAATTTTAGAGATGTGGATTTGTGCATGAAGAACGTTGTGCATCAAAAATAACATGTATGTAATATGCACTTTATTTCATTCAAAAACTCAACCCTTCCTTAGTGCTTTGACTGGATAACGTGTGTTGTTTCATTGCAATGCTTACATTTTCTAACTTATTCTTCTTTGCAATGAAAAAAAAGGATAAAACACGCGTGCTTTTAAATGCATTTCATTTCTACAACTAATTAATTTGTGTTTTGACGAGAAAACATCACAAGAGCGATGGCTTACAATGCATACACTAACTTGTTCCTTTGTGCAATGAAGAGATTTGCAATGCTTGTGCTTTAGGATTGCATTGCATATGCACGTAATAACTAATCTCTGTGCAATGAAAAGAAAACACCTAAGATGTGTTTCATTGCATTGCATGACTTGTATAACTTGTTCCTCGTTATGCATATGCACGCAAATAACTAACCTCTGTGCACCGAAAAGAAAACATCTAACATGTGTTTCATTGCATTACATGACATATCTAACTTGTTCCTCGTTATGCTATGCACGCAATAAATAACCTCTGTGCAATGAAAAGGAAACACCTAAGATGTGTTTCAGTGCATTGCATGACATATCTAACTTGTTTCTCGTTATGCATCTGCACGCAAATAACTAACTTCTGTACACCGAAAAGAAAACATCTAACATGTGTTTTTTTGCATTGCATGACATATCTAACTTGTTCCTCGTTATGCATATGCACGCAAATAACTAACCTCTGTGCACCGAAAAGAAAACATCTAAAATGTGTTTCATTGCATTACATGACATATCTAACTTGTTCCTCGTTATGCATATGCACGCAATAAATAACCTCTGTGCAATGAAAAGGAAACACCTAAGATGTGTTTCAGTGCATTGCATGACATATCTAACTTGTTTCTCGTTATGCATCTGCACGCAAATAACTAACTTCTGTACACCGAAAAGAAAACATCTAACATGTGTTTTATTGCATTGCATGACATATCTAACTTGTTCCTCGTTATGCATATGCACGCAAATAACTAACCTCTGTGCACCGAAAAGAAAACATCTAAAATGTGTTTCATTGCATTACATGACATATCTAACTTGTTCCTCGTTATGCATATGCACGCAATAACTAACCTCTGTGAAATGAAAAAGAAACACCTAAGATGTGTTTCAGTGCATTGCATGACATATCTAACTTGTTTCTCGCTATGCATCTGCACGCAAATAACTAGCCTCTGTGCACAGAAAAGAAAACATCTAACATGCGTTTCATTGCATTGCATGACATATCTAACTTGTTCCTTTATGCATTTGCACGCAATAACTAACCTCTGTGCAATGAAAAGGAAACACCTAAGATGTGTTTCAGTGCATTGCATGACATATCTAACTAGTTTCTCGTTATGCATGTGCACGCAATAACTACTTCTGTGCAATGAAAAGAAAACACCTAAGATGAGTTTCATCGCATTGTATGCATATGCACGCAATAACTAACCTCTGTGCAATGAAAAGAAAACACCTAAGATGTGTTTCATCGCATTGCATGACATATCTAACTTGTTCCTCGTTATGCTTATGCAAGCAATAACTAACCTCTGTGTAATGGAAAGAAAACACCTAAGATGTGTTTCATTGCATTGCATGATAGATCTAACTCGTTTCTCGTTACGCATATGCACACAATAACTAACCTCTGTGCAGTGAAAAGAAAACTGCACAAGTTAGATATGTCATACAATGCACTGAAACAGATCTTAGGTGTTTTCTTTTCACTGCACAGAGTTTAGTTATTGCGTGCATATATGCATAACGAGGAACAAGTTAGATATGTCATGCAATGCGATGAAACACACCTTAGGTGTTTTCTGTTCACTGCACAGAGGTTAGCTATTGCGTGCATATGCATACAATGCGATGAAACACCTCTTAGGTGTTTTCTTTTCATTGCACAGAGGTAGTTATTGCGTGCATATGCATAACGAGAAACAAGTTAGATATGTCATGCAATTCACTGAAACACATCTTAGCTGTTTTCTTTTCATTGCACAGAGGTTAGTTATTGTTGGCATATGCATAACGAGGAACAAGTTAGATATGTCATGCAATGCGTTGAAACACACCTTAGGTGTTTTCTTTTCACTGCACAGAGGTTAGTTATTGCGTGCATGTGCATATGCATAACGAGAAACAAGTTAGATTAGGTCATGCAAATGCAATGAAACACATCTTGGTTGTTTTCTTTTCATTGCAACGAGGTTAGTTATTGCGTGCAAATGCATAACGAGGAACAAGTTAGATATATCATGCAATGCGATGAAACACATCTTAGGTGTTTTATTTTCATTGCACAGAGGTTAGTTATTGCGTGCATATGCATACAATGCGATGAAACACATCTTAGGTGTTTTCTTTTCATTGCACAGAGGTAGTAATTGCGTGCATATGCATTACGAGAAACAAGTTAGATATGTCATGCAATTCACTGAAACACATCTTAGCTGTTTTCTTTTCATTTCACAGAAGTTAGTTATTGCGTGTATATGCATAACGAGGAACAAGTTAGATTTGTCATGCAATGCACTGAAACACATCTTAGGTGTTTTCTTTTCATTGCACAGAGGTTAGTTATTGCGTGCAAATGCATAAACGAGGAACAAGTTAGATATGTCATGCAATGCAATGAAACACATCTTAGGTGTTTTCTTTTCATTGGACAGAGGTTAGTTGCATGTGCAATGATATCCTAAAACGCAAGCATTGTAAATCTCTTCGTTACACAAAGGAACAAGTTATTGTATGCATTGTAAAGCGATCGCTCTAGTGATGTTTTCTCGTCAAAACACAAATTATTTAGTTGTAGAATGGGAATGCATGGAAAAGCACGCGTGTTATATCCTTTGTTTTCATTGCAAAGCACTAAGGAAGGGTTTAGTTCTTAAATGCAATAAAGTGCATATTGCATATATGTTATTTTTGATGCACAACGTTCTTAATAGCAACGATTTCTGTTCATCACAGAAATGCAACAACTAATGCAATTGTTTCCCTTGTTACAAAACACATGCATTACACGTCTCTTTGTTGCACAAAGGAAAGAGTAAGTTATTGCATTGCACGACCGCTCAAGTGATGTTTTTTCGTCAGTGCACAAAAGAGTTAGTAGTAGAATCCATGCGAAAGAGTTAAAGGGTCCTCAAAGGTTTTAAGAAATATTAACTTATTGACTTTTGATGATTTATAAGCTATATATAGGTTCCTTTTTGTCCTAGTGAACATATTTCTGGCTCACGATTACTTGATTCTAAGCCATAGAGAAGTCCATATCTGACCTATTGAACTAATTTCTGGTCTGTTTCCTCAAAAGCTTTTAAATAAAATCAACTGATAGACTCAATCTGATGTTATATACATGTTATATTCCTTTTAGACCTACTGAACATATTTCTGGCCCCAAAGTACTTGATCTTGAACTTTTCATACATACTCATAGACTCCAATAGATGCTTCCTAAGCCATGGAAAAGTCCATATCTGACCTTTTGAACTAATTTCTGCTAAAAGGTTCCTCAAAAAATTTAAAACGATATGATCTTATAGACGCCTTCTGATGTTTTATTACATAGGTCAGTTTTTGACATCCAGGAACACTTTTTTATGGCCCACGGGTCCTTGATCTGTGGGTTAATATACCGAGAGATTTACTTCTCATGATGTCATTTCTGCCAGAAAGATATTTGACCTACTGAACATATTTCTGGCCCAAAAGTACTTGACCTTGTACTTTCCATTCATACTCATAGACTCCAAAAGATGCTTCCTAAGCCATAGAGAATTCCATATCTGACGTATTGAACTCATTTCCGGTCAAAGGTTCCTCAAAAAGTATAAAACACTATAAACTTTTAGACTCCTTCTGATGTTATATTAGATATACATAGGTCAATTTTGACCTCCAGGAAAACATTTATGGCACATTTCCAGAAGAAAATGTGAAGTGGAGCTTGAAGCGGCAAATCTCACCACCCGGTTTCTAGGGTGTTCTGGGAGGTTGCTACGGTGTTCTGGGTGTGTTGCTAGGTGTTTTTTAGGGTATTCTGGGTGTGCTATGGTGTTGCTATGCGTTTGCTAGGGTATTCTGGGTGGTTGCGAAGGTGTTCTGGGTGGTTGCTAGGGAACTTTCCATACATATTCATAGATGCCAACAGATGCTTCCTAAGCCATAGAGAAGTCCATATCTAGGCGGTTTCTGGGGTGTTCTGGGTGGTTGCTAGGGTGTTGCCAGATGGTTGCTGGGGTGTTCTGTTTTGTTTCTAGGGTGTTCTGGGTGGTTGCTAGGGTGTTCTGGTTGGTTGGAGATTTAATTCTTCAGCCAGAAAAATATTTTACCTACTGAACATGTTTCTGGCCCAAAAGTACTTGATCTTGAACTTTCCATACATACTCATAGATGCCAACAGATGCTTCCTAAGCCATAGAGAAGTCCATATCTGACCTATTGAACTCATTTCTGGTTCCTCAAAAGGTTCCTCAAAAGGTTTTAAACAATATAAACTTTTAGACCCCCTCTGAAGTTATATTCAGAAGGAGTCTGACTATAACATCAGATAAAATAGATACATAGATAACTATAACATCAGATAAAATAGATACATAGATACATTTTTGACCTCCAGGAACACATTTATGGCACATTTCCAGAAGAAAATGTGAAGTGGAGCTTGAAGCGGCAAATCTCACCACCTGGTTGCCAGGGTGTTCTGGGAGATTGCTACGGTGTTCTGGGTGTGTTGCTAGGTGTTTTTTTAGGGTATTCTGGGTGTTTGCTATGGTGTTGCTATGCGTTTGCTAGGGTATTCTGGGTGGTTGCGAAGGTGTTCTGGGTGGTTGCTAGGGTGTTGCTAGGCGGTTGCTGGGGTGTTCTGGGTGTTTGCTAGGGTGTTGCCAGATGGTTGCTGGGGTGTTCTGGTTTGTTTCTAGGGTGTTCTGGGTGGTTGCTATGGTGTTCTGGTTGGTTGGAGATTTACTTCTCATGATGTCATTTCAGTCAGAAAAATATTTTACCTACTGAACATGTTTCTGGCCCAAAAGTACTTGATCTTGAACTTTCCATACATACTCAGAGATGCCAACAGATGCTTCCTAAGCCATAGAGAAGTCCATATCTGACCTATTGAACTCATTTCTGGTCAAAGGTTCCTCAAAAGGTTTTAAACAATATAAACTTTTAGACTCCCTCTGATGTTATATTCAGAAGGAGTCTGACTATAACATCAGATAAAATAGATACATAGATAACTATAACATCAGATAAAATAGATACATAGATACATTTTTGACCTCCAGGAACACATTTATGGCACATTTCCAGAAGAAAATGTGAAATGGAGCTTGAAGCGGCAAATCTCACCACCCGGTTGTTAGGGTGTTCTGGGTTGTTGCTACGGTGTTCTGGGTGGTTGCTAGGTGGTTTTTTAGGGTATTCTGGGTGGTTGATATACCGTTGCTAGGGTATTCTGGGTGGTTGCTAAGGTGTTCTGGGTGGTTGCTAAAGTGTTGCTAGGCAGTTTGCCGGGGTGTTCTGGATGGTTGCTAGGGTGTTGCTAGGCGGTTGCCGGGGTGTTCTGGGTGGTTTGCTAGGCAGTTGCCGGGGTGTTCTGCGTTGTTGCTAGGGTGTTGCTAGGCGGTTCCCGGGGTGTTCTGGTTTGTTGCTAGGGTGTTGCTAGGCGGTTGCCGTGGTGTTCTGGGTTGTTGCTAGGGTGTTGCTAGGCGGTTCCCGGGGTGTTCTGGTTTGTTGCTAGGGTGTTGCTAGGTGGTTGCTAGGTGGTTGTTGGGTGTTCTGGTTGATTGGAGATTTACTTCTCATGATGTCATTTAAGGCAGAAAAATATTTTACCTACTGAACATGTTTCTGTCCCAAAAGTTCTTGATTTTGAACTTTCCATACAGACTCATAGACTCCAACAGATGCTTCCTAAGCCATAGAGAAGTCCATATCTGACCTATTGAACTCATTTCTGGTCAAAGGTTCCTCAAAAGGTTTTAAACAATATAAACTTTTAGACCCCCTCTGAAGTTATATTCAGAAGGAGTCTGACTATAACATCAGATAAAATAGATACATAGGTAACAATAACATCAGATAAAATAGATACATAGATACATTTTTGACCTCCAGGAACACATTTATGGCACATTTCCAGAAGAAAATGTGAAGTGGAGCTTGAAGCGGCAAATCTCACCACCTGGTTGCCAGGGTGTTCTGGGAGATTGCTACGGTGTTCTGGGTGTGTTGCTAGGTGTTTTTTTTAGGGTATTCTGGGTGTTTGCTATGGTGTTGCTATGCGTTTGCTAGGGTATTCTGGGTGGTTGCGAAGGTGTTCTGGGTGGTTGCTAGGGTGTTGCTAGGCGGTTGCTGGGGTGTTCTGGGTTGTTGCTACGGTGTTCTGGGTGGTTGCTAGGTGTTTTTTTAGGGTATTCTGGGTGGTTGATATACCGTTGCTAGGGTATTCTGGGTGGTTGCTAAAGTGTTGCTAGGCAGTTTGCCTGGGTGTTCTGGATGGTTGCTAGGGTGTTGCTAGGCGGTTGCCGGGGTGTTCTGGGTGGTTTGCTAGGCAGTTGCCGGGGTGTTCTGCGTTGTTGCTAGGGTGTTGCTAGGCGGTTCCCGGGGTGTTCTGGTTTGTTGCTAGGGTGTTGCTAGGCGGTTGCCGGGGTGTTCTGGGTTGTTGCTAGGGTGTTGCTAGGCGGTTCCCGGGGTGTTCTGGTTTGTTGCTAGGGTGTTGCTAGGTGGTTGCTAGGTGGTTGTTGGGTGTTCTGGTTGATTGGAGATTTACTTTTCATGATGTCATTTAAGGCAGAAAAATATTTTACCTACTGAACATGTTTCTGTCCCAAAAGTTCTTGATTTTGAACTTTCCATACAGACTCATAGACTCCAATAGATACTTCCTAAGCCATAGAGAAGTCCATATCTGACCTATTGAACTCATTTCTGGTTCCTCAAAATAGTTTAAAACAATATAAACTCATAGATTCCTTCTGATGTTATATTAGTTATACATAGGACAATTTTTTGACCTCCAGGACCACATTTATGGCCCATGGGTACTGGATCTGTGGGTGAGTATACCGAGAGATTTACTTCTCATGATGTCATTTCAGCCAGACAAATATTTGACCTCCTTCTGATGTTATATAAGATAAACATTGGTCAATTATATTAGATATACATAGGTCAATTTTTAACCTCCAGGAACACATTTATGGCCCACGGGTATTTGATCTGTGGGTTAATATACCGATAGATTTACTTCTCATGATGTCATTGAACTCATTTTTGGTCAAAGGTTCCTGTACAATATCAAACAATGTAAACTTTTAGACTCCTTTTGATGTTATATTAGATATACATAGGTCAATTTTTGACCACCAGGAACACATTTATGGCACATTTCCAGAAGAAAATGTGAAGTTGAGCCTGAAGTGGCAAATCTCACCACCCGGTTGCTAGGGTGTTCCGGGTGGTTGAACTCTGGGTGGTTGTTAGGGTATTCTGGGTGGTTGCTAGGGTGTTGCTAGGCGGTTGCTGGGGTGTTCTGGGTGTTTGCTAGGGTGTTGCCAGATGGTTGCTGGGGTGTTCTGGTTTGTTTCTAGGGTGTTCTGGGTGGTTGCTATGGTGTTCTGGTTGGTTGGAGATTTACTTCTCATGATGTCATTTCAGTCAGAAAAATATTTTACCTACTGAACATGTTTCTGGCCCAAAAGTACTTGATCTTGAACTTTCCATACATACTCAGAGATGCCAACAGATGCTTCCTAAGCCATAGAGAAGTCCATATCTGACCTATTGAACTCATTTCTGGTCAAAGGTTCCTCAAAAGGTTTTAAACAATATAAACTTTTAGACTCCCTCTGATGTTATATTCAGAAGGAGTCTGACTATAACATCAGATAAAATAGATACATAGATAACTATAACATCAGATAAAATAGATACATAGATACATTTTTGACCTCCAGGAACACATTTATGGCACATTTCCAGAAGAAAATGTGAAATGGAGCTTGAAGCGGCAAATCTCACCACCCGGTTGTTAGGGTGTTCTGGGTTGTTGCTACGGTGTTCTGGGTGGTTGCTAGGTGGTTTTTTAGGGTATTCTGGGTGGTTGATATACCGTTGCTAGGGTATTCTGGGTGGTTGCTAAGGTGTTCTGGGTGGTTGCTAAAGTGTTGCTAGGCAGTTTGCCGGGGTGTTCTGGATGGTTGCTAGGGTGTTGCTAGGCGGTTGCCGGGGTGTTCTGGGTGGTTTGCTAGGCAGTTGCCGGGGTGTTCTGCGTTGTTGCTAGGGTGTTGCTAGGCGGTTCCCGGGGTGTTCTAATTTGTTGCTAGGGTGTTGCTAGGCGGTTGCCGGGGTGTTCTGGGTTGTTGCTAGGGTTTTGCTAGGCGGTTCCCGGGGTGTTCTGGTTTGTTGCTAGGGTGTTGCTAGGTGGTTGCTAGGTGGTTGTTGGGTGTTCTGGTTGATTGGAGATTTACTTCTCATGATGTCATTTAAGGCAGAAAAATATTTTACCTACTGAACATGTTTCTGTCCCAAAAGTTCTTGATTTTGAACTTTCCATACAGACTCATAGACTCCAAAAGATGCTTCCTAAGCCATAGAGAAGTCCATATCTGACCTATTGAACTCATTTCTGGTCAAAGGTTCCTCAAAAGGTTTTAAACAATATAAACTTTTAGACCCCCTCTGAAGTTATATTCAGAAGGAGTCTGACTATAACATCAGATAAAATAGATACATAGGTAACAATAACATCAGATAAAATAGATACATAGATACATTTTTGACCTCCAGGAACACATTTATGGCACATTTCCAGAAGAAAATGTGAAGTGGAGCTTGAAGCGGCAAATCTCACCACCTGGTTGCCAGGGTGTTCTGGGAGATTGCTACGGTGTTCTGGGTGTGTTGCTAGGTGTTTTTTTTAGGGTATTCTGGGTGTTTGCTATGGTGTTGCTATGCGTTTGCTAGGGTATTCTGGGTGGTTGCGAAGGTGTTCTGGGTGGTTGCTAGGGTGTTGCTAGGCGGTTGCTGGGGTGTTCTCGGTGTTTGCTAGGGTGTTGCCAGATGGTTGCTGGGGTGTTCTGGTTTGTTTCTAGGGTGTTCTGGGTGGTTGCTATGGTGTTCTGGTTGGTTGGAGATTTACTTCTCATGATGTCATTTCAGTCAGAAAAATATTTTACCTACTGAACATGTTTCTGGCCCAAAAGTACTTGATCTTGAACTTTCCATACATACTCAGAGAATCCAACAGATGCTTCCTAAGCCATAGAGAAGTCCATATCTGACCTATTGAACTCATTTCTGGTCAAAGGTTCCTCAAAAGGTTTTAAACAATATAAACTTTTAGACTCCCTCTGATGTTATATTCAGAAGGAGTCTGACTATAACATCAGATAAAATAGATACATAGATAACTATAACATCAGATAAAATAGATACATAGATACATTTTTGACCTCCAGGAACACATTTATGGCACATTTCCAAAAGAAAATGTGAAATGGAGCTTGAAGCAGCAAATCTCACCACCCGGTTGTTAGGGTGTTCTGGGTTGTTGCTACGGTGTTCTGGGTGGTTGCTAGGTGTTTTTTTAGGGTATTCTGGGTGGTTGATATACCGTTGCTAGGGTATTCTGGGTGGTTGCTAAAGTGTTGCTAGGCAGTTTGCCTGGGTGTTCTGGATGGTTGCTAGGGTGTTGCTAGGCGGTTGCCGGGGTGTTCTGGGTGGTTTGCTAGGCAGTTGCCGGGGTGTTCTGCGTTGTTGCTAGGGTGTTGCTAGGCGGTTCCCGGGGTGTTCTGGTTTGTTGCTAGGGTGTTGCTAGGCGGTTGCCGGGGTGTTCTGGGTTGTTGCTAGGGTGTTGCTAGGCGGTTCCCGGGGTGTTCTGGTTTGTTGCTAGGGTGTTGCTAGGTGGTTGCTAGGTGGTTGTTGGGTGTTCTGGTTGATTGGAGATTTACTTTTCATGATGTCATTTAAGGCAGAAAAATATTTTACCTACTGAACATGTTTCTGTCCCAAAAGTTCTTGATTTTGAACTTTCCATACAGACTCATAGACTCCAATAGATACTTCCTAAGCCATAGAGAAGTCCATATCTGACCTATTGAACTCATTTCTGGTTCCTCAAAATAGTTTAAAACAATATAAACTCATAGATTCCTTCTGATGTTATATTAGTTATACATAGGACAATTTTTTGACCTCCAGGACCACATTTATGGCCCATGGGTACTGGATCTGTGGGTGAGTATACCGAGAGATTTACTTCTCATGATGTCATTTCAGCCAGACAAATATTTGACCTCCTTCTGATGTTATATAAGATAAACATTGGTCAATTATATTAGATATACATAGGTCAATTTTTAACCTCCAGGAACACATTTATGGCCCACGGGTATTTGATCTGTGGGTTAATATACCGATAGATTTACTTCTCATGATGTCATTGAACTCATTTTTGGTCAAAGGTTCCTGTACAATATCAAACAATGTAAACTTTTAGACTCCTTTTGATGTTATATTAGATATACATAGGTCAATTTTTGACCACCAGGAACACATTTATGGCACATTTCCAGAAGAAAATGTGAAGTTGAGCCTGAAGTGGCAAATCTCACCACCCGGTTGCTAGGGTGTTCCGGATGGTTGAACTCTGGGTGGTTGTTAGGGTATTCTGGGTGGTTGCTATGGTGTTTTTATGCGGTTGCTAGGGTATTCTGGGTGGTTGCTAAGGTGCTAATGTTGTTAGGTTGTTGCTAGGCTGTTGCCAGGTTGTTCTGGGTGGTTGATAGTGTGTTGCTAGGTGGTTGCTGTTCTTGTTTGTTGGTGGGGGTTTCTGGGTGGTTGCTAGGGTGTTTTAGGTCGTTACTATGGTATTCTGGGTTGTTGCTATGGTGTTACCAGGTGGTTGGTAGTGTTAACATATAGAGTTTCTATAATGTTTTTGCCATGATTTAGCTCTAAACTAATTGATTCTTTTATTACATTTCATGTTTATATTGTTTGAAACCTTTTGAGGATCCTTTTACCATAACAATATAAACTTTTAGACTCCTTCTGATGTTGTATTAGCTATACAGAGGTCAATATTTGACCTATGTAACATATTTATGGCACATTTCCAGAAGAAAATTTGAAGTGGGATTTGACCTACTGAACATAGTTCTTGCCCACGAGTACTAGATCTTAAACTTTCTAAACATCCTCATTGACTCCTTTTGATGTTACTGAAGCCATACAAGAGTCCTTATTTTAGCTACTGAACATATTTCTGGCTAAAGTGTTCTTTGAAAATCAGGATACTATACAGAATGACCTCCTATTATGTTATTTTAGCCAGACAGATATTTGACCTACAGACTACACTGTAAAAATGAATATGCTTTATCTAATCAATAAAATTGTGGCAACAGATTACAAGCAATATTATTTATTAAATTGAACAAATTAGAATTGAGTAATAGTTAATCAAATTAACATTCTAATTAATTCTAATTTGTACAATTTAATTAATAATGTTGCTTGTAATATGTTGCCACAATTTTATTGATTAGATAAAGCATATTATTTTTTTCAGTGTACATTTCTTGCCCATGTGTACTTGATCTTGAACTTTCTACATACTCATAGACTCCTTATGATGGTTTTTAGGCCATATAGATTTGTCCACATTTGACCTACTGAAATTATTTCTGAAAAACTTAAAAAACTTCCGACTCCTTTTGAAGATATGTAAATCAATTGCCAAAAACATTATAAAAACTCTATAGTGATTTGGACACTACCAACCACCTAGAAACACCATAGGAACCACACAGACTACCATAGTAACCACCTAAAACACCCTAGCAACCACCCAGAACACCCTAGCAACACTCTAGCAACCGCCTAGCAACCACCCAGAACACCTTAGCAACACCCTAGCAACCAACCATACCACCCTAGCAACCACCTAGCAACACCCTAGCAACCACCCAGCACACCCTAGCAACACCTTAGCAACCACCCAGAATACCCTAACAACCACCTAGCAACCACCGGGAACACCCTAGCAACCGGGTGGTGAGATTTGCCGCTGCAAGCACCACTTCACATTTTCTTCTGGAAATGTTCCATAAATGTGTTTGCATAGGTGAAAAATTCACTATGCATAGCTAATACAACATCAGAAGGAGTCTATAAGTTTATATTGTTATGGTAAAAGGGTCCTCAAAAGGTTTCAAACAATATAAACATGAAATGTAATAAAAAAAATCGATTAGTTAAGAGCTAAATCATGCCAAAACATTATAGAAACTCTATAGTAACCATATGTGAACACTACCAACCACCTGGTAACACCATAGCAACAACCCAGAATACCATAGTAACGACCTAAATCACCCTAGCAACACCCTAGCAACCACCCAGAAACCCCGACCAACAAACAAGAACACCCAAGCAACACCCTAGCAACACCCTAGCAACCATCCAGAACAACCTGGCAACAGCCTAGCAACAACCTAGCAACATTAGCACCTTAGCAACCACCCAGAACACCCTAGCAACCACATAAAAACACCATAGCAGCCACCCAAAATACCCTATCAACCACCTAGCAACCACCCAGAACACCCTAGCAACGGTGTGGTGGTTTGCCACTTCAGGCTCAACTTCACATTTTCCTCTGGAAATGTGTCATAAATGTGTTCCTGGTGGTCAAAAATTGACCTATGTATGTCTAATATAACATCAGAAGGAGTTTAAAAGTTTATATTGTTTTAAACTTTTTGAGGAACCTTTGACCAGAAATGAGTTCAATGACATCATGAGAAGTAAATCTATCGGTATATTAACCCACAGATCAAGTACCCGTGGGACATAAATCTGTTCCTGGAGGTCAAAAATGGACCTATGTATATCTAATATAATTGAACAATGTATATCTTATATAACATCAGAAGAAGGTCAAATATTTGTCTGGCTGAAATGACATCATGAGAAGTAAATCTCTCGGTATACTCACCCACAGATCAAGTATCCGTGGGCCATAAATGTGTTCCTGGAGGTCAAAAATTGTCCTATGTATAGCTAATATAACACCAGAAGGAATCTATAAGTTTTTATTGTTTTAAACTATTTTGAGGAACCAGAAATGAGTTCAATAGGTCAGATATGGACTTCTCTATGGCATAGGAAGCATCTATTGGAGTCTATGAGTCTGTATGGAGAGTTCAAGATCAAGAACTTTTGGGACAGAAACATGTTCAGTAGATAAAATATTTTTTTTGCCTTAAATGACATCATGAGAAGTAACTCTCCAATCAACCAGAACACCCTAGCAACCACCTAGCAACACCCTAGAAACAAACCAGAACACCCCGGCAACCGCCTAGCAACACCCTAGCAACCACCCAGAACATCTTAGCAACCACCCAGAATACCCCAGCAACGGTATATCAACCACCCAGAATACCCTAAAAAACAACCTAGCAACCACCCAGAACACCCTAGCAACCGGGTGGTGAGATTTGCCGCTTCAAGCTTCACTTCACATTTTCTTCTGGAAATGTGCCATAAATGTGTTCCTGGAGGTCAAAAATGTATCTAAGTATCTATTTTATCTGATGTTATAGTCAGACTCCTTCTGACTATAACATCAGAAGGAGTCTAAAAGTTTATATTGTTTAAAACCTTTTGAGGAACCTTTGACCAGAAATGAGTTCAATAGGTCAGATATGGAGTTCTCTATGGCTTAGGAAGCATCTGTTGGAGTCTATGAGTATGTATGGAAAGTTCAAGATCAAGTACTTTTGGGCCAGAAACATGTTCAGTAGGTCATATATTTGTATGGCTGAAATGACATCATGAGATGTAAATCTTTCTGTATATTAACCCACAGATGAAGTACCCGTGGGCCATGAAACTGTTCATGGAGGTCAAAAATAGACCTCTGTAATATAACATCAGAATGTTATATTACATAGTCTATGAGTATGTATGTACCACCCAGTTCAAGATCAAGTACTTTTGGGCCAGAAACATGTTCAGTAGGTAAAAAAAAAATTCTGGCTGAATTGACATCATGAAAAAGTAAATCTCCAACAAACCAGAACACCCTAGCAACCACCAAGCAACAGCCTAGCAACCACCAGAACACCCTGGAAACAAACCAGAACACCCCAGCAACCATCTGGCAAAACCCTAGCAACTACCCAGAACACCCCAGAAAGCGCCTAGCAACACCCTAGCAACCACCCAGAACACCTTCGCAACCACCCAGAATACCCTAGCAACTGCATAGCAACACCATAGCAACCACCCAGAATACCCTAAAAAAACACCTAGCAACACACCCAGAACACCGTAGCAACTTCGCAGAACACCCTAGCAACCGGGTGGTGAGATTTGCCGCTTCAAGTTCCACTTCACATTTTCTTCCGGAAATGTGCCATAAATGTTTTCCTGGAGGTTAAAATTGACCTATGTTTATCTAATATAACATCAGAAGGAGTCTAAAAGTTTATATTGTTTTATACTTTTTGAGGAACCTTTGACCAGAAATGAGTTCAATACTTCAGATATGGACCTCTTATGGCTTAGGAAGCATCTGTTGGAGTCTATGATTATGAATGGAAAATACAAGGTCAAGTACTTTTGGGCCAGAAATATGTTCAGTAGGTCAAATATCTTTCTGGCTGAAATGACATCATGAGAAGTAAAGCTCTCGGTATATTAACCCACAGATCAAGGACCCGTGGGCCATAAAAGTGTTCCTGGAGGTCAAAAATTGACCTATGTAATATAACATCAGAATGTTATATTACATAGTGTATGACTATGTATGGAAAGTTCAAGATCAAGTACTTTTGGGCCAGAAATATGTTCAGTAGGTAAACTATTTTTCTGGCTGAAATGACATAATGAGAAGCAAATCTCCAACCAACCAGAACACCCTAGCAACCACCAAGCAACAGCCTAGGAACCAACAGAACACCCTAGAAACAAACCAGAACACCCCAGCAACAATCTGGCAACACCCTAGCAACCACCCAGAACACCCCAGCAACCGCCTAGCAACACCCTAGCAACCACCCAGAACACCTTCGCAACCACCCAGAATACCATAGCAACCGCATAGCAACACCATAGCAATCACCCAGAATACCCTAAAAAAAACACCTAGCAACACACCCAGAACACCGTAGCAACCTCCCAGAACACCCTAGCAACCGGGTGGTGAGATTTGCCGCTTCAAGCTCCACTTCACATTTTCTTCTGGAAATGTGCCATAAATGTGTTCCTGGAGGTCATAATTGGCTTATGTATATCTAATATAACATCAGAAGGAGTCTAAAAGTTTATATTGATTTATACTTTTTGAGGAACCTTTGACCAGAAATGAGTTCAATATGTCAGATATGGACTTCTCTATGACTTAGGAAGCATCTGTTGGAGTCTATGAGTATGAATGGAAAGTACAAGGTCAAGTACTTTTGGGCCAGAAATATGTTCAGTAGGTCACATATCTTTCTAGCTGAAATGACATCATGAGAAGTAAAGCTCTCGGTATATTAACCCACAGATCAAGGACCCGTGGGCCATAAAAGTGTTCCTTGAGGTCAAAAATTGACCTATGTAATATAACATCAGAAGGAGTCTATAAGTTTATATCGTTTTAAACTTTTTGAGGAACCTTTGACCAGAAATTAGTTCAAAAGGTCAGATATGGCCTTTTCCATGGTTTAGGAAGCATCTAATGGAGTCTATGAGTATGTATGGAAAGTTCAAGATCAAGTACTTTTGGGCCAGAAATATGTTCAGTAGGTCAAATATCTGTCTGGCTGAAATGACATCATGAGAAGGATCAATTAATTACCCATAGGCTAGAAATATGTTCAGTAGGTCAAAAAGGAACCTATGAGTATAACATCAGATTGAGTCTATCAGTTGATATTATTTAAAAACTTTTGAGGAAACATAGACCAGAAATTAGTTTAATAGGTCAGATATGGACTTCTCTATGGCTTAGAATCAAGTACCCGTGGGCCATAAATGTGTTCCTGGAGGTCAAAAATTGTCCTATGTATAGCTAATATAACATCAGAAGGAATCTATAAGTTTTTATTGTTTTAAACTATTTTGAGGAACCAGAAATGAGTTCAATAGGTCAGATATGGACTTCTCTATGGCCTAGGAAGCATCTATTGGAGTCTATGAGTCTGTATGGAGAGTTCAAGATCAAGAACTTTTGGGACAGAAACATGTTCAGTTGATAAAATATTTTTTTTTGCCTTAAATGACATCATGAGAAGTAACTCTCCAATCAACCAGAACACCCTAGCAACCACCTATCAACACCCTAGAAACAAACCAGAACACCCCGGCAACCGCCTAGCAACACCCTAGCAACCACCCAGAACATCTTAGCAACCACCCAGATGGTGGTGAGATTTGCCGCTTCAAGCTCCACTTCACATTTTCTTCTGGAAATGTGCCATACATGTGTTCCTGGAGGTCATAATTGGCTAATGTATATCTAATATAACATCAGAAGGAGTCTAAAAGTTTATATTGATTTATACTTTTTGAGGAACCTTTGACCAGAAATGAGTTCAATATGTCAGATATGGACTATAAGTATGAATGGAAAGTACAAGGTCAAGTACTTTTGGGCCAGAAATATGTTCAGTAGGTCATATATCTTTCTGGCTGAAATTACATCATGAGAAGTAAAGCTCTCGGTATATTAACCCACAGATCAAGGACCCGTGGGCCATAAAAGAGTTCCTTGAGGTCAAAAATTGACCCCGTTGCTTTGTGCAATTAAGAGATGTGGATTTGTGCATGAAGAACGTTGTGCATCAAAAATAACATGTATGTAATATGCACTTTATTTCATTCAAAAACTCAACCCTTCCTTAGTGCTTTGACTGGATAACGTGTGTTGTTTCATTGCAATGCTTACATTTTCTAACTTATTCTTCTTTGCAATGAAAAAAAAGGATAAAACACGCGTGCTTTTAAATGCATTTCATTTCTACAACTAATTAATTTGTGTTTTGACGAGAAAACATCACAAGAGCGATGGCTTTACAATGCATACACTAACTTGTTCCTTTGTGCAATGAAGAGATTTGCAATGCTTGTGCTTTAGGATTGCTTTGCATATGCACGTAATAACTAATCTCTGTGCAATGAAAAGAAAACACCTAAGATGTGTTTCATTGCATTGCATGACTTATATAACTTGTTCCTCGTTATGCATATGCACGCAAATAACTAACCTCTGTGCACCGAAAAGAAAACATCTAACATGTGTTTCATTGCATTACATGACATATCTAACTTGTTCCTCGTTATGCTATGCACGCAATAAATAACCTCTGTGCAATGAAAAGGAAACACCTAAGATGTGTTTCATCGCATTGCATGACATATCTAACTTGTTCCTCGTTATGCTTATGCAAGCAATAACTAACCTCTGTGTAATGGAAAGAAAACACCTAAGATGTGTTTCATTGCATTGCATGATAGATCTAACTCGTTTCTCGTTACGCATATGCACACAATAACTAACCTCTGTGCAGTGAAAAGAAAACTGCACAAGTTAGATATGTCATACAATGCACTGAAACAGATCTTAGGTGTTTTCTTTTCACTGCACAGAGTTTAGTTATTGCGTGCATATATGCATAACGAGGAACAAGTTAGATATGTCATGCAATGCGATGAAACACACCTTAGGTGTTTTCTGTTCACTGCACAGAGGTTAGCTATTGCGTGCATATGCATACAATGCGATGAAACACCTCTTAGGTGTTTTCTTTTCATTGCACAGAGGTAGTTATTGCGTGCATATGCATAACGAGAAACAAGTTAGATATGTCATGCAATTCACTGAAACACATCTTAGCTGTTTTCTTTTCATTGCACAGAGGTTAGTTATTGTTGGCATATGCATAACGAGGAACAAGTTAGATATGTCATGCAATGCGTTGAAACACACCTTAGGTGTTTTCTTTTCACTGCACAGAGGTTAGTTATTGCGTGCATGTGCATATGCATAACGAGAAACAAGTTAGATTAGGTCATGCAAATGCAATGAAACACATCTTGGTTGTTTTCTTTTCATTGCAACGAGGTTAGTTATTGCGTGCAAATGCATAACGAGGAACAAGTTAGATATATCATGCAATGCGATGAAACACATCTTAGGTGTTTTATTTTCATTGCACAGAGGTTAGTTATTGCGTGCATATGCATACAATGCGATGAAACACATCTTAGGTGTTTTCTTTTCATTGCACAGAGGTAGTAATTGCGTGCATATGCATTACGAGAAACAAGTTAGATATGTCATGCAATTCACTGAAACACATCTTAGCTGTTTTCTTTTCATTTCACAGAAGTTAGTTATTGCGTGTATATGCATAACGAGGAACAAGTTAGATTTGTCATGCAATGCACTGAAACACATCTTAGGTGTTTTCTTTTCATTGCACAGAGGTTAGTTATTGCGTGCAAATGCATAAACGAGGAACAAGTTAGATATGTCATGCAATGCAATGAAACACATCTTAGGTGTTTTCTTTTCATTGGACAGAGGTTAGTTGCATGTGCAATGATATCCTAAAACGCAAGCATTGTAAATCTCTTCGTTACACAAAGGAACAAGTTATTGTATGCATTGTAAAGCGATCGCTCTAGTGATGTTTTCTCGTCAAAACACAAATTATTTAGTTGTAGAATGGGAATGCATGGAAAAGCACGCGTGTTATATCCTTTGTTTTCATTGCAAAGCACTAAGGAAGGGTTTAGTTCTTAAATGCAATAAAGTGCATATTGCATATATGTTATTTTTGATGCACAACGTTCTTTAATAGCAACGATTTCTGTTCATCACAGAAATGCAACAACTAATGCAATTGTTTCCCTTGTTACAAAACACATGCATTACACGTCTCTTTGTTGCACAAAGGAAAGAGTAAGTTATTGCATTGCACGACCGCTCAAGTGATGTTTTTTCGTCAGTGCACAAAAGAGTTAGTAGTAGAATCCATGCGAAAGAGTTAAAGGGTCCTCAAAGGTTTTAAGAAATATTAACTTATTGACTTTTGATGATTTATAAGCTATATATAGGTTCCTTTTTGTCCTAGTGAACATATTTCTGGCTCACGATTACTTGATTCTAAGCCATAGAGAAGTCCATATCTGACCTATTGAACTAATTTCTGGTCTGTTTCCTCAAAAGCTTTTAAATAAAATCAACTGATAGACTCAATCTGATGTTATATACATGTTATATTCCTTTTAGACCTACTGAACATATTTCTGGCCCCAAAGTACTTGATCTTGAACTTTCCATACATACTCATAGACTCCAATAGATGCTTCCTAAGCCATGGAAAAGTCCATATCTGACCTTTTGAACTAATTTCTGCTAAAAGGTTCCTCAAAAAATTTAAAACGATATGATCTTATAGACGCCTTCTGATGTTTTATTACATAGGTCAGTTTTTGACATCCAGGAACACTTTTTTATGGCCCACGGGTCCTTGATCTGTGGGTTAATATACCGAGAGATTTACTTCTCATGATGTCATTTCTGCCAGAAAGATATTTGACCTACTGAACATATTTCTGGCCCAAAAGTACTTGACCTTGTACTTTCCATTCATACTCATAGACTCCAAAAGATGCTTCCTAAGCCATAGAGAATTCCATATCTGACGTATTGAACTCATTTCCGGTCAAAGGTTCCTCAAAAAGTATAAAACACTATAAACTTTTAGACTCCTTCTGATGTTATATTAGATATACATAGGTCAATTTTGACCTCCAGGAAAACATTTATGGCACATTTCCAGAAGAAAATGTGAAGTGGAGCTTGAAGCGGCAAATCTCACCACCCGGTTTCTAGGGTGTTCTGGGAGGTTGCTACGGTGTTCTGGGTGTGTTGCTAGGTGTTTTTTAGGGTATTCTGGGTGTTTGCTATGGTGTTGCTATGCGTTTGCTAGGGTATTCTGGGTGGTTGCGAAGGTGTTCTGGGTGGTTGCTAGGGAACTTTCCATACATATTCATAGATGCCAACAGATGCTTCCTAAGCCATAGAGAAGTCCATATCTAGGCGGTTTCTGGGGTGTTCTGGGTGGTTGCTAGGGTGTTGCCAGATGGTTGCTGGGGTGTTCTGTTTTGTTTCTAGGGTGTTCTGGGTGGTTGCTAGGGTGTTCTGGTTGGTTGGAGATTTAATTCTTCAGCCAGAAAAATATTTTACCTACTGAACATGTTTCTGGCCCAAAAGTACTTGATCTTGAACTTTCCATACATACTCATAGATGCCAACAGATGCTTCCTAAGCCATAGAGAAGTCCATATCTGACCTATTGAACTCATTTCTGGTTCCTCAAAAGGTTCCTCAAAAGGTTTTAAACAATATAAACTTTTAGACCCCCTCTGAAGTTATATTCAGAAGGAGTCTGACTATAACATCAGATAAAATAGATACATAGATAACTATAACATCAGATAAAATAGATACATAGATACATTTTTGACCTCCAGGAACACATTTATGGCACATTTCCAGAAGAAAATGTGAAGTGGAGCTTGAAGCGGCAAATCTCACCACCTGGTTGCCAGGGTGTTCTAGGAGATTGCTACGGTGTTCTGGGTGTGTTGCTAGGTGTTTTTTTAGGGTATTCTGGGTGTTTGCTATGGTGTTGCTATGCGTTTGCTAGGGTATTCTGGGTGGTTGCGAAGGTGTTCTGGGTGGTTGCTAGGGTGTTGCTAGGCGGTTGCTGGGGTGTTCTGGGTGTTTGCTAGGGTGTTGCCAGATGGTTGCTGGGGTGTTCTGGTTTGTTTCTAGGGTGTTCTGGGTGGTTGCTATGGTGTTCTGGTTGGTTGGAGATTTACTTCTCATGATGTCATTTCAGTCAGAAAAATATTTTACCTACTGAACATGTTTCTGGCCCAAAAGTACTTGATCTTGAACTTTCCATACATACTCAGAGATGCCAACAGATGCTTCCTAAGCCATAGAGAAGTCCATATCTGACCTATTGAACTCATTTCTGGTCAAAGGTTCCTCAAAAGGTTTTAAACAATATAAACTTTTAGACTCCCTCTGATGTTATATTCAGAAGGAGTCTGACTATAACATCAGATAAAATAGATACATAGATAACTATAACATCAGATAAAATAGATACATAGATACATTTTTGACCTCCAGGAACACATTTATGGCACATTTCCAGAAGAAAATGTGAAATGGAGCTTGAAGCGGCAAATCTCACCACCCGGTTGTTAGGGTGTTCTGGGTTGTTGCTACGGTGTTCTGGGTGGTTGCTAGGTGGTTTTTTAGGGTATTCTGGGTGGTTGATATACCGTTGCTAGGGTATTCTGGGTGGTTGCTAAGGTGTTCTGGGTGGTTGCTAAAGTGTTGCTAGGCAGTTTGCCGGGGTGTTCTGGATGGTTGCTAGGGTGTTGCTAGGCGGTTGCCGGGGTGTTCTGGGTGGTTTGCTAGGCAGTTGCCGGGGTGTTCTGCGTTGTTGCTAGGGTGTTGCTAGGCGGTTCCCGGGGTGTTCTGGTTTGTTGCTAGGGTGTTGCTAGGCGGTTGCCGTGGTGTTCTGGGTTGTTGCTAGGGTGTTGCTAGGCGGTTCCCGGGGTGTTCTGGTTTGTTGCTAGGGTGTTGCTAGGTGGTTGCTAGGTGGTTGTTGGGTGTTCTGGTTGATTGGAGATTTACTTCTCATGATGTCATTTAAGGCAGAAAAATATTTTACCTACTGAACATGTTTCTGTCCCAAAAGTTCTTGATTTTGAACTTTCCATACAGACTCATAGACTCCAACAGATGCTTCCTAAGCCATAGAGAAGTCCATATCTGACCTATTGAACTCATTTCTGGTCAAAGGTTCCTCAAAAGGTTTTAAACAATATAAACTTTTAGACCCCCTCTGAAGTTATATTCAGAAGGAGTCTGACTATAACATCAGATAAAATAGATACATAGGTAACAATAACATCAGATAAAATAGATACATAGATACATTTTTGACCTCCAGGAACACATTTATGGCACATTTCCAGAAGAAAATGTGAAGTGGAGCTTGAAGCGGCAAATCTCACCACCTGGTTGCCAGGGTGTTCTGGGAGATTGCTACGGTGTTCTGGGTGTGTTGCTAGGTGTTTTTTTTAGGGTATTCTGGGTGTTTGCTATGGTGTTGCTATGCGTTTGCTAGGGTATTCTGGGTGGTTGCGAAGGTGTTCTGGGTGGTTGCTAGGGTGTTGCTAGGCGGTTGCTGGGGTGTTCTGGGTGTTTGCTAGGGTGTTGCCAGATGGTTGCTGGGGTGTTCTGGTTTGTTTCTAGGGTGTTCTGGGTGGTTGCTATGGTGTTCTGGTTGGTTGGAGATTTACTTCTCATGATGTCATTTCAGTCAGAAAAATATTTTACCTACTGAACATGTTTCTGGCCCAAAAGTACTTGATCTTGAACTTTCCATACATACTCAGAGATGCCAACAGATGCTTCCTAAGCCATAGAGAAGTCCATATCTGACCTATTGAACTCATTTCTGGTCAAAGGTTCCTCAAAAGGTTTTAAACAATATAAACTTTTAGACTCCCTCTGATGTTATATTCAGAAGGAGTCTGACTATAACATCAGATAAAATAGATACATAGATAACTATAACATCAGATAAAATAGATACATAGATACATTTTTGACCTCCAGGAACACATTTATGGCACATTTCCAAAAGAAAATGTGAAATGGAGCTTGAAGCGGCAAATCTCACCACCCGGTTGTTAGGGTGTTCTGGGTTGTTGCTACGGTGTTCTGGGTGGTTGCTAGGTGTTTTTTTAGGGTATTCTGGGTGGTTGATATACCGTTGCTAGGGTATTCTGGGTGGTTGCTAAAGTGTTGCTAGGCAGTTTGCCTGGGTGTTCTGGATGGTTGCTAGGGTGTTGCTAGGCGGTTGCCGGGGTGTTCTGGGTGGTTTGCTAGGCAGTTGCCGGGGTGTTCTGCGTTGTTGCTAGGGTGTTGCTAGGCGGTTCCCGGGGTGTTCTGGTTTGTTGCTAGGGTGTTGCTAGGCGGTTGCCGGGGTGTTCTGGGTTGTTGCTAGGGTGTTGCTAGGCGGTTCCCGGGGTGTTCTGGTTTGTTGCTAGGGTGTTGCTAGGTGGTTGCTAGGTGGTTGTTGGGTGTTCTGGTTGATTGGAGATTTACTTTTCATGATGTCATTTAAGGCAGAAAAATATTTTACCTACTGAACATGTTTCTGTCCCAAAAGTTCTTGATTTTGAACTTTCCATACAGACTCATAGACTCCAATAGATACTTCCTAAGCCATAGAGAAGTCCATATCTGACCTATTGAACTCATTTCTGGTTCCTCAAAATAGTTTAAAACAATATAAACTCATAGATTCCTTCTGATGTTATATTAGTTATACATAGGACAATTTTTTGACCTCCAGGACCACATTTATGGCCCATGGGTACTGGATCTGTGGGTGAGTATACCGAGAGATTTACTTCTCATGATGTCATTTCAGCCAGACAAATATTTGACCTCCTTCTGATGTTATATAAGATAAACATTGGTCAATTATATTAGATATACATAGGTCAATTTTTAACCTCCAGGAACACATTTATGGCCCACGGGTATTTGATCTGTGGGTTAATATACCGATAGATTTACTTCTCATGATGTCATTGAACTCATTTTTGGTCAAAGGTTCCTGTACAATATCAAACAATGTAAACTTTTAGACTCCTTTTGATGTTATATTAGATATACATAGGTCAATTTTTGACCACCAGGAACACATTTATGGCACATTTCCAGAAGAAAATGTGAAGTTGAGCCTGAAGTGGCAAATCTCACCACCCGGTTGCTAGGGTGTTCCGGGTGGTTGAACTCTGGGTGGTTGTTAGGGTATTCTGGGTGGTTGCTAGGGTGTTGCTAGGCGGTTGCTGGGGTGTTCTGGGTGTTTGCTAGGGTGTTGCCAGATGGTTGCTGGGGTGTTCTGGTTTGTTTCTAGGGTGTTCTGGGTGGTTGCTATGGTGTTCTGGTTGGTTGGAGATTTACTTCTCATGATGTCATTTCAGTCAGAAAAATATTTTACCTACTGAACATGTTTCTGGCCCAAAAGTACTTGATCTTGAACTTTCCATACATACTCAGAGATGCCAACAGATGCTTCCTAAGCCATAGAGAAGTCCATATCTGACCTATTGAACTCATTTCTGGTCAAAGGTTCCTCAAAAGGTTTTAAACAATATAAACTTTTAGACTCCCTCTGATGTTATATTCAGAAGGAGTCTGACTATAACATCAGATAAAATAGATACATAGATAACTATAACATCAGATAAAATAGATACATAGATACATTTTTGACCTCCAGGAACACATTTATGGCACATTTCCAGAAGAAAATGTGAAATGGAGCTTGAAGCGGCAAATCTCACCACCCGGTTGTTAGGGTGTTCTGGGTTGTTGCTACGGTGTTCTGGGTGGTTGCTAGGTGGTTTTTTAGGGTATTCTGGGTGGTTGATATACCGTTGCTAGGGTATTCTGGGTGGTTGCTAAGGTGTTCTGGGTGGTTGCTAAAGTGTTGCTAGGCAGTTTGCCGGGGTGTTCTGGATGGTTGCTAGGGTGTTGCTAGGCGGTTGCCGGGGTGTTCTGGGTGGTTTGCTAGGCAGTTGCCGGGGTGTTCTGCATTGTTGCTAGGGTGTTGCTAGGCGGTTCCCGGGGTGTTCTAATTTGTTGCTAGGGTGTTGCTAGGCGGTTGCCGGGGTGTTCTGGGTTGTTGCTAGGGTGTTGCTAGGCGGTTCCCGGGGTGTTCTGGTTTGTTGCTAGGGTGTTGCTAGGTGGTTGCTAGGTGGTTGTTGGGTGTTCTGGTTGATTGGAGATTTACTTCTCATGATGTCATTTAAGGCAGAAAAATATTTTACCTACTGAACATGTTTCTGTCCCAAAAGTTCTTGATTTTGAACTTTCCATACAGACTCATAGACTCCAAAAGATGCTTCCTAAGCCATAGAGAAGTCCATATCTGACCTATTGAACTCATTTCTGGTCAAAGGTTCCTCAAAAGGTTTTAAACAATATAAATTTTTAGACCCCCTCTGAAGTTATATTCAGAAGGAGTCTGACTATAACATCAGATAAAATAGATACATAGGTAACAATAACATCAGATAAAATAGATACATAGATACATTTTTGACCTCCAGGAACACATTTATGGCACATTTCCAGAAGAAAATGTGAAGTGGAGCTTGAAGCGGCAAATCTCACCACCTGGTTGCCAGGGTGTTCTGGGAGATTGCTACGGTGTTCTGGGTGTGTTGCTAGGTGTTTTTTTTAGGGTATTCTGGGTGTTTGCTATGGTGTTGCTATGCGTTTGCTAGGGTATTCTGGGTGGTTGCGAAGGTGTTCTGGGTGGTTGCTAGGGTGTTGCTAGGCGGTTGCTGGGGTGTTCTCGGTGTTTGCTAGGGTGTTGCCAGATGGTTGCTGGGGTGTTCTGGTTTGTTTCTAGGGTGTTCTGGGTGGTTGCTATGGTGTTCTGGTTGGTTGGAGATTTACTTCTCATGATGTCATTTCAGTCAGAAAAATATTTTACCTACTGAACATGTTTCTGGCCCAAAAGTACTTGATCTTGAACTTTCCATACATACTCAGAGAATCCAACAGATGCTTCCTAAGCCATAGAGAAGTCCATATCTGACCTATTGAACTCATTTCTGGTCAAAGGTTCCTCAAAAGGTTTTAAACAATATAAACTTTTAGACTCCCTCTGATGTTATATTCAGAAGGAGTCTGACTATAACATCAGATAAAATAGATACATAGATAACTATAACATCAGATAAAATAGATACATAGATACATTTTTGACCTCCAGGAACACATTTATGGCACATTTCCAAAAGAAAATGTGAAATGGAGCTTGAAGCAGCAAATCTCACCACCCGGTTGTTAGGGTCTTCTGGGTTGTTGCTACGGTGTTCTGGGTGGTTGCTAGGTGTTTTTTTAGGGTATTCTGGGTGGTTGATATACCGTTGCTAGGGTATTCTGGGTGGTTGCTAAAGTGTTGCTAGGCAGTTTGCCTGGGTGTTCTGGATGGTTGCTAGGGTGTTGCTAGGCGGTTGCCGGGGTGTTCTGGGTGGTTTGCTAGGCAGTTGCCGGGGTGTTCTGCGTTGTTGCTAGGGTGTTGCTAGGCGGTTCCCGGGGTGTTCTGGTTTGTTGCTAGGGTGTTGCTAGGCGGTTGCCGGGGTGTTCTGGGTTGTTGCTAGGGTGTTGCTAGGCGGTTCCCGGGGTGTTCTGGTTTGTTGCTAGGGTGTTGCTAGGTGGTTGCTAGGTGGTTGTTGGGTGTTCTGGTTGATTGGAGATTTACTTTTCATGATGTCATTTAAGGCAGAAAAATATTTTACCTACTGAACATGTTTCTGTCCCAAAAGTTCTTGATTTTGAACTTTCCATACAGACTCATAGACTCCAATAGATACTTCCTAAGCCATAGAGAATTCCATATCTGACCTATTGAACTCATTTCTGGTTCCTCAAAATAGTTTAAAACAATATAAACTCATAGATTCCTTCTGATGTTATATTAGTTATACATAGGACAATTTTTTGACCTCCAGGACCACATTTATGGCCCATGGGTACTGGATCTGTGGGTGAGTATACCGAGAGATTTACTTCTCATGATGTCATTTCAGCCAGACAAATATTTGACCTCCTTCTGATGTTATATAAGATAAACATTGGTCAATTATATTAGATATACATAGGTCAATTTTTAACCTCCAGGAACACATTTATGGCCCACGGGTATTTGATCTGTGGGTTAATATACCGATAGATTTACTTCTCATGATGTCATTGAACTCATTTTTGGTCAAAGGTTCCTGTACAATATCAAACAATGTAAACTTTTAGACTCCTTTTGATGTTATATTAGATATACATAGGTCAATTTTTGACCACCAGGAACACATTTATGGCACATTTCCAGAAGAAAATGTGAAGTTGAGCCTGAAGTGGCAAATCTCACCACCCGGTTGCTAGGGTGTTCCGGGTGGTTGAACTCTGGGTGGTTGTTAGGGTATTCTGGGTGGTTGCTATGGTGTTTTTATGCGGTTGCTAGGGTATTCTGGGTGGTTGCTAAGGTGCTAATGTTGTTAGGTTGTTGCTAGGCTGTTGCCAGGTTGTTCTGGGTGGTTGATAGGGTGTTGCTAGGTGGTTGCTGTTCTTGTTTGTTGGTGGGGGTTTCTGGGTGGTTGCTAGGGTGTTTTAGGTCGTTACTATGGTATTCTGGGTTGTTGCTATGGTGTTACCAGGTGGTTGGTAGTGTTAACATATAGAGTTTCTATAATGTTTTTGCCATGATTTAGCTCTAAACTAATTGATTCTTTTATTACATTTCATGTTTATATTGTTTGAAACCTTTTGAGGATCCTTTTACCATAACAATATAAACTTTTAGACTCCTTCTGATGTTGTATTAGCTATACAGAGGTCAATATTTGACCTATGTAACATATTTATGGCACATTTCCAGAAGAAAATTTGAAGTGGGATTTGACCTACTGAACATAGTTCTTGCCCACGAGTACTAGATCTTAAACTTTCTAAACATCCTCATTGACTCCTTTTGATGTTACTGAAGCCATACAAGAGTCCTTATTTTAGCTACTGAACATATTTCTGGCTAAAGTGTTCTTTGAAAATCAGGATACTATACAGAATGACCTCCTATTATGTTATTTTAGCCAGACAGATATTTGACCTACAGACTACACTGTAAAAATGAATATGCTTTATCTAATCAATAAAATTGTGGCAACAGATTACAAGCAATATTATTTATTAAATTGAACAAATTAGAATTGAGTAATAGTTAATCAAATTAACATTCTAATTAATTCTAATTTGTACAATTTAATTAATAATGTTGCTTGTAATATGTTGCCACAATTTTATTGATTAGATAAAGCATATTATTTTTTTCAGTGTACATTTCTTGCCCATGTGTACTTGATCTTGAACTTTCTACATACTCATAGACTCCTTATGATGGTTTTTAGGCCATATAGATTTGTCCACATTTGACCTACTGAAATTATTTCTGAAAAACTTAAAAAACTTCCGACTCCTTTTGAAGATATGTAAATCAATTGCCAAAAACATTATAAAAACTCTATAGTGATTTGGACACTACCAACCACCTAGAAACACCATAGGAACCACACAGACTACAATAGTAACCACCTAAAACACCCTAGCAACCACCCAGAACACCCTAGCAACACTCTAGCAACCGCCTAGCAACCACCCAGAACACCTTAGCAACACCCTAGCAACCAACCATACCACCCTAGCAACCACCTAGCAACACCCTAGCAACCACCCAACACACCCTAGCAACACCTTAGCAACCACCCAGAATACCCTAACAACCACCTAGCAACCACCGGGAACACCCTAGCAACCGGGTGGTGAGATTTGCCGCTGCAAGCACCACTTCACATTTTCTTCTGGAAATGTTCCATAAATGTGTTTGCATAGGTGAAAAATTCACTATGCATAGCTAATACAACATCAGAAGGAGTCTATAAGTTTATATTGTTATGGTAAAAGGGTCCTCAAAAGGTTTCAAACAATATAAACATGAAATGTAATAAAAAAAATCGATTAGTTAAGAGCTAAATCATGCCAAAACATTATAGAAACTCTATAGTAACCATATGTGAACACTACCAACCACCTGGTAACACCATAGCAACAACCCAGAATACCATAGTAACGACCTAAATCACCCTAGCAACACCCTAGCAACCACCCAGAAACCCCGACCAACAAACAAGAACACCCAAGCAACACCCTAGCAACACCCTAGCAACCATCCAGAACAACCTGGCAACAGCCTAGCAACAACCTAGCAACATTAGCACCTTAGCAACCACCCAGAACACCCTAGCAACCACATAAAAACACCATAGCAGCCACCCAAAATACCCTATCAACCACCTAGCAACCACCCAGAACACCCTAGCAACGGTGTGGTGGTTTGCCACTTCAGGCTCAACTTCACATTTTCCTCTGGAAATGTGTCATAAATGTGTTCCTGGTGGTCAAAAATTGACCTATGTATGTCTAATATAACATCAGAAGGAGTTTAAAAGTTTATATTGTTTTAAACTTTTTGAGGAACCTTTGACCAGAAATGAGTTCAATGACATCATGAGAAGTAAATCTATCGGTATATTAACCCACAGATCAAGTACCCGTGGGACATAAATCTGTTCCTGGAGGTCAAAAATGGACCTATGTATATCTAATATAATTGAACAATGTATATCTTATATAACATCAGAAGAAGGTCAAATATTTGTCTGGCTGAAATGACATCATGAGAAGTAAATCTCTCGGTATACTCACCCACAGATCAAGTATCCGTGGGCCATAAATGTGTTCCTGGAGGTCAAAAATTGTCCTATGTATAGCTAATATAACACCAGAAGGAATCTATAAGTTTTTATTGTTTTAAACTATTTTGAGGAACCAGAAATGAGTTCAATAGGTCAGATATGGACTTCTCTATGGCCTAGGAAGCATCTATTGGAGTCTATGAGTCTGTATGGAGAGTTCAAGATTAAGAACTTTTGGGACAGAAACATGTTCAGTAGATAAAATATTTTTTTGCCTTAAATGACATCATGAGAAGTAACGCTCCAATCAACCAGAACACCCTAGCAACCACCTAGCAACACCCTAGAAAAAAAACAGAACACCCCGGCAACCGCCTAGCAACACCCTAGCAACCACCCAGAACATCTTAGCAACCACCCAGAACACCCTAGCAACCGGGTGGTGAGATTTGCCGCTTCAAGCTCCACTTCACATTTTCTTCTGGAAATGTGCCATAAATGTGTTCCTGGAGGTCAAAAATGTATCTAAGTATCTATTTTATCTGATGTTATAGTCAGACTCCTTCTGACTATAACATCAGAAGGAGTCTAAACGTTTATATTGTTTAAAACCTTTTGTTGAACCTTTGACCAGAAATGAGTTCAATAGGTCAGATATGGACTTCTTTATGGCTTAGGAAGCATCTGTTGGAGTCTATGAGTATGTATGGAAAGTTCAAGATCAAGTACTTTTGGGCCAGAAACATGTTCAGTAGGTCATATATTTGTATGGCTGAAATGACATCATGAGATGTAAATCTCTCTGTATATTAACCCACAGATGAAGTACCCGTGGGCCATGAAACTGTTCATGGAGGTCAAAAATAGACCTATGTATAGACCTACATCAGAATGTTATATTACATAGTCTATGAGTATTTATGTACCACCCAGTTCAAGATCTTCAGAACACCCTAGAAACAAACAAGAACACCCCAGCAACAATCTGGCAACACCCTAGCAAACACCCAGAACACCCCAGCAACCGCCTAGCAACACCCTAGCAACCACCCAGAACACCTTCGCAACCACCCAGAATACCATAGCAACCGCATAGCAACACCATAGCAATCACCCAGAATACCCTAAAAAAAAACACCTAGCAACACACCCAGAACACCGTAGCAACCTCCCAGAACACCCTAGCAACCGGGTGGTGAGATTTGCCGCTTCAAGCTCCACTTCACATTTTCTTCTGGAAATGTGCCATAAATGTGTTCCTGGAGGTCATAATTGGCTTATGTATATCTAATATAACATCAGAAGGAGTCTAAAAGTTTATATTGATTTATACTTTTTGAGGAACCTTTGACCAGAAATGAGTTCAATATGTCAGATATGGACTTCTCTATGACTTAGGAAGCATCTGTTTGAGTCTATGAGTATGAATGGAAAGTACAAGGTCAAGTACTTTTGGGCCAGAAATATGTTCAGTAGGTCACATATCTTTCTGGCTGAAATGACATCATGAGAAGTAAAGCTCTCGGTATATTAACCCACAGATCAAGGACCCGTGGGCCATAAAAGTGTTCCTTGAGGTCAAAAATTGACCTATGTAATATAACATCAGAAGGAGTCTATAAGTTTATATCGTTTTAAACTTTTTGAGGAACCTTTGACCAGAAATTAGTTCAAAAGGTCAGATATGGACTTTTCCATGGTTTAGGAAGCATCTATTGGAGTCTATGAGTATGTATGGAAAGTTCAAGATCAAGTACTTTTGGGCCAGAAATATGTTCAGTAGGTCAAATATCTGTCTGGCTGAAATGACATCATGAGAAGGATCAATTAATTACCCATAGGCTAGAAATATGTTCAGTAGGTCAAAAAGGAACCTATGTGTATAACATCAGATTGAGTCTATCAGTTGATATTATTTAAAAACTTTTGAGGAAACATAGACCAGAAATTAGTTTAATAGGTCAGATATGGACTTCTCTATGGCTTAGAATCAAGTACCCGTGGGCCATAAATGTGTTCCCGGAGGTCAAAAATTGTCCTATGTATAGCTAATATAACATCAGAAGGAATCTATAAGTTTTTATTGTTTTAAACTATTTTGAGGAACCAGAAATGAGTTCAATAGGTCAGATATGGACTTCTCTATGGCCTAGGAAGCATCTATTGGAGTCTATGAGTCTGTATGGAGAGTTCAAGATCAAGAACTTTTGGGACAGAAACATGTTCAGTAGATAAAATATTTTTTTTGCCTTAAATGACATCATGAGAAGTAACTCTCCAATCAACCAGAACACCCTAGCAACCACCTAGCAACACCCTAGAAACAAACCAGAACACCCCGGCAACCGCCTAGCAACACCCTAGCAACCACCCAGAACATCTTAGCAACCACCCAGAATACCCCAGCAACGGTATATCAACCACCCAGAATACCCTAAAAAACAACCTAGCAACCACCCAGAACACCCTAGCAACCGGGTGGTGAGATTTGCCGCTTCAAGCTTCACTTCACATTTTCTTCTGGAAATGTGCCATAAATGTGTTCCTGGAGGTCAAAAATGTATCTAAGTATCTATTTTATCTGATGTTATAGTCAGACTCCTTCTGACTATAACATCAGAAGGAGTCTAAAAGTTTATATTGTTTAAAACCTTTTGAGGAACCTTTGACCAGAAATGAGTTCAATAGGTCAGATATGGACTTCTCTATGGCTTAGGAAGCATCTGTTGGAGTCTATGAGTATGTATGGAAAGTTCAAGATCAAGTACTTTTGGGCCAGAAACATGTTCAGTAGGTCATATATTTGTATGGCTGAAATGACATCATGAGATGCAAATCTTTCTGTATATTAACCCACAGATGAAGTACCCGTGGGCCATGAAACTGTTCATGGAGGTCAAAAATAGACCTCTGTAATATAACATCAGAATGTTATATTACATAGTCTATGAGTATGTATGTACCACCCAGTTCAAGATCAAGTACTTTTGGGCCAGAAACATGTTCAGTAGGTAAAAAAAAATTTCTGGCTGAATTGACATCATGAAAAAGTAAATCTCCAACAAACCAGAACACCCTAGCAACCACCAAGCAACAGCCTAGCAACCACCAGAACACCCTGGAAACAAACCAGAACACCCCAGCAACCATCTGGCAAAACCCTAGCAACTACCCAGAACACCCCAGAAACCGCCTAGCAACACCCTAGCAACCACCCAGAACACCTTCGCAACCACCCAGAATACCCTAGCAACTGCATAGCAACACCATAGCAACCACCCAGAATACCCTAAAAAAACACCTAGCAACACACCCAGAACACCGTAGCAACTTCGCAGAACACCCTAGCAACCGGGTGGTGAGATTTGCCGCTTCAAGTTCCACTTCACATTTTCTTCCGGAAATGTGCCATAAATGTTTTCCTGGAGGTTAAAATTGACCTATGTTTATCTAATATAACATCAGAAGGAGTCTAAAAGTTTATATTGTTTTATACTTTTTGAGGAACCTTTGACCAGAAATGAGTTCAATACTTCAGATATGGACCTCTTATGGCTTAGGAAGCATCTGTTGGAGTCTATGATTATGAATGGAAAATACAAGGTCAAGTACTTTTGGGCCAGAAATATGTTCAGTAGGTCAAATATCTTTCTGGCTGAAATGACATCATGAGAAGTAAAGCTCTCGGTATATTAACCCACAGATCAAGGACCTGTGGGCCATAAAAGTGTTCCTGGAGGTCAAAAATTGACCTATGTAATATAACATCAGAATGTTATATTACATAGTGTATGACTATGTATGGAAAGTTCAAGATCAAGTACTTTTGGGCCAGAAATATGTTCAGTAGGTAAACTATTTTTCTGGCTGAAATGACATAATGAGAAGCAAATCTCCAACCAACCAGAACACCCTAGCAACCACCAAGCAACAGCCTAGGAACCAACAGAACACCCTAGAAACAAACCAGAACACCCCAGCAACAATCTGGCAACACCCTAGCAACCACCCAGAACACCCCAGCAACCGCCTAGCAACACCCTAGCAACCACCCAGAACACCTTCGCAACCACCCAGAATACCATAGCAACCGCATAGCAACACCATAGCAATCACCCAGAATACCCTAAAAAAAACACCTAGCAACACACCCAGAACACCGTAGCAACCTCCCAGAACACCCTAGCAACCGGGTGGTGAGATTTGCCGCTTCAAGCTCCACTTCACATTTTCTTCTGGAAATGTGCCATAAATGTGTTCCTGGAGGTCATAATTGGCTTATGTATATCTAATATAACATCAGAAGGAGTCTAAAAGTTTATATTGATTTTTACTTTTTGAGGAACCTTTGACCAGAAATGAGTTCAATATGTCAGATATGGACTTCTCTATGACTTAGGAAGCATCTGTTGGAGTCTATGAGTATGAATGGAAAGTACAAGGTCAAGTACTTTTGGGCCAGAAATATGTTCAGTAGGTCACATATCTTTCTGGCTGAAATGACATCATGAGAAGTAAAGCTCTCGGTATATTAACCCACAGATCAAGGACCCGTGGGCCATAAAAGTGTTCCTTGAGGTCAAAAATTGACCTATGTAATATAACATCAGAAGGAGTCTATAAGTTTATATCGTTTTAAACTTTTTGAGGAACCTTTGACCAGAAATTAGTTCAAAAGGTCAGATATGGCCTTTTCCATGGTTTAGGAAGCATCTAATGGAGTCTATGAGTATGTATGGAAAGTTCAAGATCAAGTACTTTTGGGCCAGAAATATGTTCAGTAGGTCAAATATCTGTCTGGCTGAAATGACATCATGAGAAGGATCAATTAATTACCCATAGGCTAGAAATATGTTCAGTAGGTCAAAAAGGAACCTATGAGTACCTATGAGGAACCCATCAGATTGAGTCTATCAGTTGATATTATTTAAAAACTTTTGAGGAAACATAGACCAGAATTTAGTTTAATAGGTCAGATATGGACTTCTCTATGGCTTAGAATCAAGTACCCGTGGGCCATAAATGTGTTCCTGGAGGTCAAAAATTGTCCTATGTATAGCTAATATAACATCAGAAGGAATCTATAAGTTTTTATTGTTTTAAACTATTTTGAGGAACCAGAAATGAGTTCAATAGGTCAGATATGGACTTCTCTATGGCCTAGGCAGCATCTATTGGAGTCTATGAGTCTGTATGGAGAGTTCAAGATCAAGAACTTTTGGGACAGAAACATGTTCAGTTGATAAAATATTTTTTTTTGCCTTAAATGACATCATGAGAAGTAACTCTCCAATCAACCAGAACACCCTAGCAACCACCTAGCAACACCCTAGAAACAAACCAGAACACTCCGGCAACCGCCTAGCAACACCCTAGCAACCACCCAGAACATCTTAGCAACCACCCAGATGGTGGTGAGATTTGCCGCTTCAAGCTCCACTTCACATTTTCTTCTGGAAATGTGCCATAAATGTGTTCCTTGAGGTCAAAAATCTAAGTATCTATTTTATCTGATGTTATAGTCAGACTCCTTCTGACTATAACATCAGAAGGAGTCTAAAAGTTTATATTGTTTAAAACCTTTTGAGGAACCTTTGACCAGAAATGAGTTCAATAGGTCAGATATGGACTTCTCTATGGCTTAGGAAGCATCTGTTGGAGTCTATGAGTATGAATGGAAAGTACAAGGTCAAGTACTTTTGGGCCAGAAATATGTTCAGTAGGTCACATATCTTTCTGGCTGAAATGACATCATGAGAAGTAAAGCTCTCGGTATGTTAACCCACAGATCAAGGACCCGTGGGCCATAAAAGTGTTCCTTGAGGTCAAAAATTGACCTATGTAATATAACATCAGAAGGAGTCTATAAGTTTATATCGTTTTAAACTTTTTGAGGAACCTTTGACCAGAAATTAGTTCAAAAGGTCAGATATGGACTTTTCCATGGTTTAGGAAGCATCTAATGGAGTCTATGAATATGTATGGAAAGTTCAAGATCAAGTACTTTTGGGCCAGAAATATGTTCAGTAGGTCAAATATCTGTCTGGCTGAAATGACATCATGAGAAGGATCAATTAATTACCCATAGGCTAGAAATATGTTCAGTAGGTCAAAAAGGAACCTATGTGTATAACATCAGATTGAGTCTATCAGTTGATATTATTTAAAAACTTTTGAGGAAACATAGACCAGAAATTAGTTTAATAGGTCAGATATGGACTTCTCTATGGCTTAGAATCAAGTACCCATGGGCCATAAATGTGTTCCTGGAGGTCAAAAATTGTCCTATGTATAGCTAATATAACATCAGAAGGAATCTATAAGTTTTTATTGTTTTAAACTATTTTGAGGAACCAGAAATGAGTTCAATAGGTCAGATATGGACTTCTCTATGGCCTAGAAAGCATCTATTGGAGTCTATGAGTCTGTATGGAGAGTTCAAGATCAAGAACTTTTGGGACAGAAACATGTTCAGTTGATAAAATATTTTTTTTGCCTTAAATGACATCATGAGAAGTAACTCTCCAATCAACCAGAACACCCTAGCAACCACCTATCAACACCCTAGAAACAAACCAGAACACCCCGGCAACCGCCTAGCAACACCCTAGCAACCACCCAGAACATCTTAGCAACCACCCAGATGGTGGTGAGATTTGCCGCTTCAAGCTCCACTTCACATTTTCTTCTGGAAATGTGCCATAAATGTGTTCCTGGAGGTCATAATTGGCTAATGTATATCTAATATAACATCAGAAGGAGTCTAAAAGTTTATATTGATTTATACTTTTTGAGGAACCTTTGACCAGAAATGAGTTCAATATGTCAGATATGGACTATAAGTATGAATGGAAAGTACAAGGTCAAGTACTTTTGGGCCAGAAATATGTTCAGTAGGTCACATATCTTTCTGGCTGAAATGACATCATGAGAAGTAAAGCTCTCGGTATATTAACCCACAGATCAAGGCCATAAAAGAGTTCCTTGAGGTCAAAAATTGACCCCGTTGCTTTGTGCAATTAAGAGATGTGGATTTGTGCATGAAGAACGTTGTTCATCAAACATAACATGTATGTAATATGCACTTTATTTCATTCAAAAACTCAACCCTTCCTTAGTTCTTTTTACTGGATAACGTGTGTTGTTTCATTTTAATGCTTACATTTTCCAACTTATTCTTCTTTGCAATGAAAAAAAAGGATAAAACACGCGTGCTTTTAAATGCATTTCATTTCTACAACTAATTAATTTGTGTTTTGACGAGAAAACATCACAAGAGCGATGGCTTTACAATGCATACACTAACTTGTTCCTTTGTGCAATGAAGAGATTTGCAATGCTTGTGCTTTAGGATTGCATTGCATATGCACGTAATAACTAATCTCTGTGCAATGAAAAGAAAACACCTAAGATGTGTTTCATTGCATTGCATGACTTATATAACTTGTTCCTCGTTATGCATATGCACGCAAATAACTAACCTCTGTGCACCGAAAAGAAAACATCTAACATGTGTTTCATTGCATTACATGACATATCTAACTTGTTCCTCGTTATGCTATGCACGCAATAAATAACCTCTGTGCAATGAAAAGGAAACACCTAAGATGTGTTTCAGTGCATTGCATGACATATCTAACTTGTTTCTCGTTATGCATCTGCACGCAAATAACTAACTTCTGTGCACCGAAAAGAAAACATCTAACATGTGTTTTATTGCATTGCATGACATATCTAACTTGTTCCTCGTTATGCATATGCACGCAAATAACTAACCTCTGTGCACCGAAAAGAAAACATCTAAAATGTGTTTCATTGCATTACATGACATATCTAACTTGTTCCTCGTTATGCATATTGCACGCAATAACTAACCTCTGTGAAATGAAAAAGAAACACCTAAGATGTGTTTCAGTGCATTGCATGACATATCTAACTTGTTTCTCGCTATGCATCTGCACGCAAATAACTAGCCTCTGTGCACAGAAAAGAAAACATCTAACATGCGTTTCATTGCATTGCATGACATATCTAACTTGTTCCTTTATGCATTTGCACGCAATAACTAACCTCTGTGCAATGAAAAGGAAACACCTAAGATGTGTTTCAGTGCATTGCATGACATATCTAACTAGTTTCTCGTTATGCATGTGCACGCAATAACTACCTCTGTGCAATGAAAAGAAAACACCTAAGATGAGTTTCATCGCATTTTTATGCATATGCACGCAATAATTAACCTCTGTGCAATGAAAAGAAAACACCTAAGATGTGTTTCATCGCATTGCATGACATATCTAACTTGTTCCTCGTTATGCTTATGCAAGCAATAACTAACCTCTGTGTAATGGAAAGAAAACACCTAAGATGTGTTTCATTGCATTGCATGATAGATCTAACTCGTTTCTCGTTACGCATATGCACACAATAACTAACCTCTGTGCAGTGAAAAGAAAACTGCACAAGTTAGATATGTCATGCAATGCACTGAAACAGATCTTAGGTGTTTTCTTTTCACTGCACAGAGTTTAGTTATTGCGTGCATATATGCATAACGAGGAACAAGTTAGATATGTCATGCAATGCGATGAAACACACCTTAGGTGTTTTCTGTTCACTGCACAGAGGTTAGTTATTGCGTGCATATGCATACAATGCGATGAAACACCTCTTAGGTGTTTTCTTTTCATTGCACAGAGGTAGTTATTGCGTGCATATGCATAACGAGAAACAAGTTAGATATGTCATGCAATTCACTGAAACACATCTTAGCTGTTTTCTTTTCATTGCACAGAGGTTAGTTATTGTTGGCATATGCATAACGAGGAACAAGTTAGATATGTCATGCAATGCGTTGAAACACACCTTAGGTGTTTTCTTTTCACTGCACAGAGGTTAGTTATTGCGTGCATGTGCATATGCATAACGAGAAACAAGTTAGATTAGGTCATGCAAATGCAATGAAACACATCTTGGTTGTTTTCTTTTCATTGCAACGAGGTTAGTTATTGCGTGCAAATGCATAACGAGGAACAAGTTAGATATATCATGCAATGCGATGAAACACATCTTAGGTGTTTTATTTTCATTGCACAGAGGTTAGTTATTGCGTGCATATGCATACAATGCGATGAAACACATCTTAGGTGTTTTCTTTTCATTGCACAGAGGTAGTAATTGCGTGCATATGCATTACGAGAAACAAGTTATGCATATGCATTGCAATGAAACACATCTTAGCTGTTTTCTTTTCATTTCACAGAAGTTAGTTATTGCGTGTATATGCATAACGAGGAACAAGTTAGATTTGTCATGCAATGCACTGAAACACATCTTAGGTGTTTTCTTTTCATTGCACAGAGGTTAGTTCTTGCGTGCAAATGCATAAACGAGGAACAAGTTAGATATGTCATGCAATGCAATGAAACACATCTTAGGTGTTTTCTTTTCATTGGACAGAGGTTAGTTGCATGTGCAATGATATCCTAAAACGCAAGCATTGTAAATCTCTTCGTTACACAAAGGAACAAGTTATTGTATGCATTGTAAAGCGATCGCTCTAGTGATGTTTTCTCGTCAAAACACAAATTATTTAGTTGTAGAATGGGAATGCATGGAAAAGCACGCGTGTTATATCCTTTGTTTTCATTGCAAAGCACTAAGGAAGGGTTTAGTTCTTAAATGCAATAAAGTGCATATTGCATATATGTTATTTTTGATGCACAACGTTCTTAATAGCAACGATTTCTGTTCATCACAGAAATGCAACAACTAATGCAATTGTTTCCCTTGTTACAAAACACATGCATTACACGTCTCTTTGTTGCACAAAGGAAAGAGTAAGTTATTGCATTGCACGACCGCTCAAGTGATGTTTTTTCGTCAGTGCACAAAAGAGTTAGTAGTAGAATCCATGCGAAAGAGTTAAAGGGTCCTCAAAGGTTTTAAGAAATATTAACTTATTGACTTTTGATGATTTATAAGCTATATATAGGTTCCTTTTTGTCCTAGTGAACATATTTCTGGCTCACGATTACTTGATTCTAAGCCATAGAGAAGTCCATATCTGACCTATTGAACTAATTTCTGGTCTGTTTCCTCAAAAGCTTTTAAATAAAATCAACTGATAGACTCAATCTGATGTTATATACATGTTATATTCCTTTTAGACCTACTGAACATATTTCTGGCCCCAAAGTACTTGATCTTGAACTTTCCATACATACTCATAGACTCCAATAGATGCTTCCTAAGCCATGGAAAAGTCCATATCTGACCTTTTGAACTAATTTCTGCTAAAAGGTTCCTCAAAAAATTTAAAACGATATGATCTTATAGACGCCTTCTGATGTTTTATTACATAGGTCAGTTTTTGACATCCAGGAACACTTTTTTATGGCCCACGGGTCCTTGATCTGTGGGTTAATATACCGAGAGATTTACTTCTCATGATGTCATTTCTGCCAGAAAGATATTTGACCTACTGAACATATTTCTGGCCCAAAAGTACTTGACCTTGTACTTTCCATTCATACTCATAGACTCCAAAAGATGCTTCCTAAGCCATAGAGAATTCCATATCTGACGTATTGAACGCATTTCCGGTCAAAGGTTCCTCAAAAAGTATAAAACACTATAAACTTTTAGACTCCTTCTGATGTTATATTAGATATACATAGGTCAATTTTGACCTCCAGGAAAACATTTATGGCACATTTCCAGAAGAAAATGTGAAGTGGAGCTTGAAGCGGCAAATCTCACCACCCGGTTTCTAGGGTGTTCTGGGAGGTTGCTACGGTGTTCTGGGTGTGTTGCTAGGTGTTTTTTAGGGTATTCTGGGTGTTTGCTATGGTGTTGCTATGCGTTTGCTAGGGTATTCTGGGTGGTTGCGAAGGTGTTCTGGGTGGTTGCTAGGGAACTTTCCATACATATTCATAGATGCCAACAGATGCTTCCTAAGCCATAGAGAAGTCCATATCTAGGCGGTTTCTGGGGTGTTCTGGGTGGTTGCTAGGGTGTTGCCAGATGGTTGCTGGGGTGTTCTGTTTTGTTTCTAGGGTGTTCTGGGTGGTTGCTAGGGTGTTCTGGTTGGTTGGAGATTTAATTCTTCAGCCAGAAAAATATTTTACCTACTGAACATGTTTCTGGCCCAAAAGTACTTGATCTTGAACTTTCCATACATACTCATAGATGCCAACAGATGCTTCCTAAGCCATAGAGAAGTCCATATCTGACCTATTGAACTCATTTCTGGTTCCTCAAAAGGTTCCTCAAAAGGTTTTAAACAATATAAACTTTTAGACCCCCTCTGAAGTTATATTCAGAAGGAGTCTGACTATAACATCAGATAAAATAGATACATAGATAACTATAACATCAGATAAAATAGATACATAGATACATTTTTGACCTCCAGGAACACATTTATGGCACATTTCCAGAAGAAAATGTGAAGTGGAGCTTGAAGCGGCAAATCTCACCACCTGGTTGCCAGGGTGTTCTGGGAGATTGCTACGGTGTTCTGGGTGTGTTGCTAGGTGTTTTTTTAGGGTATTCTGGGTGTTTGCTATGGTGTTGCTATGCGTTTGCTAGGGTATTCTGGGTGGTTGCGAAGGTGTTCTGGGTGGTTGCTAGGGTGTTGCTAGGCGGTTGCTGGGGTGTTCTGGGTGTTTGCTAGGGTGTTGCCAGATGGTTGCTGGGGTGTTCTGGTTTGTTTCTAGGGTGTTCTGGGTGGTTGCTATGGTGTTCTGGTTGGTTGGAGATTTACTTCTCATGATGTCATTTCAGTCAGAAAAATATTTTACCTACTGAACATGTTTCTGGCCCAAAAGTACTTGATCTTGAACTTTCGATACATGAGTATGCCAAGAGATGCCAACAGATGCTTCCTAAGCCATAGAGAAGTCCATATCTGACCTATTGAACTCATTTCTGGTCAAAGGTTCCTCAAAAGGTTTTAAACAATATAAACTTTTAGACTCCCTCTGATGTTATATTCAGAAGGAGTCTGACTATAACATCAGATAAAATAGATACATAGATAACTATAACATCAGATAAAATAGATACATAGATACATTTTTGACCTCCAGGAACACATTTATGGCACATTTCCAGAAGAAAATGTGAAATGGAGCTTGAAGCGGCAAACTCACCACCCGGTTGTTAGGGTGTTCTGGGTTGTTGCTACGGTGTTCTGGGTGGTTGCTAGGTGTTTTTTTAGGGTATTCTGGGTGGTTGATATACCGTTGCTAGGGTATTCTGGGTGGTTGCTAAGGTGTTCTGGGTGGTTGCTAAAGTGTTGCTAGGCAGTTTGCCGGGGTGTTCTGGATGGTTGCTAGGGTGTTGCTAGGCGGTTGCCGGGGTGTTCTGGGTGGTTTGCTAGGCAGTTGCCGGGGTGTTCTGCGTTGTTGCTAGGGTGTTGCTAGGCGGTTCCGGGGTGTTCTGGTTTGTTGCTAGGGTGTTGCTAGGCGGTTGCCGGGGTGTTCTGGGTTGTTGCTAGGGTTTTGCTAGGCGGTTCCCGGGGTGTTCTGGTTTGTTGCTAGGGTGTTGCTAGGTGGTTGCTATGTGGTTGTTGGGTGTTCTGGTTGATTGGAGATTTACTTCTCATGATGTCATTTAAGGCAGAAAAATATTTTACCTACTGAACATGTTTCTGTCCCAAAAGTTCTTGATTTTGAACTTTCCATACAGACTCATAGACTCCAACAGATGCTTCCTAAGCCATAGAGAAGTCCATATCTGACCTATTGAACTCATTTCTGGTCAAAGGTTCCTCAAAAGGTTTTAAACAATATAAACTTTTAGACCCCGTCTGAAGTTATATTCAGAAGGAGTCTGACTATAACATCAGATAAAATAGATACATAGATAACTATAACATCAGATAAAATAGATACATAGATACATTTTTGACCTCCAGGAACACATTTATGGCACATTTCCAGAAGAAAATGTGAAGTGGAGCTTGAAGCGGCAAATCTCACCAACTGGTTGCCAGGGTGTTCTGGGAGATTGCTACGGTGTTCTGGGTGTGTTGCTAGGTGTTTTTTTTAGGGTATTCTGGGTGTTTGCTATGGTGTTGCTATGCGTTTGCTAGGGTATTCTGGGTGGTTGCGAAGGTGTTCTGGGTGGTTGCTAGGGTGTTGCTAGGCGGTTGCTGGGGTGTTCTGGGTGTTTGCTAGGGGGTTGCCAGATGGTTGCTGGGGTGTTCTGGTGTGTTTCTAGGGTGTTCTGGGTGGTTGCTATGGTGTTCTGGTTGGTTGGAGATTTACTTCTCATGATGTCATTTCAGTCAGAAAAATATTTTACCTACTGAACATGTTTCTGGCCCAAAAGTACTTGATCTTGAACTTTCCATACATACTCAGAGATGCCAACAGATGCTTCCTAAGCCATAGAGAAGTCCATATCTGACCTATTGAACTCATTTCTGGTCAAAGGTTCCTCAAAAGGTTTTAAACAATATAAACTTTTAGACTCCCTCTGATGTTATATTCAGAAGGAGTCTGACTATAACATCAGATAAAATAGATACATAGATAACTATAACATCAGATAAAATAGATACATAGATACATTTTTGACCTCCAGGGACACATTTATGGCACATTTCCAGAAGAAAATGTGAAATGGAGCTTGAAGCGGCAAATCTCACCACCCGGGTGTTAGGGTGTTCTGGGTTGTTGCTACGGTTTTCTGGGTGGTTGCTAGGTGGTTTTTTCGGGTATTCTGGGTGGTTGATGTACCGTTGCTAGGGTATTCTGGGTGGTTGCTAAGGTGTTCTGGGTGGTTGCTAAAGTGTTGCTAGGCAGTTTGCCGGGGTGTTCTGGATGGTTGCTAGGGTGTTGCTAGGCGGTTGCCGGGGTGTTCTGGGTGGTTTGCTAGGCAGTTGCCGGGGTGTTCTGCGTTGTTGCTAGGGTGTAGCTAGGCGGTTCCCGGGGTGTTCTGGTTTGTTGCTACGGTGTTGCTTGGCGGTTGCCGGGGTGTTCTGGGTTGTTGCTAGGGTGTTGCTAGGCGGTTCCCGGGGTGTTCTGGTTTGTTGCTAGGGTGTTGCTAGGTGGTTGCTAGGTGGTTGTTGGGTGTTCTGGTTGATTGGGGATTTACTTCTCATGATGTCATTTAAGGCAGAAAAATATTTTACCTACTGAACATGTTTCTGTCCCAAAAGTTCTTGATTTTGAACTTTCCATACAGACTCATAGACTCCAATAGATACTTCCTAAGCCATAGAGAAGTCCATATCTGACCTATTGAACTCATTTCTGGTTCCTCAAAATAGTTTAAAACAATATAAACTTATAGATTCCTTCTGATGTTATATTAGTTATACATAGGACAATTTTTTTACCTCCAGGACCACATTTATGGCCCATGGGTACTGGATCTGTGGGTGAGTATACCGAGAGATTTACTTCTCATGATGTCATTTCAGCCAGACAAATATTTGACCTCCTTCTGATGTTATATAAGATAAACATTGGTCAATTATATTAGATATACATAGGTCAATTTTTAACCTCCAGGAACACATTTATGGCCCACGGGTATTTGATCTGTGGGTTAATATACCGATAGATTTACTTCTCATGATGTCATTGAACTCATTTTTGGTCAAAGGTTCCTGTACAATATCAAACAATGTAAACTTTTAGACTCCTTTTGATGTTATATTAGATATACATAGGTCAATTTTTGACCACCAGGAACACATTTATGGCACATTTCCAAAAGAAAATGTGAAGTTGAGCCTGAAGTGGCAAATCTCACCACCCGGTTGCTAGGGTGTTCTGGATGGTTGAACTCTGGGTGGTTGTTAGGGTATTCTGGGTGGTTGCTATGGTGTTTTTATGCATTTGCTAGGGTATTCTGGGTGGTTGCTAAGGTGCTAATGTTGTTAGGTTGTTGCTAGGCTGTTGCCAGGTTGTTCTGGGTGGTTGATAGGGTGTTGCTAGGTGGTTGCTGGGGTGTTCTTGTTTGTTGGTGGGGGTTTCTGGGTGGTTGCTAGGGTGTTTTAGGTCGTTACTATGGTATTCTGGGTTGTTGCTATGGTGTTACCAGGTGGTTGGTAGTGTTAACATATAGAGTTTCTATAATGTTTTTGCCATGATTTAGCTCTAAACTAATTGATTCTTTTATTACGTTTCATGTTTATATTGTTTGAAACCTTTTGAGGATCCTTTTACCATAACAATATAAACTTTTAGACTCCTTCTGATGTTGTATTAGCTATACAGAGGTCAATATTTGACCTATGTAACATATTTATGGCACATTTCTAGAAGAAAATTTGAAGTGGGATTTGACCTACTGAACATAGTTCTGTCCCACGAGTACTAGATCTTAAACTTTCTAAACATCCTCATTGACTCCTTTTGATGTTACTGAAGCCATACAAGAGTCCTTATTTTAGCTACTGAACATATTTCTGGCTAAAGTGTTCTTTGAAAATCAGGATACTATACAGAATGACCTCCTATCATGTTATTTTAGCCAGACAGATATTTGACCTACAGACTACACTGTAAAAATGAATATGCTTTATCTAATCAATAAAATTGTGGCAACAGTTTACAAGCAATATTATTTATTAAATTGAACAAATTAGAATTGAGTAATAGTTAATCAAATTAACATTCTAATTAATTCTAATTTGTACAATTTAATTAATAATATTGCTTGTAATATGTTGCCACAATTTTATTGATTAGATAAAGCATATTATTTTTTTCAGTGTACATTTCTTGCCCATGTGTACTTGATCTTGAACTTTCTACATACTCATAGACTCCTTATGATGGTTTTTAGGCCATATAGATTTGTCCACATCTGACCTACTGAAATTATTTCTGAAAAACTTAAAAAACTTCCGACTCCTTTTGAAGATATGTAAATCAATTGCCAAAAACATTATAAAAACTCTATAGTGATTTGGACACTACCAACCACCTAGAAACACCATAGGAACCACACAGACTACCATAGTAACCACCTAAAACACCCTAGCAACACCTTAGCAACCACCCAGAATACCCTAACAACCACCTAGCAACCACCGGGAACACCCTAGCAACCGGGTGGTGAGATTTGCCGCTGCAAGCACCACTTCACATTTTCTTCTGGAAATGTTCCATAAATGTGTTTGCATAGGTGAAAAATTCACTATGCATAGCTAATACAACATCAGAAGGAGTCTATAAGTTTATATTGTTATGGTAAAAGGGTCCTCAAAAGGTTTCAAACAATATAAACATGAAATGTAATAAAAAAAATCGATTAGTTAAGTTAAATCATGCCAAAACATTATAGAAACTCTATAGTAACCATATGTGAACACTACCAACCACCTGGTAACACCATAGCAACAACCCAGAATACCATAGTAACGACCTAAATCACCCTAGCAACACCCTAGCAACCACCCAGAAACCCCGACCAACAAACAAGAACACCCAAGCAACACCCTAGCAACACCCTGGCAACCATCCAGAACAACCTGGCAACAGCCTAGCAACAACCTAGCAACATTAGCACCTTAGCAACCACCCAGAACACCCTAGCAACCACATAAAAACACCATAGCAGCCACCCAGAATACCCTATCAACCACCTAGCAACCACCCAGAACACCCTAGCAACCGTGTGGTGAGATTTGCTACTTCAGGCTCAACTTCACATTTTCCTCTGGAAATGTGTCATAAATGTGTTCCTGGTGGTCAAAAATTGACCTATGTATGTCTAATATAACATCAGAAGGAGTTTAAAAGTTTATATTGTTTTAAACTTTTTGAGGAACCTTTGACCAGAAATGAGTTCAATGACATCATGAGAAGTAAATCTATCGGTATATTAACCCACAGATCAAGTACCCGTGGGACATAAATCTGTTCCTGGAGGTCAAAAATGGACCTATGTATATCTAATATAATTGAACAATGTATATCTTATATAACATCAGAAGAAGGTCAAATATTTGTCTGGCTGAAATGACATCATGAGAAGTAAATCTCTCGGTATACTCACCCACAGATCAAGTATCCGTGGGCCATAAATGTGTTCCTGGAGGTCAAAAATTGTCCTATGTATAGCTAATATAACACCAGAAGGAATCTATAAGTTTTTATTGTTTTAAACTATTTTGAGGAACCAGAAATGAGTTCAATAGGTCAGATATGGACTTCTCTATGGCCTAGGAAGCATCTATTGGAGTCTATGAATGGAGAGTTCAAGATCAAGAACTTTTGGGACAGAAACATGTTCAGTAGATAAAATATTTTTTTGCCTTAAATGACATCATGAGAAGTAACGCTCCAATCAACCAGAACACCCTAGCAACACCCTAGAAACAAACCAGAACACCCCGGCAACCGCCTAGCAACACCCTAGCAACCACCCAGAACATCTTAGCAACCACCCAGAATACCCAAGCAACGGTATATCAACCACCCTAAATACCCTAAAAAACAACCTAGCAACCACCCAGAACACCCTAGCAACCGGGTGGTGAGATTTGCCGCTTCAAGCTCCACTTCACATTTTCTTCTGGAAATGTGCCATAAATGTGTTCCTGGAGGTCAAAAATGTATCTAAGTATCTATTTTATCTGATGTTATAGTCAGACTCCTTCTGACTATAACATCAGAAGGAGTCTAAACGTTTATATTGTTTAAAACCTTTTGAGGAACCTTTGACCAGAAATGAGTTCAATAGGTCAGATATGGACTTCTCTATGGCTTAGGAAGCATCTGTTGGAGTCTATGAGTATGTATGGAAAGTTCAAGATCAAGTACTTTTGGGCCAGAAACATGTTCAGTAGGTCATATATTTGTATGGCTGAAATGACATCATGAGATGTAAATCTCTCTGTATATTAACCCACAGATGAAGTACCCGTGGGCCATGAAACTGTTCATGGAGGTCAAAAATAGACCTATGTATAGACCTACATCAGAATGTTATATTACATAGTCTATGAGTATGTATGTACCACCCAGTTCAAGATCTTCAGAACACCCTAGAAACAAACAAGAACACCCCAGCAACAATCTGGCAACACCCTAGCAAACACCCAGAAAACCCAGCAACCGCCTAGCAACACCCTAGCAACCACCCAGAACACCTTCGCAACCACCCAGAATACCATAGCAACCGCATAGCAACACCATAGCAATCACCCAGAATACCCTAAAAAAAACACCTAGCAACACACCCAGAACACCGTAGCAACCTCCCAGAACACCCTAGCAACCGGGTGGTGAGATTTGCTGCTTCAAGCTCCACTTCACATTTTCTTCTGGAAATGTGCCATAAATGTGTTCCTGGAGGTCATAATTGGCGTATGTATATCTAATATAACATCAGAAGGAGTCTAAAAGTTTATATTGATTTATACTTTTTGAGGAACCTTTGACCAGAAATGAGTTCAATATGTCAGATATGGACTTCTCTATGACTTAGGAAGCATCTGTTGGAGTCTATGAGTATGAATGGAAAGTACAAGGTCAAGTACTTTTGGGCCAGAAATATGTTCAGTAGGTCACATATCTTTCTGGCTGAAATGACATCATGAGAAGTAAAGCTCTCGGTATATTAACCCACAGATCAAGGACCCGTGGGCCATAAAAGTGTTCCTTGAGGTCAAAAATTGACCTATGTAATATAACATCAGAAGGAGTCTATAAGTTTATATCGTTTTAAACTTTTTGAGGAACCTTTGACCAGAAATTAGTTCAAAAGGTCAGATATGGCCTTTTCCATGGTTTAGGAAGCATCTAATGGAGTCTATGAGTATGTATGGAAAGTTCAAGATCAAGTACTTTTGGGCCAGAAATATGTTCAGTAGGTCAAATATCTGTCTGGCTGAAATGACATCATGAGAAGGATCAATTAATTACCCATAGGCTAGAAATATGTTCAGTAGGTCAAAAAGGAACCTATGAGTATAACATCAGATTGAGTCTATCAGTTGATATTATTTAAAAACTTTTGAGGAAACATAGACCAGAAATTAGTTTAATAGGTCAGATATGGACTTCTCTATGGCTTAGAATCAAGTACCCGTGGGCCATAAATGTGTTCCTGGAGGTCAAAAATTGTCCTATGTATAGCTAATATAACATCAGAAGGAATCTATAAGTTTTTATTGTTTTAAACTATTTTGAGGAACCAGATATGAGTTCAATAGGTCAGATATGGACTTCTCTATGGCCTAGGAAGCATCTATTGGAGTCTATGAGTCTGTATGGAGAGTTCAAGATCAAGAACTTTTGGGACAGAAACATGTTCAGTTGATAAAATATTTTTTTTTGCCTTAAATGACATCATGAGAAGTAACTCTCCAATCAACCAGAACACCCTAGCAACCACCTAGAAACACCCTAGAAACAAACCAGAACACCCCGGCAACCGCCTAGCAACACCCTAGCAACCACCCAGAACATCTTAGCAACCACCCAGATGGTGGTGAGATTTGCCGCTTCAAGCTCCACTTCACATTTTCTTCTGGAAATGTGCCATAAATGTGTTCCTTGAGGTCAAAAATCTATCTAAGTATCTATTTTATCTGATGTTATAGTCAGACTCCTTCTGACTATAACATCAGAAGGAGTCTAAAAGTTTATATTGTTTAAAACCTTTTGAGGAACCATTGACCAGAAATGAGTTCAATAGGTCAGATATGGACTTCTCTATGGCTTAGGAAGCATCTGTTGGAGTCTATGAGTATGAATGGAAAGTACAAGGTCAAGTACTTTTGGGCCAGAAATATGTTCAGTAGGTCACATATCTTTCTGGCTGAAATGACATCATGAGAAGTAAAGCTCTCGGTATGTTAACCCACAGATCAAGGACCCGTGGGCCATAAAAGTGTTCCTTGAGGTCAAAAATTGACCTATGTAATATAACATCAGAAGGAGTCTATAAGTTTATATCGTTTTAAACTTTTTGAGGAACCTTTGACCAGAAATTAGTTCAAAAGGTCAGATATGGACTTTTCCATGGTTTAGGAAGCATCTAATGGAGTCTATGAGTATGTATGGAAAGTTCAAGATCAAGTACTTTTGGGCCAGAAATATGTTTAGTAGGTCAAATATCTGTCTGGCTGAAATGACATCATGAGAAGGATCAATTAATTACCCATAGGCTAGAAATATGTTCAGTAGGTCAAAAAGGAACCTATGTGTATAACATCAGATTGAGTCTATCAGTTGATATTATTTAAAAACTTTTGAGGAAACATAGACCAGAAATTAGTTTAATAGGTCAGATATGGACTTCTCTATGGCTTAGAATCAAGTACCCATGGGCCATAAATGTGTTCCTGGAGGTCAAAAATTGTCCTATGTATAGCTAATATAACATCAGAAGGAATCTATAAGTTTTTATTGTTTTAAACTATTTTGAGGAACCAGAAATGAGTTCAATAGGTCAGATATGGACTTCTCTATGGCCTAGGAAGCATCTATTGGAGTCTATGAGTCTGTATGGAGAGTTCAAGATCAAGAACTTTTGGGACAGAAACATGTTCAGTTGATAAAATATTTTTTTTGCCTTAAATGACATCATGAGAAGTAACTCTCCAATCAACCAGAACACCCTAGCAACCACCTAGCAACACCCTAGAAACAAACCAGAACACCCCGGCAACTGCCTAGCAACACCCTAGCAACCACCCAGAACATCTTAGCAACCACCCAGAATACCCAAGCAACGGTATATCAACCACCCAGAATACCCTAAAAAACAACCTAGCAACGACCCAGAACACCCTAGCAACCGGGTGGTGAGATTTGCCGCTTCAAGCTTCACTTCACATTTTCTTCTGGAAATGTGCCATAAATGTGTTCCTTGAGGTCAAAAATGTATCTAAGTATCTATTTTATCTGATGTTAAAGTCAGACTCCTTCTGACTATAACATCAGAAGGAGTCTAAAAGTTTATATTGTTTAATACCTTTTGAGGAACCTTTGACCAGAAATGAGTTCAATAGGTCAGATATGGACTTCTCTATGGCTTAGGAAGCATCTGTTGGAGTCTATGAGTATGTATGGAAAGTTCAAGTTCAAGTACTTTTGGGCCAGAAACATGTTCAGTAGGTCATATATTTGTATGGCTGAAATGACATCATGAGATGTAAATCTCTCTGTATATTAACCCACAAATGAAGTACCCTTGGGCCATGAAACTGTTCATGGAGGTCAAAAATAGACCTATGTAATATAACATCAGAATGTTATATTACATAGTCTATGAGTATGTATGTACCACCCAGTTCAAGATCTTCAGACACCCTAGAAACAAACCAGAACACCCCAGCAACAATCTGGCAACACCCTAGCAACCACCCAGAACACCCCAGCAACCGCCTAGCAACACCCTAGCAACCACCCAGAACACCTTCGCAACCACCCAGAATACCATAGCAACCGCATAGCAACACCATAGCAATCACCAAGAATGCCCTAAAAAAACACCTAGCAACACACCCAGAACACCGTAGCAACCTCCCAGAACACCCTAGCAACCGGGTGGTGAGATTTGCCGCTTCAAGCTCCACTTCACATTTTCTTCTGGAAATGTGCCATAAATGTGTTCCTGGAGGTCATAATTGGCTTATGTATATTCTAATATAACATCAGAAGGAGTCTAAAAGTTTATATTGATTTATACTTTTTGAGGAACCTTTGACCAGAAATGAGTTCAATATGTCAGATATGGACTTCTCTATGACTTAGGAAGCATCTGTTGGAGTCTATGAGTATGAATGGAAAGTACAAGGTCAAGTACTTTTGGGCCAGAAATATGTTCAGTAGGTCACATATCTTTCTGGCTGAAATGACATCATGAGAAGTAAAGCTCTCGGTATATTAACCCACAGATCAAGGACCCGTGGGCCGTAAAAGTGTTCCTTGAGGTCAAAAATTGACCTATGTAATATAACATCAGAAGGAGTCTATAAGTTTATATCGTTTTAAACTTTTTGAGGAACCTTTGACCAGAAATTAGTTCAAAAGGACTTTTACATGGTTTAGGAAGCATCTATTGGAGTCTATGAGTATGTATGGAAAGTTCAAGATCAAGTACTTTTGGGCCAGAAATATGTTCAGTAGGTAAAATATCTGTCTGGCTGAAATGACATCATGAGAAGGATCAATTAATTAACCATAGGCTAGAAATATTTTCAGTAGGTCAAAAAGGAACCTATGTGTATAACATCAGATTGAGTCTATCAGTTGATATTATTTAAAAACTTTTGAGGAAACATAGACCAGAAATTAGTTTAATAGGTCAGATATGGACTTCTCTATGGCTTAGAATCAAGTACCCTTTGACTCTTTTGCATGGATTCTACTACTAATTCTTTTGTGCACTGACAAAAAAACATCACTTAAGAGAAATCGTTGCCATTAGCTGTTTCCTTACAACGCATGCAAGAACTAACTCATATTCTGTTGTTCAACGAAAACACATCTAACGTCTAACGTTGTGCATTAAATGTGCATTATATGTTTCATTGGATTGCATAACAATATAACTTGTTCTTCGTTGCAATGAAAAGACATAACGTGATATTTTCTCGTCTGTGCACAATATAGTTTGTAAAATAGAAATGCATGTGAAAGCACATGCATACATTTTCTTTTAATTGCAAAGAGGAACAAGTTCGATATTTTATGCTTTACAATAAAACAACACCCGTTGCTTTGTGCAATTAAGAGATGTGGATTTGTGCATGAAGAACGTTGTGCATCAAAAATAACATGTATGTAATATGCACTTTATTTCATTCAAAAACTCAACCCTTCCTTAGTGCTTTGACTGGATAACGTGTGTTGTTTCATTGCAATGCTTACATTTTCTAACTTATTCTTTCTTTGCAATGAAAAAAAAAAGATAAAACATGCGTGCTTTTAAATGCATTTCATTTCTACAACTAATTTATTTGTGTTTTGACGAGAAAACATCACAAGAGCGATGGCTTTACAATGCATACACTAACTTGTTCCTTTGTGCAACGAAGATATTTGCAATGCTTGTGCTTTAGGATTGCATTGCATATGCACGTAATAACTAACCTCTGTGCAATGAAAAGAAAACACCTAAGATGTGTTTCATTGCATTGCATGACTTATATAACTTGTTCCTCGTTATGCATATGCACGCAAATAACTAACCTCTGTGCACCGAAAAGAAAACATCTAACATGTGTTTCATTGCATTACATGACATATCTAACTTGTTCTTCGTTATGCTATGCACGCAATAAATAACCTCTGTGCAATGAAAAGGAAACACCTAAGATGTGTTTCAGTGCATTGCATGACATATCTAACTTGTTTCTCGTTATGCATCTGCACGCAAATAACTAACTTCTGTGCACCGAAAAGAAAACATCTAACATGTGTTTTATTGCATTGCATGACATATCTAACTTGTTTCTCGTTATGCATATGCACGCAAATAACTAACCTCTGTGCACCGAAAAGAAAACATCTAAAATGTGTTTCATTGCATTACATGACATATCTAACTTGTTCCTCGTTATGCATATGCACGCAATAACTAACCTCTGTGAAATGAAAAGGAAACACCTAAGATGTGTTTCAGTGCATTGCATGACATATCTAACTTGTTTCTCGCTATGCATCTGCACGCAAATAACTATCCTCTGTGCACAGAAAAGAAAACATCTAACATGCGTTTCATTGCATTGCATGACATATCTAACTTGTTCCTTTATGCATTTGCACGCAATAACTAACCTCTGTGCAATGAAAAGGAAACACCTAAGATGTGTTTCAGTGCATTGCATGACATATCTAACTAGTTTCTCGTTATGCATGTGCACGCAATAACTACCTCTGTGCAATGAAAAGAAAACACCTAAGATGAGTTTCATCGCATTTTATGCATATGCACGCAATAACTAACCTCTGTGCAATGAAAAGAAAACACCTAAGATGTGTTTCTTCGCATTGCATGACATATCTAACTTGTTCCTCGTTACGCATATGCACACAATAACTAACCTCTGTGCAGTGAAAAGAAAACTGCACAAGTTAGATATGTCATGCAATGCACTGAAACAGATCTTAGGTGTTTTCTTTTCACTGCACAGAGTTTAGTTATTGAGTGCATATGCATAACGAGGAACAAGTTAGATATGTCATGCAATGCGATGAAACACACCTTAGGTGTTTTCTGTTCACTGCACAGAGGTTAGTTATTGCGTGCATATGCATACAATGCGATGAAACACATCTTAGGTGTTTTCTTTTCATTGCACAGAGGTAGTTATTGCGTGCATATGCATAATGAGAAACAAGTTAAATATGTCATGCAATTCACTGAAACACATCTTAGCTGTTTTCTTTTCATTGCACAGAGGTTAGTTATTGTTGGCATATGCATAACGAGGAACAAGTTAGATATGTCATGCAATGCGTTGAAACACACCTTAGGTGTTTTCTTTTCACTGCACAGAGGTTAGTTATTGCGTGCATGTGCATATGCATAACGAGAAACAAGTTAGATTAGGTCATGCAATGCGATGAAACACATCTTAGGTGTTTTCTTTTCATTGCACAGAGGTTAGTTATTGCGTGCATATGCATTACGAGAAACAAGTTAGATATGTCATGCAATTCACTGAAACACATCTTAGCTGTTTTCTTTTCATTTCACAGAAGTTAGTTATTGCGGTGTATATGCATAACGAGGAACAAGTTAGATTTGTCATGCAATGCACTGAAACACATCTTAGGTGTTTTCTTTTCATTGCACAGAGGTTAGTTATTGCGTGCAAATGCATAAACGAGGAACAAGTTACATATGTCATGCAATGCAATGAAACACATCTTAGGTGTTTTCTTTTCATTGGACAGAGGTTAGTTGCATGTGCAATGATATCCTAAAACGCAAGCATTGTAAATCTCTTCGTTGCACAAAGGAACAAGTTATTGTATGCATTGTAAAGCGATCGCTCTAGTGATGTTTTCTCATCAAAACACAAATTATTTAGTTGTAGAATGGGAATGCATGGAAAAGCACGCGTGTGATATCGTTTGTTTTCATTGCAAAGCACTAAGGAAGGGTTTAGTTCTTAAATGCAATAAAGTGCATATTGCATATATGTTATTTTTGATGCACAACGTTCTTCATGCACAACGTTCTTAATAGCAACGATTTCTGTTCATCACAGAAATGCAACAACTAATGCAATTGTTTCCCTTGTTACAAAACACATGCATTACACGTCTCTTTGTTGCACAAAGGAAAGAGTAAGTTATTGCATTGCACGACCGCTCAAGTGATGTTTTTTCGTCAGTGCACAAAAGAGTTAGTAGTAGAATACATGCGAAAGAGTTAAAGGGTCCTCAAAGGTTTTAAGAAATATTAACTTATTGACTTTTGATGATTTATAAGCTATAGATAGGTTCCTTTTTGTCCTACTGAACATATTTCTGGCTCACGATTACTTGATTCTAAGCCATAGAGAAGTATTGAACCTATTGAACCTATCATCTGACCTATTGAACTAATTTCTGGTCTGTTTCCTCAAAAGCTTTTAAATAAAATCAACTGATAGACTCAATCTGATGTTATATACATAGGTTCCTTTTAGACCTACTGAACATATTTCTGGCCCAAAAGTACGTGATCTTGAACTTTCCATACATACTCATAGACTCCAATAGATGCTTCCTAAGCCATGGAAAAGTCCATATCTGACCTTTTGAACTAATTTCTGCTAAAAGGTTCCTCAAAAAATTTAAAACGATATGATCTTATAGACGCCTTCTGATGTTTTATTACATAGGTCAATTTTTGACATCCAGGAACACTTTTTTTATGGCCCACGGGTCCTTGATCTGTGGGTTAATATACCGAGAGATTTACTTCTCATGATGTCATTTCTGCCAGAAAGATATTTGACCTACTGAACATATTTCTGGCCCAAAAGTACTAGGGTATTCTGGGTGTTTGCTATGGTGTTGCTATGCGTTTGCTAGGTTATTCTGGGTGGTTGCGAAGGTGTTCTGGGTGGTTGCTAGGGAACTTTCCATACATACTCATAGATGCCAACAGATGCTTCCTAAGTCCATATCTAGGCGGTTGCTGGGGTGTTCTGGGTGGTTGCTAGGGTGTTGCCAGATGGTTGCTGGGGTGTTCTGGGTGGTTGCTAGGGTGTTCTGGTTGGTTGGAGATTTAATTCTTCAGCCAGAAAAATATTTTACCTACTGTACATGTTTTCTGGCCCAAAAGTACTTGATCTTGAACTTTCCATACATACTCATAGATGCCAACAGATGCTTCCTAAGCCATAGAGAAGTCCATATCTGACCTATTGAACTCATTTCTGGTCAAAGGTTCCTCAAAAGGTTTTAAACAATATAAACTTTTAGACTCCCTCTGATGTTATATTCAGCAGGAGGTTGACTATAACATCAGATAAAATAGATACATAGATAACTATAACACCAGATAAAATAGATACATAGATACATTTTTGACCTCCAGGAACACATTTATGGCACATTTCCAGAAGAAAATGTGAAGTGGAGCTTGAAGCGGCAAATCTCACCACCTGGTTGCCAGGGTGTTCTGGGAGGTTGCTACGGTGTTCTGGGTGTGTTGCTAGGTGTTTTTTTAGGGTATTCTGGGTGTTTGCTATGGTGTTGCTATGCGTTTGCTAGGGTATTCTGGGTGGTTGTGAAGGTGTTCTGGGTGGTTGCTAGGGTGTTGCTAGGCGGTTGCTGGGGTGTTCTGGTTTTTTTCTAGGGTGTTCTGGGTGGTTGCTATGGTGTTCTGGTTGGTTGGAGATTTACTTCTCATGATGTCATTTCAGTCAGAAAAATATTTTACCTACTGAACATGTTTCTGGCCCAAAAGTACTTGATCTTGAAATTTCCATACATACTCAGAGATGCCAACAGATGCTTCCTAAGCCATAGAGAAGTCCATATCTGACCTATTGAACTCATTTCTGGTCAAAGGTTCCTCAAAAGGTTTTAAACAATATAAACTTTTAGACTCCCTCTGATGTTATATTCAGAAGGAGTCTGACTATAACATCAGATAAAATAGATACATAGATAACTATAACATCAGATAAAATAGATACATAGATACATTTTTGACGTCCAGGAACACATTTATGGCACATTTCCAGAAGAAAATGTGAAATGGAGCGGCAAATCTCACCACCCGGTTGTTAGGGTGTTCTGGGTTGTTGCTACGGTGTTCTGGGTGGTTGCTAGGTGTTTTTTTAGGGTATTCTGGGTGGTTGATATACCGTTGCTAGGGTATTCTGGGTGGTTGCTAAAGTGTTGCTAGGCAGTTTGCCGGGGTGTTCTGGATGGTTGCTAGGGTGTTGCTAGGCGGTTGCCGGGGTTTTCTGGGTGGTTTGCTAGGCAGTTGCCGGGGTGTTCTGGGTTGTTGCTAGGGTGTTGCTAGGCGGTTCCCGGGGTGTTCTGGTTTGTTGCTAGGTTGTTGCTAGGTGGTTGCTAGGTGGTTGTTGGGTGTTCTGGTTGATTGGAGATTTACTTCTCATGATGTCATTTAAGGCAGAAAAATATTTTACCTACTGAACATGTTTCTGTCCCAAAAGTTCTTGATTTTGAACTTTCCATACAGACTCATAGACTCCAATAGATACTTCCTAAGCCATAGAGAAGTCCATATCTGACCTATTGAACTCATTTCTGGTTCCTCAAAATAGTTTAAAACAATATAAACGTATAGCAACATTCCTTCTGATGTTATATTAGTTATCCATAGGACAATTTTTGACCTCCAGGACCACATTTATGGCCCATGGGTACTGGATCTGTGGGTGAGTATACCGAGAGATTTACTTCTCATGATGTCATTTCAGCCAGACAAATATTTGACCTCCTTCTGATGTTATATAAGATAAACATTGGTCAATTATATTAGATATACATAGGTCAATTTTTAACCTCCAGGAACACATTTATGGCCCACGGGTATTTGATCTGTGGGTTAATATACCGATAGATTTACTTCTCATGATGTCATTGAACTCATTTTTGGTCAAAGGTGAAACAATATCAAACAATATAAACTTTTAGACTCCTTTTGATGTTATATTAGATATACATAGGTCAATTTTTGACCACCAGGAACACATTTATGGCACATTTCCAGAAGAAAATGTGAAGTTGAGCCTGAAGTGGCAAATCTCACCACCCGGTTGCTAGGGTGTTCTGGGTGGTTGAACTCTGGGTGGTTGTTAGGGTATTCTGGGTGGTTGCTATGGTGTTTTTATGCGGTTGCTAGGGTATTCTGGGTGGTTGCTAAGGTGCTAATGTTGTTAGGTTGTTGCTAGGCTGTTGCCAGGTTGTTCTGGGTGGTTGATAGGGTGTTTTAGGTCGTTACTATGGTATTCTGGGTTGTTGCTATGGTGTTACCAGGTGGTTGGTAGTGTTAACATATAGAGTTTCTATAATGTTTTTGCCATGATTTAGCTCTAAACTAATTGATTCTTTTATTACATTTCATGTTTATATTGTTTGAAACCTTTTGAGGATCCTTTTACCATAACAATATAAACTTTTAGACTCCTTCTGATGTTGTATTAGCTATACAGAGGTCAATATTTGACCTATGTAACATATTTATGGCACATTTCCAGAAGAAAATTTGAAGTGGGATTTGACCTACTGAACATAGTTATGTCCCAGGAGTACTAGATCTTAAACTTTCTAAACATCCTCATTGACTCCTTTTTATGTTACTGAAGCCATACAAGAGTCCTTATTGAACTGAACATATTTCTGGCTAAAGTGTTCTTTGAAAATCAGGATACTATACAGAATGACCTCCTATCATGTTATTTTAGCCAGACAGATATTTGACGTACAGACTACATTTCTTGCCCATATGTACTTGATCTTATACTTTCTACATACTCATAGACTCCTTATGATGGTTCTTAGGCCATATAGATTTGTCCACATCTGACCTAAATTATTTCTGAAAAACTTATCGACTCCTTTTGAAGATATGTAAATCAATTGCCAAAAACATTATAAAAACTCTATAGTGATTTGGACACTACCAACCACCTAGAAACACCATAGGAACCACACAGACTACCACAGTAACCACCTTAAACACCCTAGCAACCACCCAGAACACCCTAGCAACACTCTAGCAACCGCCTAGCAACCACCCAGAACACCTTAGCAACACCCTAGCAACCAACCATACCACCCTAGCAACCACCTAGCAACACCCTAGCAACCACCCAGCACACCCTAGCAACACCTTAGCAACCACCCAGAATACCCTAACAACCACCTAGCAACCACCGGGAACACCCTAGCAACCGGGTGGTGAGATTTGCCGCTGCAAGCACCACTTCACATTTTCTTCTAGAAATGTTCCATAAATGTGTTTGCATAGGTCAAAAATTGACTATGCATAGCTAATACAACATCAGAAGGAGTCTATAAGTTTATATTGTTATGGTAAAAGGGTCCTCAAAAGGTTTCAAACAATATAAACTTGAAATGTAATAAAAAAATCGATTAGTTAAGAGCTAAATCATGCCAAAACATTATAGAAACTCTATAGTAACCATATGTGAACACTACCAACCACCTGGTAACACCATAGCAACAACCCAGAATACCATAGTAACGACCTAAATCACCCTAGCAACACCCTAGCAACCACCCAGAAACCCCGACCAACAAACAAGAACACCCAAGCAACACCCTAGCAACACCCTAGCAACCATCCAGAACAACCTGGCAACAGCCTAGCAACAACCTAGCAACATTAGCACCTTAGCAACCACCCAGAACACCCTAGCAACCACATAAAAACACCATAGCAGCCACCCAGAATACCCTATCAACCACCTAGCAACCAACCAGAACACCCTAGCAACCGTGTGGTGAGATTTGCCACTTCAGGCTCAACTTCACATTTTCCTCTGGAAATGTGTCATAAATGTGTTCCTGGTGGTCAAAAATTGACCTATGTATGTCTAATATAACATCAGAAGGAGTTTAAAAGTTTATATTGTTTTAAACTTTTTGAGGAACCTTTGACCAGAAATGAGTTCAATGACATCATGAGAAGTAAATCTATCGGTATATTAACCCACAGATCAAGTACCCGTGGGACATAAATCTGTTCCTGGAGGTCAAAAATGGACCTATGTATATCTAATATAATTGAACAATGTATATCTTATATAACATCAGAAGGAGGTCAAATATTTGTCTGGCTGAAATGACATCATGAGAAGTAAATCTCTCGGTATACTCACCCACAGATCAAGTATCCGTGGGCCATAAATGTGTTCCTGGAGGTCAAAAATTGTCCTATAGGTAATATAACACCAGAAGGAATCTATAAGTTTTTATTGTTTTAAACTATTTTGAGGAACCAGAAATGAGTTCAATAGGTCAGATATGGATTTCTCTATGGCCTAGGAAGCATCTATTGGAGTCTATGAGTCTGTATGGAGAGTTCAAGATCAAGAACTTTTGGGACAGAAACATGTTCAGTAGATAAAATATTTTTTTGCCTTAAATGACATCATGAGAAGTAACTCTCCAATCAACCAGAACACCCTAGCAACCACCTAGCAACACCCTACAAACAAACCAGAACACCCCGGCAACCGCCTAGCAACACCCTAGCAACCACCCAGAACATCTTAGCAACCACCCAGAATACCCAAGCAACGGTATATCAATCACCTAGAATACCCTAAAAAACAACCTAGCAACCACCCAGAACACCCTAGCAACCGGGTGGTGAGATTTGCCGCTTCAAGCTCCACTTCACATTTTCTTCTGGAAATGTGCCATAAATGTGTTCCTGGAGGTCAAAAATGTATCTAAGTATCTATTTTATCTGATGTTATAGTCAGACTCCTTCTGACTATAACATCAGAAGGAGTCTAAACGTTTATTTTGTTTAAAACCTTTTGAGGAACCTTTGACCAGAAATGAGTTCAATAGGTCAGATATGGACTTCTCTATGGCTTAGGAAGCATCTGTTGGAGTCTATGAGTATGTATGGAAAGTTCAAGATCAAGTACTTTTGGGCCAGAAACATGTTCAGTAGGTCATATATTTGTATGGCTGAAATGACATCATGAGATGTAAATCTCTCTGTATATTAACCCACAGATGAAGTACCCGTGGGCCATGAAACTGTTCATGGAGGTCAAAAATAGACCTATGTATAGACCTACATCAGAATGTTATATTACATAGTCTATGAGTATGTATGTACCACCCAGTTCAAGATCTTTAGAACACCCTAGAAACAAACAAGAACACCCCAGCAACAATCTGGCAACACCCTAGCAAACACCCAGAACACCCCAGCAACCGCCTAGCAACACCCTAGCAACCACCCAGAACACCTTCGCAACCACCCAGAATACCATAGCAACCGCATAGCAACACCATAGCAATCACCCAGAATACCCTAAAAAAAACACCTAGCAACACACCCAGAACACCGTAGCAACCTCCCAGAACACCCTAGCAACCGGGTGGTGAGATTTGCCGCTTCAAGCTCCACTTCACATTTTCTTCTGGAAATGTGCCATAAATGTGTTCCTGGAGGTCATAATTGGCTTATGTATATCTAATATAACATCAGAAGGAGTCTAAAAGTTTATATTGATTTATACTTTTTGAGGAACCTTTGACCAGAAATGAGTTCAATATGTCAGATATGGACTTCTCTATGACTTAGGAAGCATCTGTTGGAGTCTATGAGTATGAATGGAAAGTACAAGGTCAAGTACTTTTGGGCCAGAAATATGTTCAGTAGGTCACATATCTTTCTGGCTGAAATGACATCATGAGAAGTAAAGCTGTCGGTATATTAACCCACAAATCAAGGACCCGTGGGCCATAAAAGTGTTCCTTGAGGTCAAAAATTGACCTATGTAATATAACATCAGAAGGAGTCTATAAGTTTATATCGTTTTAAACTTTTTGAGGAACCTTTGACCAGAAATTAGTTCAAAAGGTCAGATATGGACTTTTCCATGGTTTAGGAAGCATCTATTGGAGTCTATGAGTATGTATGGAAAGTTTAAGATCAAGTACTTTTGGGCCAGAAATATGTTCAGTAGGTCAAATATCTGTCTGGCTGAAATTACATCATGAGAAGGATCAATTAATTACCCATAGGCTAGAAATATGTTCAGTAGGTCAAAAAGGAACCTATGTGTATAACATCAGATTGAGTCTATCAGTTGATATTATTTAAAAACTTTTGAGGAAACATAGACCAGAAATTAGTTTTATAGGTCAGATATGGACTTCTCTATGGCTTAGAATCAAGTACCCTTTGACTCTTTCGCATGGATTCTACTACTAATTCTTTTGTGCACTGACAAACAAACATCACTTAAGAGAAATCGTTGCTATTAGCTGTTTCCTTACAACGCATGCAAGAACTAACTCATATTCTGTTGTTCAACGAAAACACTAGTTTGTAAAATAGAAATGCATCTGAAAGAGGAACAAGTTCGATATTTTATGCATTACAAATAAAACAACACCAGTTGCTTTGTGCAATGAAGAGATGTGGATTTGTGCATGAAGAACGTTGTGCATCAAAAATAACATGTATGTAATATGCACTTTATTTCATTCAAGAACTAAACCCTTCCTTATTGTTTTGACTGGATAACGTGTGTTGTTTCATTGCAATGCTTACATTTTCTAACTTATTCTTCTTTGCAATGAAAAAAAAAGATAAAACACGAGTGCTTTTAAATGCATTTCCATTCTACAACTAATTAATTTGTGTTTTGACGAGAAAACATCACAAGAGCGATCGCTTTACAATGCATACACTAACTTGTTCCTTTGTGCAACGAAGAGATTTGCAATGCTTGTGCTTTAGGATTGCATTGCCTATGCACGTATGCAATGCATACGTGCCTCTGTGCAATGACCTCTGTGCAATGAAAAGAAAACACCTAAGATGTGTTTCTTTGCATTGCATGACTTATCTAACTTGTTCCTCATTATGCATATGCACGCAAATAACTAACCTCTGTGCACCGAAAAGAAAACATCTAACATGTGTTTCATTGCATTACATGAAATATCTAACTTGTTCCTCGTTATGCATATGCACGCAATAAATAACCTCTGTGCAATGAAATGGAAACACCTAAGATGTGTTTTAGTGCATTGCATGACATATCTAACTTGTTCCTCGTTATGCATACACACGCAAATAACTAACCTCTGTGCATCGAAAAGAAAACATCTAAAATGTGTTTCATTGCATTACATGACATATCTAACTTGTTCCTCGTTATGCATATGCACGCAATAACTAACCTCTGTGCAATGAAAAGGAAACACCTAAGATGTGTTTCAGTGCATTGCATGACATATCTAACTTGTTTCTCGTTATGCATCTGCACGCAAATAACTATCCTCTGTGCACCGAAAAGAAAACATCTAACATGCGTTTCATTGAATTGCATGACTTATCTAACTTGTTCCTCGTTATGCATATGCACGCAATAACTAACCTCTGTGCAATGAAAAGGAAACACCTAAGATGTGTTTCAGTGCATTGCATGACATATCTAACTTGTTTCTCGTTATGCATCTGCACGCAAATAACTATCCTCTGTGCACCGAAAAGAAAACATCTAACATGCGTTTCATTGAATTGCATGACTTATCTAACTTGTTCCTTTATGCATTTGCACGCAATAACTAACCTCTGTGCAATGAAACGGAAACACCTAAGATGTATTTCAGTGCATTGCATGACATATCTAACTAGTTTCTCGTTATGCATGTGCACGCAATAACTCTGTGCAATGAAAAGAAAACACCTAAGATGTGTTTCATCGCATTGTATGCATATGCACGCAATAACTAACCTCTGTGCAATGAAAAGAAAACACCTAAGATGTGTTTCATCGCATTGCATGACATATCTAACTTGTTCCTCGTTATGCATATGCAAGCAATTACTAACCTCTGTGTAATGGAAAGAAAACACCTAAGATGTGTTTCATTGCATTGCATGATAGATCTAACTCGTTTCTCATTACGCATTTGCACACAATAACTAACCTCTGTGTAGTGAAAAGAAAACTGCACAAGTTAGATATGTCATGCAATGCACTGAAACAGATCTTAGGTGTTTTCTTTTCACTGCACAGAGTTTAGTTATTGCGTGCATATGCATAACGAGGAACAAGTTAGATATGTCATGCAATGCGATGAAACACACCTTAGGTGTTTTCTTTTCACTGCACAGAGGTTAGTTATTGCGTGCATATGCATACAATGCGATGAAACACATCTTAGGTGTTTTCTTTTCATTGCACAGAGGTAGTTATTATGTGCATATGCATAACGAGAAACAAGTTAGATATGTCATGCAATTCACTGAAACACATCTTAGCTGTTTTCTTTTCATTGCACAGAGGTTCGTTATTGTTTGCATATGCATAACGAGGAACAAGTTAGATATGTCATGCAATGCGTTGAAACACACCTTAGGTGTTTTCTTTTCACTGCACAGAGGTTAGTTATTGCGTGCATGTGCATATGTATAACGAGAAACAAGTTAGATTAGGTCATGCAATGCAATGAAACACATCTTGGTTGTTTTCTTTTCATTGCAAAGAGGTTAGTTATTGTGTGCATATGCATAACGAGGAACAAGTTAGATATATCATGCAATGCGATGAAACACATCTTAGGTGTTTTATTTTCATTTTACAGAGGTAAGTTATTGCGTGCATATGCATACAATGCGATGAAACACATCTTAGGTGTTTTCTTTTCATTGCACAGAGGTAGTTATTGCGTGCATATGCATAACGAGAAACAAGTTAGATATGTCATGCAATTCACTGAAACACATCTTAGCTGTTTTCTTTTCATTGCACAGAGGTTAGTTATTGTTTGCATATGCATAACGAGGAACAAGTTAGATATGTCATGCAATGCGTTGAAACACACCTTAGGTGTTTTCTTTTCACTGCACAGAGGTTAGTTATTGCGTGCATGTGCATATGTATAACGAGAAACAAGTTAGATTAGGTCATGCAATGCAATGAAACACATCTTGGTTGTTTTCTTTTCATTGCAACGAGGTTAGTTATTGTGTGCATATGCATAACGAGGAACAAGTTAGATATATCATGCAATGCGATGAAACACATCTTAGGTGTTTTATTTTCATTTTACAGAGGTTAGTTATTGCGTGCATATGCATACAATGCGATGAAACACATCTTAGGTGTTTTCTTTTCATTGCACAGAGGTAGTTATTGCGTGCATATGCATAACGAGAAACAAGTTAGATATGTCATGCAATTCACTGAAACACATCTTAGCTGTTTTCTTTTCATTGCACAGAGGTTAGTTATTGTTTGCATATGCATAACGAGGAACAAGTTAGATATGTCATGCAATGCGTTGAAACACACCTTAGGTGTTTTCTTTTCACTGCACAGAGGTTAGTTATTGCGTGCATGTGCATATGTATAACGAGAAACAAGTTAGATTAGGTCATGCAATGCAATGAAACACATCTTGGTTGTTTTCTTTTCATTGCAACGAGGTTAGTTATTGTGTGCATATGCATAACGAGGAACAAGTTAGATATATCATGCAATGCGATGAAACACATCTTAGGTGTTTTCTTTTCATTTTACAGAGGTTAGTTATTGCGTGCATATTCATACAATGCAATGAAACACATCTTAGGTGTTTTCTTTTCATTGCACAGAGGTAGTTATTGCGTGCATATGCATAACGAGAAACAAGTTAGATATGTCATGCAATTCACTGAAACACATCTTAGCTGTTTTCTTTTCATTGCACAGAAGTTAGTTATTGCGTGTATATGCATAACGAGGAACAAGTTAGATTAGGCCATGCAATGCAATGAAACGCATCTTAGTTGTTTTATTTTCATTGCAAAGAGGTTAGTTATTGCGTGTAGATGCATAACGAGGAACAAGTTAAATACGTCATGCAATGCAATGAAACACATAATAGGTGTTTTCTTTTCATTGCATAGAGGTTAGTTATTGCGTGCATATGCATAACGAGAAACAAGTTAGATATGTAATGCAATGCACTGAAACACATCTTAGTTGTTTTCTTTTCGTTACACAGAGGTTAGTTATTGCGTGCATATGCATAAACGAGGAACAAGTTAGATTAGGTCATGCAATGCAATGAAACACAACTTAGTTGTTTTCTTTTCATTGCACAGAGGTTAGTTATATCGTGCATCTGCATAACGAGGAAGTTACATATGTCATGCAAATGCGATGAAACACATCTTAGGGGTTTTCTTTTCATTGCACAGAGGTTAGTTATTGTGTGCATATGCATAACGAGGAACAAGTTAGATATGTCATGCAATGCGATGAAACACATCTTAGGTGTCTTCTTTTTATTGCACTGAGGTTAGTTATTGCGCATATGCATAACGAGAAACAAGTTAGATATGTCATGCAATGCAATGAAACGCATCTTAGTTGTTTTCTTTTCGTTGCACAGAGGTTAGTTATTGCGTGCATATGCATAAACGAGGAACAAGTTAGATTAGGTCAAGCAATGCAATGAAACACATCTTAGTGTTTTTCTTTTCATTGCACAGAGGTTAGTTATATCGTGCATAACGAGGAACAAGTTAGATATGTCATGCAAATGCGATGAAACACATCTTAGTTGTTTTCTTTTCATTGCACAGAGGTTAGTTATTGCATGCATATGCATAAACGAGGAACAAGTTAGATTAGGTCATGCAATGCAATGAAACACATCTTAGTTGTTTTCTTTTCATTGCACAGAGGTTAGTTATATATCGTGCATAAGCATAACGAGAAACAAGTCAGATATGTCATGCAATGCACTGAAACACATCTTAGTTGTTTTCTTTTCGTTGCACAGAGGTTAGTTATATCGTGCATATGCATAACGAGGAACAAGTTAGATAAGTCATGCAAATGCGATGAAACACATCTTAGGTGTTTTCTTTTCATTGCACAGAGGTTAGTTATTGCGTGCATATGCATAACGAGGAACAAGTTAGATATGTCACGCAATGCGATGAAACACATCTTAGGTGTTTTCTTTTCGTTGCACAGAGGTTAGTTATTGCGTGCATATGCATAAAGAGGAACAAGTTAGATATGTCATGCAATGCGATGAAACACATCTTAGGTTTCTTTTCATTGCACAGAGGTTAGTTATTGCGTGCATATGCATAACGAGAAACAAGTTAGATATGTCACGCAATGCGATGAAACACATCTTAGGTTTCTTTTCATTAGACAGAGGTTAGTTATTGCGTGCATGTGCAATGCAATCCTTAAAGCACAAGCATTGCAAATCTCTTCGTTGCACAAAGGAACAAGTTAGTGTACGCATTGTAAAGCGATCGCTCTTGTGATGTTTTCTCGTCAAAACACAAATTAATTAGCTGTAGAATGGAAATGCATGGAAAAGCACGCGTGTTTTATCTTTTCTTTTCATTGCAAAGAAGAATAAGTTAGAAAATGTAAGCATTGCAATGAAACAACACGTTATCCAGTCAAAGCACTATGGGTTTAGTTCTTGAATGCAATAAAGTGCATATTACATATATGTTATTTTTGATGCACAACGTTCTTCGTGCACAACGTTCTTAATGGCAACGATTTCTCTTCAGCATCAGCATTTTTTTTTCAGTGCACAAAAGAATTAGTAGTAGAATCCATGCGAAAGAGTCAAAGGGTCCTGTAAGGTTTTAATAAACATTAACTTATTGACTTTTGATGATTTATAAGCTATAGATAGGTTCTTTTTTGTCCTAGTGAACATATTTCTGACTCACGGGTACTTGATTCTAAGCCATAGAGAAGTCCATATCTGACCTATTGAACTAATTTCTGGTCTATGTTTCCTCAAAAGTTTTTAAATAATATCAACTGATAGAATCAATCTGATGTTATATACATAGGTTCCTTAACATATTTCTAGCCTATGGGTAATTAATTGATCCTTCTCATTATGTTATTTCAGCCAGACAGATATTTGACCTACTGAACATATTTCTGGCCCAAAAGTACTTGATCTTGAACTTTCCACACATACTCATAGACTCCAATAGATGCTTCCTAAGCCATGGAAAAGTCCATATCTGACCTTTTGAACTAATTTCTGCTCAGAGGTTCCTCCAAAAGTTTAAAGCGATATAAACTTATAGACTCCTTCTGATGTTATATTCCATAGGTCAATTTTTGACCTCCAGGAACACTTTTATGGCCCATGGGTCCTTGGTCTGTGGGTTTATATACAGAGAGATTTACTTCTCATGATGGCATTTCAGCCAGACAAATATTTGACCTACTGAACATGTTTCTGGCCCAAAACTAATTGAGCTTGAACTTTCCATTCATACTCATAGACTCCTAAGCCATAGAGAAGTCCATATCTGACCTATTGAACTTATTTCTGGTCAAAGGTTTGTTGGGGAATTTTAATCTCACATGTATTACATTTGATCATTGGGTCTTGAGTTTCTATCTGTTTACCTCCTATAGTATAAACAGAGGAATGTCTTATTGTTTTGCTATCTGTGAAGGAGGTAATTTGTTTTTCCGTTATCAAGAGTGGAGTGAGGTACCAGAGAACCGGCCGGGTCAGAGGTCATCTTAGACTGGTAACTCTAACCTAGCATTTGAATCCATTGCTTGTGGAATTTTACAGGGAGGCTTGGCCTGTAGTAAATAACCTTGGGGACGGCTATTTAGTCTTCACCCCGGCCTGTGTTCTGGGCGTCACTCTCTTCACAGTGTACCAATCTGTGTTAGCGACTGGGCCTATTCTTGCAAGAATAAACTTCTCTTTTCTTTTATTAATTTGACTCTGAAGTGTCTCTTACGCAGCGATGTCTGTTTTATTGAATTTTTGCCTTAATAGGTTCCTAAAAGGTTTTAAAAAAATATAAACGTATAGACTCCTGCTCTTATTGATGTTATATATTAGCTATACATAGGTCAATTTTTCGACCTCCAGAAACACATTTTTTAGACTTCCTAAGCCATAGAGAAGTCCATATCTGACATATTGAACTCATTTCTGGTCAAAGGTTCCTCAAAAAGTTTAAAACAATATAAACTTTTAGACTCCGTCTGATGTTATGTTAGATATACATAGGTCATTTTTGACCTCCAGGAACACATTTATGGCACATTTCCAGAAGAAAATGTGAACTGGAGCTTGAAGTAGCAAAAATCTCACCACCACTGGGTGGTTGCTAGGTGGTTTTTTAGGGTATTCTGGGTGGTTGATATACCCTTGCTAGGGTATTCTGGGTGGTTGCTAAGGTGTTCTGGGTCGTTGCTATGGTGTTGCTAGGCGGTTGCCGGGGTGTTCTGGGTGGTTGCTAGGGTGTTGCTAGGTGGTTGCTGGGCTGTTCTGGTTTGGTCCTAGGGTGTTGCTAGGTGGTTGTTAGGGTGTTCTGGTTGATTGGAGATTTACTTCTCATGATGTCAAGGCAGAAAAATATTTTACCTACTGAACATGTTTCTGTCCGAAAAGTTCTTGATCTTGAACTTTCCATACAGACTCATAGACTCCAATAGATACTTCCTAAGTCATAGAGAAGTCCATATCTGACCTATTGAACTCATTTCTGGTTCCTCAAAATAGTTTAAAACAATATAAACTTATAGATTCCTTCTGATGTTATATTAGCTATACATAGGACAATTTTTTACCTCCAGGAACACATTTATGGCCCACGGGTACTTGATCTGTGTATACCGAGAGATTTACTTCTCATGATGTCATTTCTGCCAGACAAATATTTGACCTCCTTCTCATGTTATATAAGATACACATTGGTCAATTATATTAGATATACATAAGTCAATTTTTTAACCTCCAGGAACACATTTATGGGCCACGGGTATTTGATCTGTGGGTTAATATACCGATAGATTTACTTCTCATGATGTCATTGAACTCATTTCTGGTCAAAGGTTCCTCAAAAAGTTTAAAACAATATAAACTTTTAGACTCCTTCTGATGTTATATTGTATTGATGTTATACATAGGTCAATTTTTGACCACCAAGAACACATTTATGGCACATTTCCAGAAGAAAATGTGAAGTTGAGCCTGAAGTGGCAAATCTCACCACCCGGTTGCTATGGTGTTCTGGGTGGTTGCTAGGTGGTTGTTAGGGTATTCTGGGTGGTTGCTATGGTGTTTTATGCGGTTTCTAGGGTATTCTGGGTGGTTGCTAAGGTGCTAATGTTGCTAGGTTGTTGCTAGGCTGTTGCCAGGTTGTTCTGGATGGTTGCTAGGGTGTTGCTAGGTGGTTGCTGGGGTGTTCTTGTTTGTTGGTGGGGGTTTCTGGGTGGTTGCTAGGGTGTTGCTAGGGTGTTTTAGGTCATTACTATGGTATTCTGGGTTGTTGCTATGGTGTTACCAGGTGGTTGCTAGTGTTCACATATGGTTACTATAGAGTTTCTATAAAGTTTTTGGCATGATTTAGCTCTTAACTAATCGATTCTTTTATTACATTTCATGTTTATATTGTTTGAAACATTTTGAGGACCCTTTTACCATAACAATATAAACTCCTTCTGATGTTGTATTAGCTATACACAGGTCAAATTTTGACCTATGTAACACATTTATGGAAAATGTGAAGTAGGATTTGACCTACTGAACATACAAGGTAGTTCTGGCCCACGAGTACTAGATCTTAAACTTTCTAAACATGCTCATTGACTCCTTTTGATGTTACTGAAGCCATACAAGAGTCCTTATTTTACCTAATGAACACATTAGCCATATGGATTTTTTATATCTGACCCATTGAACTCATTTCTGGTCAAAGGGTCATTAGGTTACTATACATTGATATTTAGTACTTATGATGTTTTATGAGCAGGGAGATATTTGACCGACTGAACATATATCTGTCCCACGAGTACCTGATATTGAACTTTCTATACATACTAAATAGACTACTTCTTATGCTTCCTAGGCTTAGAGGTTCCTCTTTGACCTACAAACATAGTCCTGGCCGACGAGTACTAGGTCTCGAACTTTCTATAAATTCTTATAGACTCCTTTTGATGCTTCTTAAGCCATATAGAATGTCCATATCTTAAGTATTTAACTCATTTCTGGTCAAAGGGTCCTCAAAAGTTTTTAAACAAGAAAAACTTTTAGACTCCTTCTGATATTACATGAGCTATAGATAGGTTCCTTTTTGACCTACTGAACATAGTTCTGGCCCACGAGTACTTGATCTTGAACATTTTAAACATACTCATTAACTCCTTTTGATGTTACTGAAGCCATACAAGAGTCCTTATTTTAGCTACTGAACATATTTCTGGCTAAAGTGTTCTTTGAAAATCAGGATACTATACAGAATGACCTCTTATCATGTTATTTTAGCCAGACAGATATTTGACCCAAAGACTATTGACCCAAAGACTATCAGTATGAAGATCTTGAACTTTCTTCATACTCATAGACTCCTTATGATGGTTCTTAGGCCATATAGAATTGTCCACATCTGACCTATTGAAATTATTTCTGAAAAACTTATCGACTCCTTTTGATGATATATAAATCAATTGCCAAAAACATTATAAAAACTCTATAGTGATTTGGACACTACCAACCACCTAGAATCACCATAGGAACAACACAGACTACCATAGTAACCACCTAAAACACCCTAGCAACCACCCAGAACACCCTAGCAACACTCTAGCAACCATCCAGAACACCCTAGCAACACCTTAGCAACCACCTAGAATACCCTAACAACCACCTAGCAACCACCCAGAACCAGCGGGAACACCCTAGCAACTGGGTGGTGAGATTTGCCACTGCAAGCACCACTTCACATTTTCTTCTGGAAATGTGTCATAAATGTGTTACATAGGTCAAAAATTGACTATGTATAGCTAATACAACATCAGTTCTATATATTGTTATGGTAAAAGGGTCCTCAAAAGGTTTCAAACAATATAAACATGAAATGTAATAAAAGAATCGATTAGTTAAGAGCTAAATCATGCCAAAAACATTATAGAAACTCTATAGTAACCATATGTGAACACTACCAACCACCTGGTAACATCATAGCAACAACCCAGAATTGGTATTCTGGGTTGTTAGTAACGACCTAAAACACCCTAGCAACTCCCTAGCAACCACCCAGAAACCCCCACCAACAAACAAGAACACCCCAGCAACCACCTAGCAACACCCTAGCAACCATCCAGAAATACCTGGCACCAGCCTAGCAACAACCTAGCAACATTAGCACCTTAGCAACCACCCAGAACACCCTAGAAACCACATAAAAACACCATAGCAACCACCCAGAATACCCTAACAACCAACTAGCAACCACCCAGAACACCGAAGCAACCAGGTGGTGAGATTTGCCACTTCAGGCTCAACTTCACATTTTCTTCTGGAAATGTGCCATAAATGTGTTCCTGGTGGTCAAAAATTGACCTATGTATATCTAATATAACATCAGAAAGAGTCCAAAAGTTTATATTGTTTTAAACTTTTTGAGGAACCTTTGACCAGAAATGAGTTCAATGACATCATGCGAAGTAAATCTATCGGTATATTAATATGGTTCCCACAGATCAAGTACCCGTGGGACATAAATGTGTTCCTGGAGGTCAAAAATTTGACCTATGTATATCTAATATAATTGACCAATGTATATCTTATATAACATCAGAAGGAGGTCAAATATTTGTCTTGCTGAAATGACATCATGAGAAGTAAATCTCTCGGTATACTCACCCACAGATCAAGTACCCGTGGGCCATAAATGTTTTCCTGGAGGTCAAAAATTGTCTTATGTATAGCTAATATAACATCAGAAGGAATCTATGAGTTTATATTGTTTTAAACTATTTTGAGGAACCAGAAATGAGTTCAATAGTCAGATATGGATTTCTCTATGGCTTAGGAAGCATCTATTGGAGTCTATGAGTCTGTATGGAAAGTTCAAGATCAAAAACTTTTGGGACAGAAACATGTTCAGTAGATAAAATATTTTTCTGCCTTAAATGACATCATGAGACGTAAATCTCCAATCAACCAGAACACCCTAGCAACCACCTAGCAAAACCCTAGCAACAAACCAGAACACCCTGGCAACTGCCTAGCAACACCCTAGCAACCACCCAGAACAACTTAGCAACCACCCAGAATACCCTAGCAACGGTATATCAACCACCCAGAATACCCTATAAACCACCTAGGAACCACCCAGAACACCGTAGCAACAACCCAGAACACCATAGCAACCGGGTGGTGAGATTTGCCGCTTCAAGCTCCACTTCACATTTTCTTCTGGAAATGTGCCATAAATGTGTTCCTGGAGGTCAAAAATTTATCTAAGTGTCTATTTTATCTGATGTTAGTCAGTTCAGTTCAGTTCAGATATACCTTTATTAGTCCCCAAGGGGCAATTCAGTTTTACAGCCAACCCATCCATAATAGTTAAAATACAGTAACACACAATGAATAAAAGAAATAAATACTCACATCCTCATGTTTACTCACTAGTTTACCAACCAGTATCACACACACCCACACCAGCCCATTCTCACTCCCAAGGCGTCACCTAACTGATGCCTTGGGAAGCATTTGGACATGCTTCAATATCTGACGCTTTAGGCGCCCTTTAGCGTCAGTTAGATGACGCCCTAGGATCGCGTGTACCCTACCCCCACCCCACACCTAAACCTAACCGCGTCCTCTAACTGACGCTTTCCTTTAGCGTCAGTTAGATGTTGCCATAGGATCGCGTCATGTAAGTGACGCTAAAGGGCGCCTAAAACGTCAAATATTGAAGCATGGTCAAAGGTGACGCCTTGGGGTGAGAATGCGTTGCCCACACACACACACACTCACACAGTCAGACTCCTTCTGACTAAAACATCAGAAGGAGTCTAAAAGTTTATATTGTTTAAAACCTTTTGAGGAACCTTTGACCAGAAATGAATTCAATAGGTCAGATATGGACTTCTCTATGGCTTAGGAAGCATCTGTTGGAGTCTATGAGTATGTATGGAAAGTTCAAGGTCAAGTACTTTTGGGCCAGAAACATGTTCAGTAGGTCAAATATTTGTCTGGCTGAAATGACATCATGAGATGTAAATCTTTCGGTATATTAACCCACAGATCAAGTACCCGTGGGCCATAAAAGTGTTCATGGAGGTCAAAAATTTACTTATGTAATATAACATAAGAATGTTATGTATTATATAGTCTATGAGTATGTATGGAAAGTTCAAGATCAAGTACATTTTGGGCCAGAAACATGTTCAGTAGGTAAAATATTTTTCTGGCTGAAATGACATCATGAGAAGTAAATCTCCAACCAACCAGAACACCCTAGCAACCACCAAGCAACAGCCTAGCAACCACCCAGAACACCCTAGAAACAAACCAGAACACCCCAGCAACCATCTGCCAACACTGTAGCAACCACCCAGAACACGCCAGCAACCGCCTAGCAACACACTAGCAACCACCCAGAACACCTTCGCAACCATCCAGAATACCCTAAAAAACACCTAGCAACACACCCAGAACACCGTAGCAACCTCCCAGAACACCCTAGCAACCGGGTGGTGAGATTTGCCGCTTCAAGCTCCACTTCACATTTTCTTCTGGAATTGTGCCATAAATGTTTTCCTGGAGGTCAAAATTGACCTATGTATATCTAATATAACATCAGAAGGAGTCTAAAAGTTTATATTGTTTTATACTTTTTGAGGAACCTTTGACCAGAAATGAGTTCAATATGTCAGATATGGACTTCTCTATGGCTTAGGAAGCATCTGTTGGAGTCTATGAGTATGAATGAAAAGTACAAGGTCAAGTATTTCTGGGCCAGAAATATGTTCAGTAGGTCAAATATCTTTCTGGCTGAAATGACATCATGAGAAGTAAAGCTCTCGGTATATTAACCCACAGATCAAGGACCCGTGGGCCATAAAAGTGTTCCAGGAGGTCAAAAATTGACCTATGTAATATAACATCAAAAGGAGTCTATAAGTTTATATCGTTTTAAACTTTTTGAGGAACCTTTGACCAGAAATTAGTTCAAAAGGTCAGATATGGACTTTTCCATGGCTTAGGAAGCATATTGGAGTCTATGAGTATGTATGGAAAGTTCCAGATCAAGTACTTTTGGGCCAGAAATATGTTCAGTAGTTCAAATATCTCTCTGGCTGAAATTAATTAATTAATTAATCAATTAATTACCCATAGGCTAGAAATATGTTCAGTAGGTCAAAAAGGAACCTATTTGTATAACATCAGATTGAGTCTATCAGTTGATATTATTTAAAAACTTTTGAGGAAACATAGACCAGAAATTAGTTCAATAGGTCAGATATGGACTTCTCTATTAGAATCAAGTACCCGTGAGCCAGAAATATTTTCATTAGGACAAAAAGAAGCCCATCTATAGCTTATAAATCATCAAAAGTCAATAAGTTCATATTTATTAAAACCTTTGAGGACCCTTTGACTCTTTCGCATGGATTCTACTACTAATTCTTTTGTGCACTGACGAAAAAACATCACTTGAGCGGTCATGCAATGCAATAACTTACTCGTTCCTTTGTGCAACAAAGAGATGTGTAATGCATGTGTTTTGTAACAAGGGAAATAATTGCATTAGTTGTTTCATTTCTGTGATGAAGAGAAATCGTTGCCATTAGCTGTTTCCTTACAACGCATGCAATAACTAACTCATATTCCGTTGTTCAACGAAAACACATCTAAGGTCTAACGTTGTGCATTAAAGAATATGCACGCAATAACTAACATGTGTCTCTGTGCAATGAAAAGAAAACACCTATATGTTTCATTGGATTGCACAACAATCTAACTTGTTCTTCGTTGCAATGAAAAGACATAACGTGATGTTTTCTCGTCTGTGCACAATCTAGTTTGTAAAATAGAAATGCATGCGAAATCACATGCATACATTTTCTTTTCATTGCAAAGAGGAACAAGTTCGATATTTTATGCATTGCAATAAAACAACACGCGTTGCTTTGTGCAATGAAGAGATGTGGATCGTGCATGAAGATCGTGCATGAAAAATAACATACTATGCACTTTATTTCATTCAAGAACTAAACTCTTCCTTAGTGCTTAAGGTGTGTTTCATTGCAATGCTTACATTTTCTAACTTATTCTTCTTTGCAATGAAAGCTTCAGTGCTTTTCCATGCATTTCCATTCTACAACTAATTAATTTGTGTTTTGACGAGAAAACATCACAAGAGCGATCGCTTTACAATGCATACACTAACTTGTTCCTTTGTGCAACGAAGAGATTTGCAATGCTTGTGCTTTAGGATTGCATTGCATATGCACGCAATAACTAACCTCTGTGCAATGAAAAGAAAACACCTAAGATGTGTTTCATTGCATTGCATGACATATCTAACTTGTTCCTCGTTATGCTTATGCACGCAATAACTAACCTCTGTGCAATTAAAAGGAACCACCTAAGATTTGGTGTCAGTGCATTGCATGACATATCTAACTTGTTCCTCGTTACGCATATGCACGCAATAACTAACCTCTGTGCAATGAAAAGAAAACACCTAAGATGTGTTTCAGTGCATTGCATGACATATCTAACTTGTTCCTCGTTATGCATATGCACGCAATAACTAACCTCTGTGCAATGAAAACAAAACTCCTAAGATGTGTTTCATTGCATTGCATGATAGATATAACTTGTTTCTCGTTATGCATATGCACGCAATAACTAACCTCTGCTCTGTGCAGTGAAAAGAAAACACCTAAGACGTGTTTCAGTGCATTGCATGACATATCTAACTTGTTCCTCGTTATGCATATGCACGCAATAACTAACCTCTGTGTAATGAAAAGAAAACACCTCAGATGTGTTTCATTGCATTGCATGACACATCTAACTTGTTCCTCGTCATGCATATGCACGCAACACGTCTAACGTTGTGCATGAAAGAATAACATATACTGTGTGATGCATGAAATAACTAATTCATTCCAATTTGCATTCCTATGTATATAAAGAGATACAGTACACTACAACTAACTTATTCAGTTGTTGCATTTGTGAGATGAAAATAGATTGTTGCATTAGCAACAAGCTTTACAATGTGTATAATATCTATCTCATCCCTTTGTTTAACAAAGAAACAACATGCATTGCACACACGTCTAAGTTGTGCATATAGGCTACAAGTGCAATGCATGAAATAACTGACTCATTCCGATGTGCATCCGCTGATATAACATATCAATGAATATCAAAAATATCTAACTTATTCCTCTTTGCAATAAAAAGGCATGACATTTATCGCACATATATATTATATATATTATAGACATAATAATATATATTTTGGATGCATTTCCATTAATTTGTGTACTGAGGAGGATTGCATTTAGCTGTTACATTTGTGTGATGAAGAGATATCGTTGCAAGCATGCAAAATCAGAAATCAGAATACAACGTTTGATCGCAAATGCAAAGAATCCAAAAGCACACGCATTGCACGTCTCGTCGTAGCACAAATTAACGAGTTAGTTATTGTATGCGTGCTCATGTAATTTTTTCTCGTCAGTGCACAACTGAATTAGTTGTAGAATGGAAATGCATACGAAAGCACATTTGTTACGTCTTATCGTTTCATTGCACAGAGGAATACGTTAGTAGATCTTGAACTTTCTAAACATGCTCATACACTCTAAAAAATGCTGGGTTGTTTTAACCCAACTTTGGGTCAAATATGGACTAACCCAGCCGTTGGGTTAAATTTTTACATTACATTTTTAACCCAACATTTTGGGTTTGTCCATATTTGACCCAAAATTGGGTTAAAACAACCCAGCATTTTTTAGAGTGTAGACTCCTTCTAATGCTTCCTCAGCCCAACCTTCTAATGTCCATATTGAACTCATTTCAGGTCAAAGGATCCTCAAAAGGTTTTAAACAATAGAAACATTTTTTTCTGATGTTATATCAGAAAAACAGGTCCTTCTGACCTACTGAACATAGACGAGTACTAGATAATTTCTGGTCAAATGGCACTTGATCATTAGGTTACTATTGATGTTTTATTAGCCAGGAAGTTGTCCTGCGCATTGAAGAGAAAACCACTGGATGCACCATTTAAGAATAACACTTCACATGTTTGCTTGCATTACACTCTAAACAAGCTGGGTTGTTTGGGTGCAACTTTGACAAACATGCAACTTTGGGTCAAATATGGACAAACCCAAACGTTGGGTTAAAAAGGTAATAATAAAAATTTAACCCAATGTCTGTTTTCGTCCATATTTGACCCAACGTTGTTGTTAAAAAACCTGCAATTTTTCACATTGAAGTGAAGGACACCGTGAGAACGAGGACCTCTAGTGATAAACAAGGGAACACAACCAGACACTGTGACAAGAATGCATAAAATTACTAGTACAATGAAGAAATAACACATCTGCGTTGTTTATTGAAGAATAAACTATGCACTTATTTCATTGCATAGTATATAAGAAGTTACTATAGAAACTATAGTGTTGTGCATAACACAGCTTGACTGCAATGCAAAGCAACTACTCGTTATAACATTCCGTTGTGCGAGATAACACAACATATGTGTTATGATTGCATTGCAATATTCGTTTAAACTTAATTCGATATGCATTGAAGAGATGACATTACTGTTTCATATGATTGCTATTGATATAGGCTATTGATCTAACTAAGCATAAATGACTTCTGTCACAGCAATAATTAGTTTGTTTTGCACGCACCACAATAGTGCAGGTCTCACTTTTTAAAGTTTTTTTTTACAGTAATTTTTTTTATTTGCAAATCAAAAAGCAGAATTTTCTCAGGTGTCAGAGAAATTCTTTGCACATCAATAAATCAATAAAAATAATAAATCAAGATGCATCTTTTCACAGGGAGAATACTTAGATTTTTATTCATTTCAATTAGGCCTAGTGTTTATTTGCAATGTATTTTATTGCATTCCTGCTGTGCATAGAACATCTAGTACATCAGATGAAAGCCATTGATTATGTTATAAACGTGTGCCATGATTAATGGACGATTGCTGCCATCTATTGGAAACCAAACAAAAAATAAAATAACGTGACATTTCCACTAAAGCCGCTAGATGGCCATTTCCTCACACCTTCACATTTTTCCATTTTACTTTTTCCATTTTATTTTTCCAAATTAAAATATGAGGGAAATAAATAAAATCCCATGAAAATAAAATAAAATAAAATACAATAGAATACAGCATTTTATGCGAAGCAGGAAGATATAAAAAGCTCATGTGTGTGTACGTGCGATTTAGTTCTCGGTCACCAGGACTCGATTGTTTAAAAAAAATTCATGGAATTATATATAGGCAAAAATAATGGAAATATTTGACATATAAACATTCTTTTTCTTTTGCCTGGAAACGCTTCCAACACGCTTGCGTGTCGCTTGAAAAATAGGCGTCGGTTCTATTTCTAGTATGCACGCGTTTTCCGTGCGGCTCATGCACTCATAAGTATCTGTAACAAGAAAGCTTTGTTGATGAAAATAATCTGTTAATAATAAATAACCACTCTTGGTCAGTGATAAGATTACTGAATTATTCTCTATTAATAATAAATAACCACTATTGGCCATTGATAAGATTAATGAATTATTCTACTTTATGATGCTGAAAACTATATGACCTGATCATCTTTGTTTCTGGTTCCTTTTGCAACATATTATGTGTTTTAGTATACACTGACCATAGAAGACCATAACTCACATAAAAATGACATGGTGTAAAGGTGACCAAACATTTTGAATAAAATAACATATAAACCTCTGTTCATTCTCAATAAGAGCTTCTGCTGACGTCTGGCAGAGATAAAGTCAGTTTGTTTAGTAATAAGTGAAGCTGGTAATGCTGTTTGTGGAGGTGTTTAATCAGATCTTCAGAGATGCATTGTCTTCTTTTATGAATCATGTAACATGATTCAATGCCATTACCATTGATTTTTGGATGAAATTTAAAAACTAATGTCAGCATTACTTGCGGGAGCAAAAGTGCTCGCTCTGCTGGAACTCGAATCTTTCGCCCCTTCCCTTACAACCCAGTCTCACGGCAGTTCGTGATATAGTCACGAAATTTAATCTATTGATTCGTGTTCGTGGACACGAATTTCCCTTTTTTTTCGTGTCACTCAGCACGACTTTCAAGCCAATGTATTTCAATGGGACATATTTTTCGTGCCTGCAACACGTTTTTCTTTCGAGAGCACAGTATTGTTTTTCTCAATTCTTATTCATTTTGCAAACTTTAAGGGTAGCCTACACTACCAACATTTAATCAGAAGGTTTTAATCCTTGTTTTATTGCGTTATTTTCGCTAGGCTAATACGCAACATGAATGATGATCGTGTCCACGAGCGCGAATTTTCTTCTTTTTCTTCGTGTCACTCAGCTTTCAATCCAATGTATTTCAATATGGGACATATTTTTCGTGCCTTTTGCGAACTTTATGGGTAGGCCTACACTACCAACATTTAATCAGGAGATATGAATCCTTGTTTTTATTGCTTTATGTTCGGTAGGCTACGCAACATAAATCAAATGAAGATTCGTGATATGGGCACGAATTTCCTTCTTCTTTTTTTCGTGTTACTCAGCACGACTTTCAATCCAATGTATTTCAATGGGACATATTTTTCGTGCGTACATCACGTTTTTCTTTCGAGAGCACAGTATTGTTTTGTTTTTTCTCAATTCTTATTCGTTTTGCAAACTTCAAGGGTAGACTACACGAGGCCCAACAATTAATAAGAAGATTTTAATCCTTGTTTTTATTGCTTTATATTCGGTGGGCTACGCAACATGAATCAAATGATGATTCGTGTCTGGGGGCACGAATTTCCTTCTTTTTTTCGTGTCACTCAGCACGACTTTCAATCCAATGTATTTCAATGGGACATACTTTTCGTGCCTGTACCACGTTTTTCTTTCGAGAGGATTTTTCTCCTCAATTTTTATTAATTTTGCAAACTTCAAGGGTACACTGCTTTACCGACAATTAATACGAATATTTTAGTCCTTGTTTTTATTGCTTTATATTCGGTGGGCTACGCAACATTAATCAAATGATGATCGTGTCCACGGGCACGAATTTCCTTATTTTTTTTCGTGTCACTCAGCACGACTTTCAATCTAATGTATTTCAATGGGACATATTTTTCGTGCCTGTACCACGTTTCTCTTTCGAGAGCACAGTATTGTTTTTTTTGTTTGTTTGTTTGTTTGTTTTTTTTCAATTCTTATTAATTTTGCAAACTTTAAGGGTAGACTACACTACCAACAATTAAATAAGAAGATTTTAATCCTTGTTTATTGCTTTATATTCGGTGGGCTATACGCAATCAAATGATGATTCGTGTCTACGAGCACGAATTTCCTTCTTTTTTTCGTGTCAATCAGCACGACTTTCAATCCAATGTATTTCAATGGGACGTATTTTTCGTGCCTACACCACGTTTTTCTTTCGATAGCAGCACAGTATTGTTTTTTCTCAATTGTTATTCATTTTGCAAACTGGGCTACATTACTCAACATTTATTCAGACGATTTTAATTGCTTTATATTCGGTTGGCTGAAGTGATTCATGTCCTTAAGCACGAATTTCCTCCCTTTTTTTCGTGCCAGACAACACGAATTTCAAATCTAATGTATTTCAAAGGGACGTATTTTCCGTGCCTGCACCACGTCTTTCTTTGGAACATGGTCTCACCGCTATTCGTCACTTGACAATAATATATTAAATAATAATATAATTTGGGGCTCCATTAAAATTACATTACAGGACAGTATATTTTCTATATGCTTAAAACATGCCTTATTTGTGGGAAAATTAAGTTTTTCCCTCTCTTTTTGACATAATTTTGGACTACATTAAAACGACATAACTTAATTGCAGGATTGCATATTTGCTGTAGGCTTAAAACACGTCTTAATTTATTGTGGGATATTTTGTCGATGGTAATTCAATTTGCAATGGCTTATATGGAGCCTACTTTGATTTTTTTTTCTCCAAAAAAACAAAAAAAAAAACGATTAGCCTACTTTTATAGAACTTTCATCCCAATACGTATTATGAAGTTGTAATAAACTGCAGAAATATTTATATTGCTTTATATGGACATATCCTTTGGCAAAGCGATGCATTCTGGGAAGTGATATGTGTTAAATGTAATGTCTACATACTCGTGTTTCATTCACTTTAACTTTTACGCTGACCACTTTAAAATTGAGCACGGATATAAAATATTAAGACTGCACTTTTTAATTGTGATTGATATTTTGGCGCAATTTTGAGCAACACGTCACTGTGTGCGACCATCGGAGAAACCATTGCCCAGCGCGATTCCACCACGGTAAGTCGCTTACAGCAGCCTGTTAAGCAAAATTAATTCATAAGCATTACACGTCCAAATTAATAAAATTACGAGTTTATATATATATATATAAACATTTTCTAGGCCTAGATCTAGGTGATATATATATATATATATATATATATATATATATACATATATGAAGAGTTCAGATGCAAAAGCCTCTAAATGCCATTTGAAATTTTCTTCTTTAATGATGATTTTTAACAAACTTGTATATTTAAGTTCAGTAATTTCACTTAAATAACAATTAATAATATTAATTGCGCCATTAAAATAATTTTTAACAGTAGCACAGGAAGCATAGGAACAGCATGAATCTGTATTTATTTATCCTAAGCATTTATAAGAAAAAATCTATTACAGGGTACACTTTTTAAATCCTATCAACATAGCTACATAATTAACATTTTTTGTTGTTCTCCCTGCAGATCCTGTCAAACATATCACCTGTCGAACATATCTGAACCTGATTTTAAAAACCCAAAGGCACTTTTAAGAGCCAACCTCTATCTCTTCATTACTTTCTATATCTTACATCCTCTCTGTTCTCTCACTATATATATTTCTGTCTATCTTTTCAATCTTTATCTATCTCACAGTCTTTATCTGTTGCTTGTTCTTTTGTCTTTGCCTGTCTGTCTGTCTGTCTGTCCACTTATTATGCCAGGGGGGTCTACAAAAAAGATCTGCCCCTTTTGCCAGGGCATTTTATTTTGTGCTCAAAAAATATGCACACATTGCAAAAAGGAGCAGCCTCTGAAACAGCGCCTCAAGAAAAAGCTTCAGAGGTTTGATGAGAAGCGAGAGGAATGGGTGAGTGGTCACAAGAAAAACCACAACATGGCATCCATCAAGGATGAAGCCAATATCATGGTACGTACAATTTCATACATGACATTAAACTGTCCATATCATCTAGGTCTAGGAAGTACATTCAGTGGTACCATTTGTTAAGTGAGCATGTTAGTGCAAGGTCAGAAAGACATTATTTTTTGCAAATATAGATCAATATTTTTTTCAATGACCCTGTGTCATCAAAACTAATTTAAAAGTACAATTTAACTATCAATTTTAGAAGGCAGATGTAATTGTGAAATTGTGAATTGTGATCCCTTAAGTAATCACTTATTCACAGTAATACATCACAGACCTAAATTATCTACCAGAGCAAAATTTGAACACACAGCAAACATAATTTATATCCAGGAATTATTGAGTTCATAACAAATACAGGCATGCATTATGACAGAATTACAGGTGCAATATAATAATCAAACATTTTATTATTGAGTGGATGAGAAATAACAAATTAACTGCATTCATACTGTACTACTCATAGCAATTTACAATGTGCATGGTTAGCTAAATATGTGCAGCATTCACCCATCTGATAATGTAATCATTAAGTTTCTGCCTTTATTTTTAATAAATCTTTAGGTTGTCATTGTCCAGTTGCACAATGGTTACATGATATTGTCAACGTACGTGCAAAACCCAAACTACTAATGTTACAAAAAGTCATATTGTACCCTCATGGTGTCAGATTCATCTTTCTGATGTTTTAGAGTTGGTTTTTGTTGCTACTGTATGAGCCTTTCCTGTTTGCACATACTAGATTATACATAAGCTAAACTCACCATTAGGTTACAAATTTTGAATGGCAGGAACCTGGATGCTGTCATCAATAATGTTATATTCTCTTAATAATTAGTTAGTTAAATAGCTTAGTTATTTTTTGTTGTTTTTCTATTACTTTAAACAGTAAATATACAATTTTGTCATTGCAGCTGGAGAAACTCCATGCCATTGGATATAAGCCACTTCTCCTTCTTGGAAAGGAGACCAACAAAAAAACATTCAAGTGTGAAATTTTGACCCCCCGCTGCACACTCTCCGCCTATGCCAAGGACTACCTTCAGAAGATAGGTTCATTTTATGAATATCTTTGTGAAGGTGAGATGCACACACTGTATTTTAAAGTCACGGTTCACAACTTTTGTTGAGTACGCAAAATATTTTATTAATGTTTAAAACTTAAAGGGTTAGTTCACCCAAAAATGAAAATTCTGTCAGTATTTACTCACCCTCATGTTGTTCCAACCCCGTAAGACCTTCGTCCATCTTAAAATAGTCCAAGTGACTACAGTGGCTACATTTTAACTTTATCAAACGACGAGAACACTTTTGTGCGCAAAAACAAACAAAAATAACGACTTTATTTCAACTATTCACTTCCTTGTGAACTAACTTCCTTGTGTTGTTCCAACCCCGTAAGACCTTCGTTCATCTTTGGAACACAAATTAAGATATTTAAGATATTAAGATCACTCCTGCATACTAGTCCATAGGCTTCTTGAGGGAATGATTCTATTCTTTTATTTCTCTCTCTGCCTCGAGTCAGGTTACTAGTTTAATAGCGTAAGCTTCTGTTATTGTACGTCACACGCATCACACGCACACCAGCATCGGCCAATAATGAGCCTACGTGTGACGTAGCTCTACGCTATCACACTACGTTAACTGACCTACTAATTTAACACATGAAATTTGCAAAGACCCGTTTTGGTCACTGGGTGGTCAAATGATAATGAATCTATACAGTATATACTCAATGAAACAAAATCAAGGACAGTGCTAAAATGTAGATCATTAATGAAAATTTTCAAATGTTGGCTGGATACACTACAAACTTAGCCTCGTCTCATTGAGACGTGTTCTGGGAAACGCATGTTAATTTTCTCGTATTTGAGGCGTGGTTTACAAATGCCCAGAACAGTTTATTGGATGCTACGGATGTCTATCAAATGTGCTTGTACGTAGCTCATAGCCAGTTGTTTCAATTATACCAGATGATGTATGTAGAGCGACAGAAATTAGAGGAGGAAGAAGATGATGGGTCGGAGATTTATGTGTACACAGTGGCGTTCAGCGAATATTGCCAACAATATCTAAGGCTGCATCGAAAGGTAACTTTGCGTTTCCATGTTGGATCCATAGATATAAACAAACAGCTTCGGTGTGTCGCATAGACGTCGTCATCATCTTGCTGCTCCCTCCCCGTTCTGTGATTGGTCCCCTCGCTGAGGCGAAAATCTGGTCCATGGTATCCAGACTGCCTAGCAGCGTGAATAAAATCATAGTAGTATAATACATCCAGTAGACTCTCAATAGTTATCCTGCAATCAAAAGTGCCTTCAAATTTGTTTGTGGAAAATTTGGACTATATGATTCAAAAAGATTAACACTAAAAACAAGTATAGATCAAGCTTATGGTTAACCTCTATGTTTTAAATAAGCAAAACATAACACTTGTTTAACTTGCACAGGTTGGACCCAGGATTCAAGTGGCAACGACCAGCTGATTACGCTGCAGCTCACACCTTGTGATCCAGAAGAAGAACCAGAAGAAGGCGAGCAGGCGACCCCCCCGGAGGGTCAGGGCGAGCAGGCGAGCCCCACGGAGCGTCAGGGCGAGCAGGCGACCCCCCCGGAGCGTCAGGGCGAACAGGCGACCCCCCCGGAGCGTCAGGGCGAGCAGGCGACCCCCCCGGAGCGTCAGGGCGAGCAGGCGACCCCCCCGGAGCGTCAGGGCGAACAGGCGACCCCCCCAGAGGGTCAGGGCGAGCAGGCGACCCCCCCGGAGCGTCAGGGCGAGCAGGCGACCCCCCCAGAGGGTCAGGGCGAGCAGGCGACCCCCCCGGAGCGTCAGGGCGAGCAGGCGACCCCCCCGGAGCGTCAGGGCGAGCAGGCGACCCCCCCCGGAGCGTCAGGGCGAGCAGGCGACCCCCCCGGAGCGTCAGGGCGAACAGGCGACCCCCCCAGAGGGTCAGGGCGAGCAGGCGACCCCCCCGGAGCGTCAGGGCGAGCAGGCGACCCCCCCAGAGGGTCAGGGCGAGCAGGCGACCCCCCCGGAGCGTCAGGGCGAGCAGGCGACCCCCCCGGAGCGTCAGGGCGAGCAGGCGACCCCCCCAGAGGGTCAGGGCGAGCAGGCGATCCCCCCGGAGCGTCAGGGCGAGCAGGCGACCCCCCCAGAGGGTCAGGGCGAGCAGGCGACCCCCCCGGAGGGTCAGGGCGAACAGGCGACCCCCCCGGAGGGTCAGGGCGAACAGGCGACCCCCCCGGAGGGTCAGGGCGAGCAGGCGACCCCCCCGGAGCGTCAGGGCGAACAGGCGACCCCCCCGGAGGGGCAAGGTAATTAGAACAAATTAAAAAAATTACAGTTAATATGTGTAAAGGCCTAAAGTGTTTGATCCATGGGTTACCTTAACTTAACTCGACTTGATCGACTCGCATATGAAATAGTCACAATGCAGGATGCATTATGTCAAGTATGGGAAATGAACTCAAACACACCATGCACTTGTTTAAACAAATTAGGATTATTAAAAACAGGATGGACCCAAGCGAGAAAAAGATACACTTGGAGTTAATTGAGCAACCTTAATTCAATCACAATAAGAATACATGTACTTTACACCTATTAATACATGCACTTCCACACTTGTGCAATGTTGTGATCTTCCAGTATTTTAAATAATAAGTTAAAGATTTATTTGTTATACGATTAATTTTCTTTCTCCAAACCCACAGCTGTCTTCACAGGGTCAGCCAGGGGCAAAAGGAAAAAGTCAGGTATGTAAAAAATATTTGTAGGGTATTGGTGGTTCTGAGAATTGTTACCATACCTCATTAGTCAAGCAGATTCTCTTAAGTAAATAAATAAATAAAATATTATTTAAAGGGGACCTATTATGCTAATTTCCAGTTCTATATTTTTATTCTGATACTCCACTTGAGTAGCTTTGCATGATTTATGCAGACCCTGTTTGAAATTAGTCGTTTTAGATGGAGTATTCTATAAGCCTATGATTACTATTCTAATGAGCCTGCATGTGATGTAAAATGTGGAGGTAAATATAAACAGCGTGATTGCACACATATTAAAAGGTTAGTTCACCCAAAAATGAAAATTCTGTCAGTATTTACTCACCCTCATGTTGTTCCAAACCTCTATGTGTTTAGTAATCAAACAGATCTCATTCCCCATTGACTACCATAGTACTATGGAAATCAATGGGGATTGAGATCTGTTTGATTAAAACATTCTTCCAAATATCTTCCTTTGTTTTCAGCAGAACAAATAAACACATAGAGGTTTGGAACAACATGAGGGTGAGTAAATACTGACAGAATTTTCATTTTTGGGTAAACTAACCCTTTAACTAAAAGAGAGGGTGGTCTTTTCTCATATTTCAGGGGTCTCTAGACACACCAGGAACAAATATTTCTGTTGAAAGGACCGTACAAAGTGCATTTTGTCTAATTATTGTAAAAAAAAAATTCTGAGTGGATATATGACTGGACTGTAATCTTATGTCCCACAGGGGGACCAAGGCATATGCCTGAAAGAAAAAGGCCACAAAAGAGTAAGTGCATGTAAATGCAATGATTGATACTTTGCTATACATTACAACTTTTACCCCTGTTTATTTGCTATAGTTCAATTGCTTATTTTTTTAACCAATTACAACAGACAATTAGTCACAATTTTATTTATTTATTTAATAATTTAGCAAACGCTTTTATCCAAAGCGACTTGCATATAAATACAATATTTACAATACAAGCAGTCAAATCCACAACAGTGCAACAATATGCAAATGTCGTGACCAGTCCAGCTAGTCCAGTGTAGCACACATGACTATTGATTATTGACACATGATTATTCATAATAGATATAGAATAGGAAGGGATTAATATTATTGAGATTAGTACAATGGACCACCTATAAATCCAACAGGCTTAGTTAGTCTAATTTTACCAAAATAAAGTCAAGTATTGGAAGCAGCAGCAGTGGAGTATTCTCAGTTGTGAGGGTTGACTTTGCAGTAGTATGGTTATTAAAGCAAGCATACCACATTGGAACTTAGAGTAAGTTGGTTCCATTTATACATTTTTTTTTAATTAGTGATAAACATCACTTCTCATCCTTGCAAGTCTGTTCGCTACTTAAATCTTCATAGTTGTGTTTATTTTGTTCCTAATCTATCTAAGAAATATTTGAAACGTGTTTTTGATGTTCACAGATTGTTCCTACCACACTCGCCTAGAGGCTTTCCCCATCAGGAGTGTTGTAAAAGAAAGAGTGAGAAAGGTTAGACAGTCATGAAGGAACTGCAGAGTGTAGGCGGTATGCAGAGTGAAATATAGGATTTAGAAACTTCCTTGTGTTGACAAATACAGGTTAAACTTGGAAAAATTTGAATATCATGCAAAAGTCCACTTATTTCAGTAATTCAAATTAAAAGGTGTATATATAGTATATAGAAATATATACATATGCATGATTATACTTTTCAGAGGGCTGACATTTCTGTATTTAAAATCCTTCTTTTTTTATTGATTGTATGTAATTTTAAATTTTCTGAGATTTTGAATTTGGGGTTTTCATAAGCTGTAAGCCATAATCATCAAAATTTGACAAAACTTTTCCACAATATTCAAATTTTTCAATTATCAACTGTGCATGTTATTCAGACCATAAGACCAGTGTTTAGTCTTTTTGAATTACAGTTTAGGAAGAAAAATTATAGTTTAGGAAGAAGTGTCTACTGAAAATAATGACACATTGTATCAATTAAACTCAATGCCTAACCAGACATAATAGCCTTATACTAAGAAAAAAATAATTTTCTTCATAGGGCAAAGAAGAAATTTTGGTTGACTGGGAGCCCTGTCCAGTATGGTATGTATTTTTCTGTTCTTCTGATTAATGAATTAATGCATTCATTATTTATTTACTTTAATAAACTTAATAATGTTTTATTTATCTGTTCTGTTTCAGATTAAACAAGCCTTTTAACAAATGTAAAGCACACATCATTACTAGAGGTGTCACGATTCTCCAAATCCTCGATTCGATTACATTTTCGATTCTAAGGTCACGGTTTGATTCGATTCTCGAATTTTATCAATCGGCCAATCAGGATGCTCTCTGTCTTACATGCGCTTCATGAGGCACACACACAAGGTCTCTCGCTCTCTCCCTCTCTGCGGTGGACGCAATACGGTTAAGAGCACAGTTTTTTTCTGTCTCTCTTGCTCGCTCTCTCTAGATTCCGGGAGATTTTAACTAATTTGCGTGCATTAGGGAGCCGCTATCAATATGCGGGACACTCCGGGAACTTCCGCGAGACTTGAATTGTCTGCAAATTATGGCTTTTTTGAAGAGCGAACGTACGGAGCCCCTCTAGTCCCACTTTGGTAAAAAAAATTAATTATAACTATCTTGTGGCCTCAAGATAGTAACTCGTGGCCACAAGATAGTAACTCGTGGCCTCAAGATAGTAACTCGTGGCCTCAAGATAGTAACTCGTGGCCTCAAGATAGTAACTCGTGGCCACAAGATAGTAACTCGTGGCCTCAAGATAGTAACTCGTGGCCTCAAGATACTAACTCGTGGCCTCAAGATAGAGTTAGTATCTTGAGGCCACGCGATAGTATCTTGAGGCCACGCGATAGTATCTTGAGGCCACGAGTTAGTATCTTGAGGCCACGAGTTAGTATCTTGAGGCCACGAGTTAGTAACTTGAGGCCACGAGTTACTATCTTGTGGCCACGAGTTACTATCTTGAGGCCACGAGTTACTATCTTGAGGCCACGAGATAGTTATAATTAATTTTTTTTACCAAAGTGGGACTAGAGGGGCTCCGTACGAACGCCGAACGTTGTCAACATAACTCAGTGGAAATCAAAAAAGAATTCCACACCTGCGACTTCAATGAAAGAGGAGGGGGATTAAGTTCTGCCGATGGGTCTCCTGCATCTGCAGTTGCCATGCTATCTTTTGAATGGCTGTAGCTAAGTTAAAGGAGGTTGACTATAGACTCGCAGCACTTAATCAACACACGTGTTTTTTCCGCTTGGAAAGCCGATTGGACGTGACATTGGGGTGTGGCAGAAACGACGATTCCATTTTTTAAATTCGAAGTTCAATATTGTGAATTAATTTCGATCGATTTCAATTTAAAATTGAAATCGTGACACCCTTAATCATTACCTGACATGTCTTTTATAAGTACAACAGTTTTTATCCATCTATGAAGGACCACCACCATTAATGCATGCATGAAGGTTAATTACATCATAGATGGAAAATTAAACTGTTGTACTTGTAAAAGTCATGGGTTACACTTTATTTCGATAGTCACTTTAGATGTTATACTAATTATAAGTAACTTTTCGACTACATGTCAACTAACTGATTAAAGTATTAGTATATTATAGTAGACTGTCAGTAGACTGTTAGGTTATGGTTAGGTGTTAGGCTTTGGGTTAGGAGAACAAGTTTACCTGTATTCGCCAAGTTACTTATAGTCAGTTAAATGTCTGTTGGGGAACCAACAAAATAAAGTGTTAGCAGAGCTGACAGTAAGCTGACAGTCTACTAATACTCTAATGACAGTTAGTTAATGTAGTTGAAAAGTTACTTATAGTTAGTAGAATGTCTAAAGTGGACTATCAAAATAAAGTGTTACCAAGACATGTTCGGTAATGATGCAAGTTTATTGGAAAACCAGTAACAGAAAAATACCTTCTGTTTTTAGTGGTGAGCAGTGGGCCAATTCCTGGCAGCCAAAGGATTCTCTCCGAAATAATGAAAATAAATAAAATGTATGTTTTGAACTCCATTTTGGTTTCAGCCTATTTATTACATTGTTTCTGTGCTGCATTTGAAGTCATATCTCATCTTTCTGTAGTGAAAAGGTGAAAATCTCCAAGAATGTGACCTGGAGTTTAATCTTAAAGGGTTTGCTGGATTTCGTGTTCTTTTGTCTTTGCTTAAGTTCACTTAACCTCACAGTCAAGAAATACAGCCTCATGGCTTGATTGACATGAAGCATAAATATGAAGTTCCAAAAAATGTGACCTTCTTTATACTCATTACATTATCTTTAATTTTTGAATTTTTTGTTCATAATTGACCAGCGCAAACAAATAACAAATGGTAAATCTGATCAAAAAAAAACAAAAAAAACAAACAATTTATCCAAATAAAATGAATGGTTTTATGTATTTAAAAAGATGGTGAATAGAACTGTATGGAGCTGCTTGTTGGGTGAAGTACCTGTTCCATATGTCATATCTTGATTGTATTATCTCTCACAGACACACACACACAACAGACACAACCACACTGTCATGAAGTGGTTGAAGCAAGGGAGAAGCAGGATCCAAATGAAGCAGGATCCAAATGCAGCACGTTTATATAACTAAACGTCAAACAGTGCAGGAAACAGGACTCGGGGGGACAAAACAACCAACAAGAACTCACAAAGACTGAACACAGGGCTTAAATACACAGGCAAACAAGATAACAAGGGGGCGTGGCTAATAAGAAACACCTGAGAACAATGATCAATGGGCTTATGCACGCATACGTTCTGCATTTGACGCAAGGATCCTGGATGCTCTACAGCTTCCGGTTGTGGGATTATGGCAGAGTCCTTAAAATTTACTGTCCTCCTGTCTTTGAAACTAAACGTTCATACCTTTAGATGTAATTTTATATATAGTTATGTTTATTTAATATAATTCAAAAAAGAAGCATAAACACGACGAGGTGTGTCTGTTTTATATGTTTTTGTGACTAACGTTTCTTTAGTATAACCATGGAGTATAAAATTCAATATATATTATGGCCATTGCATTGGACTACGATCGGCGGAAGTCGAGCATCATTAAACCTTCACCGGAAATACTGCCGTGCATGAAGCCAATTAACAAGACACATGGCAAACGGAATCACATGACAGACAAGAAGACACACACCCAAATTAACAACACAGGTTGTAAACGTGAACACAAACAAGGGGCGGGAAAACTGGAACAGGACTGAACCAAATTCACAAAAATGGGGGGGACACAAGACATGAACCCACACCATGACACACACAGATTTAATTATAAAGATACAGCCTATCTGGATCACCAGGTTTTAGTTTCTAGAATTGAACAGTATTTGTCAGTAAAAAGTAAAATAAAACAGTAAATTTGTCAGTAAATTAGTAAAAAAAAAAAAAAAAAAAAACATTTTGATTTATTGTGAATGTCTTGATCTGGAGAGCATATCACAGATTTTGGAAATCTTTATTATTGGGATATTGTTTGTCCTTGCCATAATGATGATGACAAGCAACAGTTTATTACATTAACCTGAGGCAAAATAACCATGTTGATCCACATGAAATGAAATGTCCAGACAGGCTTCTTCCATTCCATCGTGTAATACTATGCTAGAAGGCTAGAAGCACTTTTTACTGTAACTATAATGCATCCTTTTTTAGAAAATGAAAGCATACAGAAACTCTATCTGTATGAGGGAATTTGATGCATTTCTTTTCATTACAGTAGTAGTGCAACAGCTACCGTACATGTCTCTATTGTGAGTCAAAAGTTACAGTAAGAGAGCAGTGTAAGGGTTGATTTCTTGCAGGGGTTCAGGCTGCAAGACTGCTGAATGATTAAAGAAATGTTATCAGCAAGCTGGTAAAACTGTACATTTCTTGTCTATTCCACCCACTGCCACTTATACCAACAATGGAAATAAGTGGATTTACAATAGCTTAATATGTGGGAGAGCGTTGCTATAGACAGTGACAGTATTGTATTGCAATAGGTAGCACTTCAAAGTCAATACCAAATCAAAACTATTTAGCACATTAGTTGTAATTGAAAAGGTTTAATGACAAAATGTGGTTATGGTTACACTTAAAATAGTTACAAAATAGATGTATGAGATGATGACTTATTCCGATAATCTTACCCAGCCAGAGAGACAGAGCAACAGTTACAGTCTTCTTTTATCCTTTCCCTGACCATGTGACTAAAACCCAAAGACATTCAAACTGACCAATGTTAGAAACTTTTCTCCTTGTCGAAATGTTAGAAGCAGAGGAGACCAGGAGACAATGGACGTTTTCCAAGCAGAAGTTCTTTATTGCTCGTAGCTGCAGTCATTTCAACATCGTCTCTCTAAGGGAAAGATTCCCTTGCAATTTATACATTTAGAGGGGAGGAGTTTACATAGGGTGGAGTCACTCTGAAACAAAGCATGCAAATGAAATAGGAACACACCCTACTCTGAGGGCATTTCCAATCCAATTGAATCAGCATAACTATTTAAATGCTGATAGTGGCCAGGAACTCTGGTTCCAAAGAGCCATCCCAGAGCCATTAAAGACAAAAGGTGGAAGTCTCCCCTAGCTAATCCAATCAACCTAAACAGTTCAATCTCTAGGCTGAAATGTGAGAAAACAGGACTATCAGGAAAGGAGACTCTTGCTGGAGACTCAATAATCATCTAATAAACTTTATCAATTTTTATACCATTGGAGTGGAAACCTATTTGTAATACCACACCAATCAGATAATTGCACTTCCCCCATTGTTATAGAGGTGTGACATTCATTGACCCCCCAAAGTACACAAATCTTGGCCTTCAGGCCTTGATCACTATCAGCCCCTCTCTGTCTTTGGGAACTCCAAATGGTCCTTGTGGTTGAGAGAAAGGGTGGAACACAGTAATGTCTATTTCAAATGTCTTGGATTATTTTTTAATCCTACAGCAGTCTGAAGCTCACCTACTGTACCTGTTTTCCTCCCTGAAGGTTCTTATGATTGAGGTGACGGTGAAGTGACTCCAGTTTGGCCGTACTTGTAGCCCAGCCTCCCTCATAGTCATACCATGGACAAGAACATGGTCAAAAGTGGCACAAATCTCATCTGAGACTGCTTGTCTCTTTCCCTTTCCCCTCCCCCTCTCATCTTATCCCTTCCATCGATCTATTGAAGGTTTCGATTGCTGTGTGATCAGCTTTGACTATTTGTGTTTCCTCCTGATCCTGGGTGATTGTGTGCTAATTGACCTGAAGCTGTCCTGAACGCAAGCCTTTCTAAATTACAACATTGTAGGCAATGAAAAATGAAGGGATGTGTGTAAAGTTTAGCATGTGTCAAAACTGAGCAAGTGTTTTTTGTTTGCGGAAAAGTGTGTGCTTTTTTATAAACAGTGTTATGGTTTTTACATTTTTGTTCAAAACCATAGTTATAGTGTTTCAGCAATCGAGGAAAATGTAACATACACCTTACATATAATAGATATTACTTGTTTACAAGCAAGCTTGGTTTGAAAATAAGAAAAAAAGACATGCATTAAAGTAATGAATTAATGATACAGTGGGATATTAAATTAAACAAGATTCCACATATAAATAAGTTATTTAAGTTATAAGTTTAATCCCGCTATTGGATTTTATTAAACATACAAATATCAAATATTGCTCTTCAATAACAAATGTAGTAAAAAGTAATCTTTGAAAATATTTTATTAATTGTCTTTCTCAACAATACCACTGAAAATACACCAAATGCATATTTTTTTCAAACAAGCCATACGGCTGTATTTTAAAACAATGGACTGTGAGAATAAGTTCACTTGAAAAGCTCCAGCAGAACAGAGATCAAGTCATCTGTCAACTGTAATAATATACAATATAAAGTATAATCACAACATAAAAAATGCAAGTGATCAAGAACGAGTTTTTAAATTATGGCCTATGTAATGATAGAGGAATGGTCATGAGGTCACCAAAGTCATCATGTGCTTACAAGATTTCATGGCAATCTGCCAAATTAGACCAAATCAAATTTTACATTCTGGTATAATGGTTGTGCTACTACAGGGAACGTCATGAGGTCAAAAAAAAAGACATGATTCATTGCTCAGCAAATTACAAAAATCGGTTCATAACATTCAAAAGTTTGGCCTGACATTGGTGCAAGAGGAAATGTCACAGGGTCACCGCAATCAAGGGGAGTCTCTCTTAAAAGGGTATGAATTCACTTCCCAAATATCATGTGAGCCCAGTAATTACATTTGGTAATATCATGCCAAGTTGACATTTTTGGCTAAGATTGGTGTCCTATACTGACAGGTTTGTGTATCTTCAATGGCATGTGCAATGTGCTTACTAAATTGCATTGTAATCTAAAGACACAGTTTGAATTTTCCACAAGATAGAATGCACACAGATTTTATTGTGGTTAATCAAACAGCATACAAATAATACACAGATATAGACCTTATGTAGCCCTGTCCCTTTTCAGCACTGCGCTCGTTGTCTTTTGACTTCCGGTCTGTATTTTCACAGCGATTCTTGCAGTTTTGAATGAACGGCTCGTTTGAAAAATTTCCCGCTCGACATTTGTTAAGACATCTGCTTTACAATGCTTATGATAAACATTCCAATGCTCATGATAACTTTAGTTAACTCTACAATTACAAGTAAATCCACTTCACCAGCTAATTACTCCTCGACAGCGATGCCATAGAAATATAGAGAGCGACCGCAAAAACAAAAGTTCAAAGACAATATTCTAAAGATGGCGGCGCCCTCGTTTCTCTGGTGCATAAGGTCTGTAGGGCAAGTCCATTTCCTTCAACGCAGTCCTTCGTGCAGCTTCCATCTGGAGAATTACAGTAAAACAAAAAAGCAAGAATTAGAATAAGAGGGTGAATTTCATCTGTTTTAGAACAAATAAGGTGTGTAAAGCATTAATGAAATACACAATATAAATTATTATAAACAGTAACGGGGTTATTCCAAAAACAGACAAATGTACATATTAATGAATAAATGACCTAAATTGTGTTTTCCTCTTCATCCTCACTGGTGTCTGGACTACTGAGGCCACTTTGACATTCCTCTTCAACATGTAGAAGGACAGAAGCCTCAGGACCTAAAGCAGTCTTGTACTGTTGGAGGACAACTTGGAACCTTTCTGACACCTCTGCCAGTCTTCATCTTAAGAGACAGCAAAGTCCCTCATTTCCCTTGTCTACGTCTCAAAATACAAAAGAGATAGATTACATTAAAGACAAACTATACTAAGATTGTTTCATTAGGCCAAAGAACTTAAATGGAGTAAAAAGATATCCCCTATTCAAATCTACATAGCAGGATGGTTGGCATTTTTATGTGAGTTAATCGCTGACATGGGACCAGGCTCGCTTCTGTATAAAACGACTTGAGGCAACATGATAGCTCACTGAGGTGACTTTATGGAGGGAGGCCCAAAGTTTTGTGCCCATGTTTGTTAACTGTTAACTTAAAACAGCTTTCTTCACAACAGTTGTGTGCTGAATTAACACATTGTTACTTGCTGACCAGCAAGGTTTTCTATGTTGACTGGAGGAGATAATAATATTGATGTTATGCTAACCCTATGTAACACATCAGGACACAAAGTCTAATGTTCAAAATTCTTTTGTTAATTTCAGCTTTCTAATAACAGCCATAGTACAACAAATCTGCACATCTTTCAAGCAAATGTGAATCTTTATAGTCTTACCGACTTGTTACAATAGCTACAGTAACAGGTTGAATCCCTATTTTATGTAGATGCCTAATGGATACGGCAATGCAATAACAAATCTACTCCATCCAAGTTCTGTGACTGAGACTGATGAGTGTTTTTTTTCACATTAGATGGATGGTGTTTTAATTTAGCTTACCCTCCTCAGCCAACTTGTTCTTGAGAACCATTGCCAGGCTCTGCAACCATGTACAGTGTTGTGAACACCAACACCAAAACTCTTGTTTCCTCATGCAGTCGCCTTGTTAACATCACTTGGTCATGCACTTGTTTCTTCATTGACATGTTTGCTAAGAATCAATTACAGTTATATGTATACATGAGACAATCTTGCATAATCACTACAAACATTGATTTTTTTTTAAATCAAATTTATACACAAGGAAACTGAAAATACACCATTAAAGTCCCTGTAAAGGCAATTCTACAAAAAAGTTCTAAACGCATTGTAAATGTTACATATGTATTGCTAAAACATTTTACAAAGTCTGTGAACTGTGAATTACTGAAATGTGGAGTTAGACCGTTAAACAGTTTTTCACCATTGCAATTTTACGGATTGTTTTGGCGGGGCTAAAACAGGGCTCGATGACACACTGGGGCCCATGAGCTCGTGGACAAGCCCCTATTTGATGACGCACAGAGTCTGATCTCTCCCCTAACAATAGAGCACATTCACCGCTCAATAACGAGTGACTGTCAGTCCTATTATTTACTACAGCCTACAGTTTTCTAGCTAGCTATTTGACACAGAAATGCATAGGCTATTACCTGGATGCGATCATGTACAAAACAGATCGGTATCTTCATTTAAATTCCCTAAAAACGATCACATCAAGAAGAGGTTTTTAAGAGAGCCAACCTTGTTGATGAAGAGCTGAGGATCACCGCCAACACCCGCCTTTGTAGTGACCGTTTTACACTGGATCGTTTTATAAACTTTCCTCAGAGACAACTGGGATTCACTGATAATCCGCTGTTACTGGTGAACGGGGCCGAAACGACGATCTCCCGCCTCAGCGTTCATCCTCCCGTCTCCAAAAGCTAATCAGCTAATATCACTGTCGACAGCTTTCCCGTGAGTGGGCGTGGTTTCAGCACAGCCAGCGGACACGCCCCCAGCGTTTGAGAGCAGAGAATCTGCTCATTTTTTCATGATTTTGATAGCTTATTTTATGTACTTGCCGGCTTTTTTATCATTCAAATTTGGCTGGATGGCTAATAACACATTTTTCTGTGGTGTAACAAACTCAGAACACATACTTAATTTTGACTTTACAGGGACTTTAAACTAAATTAATATTACAACACTCAATATGTAAGATGCATGCCTTAGTTCAGTATACTCTATAAAGCAGAACTGTAAATAAATTCCTGAGAAGCATCTAAAAACAGACATACCACTGCCATGAACCTCCCACGGCCATATTTGAGACACAGTGCTCTCTCCAGTTAGGGAATGCTCCACCACAGCAACGTCAATGGTTGTTGCCGATTCTAGTACAAGATCATTGTATTTCTGTATCTCTTGAAGAAGGAGTTTTTTGTCTTCTGCCAGCTTCCTTCGAAGGCGATGGCGAAACTTGCTGCTGTCTAGAAAGACATGAAGTACAGAGGCAGACGTTTTTGACAGAACTCTTCAACAATAAAAAAAATATAGCGCCAAAAAATTAAAGTTATTGAGCTACAGTTATTGAAGTGTGTGAAAATTATAATGTAGAATGACATGGGAAACAAATTGTTCAGTGTGTAAAATTTTGGGGGCAATCTATTTGCTGGAATAATTAACACACGCACACTTTTCATGATTGCATGAAAATAATAATTGTGCATTAATACATTTACAATGGGCAGTTTTGTATCTAAATACGTTCCGCTTCCACAGAGGCCACTATGTTGCACGTCCACATTCCTACAGTAGCCCACAACAGGCAAGCAAACACTGGGTTTAGATAGTACCTCTCACATTTTCTCATCGGCTACTGTAGCTTGGAAAGATAGAGGTGAGGGAAGCTGGTTGCAATCGTCAAACCTCACTGATGGATACCACTAAATCCTACAGACTTGTCATTTAAAGAACATAATTCAATGATTGAGCTGAACTGTGCTACTTTGCTAATTTCATGTTGGTGGAGTAAGATGCATACAGTAGCCTGAATTTATCAACCTATTATATTATATAGTTATACCATTCTGACGGTAGAGGGTTCGCTTCCGGTGCCTCACACTAAGGTAGAGCCCCTCAATTGATTGCTGCATTCCTCTGTGTGTTGTGCCTTGACTGGCATGAGATGCATCAGGTGTCTCTGTAGAAGATATAGTGAAAGCAAATTTACTGTTAAAACAACACAGAACCTTTTAATCCAACTTATTTAAACTTTGTATGTGCACTTCCTGCAGGGAACAGGAATATACTAATAAACCTGACATAAATGTGGCATCACATTAGATGATGATCCGCCTACTATTTTTTGCTGCTCTTTAATATCAAACTTAGATTGTAGAAAGGGATGTTTGTTTTTTTCTTTTATCTGGTAATGCTTACCACCAGCTGCCCATTCCTTTACATCCGATAGCCACTGTGATACCACTTCATCTGTGCAATCTAGTTCTGTTTTTAGGTCAGCTAGCCTTGCAGTCTCATCATGGAGTCTCTGACAAGTCTGATGAACAGTGTTATACAATAATCAGGAAATGTAAATGTATGATTAACAACAGGCCAAGTAAACAACAAAAGGACACAAAAAAATAATATGAGACTTACCTTCACATATCTTGTGGAAAGTGCCTGATGTAAAGAGAGATTTTTTTTCTCATTCCACCCCATTGCATGCAATGTAAGCATGTCCACCCGTGCTGTTGAAAGCAAATAATGAGGTTATGATGACCAATCTAAAAATAGTATACACGAATATTGCAAACTCGGATCACCTGCTTTGGACATATATTTGGTCGTCAGGGCACAACGTGAGAGGTAACTGTTTACTTGCTCCACCTCCTCACCAGCGGTTGTCCCTGCTCCTTCCTGGTTCCTGCCACTCCAATTAATCTGTTAGTAAAGGGTGGAAGAAATTCAATTTAATTTTATTGATATAGCCCAATATCACAAACCACAATTTGCATCAAAGGTCATTACATTCCATAGAAGAAATGATTATGCAAAAAGACAAGATAATATACTGTAGCTTAACTTATATTTCATATTATTAATGTGCTTGTAAATATTACCAATGTACATATGATGCCAAAATATTATACACACCTCACACTTAGTAGCATGGGCTCGAGCATGCATCACACTCAGAAAGGGTTTCATGGTGGTCAGTTCCTGAAGAGCAGGAAGGACAGTAGCAACTTTCTCCAGGTATGGCCAGTATTTGCATGCCACGTCCATTGCAAAGAATTGTGCCTTGGCTGGCATGAGCTCCCTTTGAAGGTACAGAGGGTAGGCAAATATCTCCCCCCTGTACATATTAAGGGCTTTCAAAAGGAACCCATGGCGACACACAGCAACCTCCATCCCCTCTTCATCCAATTTTGAAGCCCTCCTGGAAGTTTCCCTCGCTGCTGTCCAATGGGAGTCCCCACATGTGCCTCTTCCTTGTGTCTATGACACACAAAACAAACATGACAAATCAAATAAAAGCAATGCTGTCATTCAATATATGGCATTCATTCTCTCAATTTGATTTTGTAATTGGTAGGCCGGAGTAATTGAAGTGGGGGTTACGTTTATTATTGTAACAACTATTTTGCCAACTTGCATTTTTCACTGCTTTTTGTATGGTGTCTACAAATGTAGACACCGCACTGTCTTCAGCCACAAAGACCCCCTCAAAAAAGCCAGGATCATCAGAGCTGAGGAAGAAAGAAAAATAGAAAATCCATTCATCTAATATATGAAGTAAGAAAATAAATAAATAAAAAGACTGGAAGAAAGATCACCTTCCGTTTCGACGAAAGCGATATAGCTTTCTGTTTCCATCTGCTGAAACTGCCAACATTTCCGGCGTGCAGGCTGGGCAGGTGAAAGGAGCACTACAGCAGAGCTGGTCTTCCTCAAAGGAAGTATAAGAAAGCTCTAAGAAGCTGCGCTGCAGGGCATCGCCATTGATAGGTCCAGACTGGAAAATATATAGAATGAAATAGTATTTTGATATTGTCTGCTTATGGATTTTTTTTTTTTTAAATAGAAAATAACATTTACACTTACTCTTCCTCCACACTTAGTGCGATGTTCCAGCAGTTTTGCAAAGGCTTGTCTGGAGAATCCTGGAGAAATGATCTTGAGTTCCTTAAAGGAGCTCAGGAGGTCCAATGTATAAAGTGTGGAATTGGTGATGGAGGCTGGCCAATATCCACTTCTGAGGAGGTCCTTCATGTCAGGGGTCCACTGCTGCTTGCATGTTTGACATTCATACAGTGGCTGATGCAAGTCAAAGCGCCCTTGAAACAAAAATAAATATTAAAAATATAATACACACTTACCACATATTTAATTTTACAACACTTAGTTCATTATGCACATTATGAATGGTTGAGAGACATTACACAAGTTCCTATAATCCCACATTTATTTTTTTCTAATTCAATATATTCCACACTGCTGTGTTGACTGGACATAATGCTGAAAAGATGCTAATCTTTTTTTTTTTTTTGTGGAAGAAAAAAAGAAAAAACATCAGTCTTTCTTTCAGTTATATATATATATATAAATATACATATATATTATATATTATAAATATTTTTACCATTGATGGTAATTAAAATCACTGGTTTGCCTGGTAACATGGTGAAATTTGTGCCTCCACAGGAGCAGTCTGGAACCTTTACAGTTGGCAAAATGCAAGCTGGCAAAAATAAGGAAAACCAATAATTTAGATGATCTGTAACTGTCTACAGACACACATTAAACAACAAAATTAAAGCGCTTTCTTGAGAAAGTACCTTGCTCATGGGTGCAATATCCATCTTCCCCTTTAATGATGCATGTGGTCGGAGGAATGGCTTCAAAAAAATCACACATTCCCTGTTGTGGAGTGGCTGTTTTTTGTGATGCAATACATCACAGTCCCCACAGAACCACTCCTCAGGAAGACACTCTCTGCACCTAGGGCGAAAAGAAAATAATATAATACATTATTTCAGGTGAATAACTCATATAAAGTACTGTACACTCTAGTTAAGCTGTTTGACTTTTATAAAGTATGATTTAATTGTAATGGATTGCATAGTGGATCAGTGTTTAGCACTGTCACCTCACAGCAAGAAGGTCCTAGATTTACTTTTCTCATTAATGTGTTTTCATCTGGGTATCCAAGTCTTCACCCATCTCAAAAGAGATGTATCTTCACCAATAAAGCAGGGCACTCAGCAAACCTACTCTGGGTAATTGAAGTTTTGTATTAATGAAAACCAAGAACCACTCCTCAGGAAGACACTCTCTGCACCTAGGGCGAAAAGAAAATAATATAATACATTATTTCAGGTGAATAACTCATATAAAGTACTGTACACTCTAGTTAAGCTGTTTGACTTTTATAAAGTATGATTTAATTGTAATGGATTGCATAGTGGATCAGTGTTTAGCACTGTCACCTCACAGCAAGAAGGTCCTAGATTTACTTTTCTCATTAATGTGTTTTTCATCTGGGTATCCAAGTCTTCACCCATCTCAAAAGAGATGTATCTTCACCAATAAAGCAGGGCACTCAGCAAACCTACTCTGGGTAATTGAAGTTTTGTATTAATGAAAACCAACCTAATCACAGCAGGCTCGTTGCAAAGCCAACACAGGGGATGACCAACAGCCTCTTTTGACATAAGGCACTTTAGGTGGTATGGTCTTGCTTCTTTCCAGCGCTCTGAGGCTTTCTGCTGCCGAAAAGACCATGATGACGCAGAGCTACTTTGAGGCTGAGCAGCAGAAGGACATGACGCCAAAATATCAGAGAGCCTCTCCATATTTTTTTCTGTAAAGAAAATCCAAAAATAAAGCGTTAAGGGATCATTCACTATAGATAAGGAACAATTAAAAGTCAACTGATCAGTATCAGAATGAACACTTTTTTTATACTGTACATTCATAAATTCATCACTGTGAATTACCAAATTCCTCTTGAGGATTTAGTTTTGTTGAGGTTGCAGTAAGTGGAACCTCCACACTGGATGACAGGGAGCACTCAACAGTGGGGCATGTGGCTGTAAAACAAAATATATAATAATAAGAACAAGTTAGGCTATCACACTCTATACTTATTCTTCTTTTCAAACTATATACTAAACATTTTATGATATCAGACATATTTTTGTTAGGTACTTGGTAGTGTCTTCTACAATAGTGTCACTGAAAGGTTTATCTACTTTTTATATTTTAAACTCTCAATGAACAATTACATTGTTCTAATTTGAGTTAAACAATTACATTGTTCTAATTTCTAAATTGAGTTGGTCCAAACATTTGAGTTGGTCCAACATTGTCATAGTAAATTCAAACAAATGTCAAATAATTCAGATATGACCTGTAGTGGGGGCTTGGCGTCGCCCTCCTCGCCTCCCCCTCGGCTTACCACGTCCTACAGAGTCCCTTTTAGAGGTGTGTGGAGGGTCTCGTACATGTTTCCTCGCATCAGCTGCTCTCTGTGTATTGGAGTTAATATTTCTTGTAAGACTGATGTTGATAAAAGTACGGTAACCAAAAGGCAGGTAACTTGTGAAAGGAAAACACAACATAGTGTGTTAGTAAGGTGTTGAAAAGCTTAAATGAGCCTGGGAATATATTCCCCAAGTCTCTGTAACTCAAAGGGGATGGAACTGCATGTATTATTATTATTATTATTATTATGATTATATTCCCTAATTAACACGTCATAGAGCATGGCAGGATGCATCATGCAAATATACCTGTATTAAATCTTCTGCACTCATCATTCTTACATATTACTCATCCCATTTTACTTTAATTTGTTATGTTTGTTATAAAATGATTGAGGTGTACAAAAACTCTAACCTTGGCTTCAGCTAGAATGCGTTCATGTTTCAGCTCCAGAGCCATGCGTCTCCCCTCTTGATAGTGTGAATCGTTTGAATCAAGTTTATGCTTGGTGGCCATTGCAATGCAGTCATATACAGACTGACAGACAGACAGACAGACAGACAGACAGACAGACAGACAGACAGTCAGATACAAACAGACAGACTGACAAAGATGGGTAAGACAGACAAGTAGAGTAAGACAGACAGGGAGGAAAGAAAGAGCAATAAATAAAGACTGTTAGATAGATAAAGATTGAAAAGATAGACAGAAATATATATAGTGAGAGAACAGAGAGAATGTAAGATATAGAAAGTAATGAAGAGATGGAGGTTGGCTCTTAAAAGTGCCTTTGGGTTTTGAAAATCAGGTTCAGATATGTTCGACAGGTGATATGTTTGACAGGATCTGCAGGGAGAACAACAAAAAATGTTAATTATGTAGCTATGTTGATAGGATTTAAAAAGTGTACCCTGTAATAGATTTTTTCTTATAAATGCTTAGGATAAATAAATACAGATTCATGCTGTTCCTATGCTTCCTGTGCTACTGTTAAAAATTATTTTAATGGCGCAATTAATATTATTAATTGTTATTTAAGTGAAATTACTGAACTTAAATATACAAGTTTGATAAAAAATCATCATTAAAGAAGAAAATTTCAAATGGCATTTAGAGGCTTTTGCATCTGAACTCTTCATATATATATATATATATATACATACACACACACACACATATATATATATACACACACACATATATATGAAGAGTTCAGATGCAAAAGCCTCTAAATGCCATTTGAAATTTTCTTCTTTAATGATGATTTTTTATCAAACTTGTATATTTAAGTTCAGTAATTTCACTTAAATGGCAATAATTACCTATTAATTGTTATTTAAGTGAAATTACTGAACTTAAATATACAAGTTTGTTAAAAATCATCATTAAAGAAGAAAATTTCAAATGGCATTTAGAGGCTTTTGCATCTGAACTCTTCATATATGTATATATATATATATATATATATATATATATATCACCTAGATCTAGGCCTAGAAAATGTTTTTATATATATATATAAACTCGTAATTTTATTAATTTGGACGTGTAATGCTTGAATTAATTTTGCTTAACAGGCTGCTGTAAGCGACTTACCGTGGTGGAATCGCGCTGGGCAATGGTTTCTCCGATGGTCGCACACAGTGACGTGTTGCTCAAAATTGCGCCAAAATATCAATCACAATTAAAAAGTGCAGTCTTAATATTTTATATCCGTGCTCAATTTTAAAGTGGTCAGCGTAAAAGTTAAAGTGAATGAAACACGAGTATGTAGACATTACATTTAACACATATCACTTCCCAGAATGCATCGCTTTGCCAAAGGATATGTCCATATAAAGCAATATAAATATTTCTGCAGTTTATTACAACTTCATAATACGTATTGGGATGAAAGTTCTATAAAAGTAGGCTAATCGTTTTTTTTGTTTTTTTTGAGAAAAAAAAAATTGCAAATTGAATTACCATCGACAAAATATCCCACAATAAATTAAGACGTGTTTTAAGCCTACAGCAAATATGCAGTCCTGCAATTAAGTTATGTCGTTTTAATGTAGTCCAAAATTATGTCAAAAAGAGAGGGAAAAACTTCATTTTCCCACAAGGCATGTTTTAAGCATATAGAAAATATACTGTCCTGTAATGTAATTTTAAAGGAGCCCCAAATTATATTATTATTTAATATATTATTGTCAAGTGACGAATAGCGGTGAGACCATGTTCCAAAGAAAGACGTGGTGAGGCACGGAAAATACGTCCCTTTGAAATACAGATTTGAAATTCGTGTTGTCTGGCACGAAAAAAAGAAGGAAATTCGTAATCGTAGACACGAATCATCATTTGATTGCGTAGCCCACCGAATATAAAGCAATAAACAAGGATTAAAATCTTCTTATTTAATTGTTGGTAGGGCCTAGTGTAGTCTACCCTTAAAGTTTGCAAAATTAATTAGAATTGGAAAAAAACAAACAAACAAACAAACAAAAAAAAATACTGTGCTCTCGAAAGAGAAACGTGGTATAGGCACGAAAAATATGTCCCATTGAAATACATTAGATTGAAAGTCGTGCTGAGTGACACGAAAAAAAATAAGGAAATTCGTGCCCGTGGACACGATCATCATTTGATTCATGTTGCGTAGCCCACCGAATATAAATCAATAAAAACAAGGACTAAAATATTCGTATTAATTGTCGGTAAAGCAGTGTACCCTTGAAGTTTGCAAAATTAATAAAAATTGAGGAGAAAAATCCTCTCGAAAGAAAAACGTGGTACAGGCACGAAAAGTATGTCCCATTGAAATACATTGGATTGAAAGTCGTGCTGAGTGACACGAAAAAAAGAAGGAAATTCGTGCCCCCAGACACGATCCATCATTTGATTCATGTTGCGTAGCCCACCGAATATAAAGCAATAAAAACAAGGATTAAAATCTTCTTATTAATTGTTGGGCCTCGTGTAGTCTACCCTTGAAGTTTGCAAAACGAATAAGAATTGAGAAAAAACAAAACAATACTGTGCTCTCGAAAGAAAAACGTGATGTACGCACGAAAAATATGTCCCATTGAAATACATTGGACTGAAAGTCGTGCTGAGTAACACGAAAAAAAGAAGAAGGAAATTCGTGCCCATGGACACGAATCTTCATTTGATTCATGTTGCGTAGCCTACCGAATATAAAGCAATAAAAACAAGGATTCATATCTCCTGATTAAATGTTGGTAGTGTAGGCCTACCCATAAAGTTCGCAAAAGGCACGAAAAATATGTCCCATATTGAAATACATTGGATTGAAAGCTGAGTGACACGAAGAAAAAGAAGAAAATTCGCGCTCGTGGACACGATCATCATTCATGTTGCGTATTAGCCTAGCGAAAATAACGCAATAAAAACAAGGATTAAAACCTTCTGATTAAATGTTGGTAGTGTAGGCTACCCTTAAAGTTTGCAAAATGAATAAGAATTGAGAAAAAACAATACTGTGCTCTCGAAAGAAAAACGTGTTGCAGGCACGAAAAATATGTCCCATTGAAATACATTGGACTGAAAGTCGTGCTGAGTGACACGAAAAAAAAGGGAAATTCGTGTCCACGAACACGAATCAATAGATTAAATTTCGTGACTATATCACGAACTGCCGTGAGACTGGGTTGTTACATTATACATATGAAGTTTGAAGCAAATCGGGTAAAAATAAAAGGGTGATATCAAAGCATTTTGAAAGTGACACACTTCCTGCTGCCAGTTGGTGGCGCTATAACTTTGACTCACAATAGTCACATCCATGTGATCGTCCTCTTACAGCGAACACACTGCTGAAGTTTCATCAAGATCAGTTAATGTATGCTGAAGTTATAACAAACTTCCTGTTTCACGTTTCTCGCCATGATTTCGTTTCCTCGCCACGGCCAAACCGTTCGAGATATCAAAAATCCCCACACAAGCTTTCATCCTCAATGTCTTGACTTCACGCTGACCGAGTATCGTCGAATTTGGATCAAAGCTCTAGGAGGAGTATTTCAAATACCATTGCGAGCGTTTTACAAACAAACCTCAATAGCCGACTTCCTGTTGGGCTGGGGTAAAAAGTAAAAGCGGGAGGTATAGATGAAACGATGAGATCAACATGCGTACCGAGTTTCATATTATTACATGCAAGCGTGTTTGAGTTATGGACCAAGTGTTCGGACCCCATTCCAGGGGGCGCTGACGAGCCCCCCTGCCACGCCCGGGTACCATCTTCAGCCCGGCTCTGATGGCCGCGGGTTCTGACCCGTGTGCAAAGTTTCAAGAGTTTTCGAGCATGTTAAGGGCCCCAAAAGTGCCCGAATAGTCGTAAGAAAAATAATAATAAATATAGCTGCGAGCAGCGATGGCGGGCCCAAGCCGGAGGCACCGCAACCCCGGTTCCTTTAGTTACCTAAAGGCACCCGGGTGGCGGTGCCGAAGGCTTTGGCCCTTTCATGATTAAATGTTAAAACGGCTTGCCATACTCTGTCATTTCGACTAGTCACAATTATGTTACAGATATCTTAAATGATAATACAAACTATCCAAAGTGTAACGACTAGACAGAAAGACTTTGTTGATATCTACAATGTTAATTCCGGACAGGCAAACTTAGCTTTTAAATGTTAAAAGGGCTTGCCATACAGGGACGTAGGCTCAGAGAGAGGCTCACCATATTCAGACCAAAATATCTGACTTTCTCTTGGTCCGAGCTAATGACTATGTATTAGAAAGTTGTACGGCTTGAGGAGTACAATGTATATACCGATTTTTGTAACTGTAGATAAAACTAACAACCCCACTTTTGTCAAAAGGTGGCGCTATTTAGTCCTTGCACCATGCCCGTTTCTGAAACTTTGCACGTCTACTGGCTAATAAATGTGATGTATCTGTTGAGTTTCAAGCAATTTCAATTTCAATTTGACTGTTGAAAAGAAGTGCGCCGATTAGATACTCAGGATCGGTATCGGCTCTGACACTGCCATCTTTGACGAGGCTGATTCAAATTCTATATTGTGCATATATACTATTCTATGTAAGGCACAAAGGCACAAAAACTTTCTAAAGTACCATAAAGTTTTTGTGTACTGTATTATAAGTGTTCTGAAGCTATTATGTGATATAGAAATTAATATTTAAGTCATTAAATTCAAGAACACGTAAACTTTTCCCTCTCTGCGCCTGTCAGTCATTCTCCATTCAGCATTCAAACAGCACGTCGCATTCGGTTACAGTCAATGATGAAACGATCTTCAAGATGATTCAATGTTAATCCTATTATACTGGATCTTTAAGATAAAGGTCTAAAGGTCTATATTTTCGAATGAAGAAACTTTTTCTTGCTGGACTTTATTGCTGTAACTTAATCGTGTTACTTTCTACCGGGTGTCAGACGCTGTCGTTTAGATCACAACACTAGAGTCAGAGCACTATAATTGTTCTTCACGCACACAGTAACTGAAATTTAAAACCTTTAAAAGAAAAGGCTCAATAAACTATTGCATAGATTTATAATGTATAATACACTGTTCATAAATATGTATTTCCTTTGTGCTTTGAACTTTTCAATACGGACTCAATGCGCTGTAACTTCATGTGGCTTCAAGCACATCATTCTCCGCTCGGGATGCACATAAGTGCTTTGTGCTGCACCGTATTAGAGCCGTAATATCATAATGCAGTGACGTAATGACAGATTATTAATTGCCTTTCAATTATATGTTGCTGCGTCATTAAACATCTGTCCTATGCATTTCAAACATTTATAGCAGCCATGGCTATATCTTTTTATGATTTTTGTTATCTTGTTTTTCATGAATGTATTTTTTAAAAATAAGAGCAATGTGTATTATCTATTATTAATATAGTTTATAATAGCATTTTTGTCATAGATTATGACAAAGTAATCATATGATCCACCAGCGAGGAACCAGCAGAACAGAGTGAACATTCTTTCTGTTTAGTTCAATCCTACTTAATAGGAATTTATTTAAAATGCTCGCTCTACTCCACACCATTAATGTCTTGTGCGGACATCCGTATTTTGACTTTCGGTTTTAAGTAAGCGATTTAAAAGCTCCCAAGTCCCAGCGGAGTCACACGTTGATTAACCGGTGGGAATATACACAATAGGCCTACCTGATATTGAACACAAGAGGGCAGTATAGCACTACGTATGACTCAGATTATTATTTTTTTCTGAATTTTACAACAATTCTGGCTGTTTTTGAACGTAAACATAATTCTTAAATGAAAAAAGGGAAAAATTGGGGAAGTTATAATATTTGTATAATTTAATTTAGAAACAAATGATGTATAATTACATTTTTAGAAGATATGAGGCTTTTAGTGTTTACTTTTTTCACATTACTTTAATCTTTTGCCATAGTTGCACATGTCTACTGGCTAATAAATGTGATGTATCTGTTGAGTTTCAAGCAATTTCAAGCATGCTAAGAGTCCCAAAAGCATCAAAAAAGAATGTTAAAGTTTGTTTCGTTGCCACGGCAACAGTATCAAAGATATCAAAAATTCATTCACAGGTCTACATCTGCCGTGTATTTACATTATACAGATGAAGTTTGAAGCAAATCGGTTAAAAATAAGAGAGTGATTTCAAAGCATTTTGAAAGTGACACACTTCCTGCTGCCAGTTGGTGGCGCTATAACTTTGACTCACAATAGTCACATCCATGTGATCGGTCTCTTACAGCGAAAACACTGCTGAAGTTTCATCAAGATCAGTTAATGTATGCTGAAGTTATAACACACATCCTGTTTCATGTTTCTCGCCATAATTTCGTTTCCTCGCCACGGCCAAACCGTTCGAGGTATCAAAAATCCCGTGGCACTTTTTCATCCTTAATGTCTTGACTTCACGCTGATCGAGTTTCGTCGAATTTGGTTCAGTGCTCTAGGAGCAATAATTTAAATTCCATTGCATGTGTTTTAAACACAACCCTAAATAGCCGACTTCCTGTTGGGCTGGGGTAAAAAGTAAGAGTGTGAAGTATATATGAAACGATGAGATCTATATGTGTACCAACTTTCATATTATTACATGCAAGTGTGTTTGATTTATGGACCAAATTTTCAGACCAAGTTTATTGACCAAGTTAATCTGATTAATAAACTAATTATATAAAACTATTGTCAATTCACTACAATTAAACTAGTTATATGCCTTTACTTATAAAAAATAAAAACTTATTTAAAAAATACCAGGCTTGAGAAATGTATTTTCTTTATGCAGGTCATACACACAGCAGTGAAATGGTTAAGCCCCCTCCCCCTGCACACACACACACACACACAGACAGCCAGCCAGTCAGCCAGCCAGCCAAAGACACAGAGACACAGAGACATGTAGGCTCAGAGTGGCCATATTCAAACAAAAATATCTGACTTTCTGTGGGTCCTAGCTAATAAGTGTCAATTAGAAAGTTGTCCGGCTCGAGGAGTACAATATACATACCAATTTTTGTAACTCTAGTTAAAACTAACAACCCCACTTTTGTCAAAAGGTGGCGCTACTGAGCCCTCACCACGCCCGTTTCTGAAACTTTGCACATGTCTACTGGCTAATAAATGTGATGTGTCTGTCGAGTTTCATGCAATTTGAAGCATGCTAAGGGTCTCAAAAGCATCCTAAAAGAAGGGTAAAGTTTGATGCGTCGCCACGGCAACAGTTTCAAAGATATCAAGAATCCATTCACAGGTCTACATCTGCCGTATGTTTACATTATACATATGAAGTTTGAAGCAAATCGGGTAAAAATAAAAGGGTGATATCAAAGCATTTTGAAAGTGACACACTTCCTGCTGCCAGTTGGTGGCGCTATAACTTTGACTCACAATAGTCACATCCATGTGATCGTCCTCTAACAGCGAACACACTGCTGAAGTTTCATCAAGATCAGTTAATGTATGCTGAAGTTATAACACACTTCCTGTTTCACGTTTCTCGCCATGATTTCGTTTCCTCACCACGGCCAAACCGTTCGAGATATCAAAAATCCCCTCGCAAACTTTCATCCTCAATGCCTTGACTTCATGCTGACCGAGTTTCGTGCCGTGTGTTTGAATTCTCTAGGAGGAGTATTGCACATTCCATTGCGAGCGTTTTACAAACAAACCTCAATAGCAGACTTCCTGTTGGGCTGGGGTAAAAAGTAAGAGTGTGAGGTATAGATGAAACGATGAGATCAACATGTGTACCGAGTTTCATATTATTACATTCAAGCGTGTTTGATTTATGGACCAAGTGTTCGGACCCCGTTCCAGGGGGCGCTGTCTAGCCCCCCTGCCACACCCAGGTACCATCTTCAGCCCGGCTCTGATGGCTGTGGGATCTGACCTGTGTGCAAAGTTTCAAGAGTTTTCAAACCCGTTAAGGGCCCCAAAAGCCGCTAAGAGTCTCAAAATCATCAAATATAGCTGCGAGCAGCGATGGCGGGCCCAAGCCGGTGGCACCGCAACCCCGGTTCCTTTAGTTACCTAAAGGCACCCGGGTAGCGGTGCCGAAGGCTTTGGCCCTTTTATGATTAAATGTTAAAACGGCTTGCCATACTCTGTCATTTCGACTAGTCACAATTATGTTACAGATGTCTTAAATGATAATACAAACTATCCAAAATGTAATTACGAATAGACAGAAAGACGTTGTTGATATCTACAATGTTAATTCCGGACAGGCAAACTTAGCTTTTAAATGTTAAAAGGGCTTGCCATACAGGGACGTAGGCTCAGAGAGAGGCTCACCATATTCAAACCAAAATATCTGACTTCCTCTTGATCCAAACTAATGACTATGAATTAGAAAGTTGTCCGGCTTGAGGAGTAAAATGTATATACCGATTTTTGTAACTGTAGATAAAACTAACAACGCCACTTTTGTCAAAAGGTGGCGCTATTTAGTCCCTGCACCATGCCCGTTTCTGAAACTTTGCACATGTCTACTGGCTAATAAATGTGATGTGTCTGTTGATTTTCATGCAATTTCAAGCATGCTAAGAGTCTCAAAAGCATCCTAAAATAATTTCAAAGTTTGATGCGTTGCCACGGCAACAGTATCAGATATATCAAGAATCCATTCTCAGGTCTTCATCTGCCATGTATTTACATTATACAGATGAAGTTTGAAGCAAATCGGGTAAAAATAAAAGGATGATTTTAAAGCATTTGGAAAGTGACACACTTCCTGCTGCCAGTTGGTGGCGCTATAACTTTGACTCACAATAGTCACATCCATGTGATGGGCCTCTTACAGCGAACACACTGCTGAAGTTTCATCAAGATCAGTTAATGTATGCTGAAGTTATAACACACTTCCTGTTTCACGTTTCTCGCCATCATTTTATTTCCTCGCCACGGCCAAACCGTTCAAGATATCAAAAATCCCCTCGCAAAATTTCATCCTCAGTTCCTTGACTTCATGCTGACCGAGTTTCGTGCCGTGTGTTTGAATTCTCTAGGAGGAGTATTGCAAATTCCATTGCGTGTGTTTTATGAACAACCCTAAATAACCGACTTCATGTCTGACTGGGGTAAAAGTAAGAGTGTGAGGTATATATGAAACGATGACATCAACATGTGTACCGAGTTTCATATTATTACATGCAAGCGTGTTTGATTTATGGACAAAGTTTTTGGACCCCCTTCCAGGGGGCGCTGTCTAGCCCCCCTGCCACGCCCAGGTACCATCTTCAGCCCGGGCCTGATGGCTGTGGGATCTGACCTGTATGCAAAGTTTCAAGAGTTTTCAAACCCGTTAAGGGCCCCAAAAGCCGCTTAGAGTCTCAAAATCATCAAAAAAAAAGAATTTTAAAGTTTGATGCGTTGCCACGGCAACAGTATCAAAGATATCAAAAATCCATTCACAGGTCTTCATCTGCTATGTATTTACATTATACAGATGAAGTTTGAGGCAAATCGGGTCAAAATAAAAGGGTGAGATCAAAGCATTTTGAAAGTGACACACTTCCTGCTACCAAATGGTGGCGCTATAACTTTGACTCACAATAGTCACATCCATGTGATCGTCCTCTTACAGCGAACAAACTGCTGAAGTTTCATCAAGATCAGTTAATGTATGCTGAAGTTATGACACACTTCCTGTTTCACGTTTCTCGCCATAATTTCGTTTCCTCGCCACGGCCAAACCGTTCGAGATATCAAAAATCCCCTCGCAAACTTTCATCCTCAATGCCTTGACTTCATGCTGACCGAGTTTCGTGCCGTGTGTTTGAATTCTCTAGGAGGAGTACTTCAAATTCCATTGCGAGTGTTTTATGAACAACCCTAAATAACCGACTTCCTGTTGGGCTGGGGTAAAAAGTAATAGTATGAGGTATATATGAACGATGAGATCAACATGTGTACCGAGTTTCATATTATTACATACAAGCGTGTTTGAGTTATGGACCAAGTTTTCGGACCACGTTCCAGGGGGCGCTGTCTAGCCCCCCTGCCACGCCCGGGTACCATCTTCAGCCCGGCCCTGATGGCCGCGGGTTCTGACCCGTGTGCAAAGTTTCAAGAGTTTTTGAGCATGTTAAGGGCCCCAAAAGTGCCCGAATAGTCGTATAAATAATAATAATAATAATAATAATAAATATAGCTGCGAGCAGCGATGAAGGGCCCAAGCCGGTGGCACCGCAACCCCGGTTCCTTAGTTACCTAAAAGCACCAGGGTGGCCATGCCACTGGCTTTGGCCCTTCATCGCGGATCACAGCTATATATATATATATATATATACTGTATATATACATATATATATGAAGCCGGTGGCACCGCCACCCTGGTGCCTTTAGGTTTATTGTGCACGACATGCAAAATGTAACCCTGCTTTGACTGATGCAAGCTCTACAGCACAGTTTATAGTAAGAAAGAATATAGTAAGAAAGAAAAGTAAGCTGTTACTCTGAGATGGTTTGGGAAACAAACATTCATCATGTCGCATTGGTTTTAGTTACTTGTCCTCGAACAGAGCCCTAATCTGTTTATATTTCAGTTACACATTCTACATTGATTAAAAAAGAAAAATCAAATGTGTTTTTAATTCATACAGAAATAAAATATTTATAATTCAGCTGAGAATAAAGTTAGTTCAAATTTTAAGAAAAACAAATATATGATCTGAAATATAGCACATTCATTTTTAAATTCATTCAGGTTCAATTACCAAAAATACAATCTTAATTTAATTTAAAGCAAATAATAAATCTAAAATATATGGGTTATATGCATATTTTGTAAAAAAAGAAAAAAAAGAAAGAAAGATATATATCCAAAAACACAAGGCCTTAAACTTTAACAAGGGTGCAACTCTTATCACTACAACAAACATAGTCACACACACAAGTCAAGTCACTTACATTTTATATGCAATATTGACTTTTTAGATGCAATATTGACTTTTTTCTGTTTCAGCAGAGAAAATAGTTAAACAAAGATCACAGCGACCCATCGCGCATCTCAAAGCAATGTGTTTTCTCATTACTGAATGATTCAGCATTTTGAATCCATGACTCGTTCATTAAGACGGTCATCTGGCGACACCTTATGGTGATTTAGGGTTATGTTTAAAAGTATCGTTCTTTACAGCGATTTTTAATTGACTCCTGTTAAACCAATCTCGTAACATTATTGTGTAACCGATTTAATTTGATCAGCCTTACCTAGGGTAACAGCCCTATAGTGTCTTATTATTCTAAATTATTGAATTTATTGATCAAATTTACTAATGAAAAATGAAGCATACATTTATTAAGACTAGGCTGCCCTGCAGATATTAGGCTACAATATGCAGATTTAAATATACCATTTATCAAATAATCTGTTTATTTTTAGGTTACACATTACATTGTTTAAAAAATAAAAATCAAATGTGACCCGCTCTGGCGAAATGAGTCGGAAGTTGCAACCTTCCATTTTAAGAGATGGGCCGATTATGTGGAAAAACCATGAAATAACAAAAAAAAATAAAAAATAAAATAAAAATAAAAAATTCAAAGAACAGACATTCAAAAATAATCTCACAGGGTTTCGTAGTCGAGATAATTGAGTAAAGGTATTTAAATAACGATTAAAGTTGTCAAAGCTTTAAATTCGCTGAAATAAACATTGCTCTTCTCAACTCCCCTCGTCACCTCTGAGCATTTCCCGGGTATCCCCTGAAACTTTGAACTCACTGGAGGCTTCTAACCAAACTGCGTGAGTATATTTATCTGCAAGAAGAATATAGCCTATGTAAGGCTGTAACGATCGCGACACTCAGATCCACGAACCTGTGTCGCGGTGTGAGAAGACAGAATCATGACACCGACACGTCCCTTCAACTCCCGAAGTTATCCTTCACGTCCAGACCCAATGCTAGCTACAACATCTTTAAATTACTATGCTATTAGTATTATTTGAAGTTAACATTATAAAATACGTAGACTTACACCACAAAACTTAAATTATTACTAATTTTTTTTTAAATTGGGCAATTTCAGCATTATGGAGGAGATCCAATTCCCAGATAATTAAATATTTTAATAAATTGGCCTATGTGAACCACACTGCACAAACCAAAAGTAATACTCACCCGATGAAGAAGGGTTGACTCTCTCCAGAACATAAAATCTTTATTTTATTTTCCGTGTTCGCATTTATGAGGAAAAACAATCCGAACGTGACCGTTCTCTGGAAGCAGCACTAAAACTTTCACATAGCTTAAACATGCAAGCACAAAGCCTTTCTTTAAAGTAAATTTCGTTTTAAAATAATTATCTTAATTTAAATCAATGTTTCATCAACCAATTACTAGGATTTAATAATAAGAAATAAATTGCAGACAATAGGCTAGGCCTAATCACGACGCAGAGACGCGCGGCACGTGAACAACTGAAGCTTGTCTCATGAACCGAAAGTCAGCGTATAAGGTATCCTCACAGACATATATATTGAAATGTCTACTTTTAAACACAACCATTCAAAATGAAAGAAAACAGACTGCTCTCTGCTTATGTGGGCTAATCCGTATGAAAACTGAATTTCTCTCTGACTCCTCTTTAATCTTTCTGATTTTAGAACATTTTTGTAAAAGTGACTTTTTAATTATTTATTTCAAAAAAATTAAAAATAAGTTGAGTTTCAGCCTCGTTAAATTGCATTTATATATGTTAATCTATTTGGTCAAATTAAGCTATATAAAATAAATAGTTTATCCCTTAAAATGCTATGGATTTTGAAAGATATCAAAAAAAAAAAAAAAAAAAAAAACGGGCAAAAAAACTTTAAAAGCGATTTTCTTAGGTTTTCAATTGGAAAAAAAAGGGCAGACGACCAGAATTCAAATCTGTATATCGTTACAACCATTCAAGGTATGACCAAGGTATCATTTGAAAGCTTACAGTGTCCTCTTTCCATTAATATCAAAATCTCAATTTTTAAATTTGGGTCACTGTGACTAATTTTGCTGGATCAGGTCGGTCACAAATGTGTTTTTTATTGTAGTATTATTTTATACAGAAATACATTATAATTATATATAATATACAAAATATAACCGTGGGCGGGATTAAACAGTGTTACAATAAAACTCAACATTGTGTTTTTTAAAAATAAATTCAAATAATACAAATCCCGAAATTGCGCTAATTTTAAAATTAAACTAAAACTCATGGCTGCACAAGCATTCATAACTGTGCGCGCCAACAGCGAGGAACCAGCAGAACAGAGTGAACGTTCATTCTGTTTAGTTCAATCCTACTTAATAGGAATTTATTTAAAATGCTTGCTCTACTCCACAACATTAATGTCTTGTGCGGATATCTGTATTTTGACTTTCGGTTTTAAGTAAGCGATTTAAAAGTTCCCGAGTCCCAGCGGAGTCACACGTTGATTAACCGGTGGGAATATACACAATAGGCCTACCTGATATTGAACACAAGAGGGCAGTATAGCACTACGTATGACTCAGATTATTTTTTCTTCTTCTGAATTTTAAAACCATTCTGGCTGTTTTTGAACGTAAACACAATTCTTAAATGAAAAAAGGGAAAAACTGGTTTAATTATAATATTTGTATAATTTAATTTAGAAACAAATGATGTATAATTACATTTTTAGAAGATATGAGGCTTTTAGTGTTTACTGTTTACTTTTTTGACATTACTTTAATCTTTTGCCAAAGTTGCACATGCCTACTGGCTAATAAATGTGATGTATCTGTCGAGCTATCTGTATCTATCTGTTTCAAGCAATTTCAAGCATGCTAAGAGTCCCAAAAGTATCAAAAAAGAATGTTAAAGTTTGATTTGTTGCCTCAGCAACAGTATCAAAGATATCAAGAATCCATTCACAGGTCTACATCTGCTGTATTTTTACATTATACAGATGAAGTTTGAAGCAAATCGGTTAAAAATAAGAGGGTGATATCAAAGCATTTTGAAAGTGACACACTTCCTGCTGCCAGTTGGTGGCGCTATAACTTTGACTCACAATAGTCACATCCATGTAATCAGCCTCTTACAGTGAACACACTGCTGAAGTTTCATCAAGATCAGTTAATGTATGCTGAAGTTATAACACACTTCCTGTTTCACGTTTCTCGCCATAATTTTGTTTCCTCGCCACGGCCAAACCGTTCGAGATATCAAAAATCCCCTCGCAAACTTTCATCCTCAATGCCTTGACTTCATGCTGACCGAGTTTCGTGCCGTGTGTTTGAATTCTCTAGGAGGAGTATTGCACATTCCATTGCGAGCGTTTTACAAACAAACCTCAATAGCCGACTTCCTGTTTGGCTGGGGTAAAAAGTAAGAGCGTGAGGTATAGATGAAACGATGAGATCAACATGTGTACTGAGTTTCATATTATTACATGCAAGCGTGTTTGATTTATGGACCAAGTGTTCGGACCCCGTTCCAGGGGGCGCTGTCTAGCCCCCCTGCCACACCCAGGTACCATCTTCAGCCCGGCTCTGATGGCTGTGGGATCTGACCTGTGTGCAAAGTTTCAAGAGTTTTCAAACCCGTTAAGGGCCCCAAAAGCCGCTAAGAGTCTCAAAATCATAAAAAAAAAGAATTTTAAAGTTTGATGCGTTGCCACGGCAACAGTATCAAAGATATCAAGAATCCATTCACAGGTCTTCATCTGCTATGTATTTACATTATACAGATTAAGTTTGAAGCACATCGGGTAAAAATAAAAGGGTGAGTTCAAAGCATTTTGAAAGTGACACACTTCCTGCTGCCAGTTGGTGGCGCTATAACTTTGACTCACAATAGTCACATCCATGTGATCGTCCTCTTACAGCGAACATACTGCTGAAGTTTCATCAAGATCAGTTAATGTATGCTGAAGTTATAACACACTTCCTGTTTCACGTTTCTCGCCATAATTTTGTTTCCTCGCCACGGCCAAACCGTTCGAGATATCAAAAATCCCCTCGCAAACTTTCATCGTCAATGCCTTGACTTCATGCTGACCGAGTTTCGTGCCGTGAGTTTGAATTCTCTAGGAGTAGTACTTCAAATTCCATTGCGAGTGTTTTATGAACAACCCTAAATAACCGACTTCCTGTTGGGCTGGGGTAAAAAGTAATAGTATGAGGTATATATGAACGATGAGATCTATATGTGCACCGAGTTTCATATTATTACATGCAAGCGTGTTTGATTTATGGACCAAGTTTTCGGACCCCGTTCCAGGGGGCGCTGTCTAGCCCCCCTGCCACGCCCGGGTACCATCTTCAGCCCGGCCCTGATGGCCGCGGGTTCTGACCCGTGTGCTAAGTTTCAAGAGTTTTTGAGCATGTTAAGGGCCCCAAAAGTGCCCGAATAGTCGTATAAATAATAATAATAATAATAAATATAGCTGCGAGCAGCGATGGCGGGCCCAAGCCGGTGGCACCGCAACCCCGGTTCCTTTAGTTACCTAAAGGCACCGGGGTGGCGGTGTCGCAGGCTTTGGCCCTTTCATGATTAAATGATTAAATGTTAAAACAGCTTGCCATACTCTATCTGTCATTTCGACTACTCACAATTACATTACAGATATCTATTAAATGATAATACAAACTATCCAAAATGAAATTACGACTAGTCAGAAAGACGTTGATATCTACAATATTAGTTCCGGATAGGCAAACTTAGCTTTTAAATGTTGAAAGGGCTTGCCATACAGGGACGTAGGCTCAGAGAGAGGCTCACCATATTCAATCCAAAATATCTGACTTCCCCTTGGTCCGAGCTAATGACTATGAATTAGAAAGTTGTCCGGCTTGAGGAGTAAAATCTATATACCGATTTTTGTAACTGTAGATAAAACTAACAACCCCACTTTTGTCAAAAGGTGGCGCTATTTAGTCCCTGCACCATGCCCGTTTCTGAAACTTTGCACATGTCTACTGGCTAATAAATGTGTCTGTTGAGTTTCATGCATTTTGAAGCATGCTAAGGGTCTCAAAAGCATCCTAAAAGCATCCTAAAAGAAGGGTAAAGTTTGATGCGTTGCCACGGCAACAGTTTAAAAGATATCAAGAATCCATTCACAGGTCTACATCTGCCGTATGTTTACATTATACAGATGAAGTTTGAAGCAAATCGGGTAAAAATAAAAGGGTGAGTTCAAAGCATTTTGAAAGTTACACATTTCCTGCTACCAGTTGGTGGCGCTATAACTTTGACTCACAATAGTCACATCCATGTGATCGTCCTCTTACAGCGAACATACTGCTGAAGTTTCATCAAGATCAGTTAATGTATGCTGAAGTTATAATACACTTCCTGTTTCACATTTCTCGCCATAATTTCGTTTCCTCGCCATGGCCAAACCGTTCGAGATATCAAAAATCCCCTCGCAAACTTTCATCCTCAATGCCTTGACTTCATGCTGACCGAGTTTCCTGCCGTGTGTTTGAATTCTCTAGGAGGAGTATTGCACATTCCATTGCGAGCGTTTTACAAACAAACCTCAATAGCCGACTTCCTGTTGGGCTGGGGTAAAAGTAAGAGTGTGAGGTAGAGATGAAATGATGAGATCAACATGTGTACCGAGTTTCATATTGTTACATGCAAGCGTGTTTGATTTATGGACCAAGTTTTCGGACCCCGTTCCAGGGGGCGCTGTCTAGCCCCCCTGCCACACCCAGGTACCATCTTCAGCCCGGCTCTGAGGACTGTGGGATATGACCTGTGTGCAAAGTTTCAAGAGTTTTCAAACCCGTTAAGGGCCCCAAAAGCCGCTAAGAGTCTCAAAATCATCAAAAAAAAGAATTTTAAAGTTTGATGCGTTGCCACAGCAACAGTATCAAAGATATCAAGAATCCATTCACAGGTCTTCATCTGCTATGTGTTTACATTATACAGATTAAGTTTGAAGCAAATCGGGTAAAAATAAGAGGGTGATTTCAAAGCATTTTGAAAGTGACACAGTTCCTGCTGCCAGTTGGTGGCGCTATAACTTTGACTCACAATAGTCACATCCATGTGATCGTCCTCTTACAGCGAACAAACTGCTGAAGTTTCATCAAGATCAGTTAATGTATGCTGAAGTTATGACACACTTCCTGTTTCACGATTCTCGCCATTATTTCGTTTCCTCGCCACGGCCAAACCGTTCGAGATATCAAAAATCCCCACACAAACTTTCATCCTCAATGTCTTGACTTCACGCTGACCGAGTTTCGTGCCGTGTGTTTGAATTCTCTAGGAGGAGTATTGCACATTCCATTGCGAGTGTTTTATGAACAACTCTAAATAACTGACTTCCTGTTGGGCTGGGGTAAAAAGTAGTAGTTTGAGGTATATATGAACGATGAGATCTATATGTGCACCGAGTTTCATATTATTACATGCAAGCGTGTTTGATTTATGGACCAAGTTTTCGGACCCCATTCCAGGGGGCGCTGTCTAGCCCCCCTGCCACGCCCGGGTACCATCTTCAGCCCGGCCCTGATGGCCGCGGATTCTGACCCGTGTGCAAAGTTTCAAGAGTTTTTGAGCATGTTAAGGGCCCCAAAAGTGCCCGAATAGTCGTATAAATAATAATAATAAATATAGCTGCGAGCAGCGATGAAGGGCCCAAGCCGGTGGCACCGCAACCCCGGTTCCTTAGTTACCTAAAAGCACCAGGGTGGCCATGCCACTGGCTTTGGCCCTTCATCGCGGATCACAGCTATATATATATACTGTATACATATATATATGAAGCCGGTGGCACCGCCACCCTGGTGCCTTTAGGTTTATTGTGCACGACATGCAAAATGTAACCCTGCTTTGACTGATGCAAGCTCTACAGCACAGTTTATAGTAAGAAAGAATATAGTAAGAAAGAAAAGTAAGCTGTTACTCTGAGATGGTTTGGGAAACAAACATTCATCATGTCGTATTGGTTTTAGTTACTTGTCCTCGAACAGAGCCCTAATCTGTTTATATTTCAGTTACACATTCTACATTGATTAAAAAAGAAAAATCAAATGTGTTTTTAATTCATACAGAAATAAAATATTTATAATTCAGCTGAGAATAAAGTTAGTTCAAATTTTAAGAAAAACAAATATATGATCTGAAATATAGCACATTCATTTTTAAATTCATTCAGGTTCAATTACCAAAAATACAATCTTAATTTAATTTAAAGCAAATAATAAATCTAAAATATATGGGTTATATGCATATTTTGTAAAAAAAGAAAAAAAAAAGAAAGAAATATATATATCCAAAAACACAAGGCCTTAAACTTTAACAAGGGTGCAACTCTTATCACTACAACAAACATAGTCACACACACAAGTCAAGTCACTTACATTTTAGATGCAATATTGACTTTTTAGATGCAATATTGACTTTTTTCTGTTTCAGCAGAAAAAATAGTTAAACAAAGATCACAGCGACCCATCGCGCATCTCAAAGCAATGTGTTTTCTCATTACTGAATGATTCAGCATTTTGAATCCATGACTCGTTCATTAAGACGGTCATCTGGCGACACCTTATGGTGATTTAGGGTTATGTTTAAAAGTATCGTTCTTTACAGCGATTTTTAATTGACTCCTGTTAAACCAATCTCGTAACATTATTGTGTAACCGATTTAATTTGATCAGCCTTACCTAGGGTAACAGCCCTATAGTGCCTTATTATTCTAAATTATTGAATTTATTGATCAAATTTACTAATGAAAAATGAAGCATATTTATTAAGACTATAGGCTGCCCTGCAGATATTAGGCTACAATATGCAGATTTAAATATACCATTTATCAAATAATCTGTTTATTTTTAGGTTACACATTACATTGTTTAAAAAATAAAAATCAAATGTGACCCGCTCTGGCGAAATGAGTCGGAAGTTGCAACCTTCCATTTTAAGATATGGGCAGATTATGTGGAAAAACCATGAAATAACAAAAAAAAAAAAAAAAAAAAAAATTTTTTTTGCTAATTTCAAAGAACAGACATTCAAAAATAATCTCACAGGGTTTCGTAGTCGAGATAATTGAGTAAAGGTATTTAAATAACGATTAAAGTTGTCAAAGCTTTAAATTAGCTGAAATAAACATTGCTCTTCTCAACTCCCCTCGTCACCTCTGAGCATTTCCCGGGTATCCCCTGAAACGTTGAACTCACTGGAGGCTTCTAACCTAAACTGCGTGAGTATATTTATCTGCAAGAAGAATATAGCCTATGTAAGGCTGTAACGATCGCGACACTCAGATCCACGAACCTGTGTCGCGGTGTGAGAAGACAGAATCACGACACCGACACGTCCCTTCAACTCCCGAAGTTATCCTTCACGTCCAGACCCAATGCTAGCTACAACATCTTTAAATTACTATTAGTATTATTTGAAGTTAACATTATAAAATACGTAGACTTACACCACAAAACTTAAATTATTACTAAATTTTTTACAATTGGGCAATTTCAGCATTATGGAGGAGATCCAATTCCCAGATAATTAAATATTTTAATAAATTGGCCTATGTGAACCACACTGCACAAACCAAAAGTAATACTCACCGGATGAAGAAGGGTTGACTCTCTCCAGAACATAAAATCTTTATTTTATTTTCCGTGTTCGCATTTATGAGGAAAAACAATCCGAACGTGGCCGTTCTCTGGAAGCAGCACTAAAACTTTCACATAGCTTAAACATGCAAGCACAAAGCCTTTCTTTAAAGTAAATTTCGTTTTAAAATAATTATCTTAATTTAAATCAATGTTTCATCAACCAATTACTAGGATTTAATAATAAGAAATAAATTGCAGACAATAGGCTAGGCCTAATCACGACGCGGAGACGCGCGGCACGTGAACTGAAGCTTGTCTCATGAACCGAAAGTCAGCGTATAAGGTATCCTCACAGACATATATATTGAAATGTCTACTTTTAAAGACAACCATTCAAAATGAAAGAAAACAGACTGCTCTCTGCTTATGTGGGCTAATCCGTATGAAAACTGAATTTCTCTCTGACTCCTCTTCAATCTTTCTGATTTTAGAACATTTTTGTAAAAGTGACTTTTTAATTATTTATTTCAAAAAAATTTAAAATAAGTTGAGTTTCAGCCTCGTTAAATTGCATTTATATATGTTAATCTATTTGGTCAAATTAAGCTATATAAAATAAATAGTTTATCCCTTAAAATGCTATGGATTTTGAAAGATATCAAAAAAAAAAAAAAAAAAACGGGCAAAAAAACTTTAAAAGCGATTTTCTTAGGTTTTCAATTGGAAAAAAAGGGCAGACGACCAGAATTCAAATCTGTATATCTTTACAACCATTCAAGGTATGACCAAGGTATCATTTGAAAGCTTACAGTGTCCTCTTTCCATTAATATCAAAATCTCAATTTTTAAATTTGGGTCACTGTGACTAATTTTGCTGGATCAGGTCGGTCACAAATGTGTTTTTTATTGTAGTATTATTTTATACAGAAATACATTATAATTATATATAATATACAAAATATAACCGTGGGCGCGATTAAACAGTGTTACAATAAAACTCAACATTGTGTTTTTTAAAAATAAATTCAAATAATACAAATCCCGAAATTGCGCTAATTTTAAAATTAAACTAAAACTCATGGCTGCACAAGCATTCATAACTGTGCGCGCCAACAGCGAGGAACCAGCAGAACAGAGTGAACGTTCATTCTGTTTAGTTCAATCCTACTTAATAGGAATTTATTTAAAATGCTTGCTCTACTCCACAACATTAATGTCTTGTGCGGATATCTGTATTTTGACTTTCGGTTTTAAGTAAGCGATTTAAAAGTTCCCGAGTCCCAGCGGAGTCACACGTTGATTAACCGGTGGGAATATACACAATAGGCCTAACTGATATTGAACACAAGAGGGCAGTATAGCACTACGTATGACTCAGATTATTATTTTTTTATGAATTTTACAACAATTCTGGCTGTTTTTGAACGTAAACATAATTCTTAAATGAAAAAAAGGAAAAATTGGGGAAGTTATAATATTTGTATAATTTAATTTAGAAACAAATGATGTATAATTACATTTTTAGAAGATATGAGGCTTTTAGTGTTTACTTTTTTGACATTACTTTAATCTTTTGCCAAAGTTGCACATGCCTACTGGCTAATAAATGTGATGTATCTGTCGAGCTATCTGTATCTATCTGTTTCAAGCAATTTCAAGCATGCTAAGAGTCCCAAAAGTATCAAAAAAGAATGTTAGTTTGATTTGTTGCCACAGCAACAGTATCAAAGATATCAAGAATCCATTCACAGGTCTACATCTGCTGTATTTTTACATTATACAGATGAAGTTTGAAGCAAATCGGTTAAAAATAAGAGGGTGATATCAAAGCATTTTGAAAGTGACACACTTCCTGCTGCCAGTTGGTGGCGCTATAACTTTGACTCACAATAGTCACATCCATGTAATCAGCCTCTTACAGTGAACACACTGCTGAAGTTTCATCAAGATCAGTTAATGTATGCTGAAGTTATAACACACTTCCTGTTTCACGTTTCTCGCCATAATTTTGTTTCCTCGCCACGGCCAAACCGTTCGAGATATCAAAAATCCCCTCGCAAACTTTCATCCTCAATGCCTTGACTTCATGCTGACCGAGTTTTGTGCCGTGTGTTTGAATTCTCTAGGAGGAGTATTGCACATTCCATTGCGAGCGTTTTACAAACAAACCTCAATAGCCGACTTCCTGTTTGGCTGGGGTAAAAAGTAAGAGCGTGAGGTATAGATGAAACGATGAGATCAACATGTGTACCGAGTTTCATATTATTACATGCAAGCGTGTTTGATTTATGGACCAAGTGTTCGGACCCCGTTCCAGGGGGCGCTGTCTAGCCCCCCTGCCACACCCAGGTACCAGCTTCAGCCCGGCTCTGATGGCTGTGGGATCTGACCTGTGTGCAAAGTTTCAAGAGTTTTCAAACCCGTTAAGGGCCCCAAAAGCCGCTAAGAGTCTCAAAATCATTAAAAAAAAGAATTTTAAAGTTTGATGCGTTGCCACGGCAACAGTATCAAAGATATCAAGAATCCATTCACAGGTCTTCATCTGCTATGTATTTATATTATACAGATTAAGTTTGAAGCACATCGGGTAAAAATAAAAGGGTGAGATCAAAGCATTTTGAAAGTGACACACTTCCTGCTACCAGTTGGTGGCGCTATAACTTTGACTCACAATAGTCACATCCATGTGATCGTCCTCTTACAGCGAACACACTGCTGAAGTTTCATCAAGATCAGTTAATGTATGCTGAAGTTATAACACACTTCCTGTTTCACGTTTCTCGCCATAATTTCGTTTCCTCGCCATGGCCAAACCGTTCGAGATATCAAAAATCCCCTCGCAAACTTTCATCGTCAATGCCTTGACTTCATGCTGACCGAGTTTCGTGCCGTGTGTTTGAATTCTCTAGGAGTAGTACTTCAAATTCCATTGCGAGTGTTTTATGAACAACCCTAAATAACCGACTTCCTGTTGGGCTGGGGTAAAAAGTAATAGTATGAGGTATATATGTACGATGAGATCTATATGTGGACCGAGTTTCATATTATTACATGCAAGCGTGTTTGATTTATGGACCAAGTTTTCGGACCCCGTTCCAGGGGGCGCTGTCTAGTCCCCCTGCCACGCCCGGGTACCATCTTCAGCCCGGCTCTGATGGCCGCGGGTTCTGACCCGTGTGCTAAGTTTCAAGAGTTTTTGAGCATGTTAAGGGCCCCAAAAGTGCCCGAATAGTCGTATAAATAATAATAATAATAATAAATATAGCTGCGAGCAGCGATTGCGGGCCCAAGCCGGTGGCACCGCAACTCCGATGCCTTTAGTTACCCAAAGGCACCGGGATGGTGATACCGCCGGCTTTGGCCCTTTATCGCTGCTCACAGCTATATTTATATTTAATATAAAGCCGGTGGCACCGCCACCTTGGTGCCTTTGACTATCAAAAAGAAGTGTATTGTAGAGCTTGCATCAATGCGGACTCGATGCGCTGTGCACTGTAACTCCATGTGGCTTTAAGCGCATCATTCTCCACTCGGGATGCGCATAAGCGTTTTGTGCCACACTGTACTGAGCCTTTCATATCATAATGCAGTGACGCAATGACAGATTATTAATTGCCTTTCTTGTTCTGTTCCATCTATTATATGTTGATAATAGATAGGACAGAGCACAAAAAACCTCAAACAAAGCACTAAAAACTTAAGCTTAAGTTAACTTAAGCTGTTTGATTTGCACCCTCTTCCTCTTCACTGTCCTCCATAAAAACCAGCTATTCAGGTCCATGTTGTTCTAGAAAGTTTGTATGTTGCTGCCTCAATTAACATCTCTGCTATACATTTAAAACATGGCTATATCTAAAATAATTTATCTTTTTGATTTTTGTTATCTTGTTTTTCATGAATATTTTACAACAATACAAAGAGCAATGTGTATTTTCCATTAATATAGTTTGTAATGGCTTTTTTGTCATAGATTATAATCATATATTTTTTGGATTTGTTATTTATCTTTATAATGAAGTTGTCTGTATTAAGTAGATTGTGTTTAACACACACAAGAGTGATTTATTAGTTCAACACATACTGTAGTTATAGAAATTCTACTTTATCTTAAAAAACCCTGCACTTTATACACACACACACACACGCACACACACACACACACACACACACACACACACACACACACACACACACACACACACACACACACACACACACACACACACACACATAAATACATGTAAATAAAAATACCAAAAAAAAACATCAAATGTGTTTTTAGTCAGAGTATTATTTTATACAGAAACAAATATTTGTAATTCAGATAAGAATGAAGTTAGTGTTTTAAAATCTTAAGGAAAACAAATATATTGAAATATAGCACATGAATTTTAAATTCATTCAACTTCAATTACAAATACAATCTTACTTTTATTTAAAGCAAACTATACATTTAAAAGAAGGGGGTTATATGCCTATTTTGTCATTTAAAAATATTGTTATGCAAAATTGTTATGCAAAAAGACAAGGACTTAGAGACAAGGACTTTTAGGAAAAATCACAGCCAGCCACACACACACACATAAACACAGACAACAGCCCTCCCCTCCCCACACAAACACACACACCCACACACACACAGAGAGAGAGAGAGAGAGAGAGAGAGAGAGAGAGAGAGAGAGAGAGAGAGAGAGAGAGAGAGAGAGAGAGAATCGCAGGGGAAATAAATCCATTCAAACTACAATATCTGACTTTCTGTTGCTCAGAGCGAATGACTTTAAATTGGAAAGTTGATCGGCTTGACGAGAACAATATACGTGGTAAGTTTTGTAACTGTAGGTAAATTGAGCAAAGTTATAACACACTTTATGTGTCCTTTTTTAGTCATAAAATTCATTTCCTCGCCACGGCCAGACCGTTCGAGATATCAAAAATCCGTCCGGAATTGAGCATCCTCAATGTCTTGAATTCATGCAGACCGAGTTTGGTTGTGATTGGTAAACACATGCATTGTGATTTAATGTATTTCTCCTAGGACTATTATTCAAACAACCCATAATTCATAATTCATAAATAACTTCCATTTGAACTGTCATAAAACTTAGAGCACGAAAGTTGTTTGGCCTGATGTGATCTATAATTGTACAGAGTTTCATATTAATTCATGCAAGTGTGTTTGATTTATGGACAAATGTTCGAATCCCAGTCCAGGGGGCGCTGTCGAGCCGCCCTGCCACGCCCGGTTACCAGCTTCAGCCCGGCCCTGATGGCCATGGGTTCTGACCCGTGTGCAAAGTTTCAAGAGTTTTCGAGGATGTTAAGGCCCCCGAAAATGCCAGAGAAGTCGCACACAGCAAATAAAGGGTTAAAATTAACCTGACAGGCGCCCCTCCTCTCACTCACACAGAGAGACACTGAGAGACTGGCAAAATTCTGAGATTTTCTCTACATTCAAACAAACATATCTGACTTTCTGTGGGTCCTAGCTAATGAGTGTCAATTAGAAAGTTGTCCGGCTCGAGGAGTACAATATACATACCGATTTTTGTAACTGTAGATAAAACTAACAACCCCACTTTTGTCAAAAGGTGGCGCTACTGAGCCCTCACCACGCCCGTTTCTGAAACTTTGCACATGTCTACTGGCTAATAAATGTGATGTGTCTGTCGAGTTTCATGCAATTTAAAGCATGCTAAGAGTCTCAAAAGCATCCTAAAAGAATGGTAAAGTTTGATGCGTTGCCACGGCAACAGTTTCAAAGATATCAAGAATCCATTCACAGGTCTTCATCTGCTGTGTATTTGCAGTATACAGATTAAGTTTGAAGCAAATCGAGTAAAAATTAGAGGGTGATTTCAAAACATTTTGAAAATGACACACTTCCTGCTGCCAGTTGGTGGCGCTATAACTTTGACTCACAATAGTCACATCCATGTGATCGTCCTCTTACAGCGAACACACTGCTGAAGTTTCATCAAGATCGGTTGATGTATGCTGAAGTTATGACACACTTTCTGTTTCACGTTTCTCGCCATGATTTCGTTTCCTCGCCACGGCCAAACCGTTCGAGATATCAAAAATCCCCTCGCAAACTTTCATCCTCAATGTCTTGACTTCACGCTGACTGAGTTTCGTCGAACTTGGATCAAAGCTCTAGGAGGAGTATTTCAAATACCATTGCGAGCGTTTTACAAACAAACCTCAATAGCCGACTTCCTGTTGGGCTGGGGTAAAAAGTAAGAGCGTGAGGTATAGATGAAACGATGAGAGCAACATGTGTACCGAGTTTCATATTATTACATACAAGCGTGTTTGAGTTATGGACCAAGTGTTCGGACCCCGTTCCAGGGGGCGCTGACGAGCCGCCCTGCCACGCCTGGGTACCAGCTTCAGCCCGGCTCTGATGGCCGCGGGTTCTGACCCGTGTGCAAAGTTTCAAGAGTTTTCGAGCATGTTAAGGGCCCCAAAAGTGCCCGAATAGTCGTTAGAAAAATAAAAGAAAAAAAAAAAATAATCGGAAGGAAAACAATAGGGCCTTCGCCCTTTCAGGGCTTGGGCCCTAATAATCCTAAGGAAAACAATAGGGCCTTCGCCCTTTCAGGGCTTGGGCCCTAATAATAATAATCCTTAGGAAAACAATAGGGCCTTCGCCCTTTCAGGGCTTGGGCCCTAATAATAATAATCCTAAGGAAAACAATAGGGCCTTCGCCCTTTCAGGGCTTGGGCCCTAATAATCCTAAGGAAAACAATAGGGCCTTCGCCCTTTCAGGGCTTGGGCCCTAAATATAGCTGCGAGCAGCGATGGCGGGCCCAAGCCGGTGGCACCGCAACCCTGGTTCCTTTAGTTACCTAAAGGCACCCGGGTGGCGGTGCCGAAGGCTTTGGCCCTTTTATGATTAAATGTTAAAACGGCTTGCCATACTCTGTCATTTAGACTAGTCACAATTATGTTACAGATATCTTAAATGATAATACACACTATCCAAAATGTAATTACGACTAGACAGAAAGACGTTGTTGATATCTACAATGTCAATTCCGGACAGGCAAACTTAGCTTTTAAATGTTAAAAGGGCTTGCCATACAGGGACGTAGGCTCAGAGAGAGGCTCACCATATTCAAACCAAAATATCTGACTTCCTCTTGGTCCGAGCTAATAACTATGTATTAGAAAGTTGTCCGGCTTGAGGAGTACAATGTATATACCGATTTTTGTAACTGTAGATAAAACTAACAACCCCACTTTTGTCAAAAGGTGGCGCTATTTAGTCCTTGCACAATGCCCGTTTCTGAAACTTTGCACATGTCTACTGGCTAATAAATGTGATGTATCTGTTGAGTTTCAAGCAATTTCAATTTCAATTTCAATTTGACTGTTGAAAAGAAGTGCGCTGATTAGATACTCAGGATCGGTATCGGCTCTGACACTGCCATCTTTGACGAGGCTGATTCAAATTCTATATTGTGCATATACTATTCTATGTTAGGCACAAAGGCACAAAAACTTTCTAAAGTACCATAAAGTTTTTGTGTACTGTATTATTAGTGTTCTGAAGCTATTATGTGATATAGAAATTAATATTTAAGTAATTAAATTCAAGAACACAAACTTTTCCCTCTCTGCGCCTGTCAGTCATTCTCCATTCAGCATTCAAACAGCACGTCACATTCGGTTACAGTCAATGATGAAACGATCTTCAAGATGATTGAATGTTAATCCTATTATACTGGATCTTTAAGATAAAGGTCTAAAGGTCTATATTTTCGAATGAAGAAACTTTTTCTTGCTGGACTTTATTGCTGTAACTTAATCGTGTTACTTTCTACTGGGTGTCGGTTAGATCACAACACTAGAGTCAGAGCACTATAATTGTTCTTCATGCACACAGTAACTGAAATTTAAAACCTTTAAAAGAAAAGGCTTAATAAACTATTGCATAGATAGATAATGTATAATGCACTGTTCATAAATATGTATTTCCTTTGTGCTTTGAACTTTTCAATACGGACTCAATGCGCTGTAACTTCATGTGGCTTCAAGCACATCATTCTCCGCTAGGGATGCACATAAGTGCTATGTGCTGCACCGTATTGGAGCTGTAATATCATAATGCAGTGACGTAATGACAGATTATTAATTGCCTTTCAATTATATGTTGCTGCGTCATTAAACATCTGTCCTATGCATTTCAAACATTTATAGCAGCCATGGCTATATTTTTGTATGATTTTTGTTATCTTGTTTTTCATGAATGTATTTTTCAAAAATAAGAGCAATGTGTATTATCTATTATTAATATGGTTTATAATAGCATTTTTGTCATAGATTACGACAAAATAATCATATGATCCACCAGCGAGGAACCAGCAGAACAGAGTGAACATTCATTCTGTTTAGTTCAATCCTACTTAATAGGAATTTATTTAAAACGCTCGCTCTACTCCACACCATTACCTTGTGCGGACATCCGTATTTTGACTTTCGGTTTTAAGTAAGCGATTTAAAAACTCTAAAAGTCCCAGCGGAGTCACACGTTGATTAACCGGTGGGAATATACACAATAGGCCTACCTGATATTAACCACAAGAGGGCAGTATAGCACTACGTATGACTCAGATTATTATTTTTTTTCCTAAATTTTACAACCATTCTGGCTGTTTTTGAACGTAAACATAATTCTTAAATGAAAAAAGGGAAAAATTGGTTTAGTTATAATATTTGTATAATATAATTTAGAAACAAATTATGTATAATTACATTTTTAGAAGATATGAGGCTTTTAGTGTTTACTTTTTAGACATTACTTTAATCTTTTGCCATAGTTGCACATGTCTACTGGCTAATAAATGTGATGTATCTGTCGAGCTATCTGTATCTATCTGTTTCAAGCAATTTCAAGCATGCTAAGGGTCTCAAAAGCATCCTAAAAGAATGGTAAAGTTTGATGCGTCACCACGGCAACAGTTTCAAAGATATCAAGAATCCATTCACAGGTCTACATCTGCCGTATGTTTACATTATACAGATGAAGTTTGAAGCAAATCGGGTAAAAATAAAAGGGTGATATCAAAGCATTTTGAAAGTGACACACTTCCTGCTGCCAGTTGGTGGCGCTATAACTTTGACTCACAATAGTCACATCCATGTGATCGTCCTCTAACAGCGAACACACTGCTGAAGTTTCATCAAGATCAGTTAATGTATGCTGAAGTTATAACACACTTCCTGTTTCACGTTTCTCGCCATGATTTCGTTTCCTCACCACGGCCAAACCGTTCGAGATATCAAAAATCCCCTCGCAAACTTTCATCCTCAATGCCTTGACTTCATGCTGACCGAGTTTCGTGCCGTGTGTTTGAATTCTCTAGGAGGAGTATTGCACATTCCATTGCGAGCGTTTTACAAACAAACCTCAATAGCCGACTTCCTGTTGGGCTGGGGTAAAAAGTAAGAGTGTGAGGTATAGATGAAACGATGAGATCAACATGTGTACCGAGTTTCATATTATTACATTCAAGCGTGTTTGATTTATGGACCAAGTGTTCGGACCCCGTTCCAGGGGGCGCTGTCTAGCCCCCCTGCCACACCCAGGTACCATCTTCAGCCCGGCTCTGATGGCTGTGGGATCTGACCTGTGTGCAAAGTTTCAAGAGTTTTCAAACCCGTTAAGGGCCCCAAAAGCCGCTAAGAGTCTCAAAATCATCAAATATAGCTGCGAGCAGCGATGGCGGGCCCAAGCCGGTGGCACCGCAACCCCGGTTCCTTTAGTTACCTAAAGGCACCCGGGTAGCGGTGCCGAAGGCTTTGGCCCTTTTATGATTAAATGTTAAAACGGCTTGCCATACTCTGTCATTTCGACTAGTCACAATTATGTTACAGATGTCTTAAATGATAATACAAACTATCCAAAATGTAATTACGAATAGACAGAAAGACGTTGTTGATATCTACAATGTTAATTCCGGACAGGCAAACTTAGCTTTTAAATGTTAAAAGGGCTTGCCATACAGGGACGTAGGCTCAGAGAGAGGCTCACCATATTCAAACCAAAATATCTGACTTCCTCTTGGTCCGAGCTAATGACTATGTATTAGAAAGTTGTCCGGCTTGAGGAGTACAATGTATATACCGATTTTTGTAACTGTAGATAAAACTAACAACCCCACTTTTGTCAAAAGGTGGCGCTATTTAGTCCTTGCACATTGCCCGTTTCTGAAACTTTGCACGTCTACTGGCTAATAAATGTGATGTATCTGTTGAGTTTCAAGCAATTTCAATTTCAATTTGACTGTTGAAAAGAAGTGCGCCGATTAGATACTCAGGATCGGTATCGGCTCTGACACTGCCATCTTTGACGAGGCTGATTCAAATTCTATATTGTGCATATACTATTCTGTTAGGCACAAAGGCACAAAAACTTTCTAAAGTACCATAAAGTTTTTGTGTACTGTATTATTAGTGTTCTGAAGCTATTATGTGATATAGAAATTAATATTTAAGTCATTAAATTCAAGAACACAAACTTTTCCCTCTCTGCGCCTGTCAGTCATTCTCCATTCAGCATTCAAACAGCACGTCACATTCGGTTACAGTCAATGATGAAACGATCTTCAATGATTCAATGTTAATCCTATTATACTGGATCTTTAAGATAAAGGTCTAAAGGTCTATATTTTCGAATGAAGAAACTTTTTCTTGCTGGACTTTATTGCTGTAACTTAATCGTGTTACTTTCTACCGGGTGTCGGACGCTGTCGGTTAGATCACAACACTAGAGTCAGAGCACTATAATTGTTCTTCACGCACACAGTAACTGAAATTTAAAACCTTTAAAAGAAAAGGCTCAATAAACTATTGCATAGATAGATAATGTATAATACACTGTTCATAAATATGTATTTCCTTTGTGCTTTGAACTTTTCAATACGGACTCAATGCGCTGTAACTTCATGTGGCTTCAAGCACATCATTCTCCGCTCGGGATGCACATAAGTGCTTTGTGCTGCACCGTATTGGAGCCGTAATATCATAATGCAGTGACGTAATGACAGATTATTAATTGCCTTTCAATTATATGTTGCTTTATAGCAGCCATGGCTATATTTTTTTTTAATGATTTTTGTTATCTTGTTTTTCATGAATGTATTTTTCAAAAATAAGAGCAATGTGTATTATCTATTATTAATATGGTTTATAATAGCATTTTTGTCATAGATTATGACAAAGTAATCATATGATCCACCAGCGAGGAACCAGCAGAACAGAGTGAACATTCTTTCTGTTTAGTTCAATCCTACTTAATAGGAATTTATTTAAAATGCTCGCTCTACTCCACACCATTAATGTCTTGTGCGGACATCCGTATTTTGACTTTCGGTTTTAAGTAAGCGATTTAAAAGCTCCCAAGTCCCAGCGGAGTCACACGTTGATTAACCGGTGGGAATATACACAATAGGCCTACCTGATATTGAACACAAGAGGGCAGTATAGCACTACGTATGACTCAGATTATTATTTTTTTATGAATTTTACAACAATTCTGGCTGTTTTTGAACGTAAACACAATTCTTAAATGAAAAAAAAGGAAAAATTGGGGAAGTTATAATATTTGTATAATTTAATTTAGAAACAAATGATGTATAATTACATTTTTAGAAGATATGAGGCTTTTAGTGTTTACTTTTTTGACATTACTTTAATCTTTTGCCATAGTTGCACATGTCTATTGGCTAATAAATGTGATGTATCTGTTGAGTTTCAAGCAATTTCAAGCAAGCTAAGAGTCCCAAAAGCATCAAAAAATAATGTTAAAGTTTGTTTCGTTGCCACGGCATTTTGAAAGTGACACACTTCCTGCTGCCAGTTGGTGGCGCTATAACTTTGACTCACAATAGTCACATCCATGTGATCGGTCTCTTACAGCGAAAACACTGCTGAAGTTTCATCAAGATCAGTTAATGTATGCTGAAGTTATAACACACATCCTGTTCCATGTTTCTCGCCATAATTTCGTTTCCTCGCCACGGCCAAACCGTTCGAGATATCAAAAATCCCGTGGCACTTTTTCATCCTTAATGTCTTGACTTCACGCTGATCGAGTTTCGTCGAATTTGGTTCAGTGCTCTAGGAGCAATAATTTAAATTACATTGCATGTGTTTTAAACACAACCCTAAATAGCCAACTTCCTGTTGGGCTGGGGTAAAAAGTAAGAGTGTGAAGTATATATGAAACGATGAGATCTATATGTGTACCAAGTTTCATATTATTACATGCAAGTGTGTTTGATTTATGGACCAAATTTTCAGACCAAGTTTATTGACCAAGTTAATCTGATTAATAAACTAATTATATAAAACTATTGTCAATTCACTACAATTAAACTAGTTATATGCCTTTACTTATAAAAAATAAAAATAAAAACTTATTTAAAAAATACCAGGCTTGAGAAATGTATTTTCTTTATGCAGGTCATACACACAGCAGTGAAATGGTTAAGCCCCCTCCCCCTGCACACACACACACACACACACACACACACACACACAGACAGCCAGCCAGCCAGCCAAAGGCTCAGAGTGGCCATATTCAAACAAAAATATCTGAGTTTCTGTGGGTCCTAGCTAATAAGTGTCAATTAGAAAGTTGTCCGGCTCGAGGAGTACAATATACATACCAATTTTTGTAACTCTAGTTAAAACTAACCACCCCACTTTTGTCAAAAGGTGGCGCTACTGAGCCCTCACCACGCCCGTTTCTGCAACTTTGCACATGTCTACTGGCTAATAAATGTGATGTGTCTGTCGAGTTTCATGCAATTTGAAGCATGCTAAGGGTCTCAAAAGCATCCTAAAAGCATCCTAAAAGAAGGGTAAAGTTTGATGCGTCGCCACGGCAACAGTTTCAAAGATATCAAGAATCCATTCACAGGTCTACATCTGCCGTATGTTTACATTATACATATGAAGTTTGAAGCAAATCGGGTAAAAATAAAAGGGTGATATCTAAGCATTTTGAAAGTGACACACTTCCTGCTGCCAGTTGGTGGCGCTATAACTTTGACTCACAATAGTCACATCCATGTGATCGACCTCTTACAGCGAACACACTGCTGAAGTTTCATCAAGATCAGTTAATGTATGCTGAAGTTATAACACACTTCCTGTTTCACGTTTCTCGCCATGATTTCGTTTCCTCGCCACGGACAAACCGTTCGAGATATAAAAAATCCCCTCGCAAACTTTCATCCTCAATGTCTTGACTTCACGCTGACCGAGTTTCGTCGAATGTGGATCAAAGCTCTAGGAGGAGTATTTGACATTCCATTGCGAGCGTTTTACAAACAAACCTCAATAGCCAAATTCCTGTTGGGCTGGGGTAAAAAGTAAGAGCGCGAGGTATAGATGAAACGATGAGATCAACGTGTGTACCGAGTTTCATATTATTACATACAAGCGTGTTTGAGTTATGGACCAAGTGTTCGGACCCCGTTCCAGGGGGCGCTGACGAGCTGCCCTGCCACGCCCGGGTACCATCTTCAGCCCGGCTCTGATGGCCGCGGGTTCTGACCCGTGTGCAAAGTTTCAAGAGTTTTCGAGCACGTTAAGGGCCCCAAAAGTGCCCAAAAGGTAGCAAAATAATAATAATACTAAAGAATAATAATCCCAAGGAAAACAATAATAATACTAAAGAATAATAATCCCAAGGAAAACAATAGGGCCTTCGCCCTTTCAGGGCTTGGGCCCTAAAAAAAAGAATTTTAAAGTTTGATGCGTTGCCACGGCAACAGTATCAAAGATATCAAGAATCAATTCACAGGTCTTCATCTGCTATGTATTTACATTATACAGATTAAGTTTGAAGCAAATCGGGTAAAAATAAGAGGGTGATTTCAAAGCATTTTGAAAGTGACACACTTCCTGCTGCCAGTTGGTGGCGCTATAACTTTGACTCACAATATTCACATCCATGTGATCGTCCTCTTACAGCAAACAAACTGCTGAAGTTTCATCAAGATCAGTTAATGTATGCTGAAGTTCTGACACACTTCCTGTTTCACGATTCTCGCCATAATTTCGTTTCCTCGCCACGGCCAAACCGTTCGAGATATCAAAAATCCCCTCGCAAACTTTCATCCTCAATGCCTTGACTTCATGCTGACCGAGTTTCGTGCCGTGTGTTTGAATTCTCTAGGAGGAGTACTTCAAATTCCATTGCGAGTGTTTTATGAACAACCCTAAATAACCGACTTCCTGTTGGGCTGGGGTAAAAAGTAATAGTTTGAGGTATATATGAACGATGAGATCTATATGTGCACCGAGTTTCATATTATTACATGCAAGCGTGTTTGATTTATCGACCAAGTTTTCGGACCCCGTTCCAGGGGGCGCTGTCTAGCCCCCCTGCCACGCCTGGGTACCATCTTCAGCCCGGCCCTGATGGCCGCGGATTCTGACCCGTGTGCAAAGTTTCAAGAGTTTTTGAGCATGTTAAGGGCCCCAAAAGTGCCCAAATAGTCGTATAAATAATAATAATAATAATAAATATAGCTGCGAGCAGCGATGGCGGGCCCAAGCCGGTGGCACCGCAACCCCGGCTCCTTTAGTTACCTAAAGGCACCAGGGTGACGGTGCCGAAGGCTTTGGCCCTTTCATGATTAAATGTTAAAACGGCTTGCCATAGTCTGTCATTTTGACTAGTCACAATTATGTTACAGATATCTTAAATGATAATACAAACTATCCAAAATGTAATTACGACTAGACAGAAAGACATTGTTGATATCTACAATGTTAATTTCCGGATAGGCAAACTTAGCTTTTAAATGTTAAAGGGGCTTGCCATACACGGACGTAGGCTCAGAGAGAGTCTCACCATATTCAAACCAAAATATCTGACTTCCTCTTGGTCTGAGCTAATGACTATGAATTAGAAAGTTGTCTGGCTTGAGGAGTACAATGTATATAACGATTTTTGTAACTGTAGATAAAAATAACAACCCCACTTTTGTCAAAAGGTGGCGCTATTTAGTCCCTGCACCATGCCCGTTTCTGAAACTTTGCACATGTCTACTGGCTAATAAATGTGATGTGTCTGTTGAGTTTCATGCAATTTCAAGCATGCTAAGAGTCTCAAAAGCATCCTAAAATAATTTCAAAGTTTGAAGCTTTGCCACGGCAACAGTTTAAAAGATATCAAGAATCCATTCACAGGTCTACATCTACCGTATGTTTACATTATACAGATGAAGTTTTTCATCTGTTTTTCATCATTATACAGATGAAGTTTTTCATCTGTTTACATTATACAGATGAAGTTTTTCATTCATATTATTACATGCAAGCGTGTTTGATTTATGGACCAAGTTTTCGGACCCTGTTCCAGGGGGCGCTGTCTAGCCCCCCTGCCACGCCTAGGTACCATCTTCAGCCCAGGCCTGATGGCTGTGGGATATGACCTGTGTGCAAAGTTTCAAGAGTTTTCAAACCCGTTAAGGGCCTCAAAAGCCATTAAGAGTCTCAAAATCATCAAAAAAAAAAGAATTTTAAAGTTTGATGCGTTGCCACGGCAACAGTATCAAAGATATCAAGAATCCATTCACAGGTCTTCATCTGCCATGTATTTACATTATACAGATGAAGTTTGAAGCAAATCGGGTAAAAATAAGAGGTTGATTTCAAAGCATTTTGAAAGTGACACACTTCCTGCTGCCAGTTGGTGGCGCTATAACTTTGACTCGAAATAGTCACATCCATGTGATCGTCCTCTTACAGCGAACACACTGATGAAGTTTCATCAAGATATGTTAATGTATGCTGAAGTTATAACACACTTCCTGTTTCACGTTTCTCGCCATAATTTCGTTTCCTCGCCACGGCCAAACCGTTTGAGATATCAAAAATCCCCTCACAAACTTTCATCCTCAATGTCTTGACTTCTTGCACACCGAGTTTGGTTGTGATTGGTAAACACATGCGTTGTAATTTGATGTATTTCTCCTAGGACAACTATTCAAACAACCCATAATTCTCAACTTCCATTTTAATTGTCGTAAAACTTAGAGCACGAAAGTTGTTTGGCCTGATGTGATCTATAATTGTACCGAGTTTCATATTAATTCACGCAAGTGTGTTTGATTTATGGACAAATGTTCGAATCCCAGTCCAGGGGGCGCTGTCGAGCCGCCCTGCTACGCCCGATGACCAGCTTCAGCCCGGCCCTGATGGCCATGGGTTCTGACCCGTGTGCAAAGTTTCAAGAGTTTTAGAGGATGTTAAGGCCCCCGAAAATGCCAGAGAAGTCGCACACAGCAAATAAAGGCTTAAAATTAACCTGACAGGCGCCCCTCCTCTCACTCACACAGAGAGACACTGAGAGACTGGCAAAATTCTAAGATTTTCTCTACATTCAAACAAAGATATCTGACTTTCTGTGGGTCCTAGCTAATGAGTGTCAATTAGAAAGTTGTCCGGCTCGAGGAGTACAATATACATACCGATTTTTGTAACTGTAGATAAAACTAACAACCCCACTTTTGTCAAAAGGTGGCGCTACTGAGCCCTCACCACGCCCGTTTCTGAAACTTTGCACGTTTCCACTGGCTAATAAATGTGATGTGTCTGTTGAGTTTCATGCAATTTCAAGCATTCTAAGGGTCTCAAAAGCATCCTAAAAGAATGGTAAATTTTGATGCATCGCCACGGCAACAGTTTCAAAGATATCAAGAATCCATTCACAGGTCTACATCTGCCGTATGTTTACATTATACAGATGAAGTTTGAAGCAAATCGGGTAAAAATAAAAGGGTGATATCAAAGCATTTTGAAAGTGACACACTTCCTGCTGCCAGTTGGTGGCGCTATAACTTTGACTCACAATAGTCACATCCATGTGATCGTTCTCTTACAGCGAACACACTGCTGAAGTTTCATCAAGATCAGTTAATGTATGCTGAAGTTATAACACACTTCCTGTTTCACGTTTCTCGGCATAATTTCGTTTCCTCGCCACGGCCAAACCGTTCGAGATATCAAAAATCCCCTCGCAAACTTTCATCCTCAATGCCTTGACTTCATGCTGACCGAGTTTTGTGCCGTGTGTTTGAATTCTCTAGGAGGAGTATTGCACATTCCATTGCGAGCGTTTTACAAACAAACCTCAATAGCCGACTTCCTGTTGGGCTGGGGTTAAAAGTAAGAGTGTGAGGTATAGATGAAACGATGAGATCAACATGTGTACCGAGTTTCATATTATTACATTCAAGCGTGTTTGATTTATGGACCAAGTGTTCGGACCCCGTTCCAGGGGGCGCTGTCTAGCCCCCCTGCCACACCCAGGTACCATCTTCAGCCCGGCTCTGATGGCTGTGGGATCTGACCCGTGTGCAAAGTTTCAAGAGTTTTCAAACCCGTTAAGGGCACCAAAAGCCGCTAAGAGTCTCAAAATCATCAAAAAAAAGAATTTTAAAGTTTGATGCGTTGCCACGGCAACAGTATCAAAGACATCAAGAATCCATTCACAGGTCTTCATCTGCTATGTATTTACATTATACAGATTAAGTTTGAAGCAAATCGGGTAAAAATAAGAGGGTGATTTCAAAGCGTTTTGAAAGTGACACACTTCCTGCTGCCAGTTGGTGGCGCTATAACTTTGACTCACAATATTCACATCCATGTGATCGTCCTCTTACAGCAAACAAACTGCTGAAGTTTCATCAAGATCAGTTAATGTATGCTGAAGTTCTGACACACTTCCTGTTTCACGATTCTCGCCATAATTTCGTTTCCTCGCCACGGCCAAACCGTTTGAGATATCAAAAATCCCCTCGCAAACTTTCATCCTCAATGCCTTGACTTCATGCTGATCGAGTTTCGTGCCGTGTGTTTGAATTCTCTAGGAGGAGTACTTCAAATTCCATTGCGAGTGTTTTATGAACAACCCTAAATAACCGACTTCCTGTTGGGCTGGGGTAAAAAGTAATAGTTTGAGGTATATATGAACGATGAGATCAACATGTGCACCGAGTTTCATATTATTACATGCAAGCGTGTTTGATTTATGGACCAAGTTTTCGGACCCCGTTCCAGGGGGCGCTGTCTAGCCCCCCTGCCACGCCCGGGTACCATCTTCAGCCCGGCCCTGATGGCCGCGGATTCTGACCCGTGTGCAAAGTTTCAAGAGTTTTTGAGCATGTTAAGGGCCCCAAAAGTGCCCAAATAGTCGTATAAATAATAATAATAATAATAATCGTTAGGAAAACAATAGGGCCTTCGCCCTTTCAGGGCTTGGGCCCTAAATATAGCTGCGAGCAGCGATTGCGGGCCCAAGCCGGTGGCACCGCAACCCCGATGCCTTTAGTTACCCAAAGGCACCGGGATGGTGGTACCGCCGGCTTTGGCCCTTTATCGCTGCTCACAGCTATATTTATATTTAATATAAAGCCGGTGGCACCGCCACCTTGGTGCCTTTAGGGTTATTCTGTACGACGTGTAAAAACGTAACCCCCGCTTTGACTATCAAAAAGAAGTGTATTGTAGAGCTTGCATCAATGCGGACTCGATGCGCTGTGCGCTGTAACCCCATGTGGCTTTAAGCGCATCATTCTCCACTCGGGATGCGCATAAGCGTTTTGTGCCACACTGTACTGAGCCTTTCATATCATAATGCAGTGACGCAATGACAGATTATTAATTGCCTTTCTTGTTCTGTTCCATCTATTATATGTTGATAATAGATAGGACAGAGCACTAAAAACCTCAAACAAAGCACTAAAAACTTAAGCTGTTTGCTGTGTAGTCTGAGAATGAGCTGTTTGATTTGCACCCTCTTCCTCTTCACTGTCCTCCATAAAAACCAGCTATCCAGGTCCATGTTGTTCTAGAAAGTTTGTATGTTGCTGTCTCAATTAACATCTCTGCTATACATTTAAAACATGGCTATATCTAAAATAATTTATCTTTTTGATTTTTGTTATCTTGTTTTTCATGAATATTTTACAACAATACAAAGAGCAATGTGTATTTTCCATTAATATAGTTTGTAATGGCTTTTTTTGTCATAGATTATAATCATATATTTTTTGGATTTGTTATTTATCTTTATAATGAAGTTGTCTGTATTAAGTAGATTGTGTTTAACACACACAAGAGTGATTCATTAGTTCAACACATAGTTATAGAAATTCTACTTTATCTAAAAAAAACCCTGCACTTTATACACACACACACACACACACACACACAGACACACACACATAAATACATGTAAATAAAAATACCAAAAAAAAAACATCAAATGTGTTTTTAGTCAGAGTATTATTTTATACAGAAACAAATATTTGTAATTCAGATAAGAATGAAGTTAGTGTTTTAAAATCTTAAGGAAAACAAATATATTGAAATATAGCATATGAATTTTAAATTCATTCAACTTCAATTACAAATACAATCTTACTTTTATTTAAAGCAATCTATACATTTAAAAGATGGGGGTTATATGCCTATTGTGTCATTTAAAAATATTGTTATGCAAAATTGTTATGCAAAAAGACAAGGACTTAGAAACAAGGACTTGTAAGAAAAATCACAGCCAGCCACACACACACACATAAACACAGACAACAGCCCTCCCCTCCCCACACAGACACACACACCCACACACACACAGAGAGAGAGAGAGAGAGAGAGAGAGAGAGAATCGCAGGGGAAATAAATCCATTCAAACTACAATATCTGACTTTCTGTTGCTCAGAGCGAATGACTTTAAATTGGAAAGTTGATCGGCTTGACGAGAACAATATACGTGGTAAGTTTTGTAACTGTAGGTAAATTGAGCAAAGTTATAACACACTTTATGTGTCCTTTTTTAGTCATAAAATTCATTTCCTCGCCACGGCCAGACCGTTCTAGATATCAAAAATCCGTCCGGAATTGAGCATCCTCAATGTCTTGACTTTATGCACACCGAGTTTGGTTGTGATTGGTAAACACATGCATTGTGATTTGATGTATTTCTCCTAGGACAATTATTCAAACAACCCATAATTCATAATTCATAAATAACTTCCATTTGAACTGTCATAAAACTTAGAGCACGAAAGTTGTTTGGCCTGATGTGATCTATAATTGTACAGAGTTTCATATTAATTCATGCAAGTGTGTTTGATTTATGGACAAATGTTCGAATCCCAGTCCAGGGGGCGCTGTCGAGCCGCCCTGCCACGCCCGGTTACCAGCTTCAGCCCGGCCCTGATGGCCATGGGTTCTGACCCGTGTGCAAAGTTTCAAGAGTTTTCGAGGATGTTAAGGCCCCCGAAAATGCCAGAGAAGTCGCACACAGCAAATAAAGGGTTAAAATTAACCTGACAAGCCCCCCTCCTCTCACTCACACAGAGGGACACTGAGAGACTGGCAAAATTCTGAGATTTTCTCTACATTCAAACAAACATATCTGACTTTCTGTGGGTCCTAGCTAATGAGTGTCAATTAGAAAGTTGTCCGGCTCGAGGAGTACAATATACATACCGATTTTTGTAACTGTAGATAAAACTAACAACCCCACTTTTGTCAAAAGGTGGCGCTACTGAGCCCTCACCACACCCGTTTCTGAAACGTTGCACATGTCTACTGGCTAATAAATGTGATGTGTCTGTCGAGTTTCATGCAATTTGAAGCATGCTAAGGGTCTCAAAAGCATCCTAAAAGCATCCTAAAAGAAGGGTAAAGTTTGATGCGTCGCCACGGCAACAGTTTCAAAGATATCAAGAATCCATTCACAGGTCTACATCTGCCGTATGTTTACATTATACATATGAAGTTTGAAGCAAATCGGGTAAAAATAAAAGGGTGATATCAAAGCATTTTGAAAGTGACACACTTCCTGCTGCCAGTTGGTGGCGCTATAACTTTGACTCACAATAGTCACATCCATGTGATCGTCCTCTTACAGCGAACATACTGCTGAAGTTTCATCAAGATCAGTTAATGTATGCTGAAGTTATAACAAACTTCCTGTTTCACGTTTCTCGCCATGATTTCGTTTCCTCGCCACGGCCAAACCGTTCGAGATATCAAAAATCCCCACACAAGCTTTCATCCTCAATGTCTTGACTTCACGCTGACCGAGTATCGCCGAATTTGGATCAAAGCTCTAGGAGGAGTATTTCAAATACCATTGCGAGCGTTTTACACACAAACCTCAATAGCCGACTTCCTGTTGGGCTGGGGTAAAAAGTAAGAGCGCGAGGTATAGATGAAACGATGAGATCAACATGCGTACCGAGTTTCATATTATTACATGCAAGCGTGTTTGAGTTATGGACCAAGTGTTCGGACCCCATTCCAGGGGGCGCTGACGAGCCCCCCTGCCACGCCCAGGTACCATCTTCAGCCCGGCTCTGATGGCCGCGGGTTCTGACCCGTGTGCAAAGTTTCAAGAGTTTTCGAGCATGTTAAGGGCCCCAAAAGTGCCCGAATAGTCGTAAGAAAAATAATAATAATAATAATAATAAATATAGCTGCGAGCAGCGATGAAGGGCCCAAGCCGGTGGCACCGCAACCCCGGTTCCTTAGTTACCTAAAAGCACCAGGGTGGCCATGCCACTGGCTTTGGCCCTTCATCGTGGATCACAGCTATATATATATATATATATATATATATATATATATACTGTATATATATATATATATACTGTATATATACATATATATATGAAGCCGGTGGCACCGCCACCCTGGTGCCTTTAGGTTTATTGTGCACGACATGCAAAATGTAACCCTGCTTTGACTGATGCAAGCTCTACAGCACAGTTTATAGTAAGAAAGAATATAGTAAGAAAGAAAAGTAAGCTGTTACTCAGATGGTTTGGGAAACAAACATTCATCATGTCGCATTGGTTTTAGTTACTTGTCCTCGAACAGAGCCCTAATCTGTTTATATTTCAGTTACACATTCTACATTGATTAAAAAAGATAAATCAAATGTGTTTTTAATTCATACAGAAATAAAATATTTATAATTCAGCTGAGAATAAAGTTAGTTCAAATTTTAAGAAAAACAAATATATGATCTGAAATATAGCACATTCATTTTTAAATTCATTCAGGTTCAATTACCAAAAATACAATCTTAATTTAATTTAAAACAAATAATAAATCTAAAATATATGGGTTATATGCATATTTTGTAAAAAAAGAAAAAAAAAAGAAAGAAAGATATATATCCAAAAACACAAGGCCTTAAACTTTAACAAGGATGCAACTCTTATCACTACAACAAACATAGTCACACACACAAGTCAAGTCACTTACATTTTAGATGCAATATTGACTTTGTAGATGCAATATTGACTTTTTTCTGTTTCAGCAGAGAAAATAGTTAAACAAAGATCACAGCGACCCATCGCGCATCTCAAAGCAATGTGTTTTCTCATTACTGAATGATTCAGCATTTTGAATCCATGACTCGTTCATTAAGACGGTCATCTGGCGACACCTTATGGTGATTTAGGGTTATGTTTAAAAGTGTCGTTCTTTACAGCGATTTTTAATTGACTCCTGTTAAACCAATCTCGTAACATTATTGTGTAACCGATTTAATTTGATCAGCCTTACCTAGGGTAACAGCCCTATAGTGTCTTATTATTCTAAATTATTGAATTTATTGATCAAATTTACTAATGAAAAATGAAGCATACATTTATTAAGACTAGGCTGCCCTGCAGATATTAGGCTACAATATGGAGATTTAAATATATCATTTATCAAATAATCTGTTTATTTTTAGGTTACACATTACATTGTTTAAAAAATAAAAATCAAATGTGACCCGCTCTGGCGAAATGAGTCGGAAGTTGCAACCTTCCATTTTAAGATATGGGCCGATTATGTGGAAAAACCATGAAATAACAAAAAAAATATATATATATTTTTTTTTTGCTAATTTCAAAGAACAGACATTCAAAAATAATCTCACAGGGTTTCGTAGTCGAGATAATTGAGTAAAGGTATTTAAATAACGATTAAAGTTGTCAAAGCTTTAAATTCGCTGAAATAAACATTGCTCTTCTCAACTCCCCTCGTCACCTCTGAGCATTTCCCGGGTATCCCCTGAAACGTTGAACTCACTGGAGGCTTCTAACCTAAACTGCGTGAGTATATTTATCTGCAAGAAGAATATAGCCTATGTAAGGCTGTAACGATCGCGACACTCAGATCCACGAACCTGTGTCGCGGTGTGAGAAGACAGAATCACGACACCGACACGTCCCTTCAACTCCCGAAGTTATCCTTCACGTCCAGACCCAATGCTAGCTACAACATCTTTAAATTACTATTAGTATTATTTGAAGTTAACATTAGCCTATAAAATACGTAGACTTACACCACAAAACTTAAATTATTACTAATTTTTTTTTTTAAATTGGGCAGCATCCAATTCCCAGATAATTAAATATTTTAATAAATTGGCCTATGTGAACCACACTGCACAAACCAAAAGTAATACTCACCGGATGAAGAAGGGTTGACTCTCTCCAGAACATAAAATCTTTATTTTATTTTCCGTGTTCGCATTTATGAGGAAAAACAATCCGAACGTGACCGTTCTCTGGAAGCAGCACTAAAACTTTCACATAGCTTAAACATGCAAGCACAAAGCCTTTCTTTAAAGTAAATTTCGTTTTAAAATAATTATCTTAATTTAAATCAATGTTTCATCAACCAATTACTAGGATTTAATAATAAGAAATAAATTGCAGACAATAGGCTAGGCCTAATCACGACGCGGAGACGCGCGGCACGTGAACTGAAGCTTGTCTCATGAACCGAAAGTCAGCGTATAAGGTATCCTCACAGACATATATATTGAAATGTCTACTTTTAAACACAACCATTCAAAATGAAAGAAAACAGACTGCTCTCTGCTTATGTGGGCTAATCCGTATGAAAACTGAATTTCTCTCTGACTCCTCTTTAATCTTTCTGATTTTAGAACATTTTTGTAAAAGTGACTTTTTAATTATTTATTTCAAAAAAATTAAAAATAAGTTGAGTTTCAGCCTCGTTAAATTGCATTTATATGTTAATCTATTTGGTCAAATTAAGCTATATAAAATAAATAGTTTATCCCTTAAAATGCTATGGATTTTGAAAGATATCAAAAAAAAAAAAAAAAAAAAAAAACGGGCAAAAAAACTTTAAAAGCGATTTTCTTAGGTTTTCAATTGGAAAAAAAGGGCAGACGACCAGAATTCAAATCTGTATATCGTTACAACCATTCAAGGTATGACCAAGGTATCATTTGAAAGCTTACAGTGTCCTCTTTCCATTAATATCAAAATCTCAATTTTTAAATTTGGGTCACTGTGACTAATTTTGCTGGATCAGTTCGGTCACAAATGTGTTTTTTATTGTAGTATTATTTTATACAGAAATACATTATAATTATATATAATATACAAAATATAACCGTGGGCGCGATTAAACAGTGTTACAATAAAACTCAACATTGTGTTTTTTAAAAATAAATTCAAATAATACAAATCCCGAAATTGCGCTAATTTTAAAATTAAACTAAAACTCATGGCTGCACAAGCATTCATAACTGTGCGCGCCAACAGCGAGGAACCAGCAGAACAGAGTGAACGTTCATTCTGTTTAGTTCAATCCTACTTAATAGGAATTTATTTAAAATGCTCGCTCTACTCCACAACATTAATGTCTTGTGCGGATATCTGTATTTTGACTTTCGGTTTTAAGTAAGCGATTTAAAAGTTCCCGAGTCCCAGCGGAGTCACACGTTGATTAACCAGTGGGAATATACACAATAGGCCTACCTGATATTGAACACAAGAGGGCAGTATAGCACTACGTATGACTCAGATTATTTTTTCTTCTTCTGAATTTTAAAACCATTATGGCTGTTTTTGAACGTAAACATAATTCTTAAATGAAAAAAGGGAAAAACTGGTTTAATTATAATATTTGTATAATTTAATTTAGAAACAAATAATGTATAATTACATTTTTAGAAGATATGAGGCTTTTAGTGTTTACTGTTTACTTTTTTGACATTACTTTAATCTTTTGCCAAAGTTGCACATGCCTACTGGCTAATAAATGTGATGTATCTGTCGAGCTATCTGTATCTATCTGTTTCAAGCAATTTCAAGCATGCTAAGAGTCCCAAAAGTATCAAAAAAGAATGTTAAAGTTTGATTTGTTGCCACAGCAACAGTATCAAAGATATCAAGAATCCATTCACAGGTCTACATCTGCTGTATTTTTACATTATACAGATGAAGTTTGAAGCAAATCGGTTAAAAATAAGAGGGTGATATCAAAGCAGTTTGAAAGTGACACACTTCCTGCTGCCAGTTGGTGGCGCTATAACTCTGACTCACAATAGTCACATCCACGTAATCGTCCTCTTACAGCGAACACACTGCTGAAGTTTCATCAAGATCAGTTAATCTATGCTGAAGTTATGACACACTTCCTGTTTCACGTTTCTCGCCATAATTTTGTTTCCTCGCCACGGCCAAACCGTTCGAGATATCAAAAATCCCCTCGCAAACTTTCATCCTCAATGCCTTGACTTCATGCTGACCGAGTTTCGTGCCGTGTGTTTGAATTCTCTAGGAGGAGTATTGCACATTCCATTGCGAGCGTTTTACAAACAAACCTCAATAGCCGACTTCCTGTTTGGCTGGGGTAAAAAGTAAGAGCGTGAGGTATAGATGAAACGATGAGATCAACATGTGTACCGAGTTTCATATTATTACATGCAAGCGTGTTTGATTTATGGACCAAGTGTTCGGACCCCGTTCCAGGGGGCGCTGTCTAGCCCCCCTGCCACACCCAGGTACCATCTTCAGCCCGGCTCTGATGGCTGTGGGATCTGACCTGTGTGCAAAGTTTCAAGAGTTTTCAAACCCGTTAAGGGCCCCAAAAGCCGCTAAGAGTCTCAAAATCATAAAAAAAAGAATTTTAAAGTTTGATGCGTTGCCACGGCAACAGTATCAAAGATATCAAGAATCCATTCACAGGTCTTCTTCTGCTATGTATTTACATTATACAGATTAAGTTTGAAGCACATCGGGAAAAAATAAAAGGGTGAGTTCAAAGCATTTTGAAAGTGACACACTTCCTGCTACCAGTTGGTGGCGCTATAACTCTGACTCACAATAGTCACATCCATGTGATCGTCCTCTTACAGCGAACACACTGCTGAAGTTTCATCAAGATCAGTTAATGTATGCTGAAGTTATAACACACTTCCTTTTTCACGTTTCTCGCCATAATTTCGTTTCCTCGCCATGGCCAAACCGTTCGAGATATCAAAAATCCCCTCGCAAACTTTCATCGTCAATGCCTTGACTTCATGCTGACCGAGTTTCGTGCCGTGTGTTTGAATTCTCTAGGAGTAGTACTTCAAATTCCATTGCGAGTGTTTTATGAACAACCCTAAGTAACCGACTTCCTGTTGGGCTGGGGTAAAAAGTAATAGTATGAGGTATATATGAACAATGAGATCTATATGTGCACCGAGTTTCATATTATTACATGCAAGCGTGTTTGATTTATGGACCAAGTTTTCGGACCCCGTTCCAGGGGGCGCTGTCTAGCCCCCCTGCCACGCCCGGGTACCATCTTCAGCCCGGCCCTGATGGCCGCGGGTTCTGACCCGTGTGCTAAGTTTCAAGAGTCTTTGAGCATGTTAAGGGCCCCAAAAGTGCCCGAATAGTCGTATAAATAATAATAATAATAATAATAATAATAATAAATATAGCTGCGAGCAGCGATGGCGGGCCCAAGCCGGTGGCACCGCAACCCCGGCTCCTTTAGTTACCTAAAGGCACCGGGGTGGCGGTGCCGAAGGCTTTGGCCCTTTCATGATTAAATGTTAAAACGGCTTGCCATACTCTGTCATTTTGACTAGTCACAATTATGTTACAGATATCTTAAATAATAATACAAACTATCCAAAATGTAATTACGACTAGACAGAAAGACATTGTTGATATCTACAATGTTAATTTCCGGATAGGCAAACTTAGCTTTTAAATGTTAAAAGGGCTTGCCATACACGGACGTAGGCTCAGAGAGAGTCTCACCATATTCAAACCAAAATATCTGACTTCCTCTTGGTCTGAGCTAATGACTATGAATTAGAAAGTTGTCTGGCTTGAGGAGTACAATGTATATAACGATTTTTGTAACTGTAGATAAAAATAACAACCCCACTTTTGTCAAAAGGTGGCGCTATTTAGTCCCTGCACCATGCCCGTTTCTGAAACTTTGCACATGTCTACTGGCTAATAAATGTGATGTGTCTGTTGAGTTTCATGCAATTTCAAGCATGCTAAGAGTCTCAAAAGCATCCTAAAATAATTTCAAAGTTTGAAGCTTTGCCACGGCAACAGTTTAAAAGATATCAAGAATCCATTCACAGGTCTACATCTACCGTATGTTTACATTATACAGATGAAGTTTTTCATCTGTTTTTCATCATTATACAGATGAAGTTTTTCATCTGTTTACATTATACAGATGAAGTTTTTCATTCATATTATTACATGCAAGCGTGTTTGATTTATGGACCAAGTTTTCGGACCCCGTTCCAGGGGGCGCTGTCTAGCCCCCCTGCCACGCCTAGGTACCATCTTCAGCCCGGGCCTGATGGCTGTGGGATATGACCTGTGTGCAAAGTTTCAAGAGTTTTCAAACCCGTTAAGGGCCTCAAAAGCCATTAAGAGTCTCAAAATCATCAAAAAAAAAAAGAATTTTAAAGTTTGATGCGTTGCCACGGCAACAGTATCAAAGATATCAAGAATCCATTCACAGGTCTTCATCTGCCATGTATTTACATTATACAGATGAAGTTTGAAGCAAATCGGGTAAAAATAAGAGGTTGATTTCAAAGCATTTTGAAAGTGACACACTTCCTGCTGCCAGCTGGTGGCGCTATAACTTTGACTCGAAATAGTCACATCCATGTGATCGTCCTCTTACAGCGAACACACTGATGAAGTTTCATCAAGATATATTAATGTATGCTGAAGTTATAACACACTTCCTGTTTCCCGTTTCTCGCCATAATTTCGTTTCCTCGCCACGGCCAAACCGTTTGAGATATCAAAAATCCCCTCACAAACTTTCATCCTCAATGTCTTGACTTCTTGCACACCGAGTTTGGTTGTGATTGGTAAACATATGCGTTGTAATTTGATGCATTTCTCCTAGGACAACTATTCAAACAACCCATAATTCTCAACTTCCATTTTAATTGTCGTAAAACTTAGAGCACGAAAGTTGTTTGGCCTGATGTGATCTATAATTGTACCGAGTTTCATATTAATTCACGCAAGTGTGTTTGATTTATGGACAAATGTTCTAATCCCAGTCCAGGGGGCGCTGTCGAGCCGCCCTGCCACGCCCGATGACCAGCTTCAGCCCGGCCCTGATGGCCATGGGTTCTGACCCGTGTGCAAAGTTTCAAGAGTTTTAGAGGATGTTAAGGCCCCCGAAAATGCCAGAGAAGTCGCACACAGCATATAAAGGGTTAAAATTAACCTGACAGGCGCCCCTCCTCTCACTCACACAGAGAGACACTGAGAGACTGGCAAAATTCTAAGATTTTCTCTACATTCAAACAAAGATATCTGACTTTCTGTGGGTCCTAGCTAATGAGTGCCAATTAGAAAGTTGTCCGGCTCGAGGAGTACAATATACATACCGATTTTTGTAACTCTAGTTAAAACTAACAACCCCACTTTTGTCAAAAGGTGGTGCTACTGAGCCCTCACCACGCCCGTTTCTGAAACTTTGCACATGTCTACTGGCTAATAAATGTGATGTGTCTGTCGAGTTTCATGCGATTTGAAGCATGCTAAGGGTCTCAAAAGCATCCTAAAAGAATGGTAAAGTTTGATGCGTTGCCACGGCAACAGTTTAAAAGATATCAAGAATCCATTCACAGGTCTACATCTGCCGTATACATTATACAGATTAAGTTTGAAGCAAATCGGGTAAAAATAAAAGGGTGATTTCAAAGCATTTTGAAAGTGACACACTTCCTGCTGCCAGTTGGTGGCGCTATAACTTTGACTCAGAATAGTCACATCCATGTGATCGTCCTCTTACAGCGAACACACTGCTGAAGTTTCATCAAGATCAGTTAATGTATGCTGAAGTTATAACACACTTCCTGTTTCACGTTTCTCGCCATAATTTCGTTTCCTCGCCACGGCCAAACCGTTTGAGATATCAAAAATCCCCTCGCAAACTTTCATCCTCAATGCCTTGACTTCATGCTGACCGAGTTTCGTGCCGTGTGTTTGAATTCTCTAGGAGGAGTATTGCACATTCCATTGCGAGCGTTTTACAAACAAACCTCAATAGCCGACTTCCTGTTGGGCTGGGGTAAAAAGTAAGAGTGTGAGGTATAGATGAAACGATGAGATCAACATGTGTACCGAGTTTCATATTATTACATTCAAGCGTGTTTGATTTATGGACCAAGTATTCGGACCCCGTTCCAGGGGGCGCTGTCTAGCCCCCCTGCCACACCCAGGTACCATCTTCAGCCCGGCTCTGATGGCTGTGGGATCTGACCTGTGTGCAAAGTTTCAAGAGTTTTCAAACCCGTTAAGGGCCCCAAAAGCCGCTAAGAGTCTCAAAATCATCAAAAAAAAGAATTTTAAAGTTTGATGCGTTGCCACGGCAACAGTATCAAAGATATCAAGAATCCATTCACAGGTCTTCATCTTCTATGTATTTACATTATACAGATTAAGTTTGAAGCAAATCGGGTAAAAATAAGAGGGTGATTTCAAAGCATTTTGAAAGTGACACACTTCCTGCTGCCAGTTGGTGGCGCTATAACTTTGACTCACAATAGTCACATCCATGTGATCGTCCTCTTACAGCGAACACACTGCTGAAGTTTCATCAAGATCAGTTAATGTATGCTGACGTTATAACACACTTCCTGTTTCACGTTTCTCGCCATAATTTCGTTTCCTCGCCACGGCCAAACCGTTTGAGATATCAAAAATCCCCTCGCAAACTTTCATCCTCAATGCCTTGACTTCATGCTGACCGAGTTTCGTGCCGTGTGTTTGAATTCTCTAGGAGGAGTACTTCAAATTCTATTGCGAGTGTTTTATGAACAACCCTAAATAACCGACTTCCTGTTGGGCTGGGGTAAAAAGTAATAGTTTGAGGTATATATGAACGATGAGATCAACATGTGCACCGAGTTTCATATTATTACATGCAAGCGTGTTTGATTTATGGACCAAGTTTTCGGACCCCGTTCCAGGGGGCGCTGTCTAGCCCCCCTGCCACGCCCGGGTACCATCTTCAGCCCGGCCCTGATGGCCGCGGATTCTGACCCGTGTGCAAAGTTTCAAGAGTTTTTGAGCATGTTAAGGGCCCCAAAAGTGCCCAAATAGTCGTATAAATAATAATAATAAATATAGCTGCGAGCAGCGATTGCGGGCCCAAGCCGGTGGCACCGCAACCCCGATGCCTTTAGTTACCCAAAGGCACCGGGATGGTGGTACCGCCGGCTTTGGCCCTTTATTGCTGCTCACAGCTATATTTATATTTAATGTAAAGCCGATGGCACCGCCACCTTGGTGCCTTTAGGGTTATTCTGTACGACGTGTAAAAATGTAACCCCCGCTTTGACTATCAAAAAGAAGTGTATTGTAGAGCTTGCATCAATGCAGACTCGATGCGCTGTGCGCTGTAACTCTATGTGGCTTTAAGCGCATCATTCTCCACTCGGGATGCGCATAAGCGTTTTTTGTGCCACACTGTACTGAGCCTTTCATATCATAATGCAGTGACGCAATGACAGATTATTAATTGCCTTTCTTGTTCTGTTCCATCTATTATATGTTGATAATAGATAGGACTGAGCACTAAAAACCTCAAACAAAGCACTAAAAACTTAAGCTGTTTGCTGTGTAGTCTGAGAGTGAGCTGTTTGATTTGCACCCTCTTCCTCTTCACTGTCCTCCATAAAAACCAGCTATTTAGGTCCATGTTGTTCTAGAAAGTTTGTATGTTGCTGCCTCAATTAACATCTCTGCTATACATTTAAAACATGTCTATATCTAAAATAATTTATCTTTTTGATTTTTGTTATCTTGTTTTTCATGAATATTTTACAACAATACAAAGAGCAATGTGTATTTTCCACTAATATAGTTTGTAATGGCTTTTTTTGTCATAGATTATAATCATATATTTTTTGGATTTGTTATTTATCTTTATAATGAAGTTGTCTGTATTAAGTAGATTGTGTTTAACACACACAAGAGTGATTTATTAGTTCAACACATAGTTATAGAAATTCTACTTTATCTAAATAAAACCCTGCACTTTATACACACACACACACACACACACACACAAATACATGTAAATAAAAATACAAAAAAAAAACATCAAATGTGTTTTTAGTCAGAGTATTATTTTATACAGAAACAAATATTTGTAATTCAGATAAGAATGAAGTTAGTGTTTTAAAATCTTAAGGAAAACAAATATATTGAAATATAGCACATGAATTTTAAATTCATTCAACTTCAATTACAAATACAATCTTACTTTTATTTAAAGAAAACTATACATTTAAAAGATGGGGGTTATATGCCTATTTTGTCATTTAAAAATATTGTTATGCAAAATTGTTATGCAAAAAGACAAGGACTTAGAGACAAGGACTTGTAGGAAAAATCGCAGCCAGCCACACACACACACATAAACACAGACAACAGCCCTCCCCTCCCCACACAGACACACACACACACCCACCCACCCACACACACACACACACACACACACACAGACACACAGAGAGAGAGAGAGAGAGAGAGAGAGAGAGAATCGCAGGGGAAATAAATCCATTCAAACTACAATATCTGACTTTCTGTTGCTCGGAGCGAATTACTTTAAATTGGAAAGTTGATCGGCTTGACGAGAACAATATACGTGGTAAGTTTTGTAACTGTAGGTAAATTGAGCAAAGTTATAACACACTTTATGTGTCCTTTTTTAGTCATAAAATTCATTTCCTCGCTACGGCCAGACCGTTCGAGATAACAAAAATCCGTCCGGAATTGAGCATCCTCAATGTCTTGACTTCATGCACACCGAGTTTGGTTGTGATTGGTAAACACATGCATTGTAATTTGATGTATTTCTCCTAGGACAATTATTCAAACAACCCATAATTCATAATTCATAAATAACTTCCATTTGAACTGTCATAAAACTTAGAGCACGAAAGTTGTTTGGCCTGATGTGATCTATAATTGTACCGAGTTTCATATTAATTCATGCAAGTGTGTTTGATTTATGGACAAATGTTCGAATCCCAGTCCAGGGGGCGCTGTCGAGCCGCCCTGCCACGCCCGGTTACCAGCTTTAGCCCGGCCCTGATGGCCATGGGTTCTGACCCGTGTGCAAAGTTTCAAGAGTTTTCGAGGATGTTAAGGCCCCCGAAAATGCCAGAGAAGTCGCACACAGCAAATAAAGGGTTAAAATTAACCTGACAGGCGCCCCTCCTCTCACTCACACAGAGAGATACTGAGAGACTGGCAACATTCTGAGATTTTCTCTACATTCAAACAAACATATCTGACTTTCTGTGGGTCCTAGCTAATGAGTGTCAATTAGAAAGTTGTCCGGCTCGAGGAGTACAATATACATACCAATTTTTGTAACTCTAGTTAAAACTAACAACCCCACTTTTGTCAAAAGGTGGCGCTACTGAGCCCTCACCACGCCCGTTTCTGAAACTTTGCACATGTCTACTGGCTAATAAATGTGTTGTGTCTGTCGAGTTTCATACAATTTGAAGCATGCTAAGGGTCTCAAAAGCATCCTAAAAGCATCCTAAAAGAAGGGTAAAGTTTGATGCGTCGCCACGGCAACAGTTTCAAAGATCCACAGCTATCGCGGATCACAGCTATATATATATATATATATATATATACTGTATATATAGATATGAAGCCGGTGGCACCGCCACCCTGGTGCCTTTAGGTTTATTGTGCACGACATGCAAAATGTAACCCTGCTTTGACTGATGCAAGCTCTACAGCACAGTTTATAGTAAGAAAGAATATAGTAAGAAAGAAAAGTAAGCTGTTACTCTGAGATGGTTTGGGAAACAAACATTCATCATGTCGCATTGGTTTTAGTTACTTGTCCTCGAACAGAGCCCTAATCTGTTTATATTTCAGTTACACATTCTACATTGATTAAAAAAGAAAAATCAAATGTGTTTTTAATTCATACAGAAATAAAATATTTATAATTCAGCTGAGAATAAAGTTAGTTCAAATTTTAAGAAAAACAAATATATGATCTGAAATATAGCACATTCATTTTTAAATTCATTCAGGTTCAATTACCAAAAATACAATCTTAATTTAATTTAAAGCAAATAATAAATCTAAAATATATGGGTTATATGCATATTTTGTAAAAAAAGAAAAAAAAAAAGAAAGAAAGATATATATCCAAAAACACAAGGCCTTAAACTTTAACAAGGGTGCAACTCTTATCACTACAACAAACATAGTCACACACACAAGTCAAGTCACTTACATTTTATATGCAATATTGACTTTTTAGATGCAATATTGACTTTTTTCTGTTTCAGCAGAGAAAATAGTTAAACAAAGATCACAGCGACCCATCGCGCATCTCAAAGCAATGTGTTTTCTCATTACTGAATGATTCAGCATTTTGAATCCATGACTCGTTCATTAAGACGGTCATCTGGCGACACCTTATGGTGATTTAGGGTTATGTTTAAAAGTATCGTTCTTTACAGCGATTTTTAATTGACTCCTGTTAAACCAATCTCGTAACATTATTGTGTAACCGATTTAATTTGATCAGCCTTACCTAGGGTAACAGCCCTATAGTGTCTTATTATTCTAAATTATTGAATTTATTGATCAAATTTACTAATGAAAAATGAAGCATACATTTATTAAGACTAGGCTGCCCTGCAGATATTAGGCTAGGCTACAATATGCAGATTTAAATATACCATTTATCAAATAATCTGTTTATTTTTAGGTTACACATTACATTGTTTAAAAAATAAAAATCAAATGTGACCCGCTCTGGCGAAATGAGTCGGAAGTTTCAACCTTCCATTTTAAGATATGGGCCGATTATGTGGAAAAACCATGAAATAACAAAAAAAAAAAAAAAAAAAAAAAAAAAAAATTTCAAAGAACAGACATTCAAAAATAATCTCACAGGGTTTCGTAGTCGAGATAATTGAGTAAAGGTATTTAAATAACGATTAAAGTTGTCAAAGCTTTAAATTCGCTGAAATAAACATTGCTCTTCTCAACTCCCCTCGTCACCTCTGAGCATTTCCCGGGTATCCCCTGAAACGTTGAACTCACTGGAGGCTTCTAACCTAAACTGCGTGAGTATATTTATCTGCAAGAAGAATATAGCCTATGTAAGGCTGTAACGATCGCGACACTCAGATCCACGAACCTGTGTCGCGGTGTGAGAAGACAGAATCACGACACCGACACGTCCCTTCAACTCCCGAAGTTATCCTTCACGTCCAGACCCAATGCTAGCTACAACATCTTTAAATTACTATTAGTATTATTCGAAGTTAACATTATAAAATACGTAGACTTACACCACAAAACTTAAATTATTACTATTTTTTTTTTAAAAATTGGGCAATTTCAGCATTATGGAGGAGATCCAATTCCCAGATAATTAAATATTTTAATAAATTGGCCTATGTGAACCACACTGCACAAACCAAAAGTAATACTCACCCGATGAAGAAGGGTTGACTCTCTCCAGAACATAAAATCTTTATTTTATTTTCCGTGTTCGCATTTATGAGGAAAAACAATCCGAACGTGACCGTTCTCTGGAAGCAGCACTAAAACTTTCACATAGCTTAAACATGCAAGCACAAAGCCTTTCTTTAAAGTAAATTTCGTTTTAAAATAATTATCTTAATTTAAATCAATGTTTCATCAACCAATTACTAGGATTTAATAATAAGAAATAAATTGCAGACAATAGGCTAGGCCTAATCACGACGCGGAGACGCACGGCACGTGAACTGAAGCTTGTCTCATGAACCGAAAGTCAGCGTATAAGGTATCCTCACAGACATATATATATTGAAATGTCTACTTTTAAACACAACCATTCAAAATGAAAGAAAACAGACTGCTCTGCTTATGTGGGCTAATCCGTATGAAAACTGAATTTCTCTCTGACTCCTCTTTAATCTTTCTGATTTTAGAACATTTTTGTAAAAGTGACTTTTTAATTATTTATTTCAAAAAAAATAAAAATAAGTTGAGTTTCAGCCTCGTTAAATTGCATTTATATATGTTAATCTATTTGGTCAAATTAAGCTATATAAAATAAATAGTTTATCCCTTAAAATGCTATGGATTTTGAAAGATATCAAAAAAAAAAAAAAAAAAAAACGGGCAAAAAAACTTTAAAAGCGATTTTCTTAGGTTTTCAATTGGAAAAAAAAGGGCAGACGACCAGAATTCAAATCTGTAAATCGTTACAACCATTCAAGGTATGACCAAGGTATCATTTGAAAGCTTACAGTGTCCTCTTTCCATTAATATCAAAATCTCAATTTTTAAATTTGGGTCACTGTGACTAATTTTGCTGGATCAGGTCGGTCACAAATGTGTTTTTTATTGTAGTATTATTTTATACAGAAATACATTATAATTATATATAATATACAAAATATAACCGTGGGCGCGATTAAACAGTGTTACAATAAAACTCAACATTGTGTTTTTTAAAAATAAATTCAAATAATACAAATCCCGAAATTGCGCTAATTTTAAAATTAAACTAAAACTCATGGCTGCACAAGCATTCATAACTGTGCGCGCCAACAGCGAGGAACCAGCAGAACAGAGTGAACGTTCATTCTGTTTAGTTACTTAATAGGAATTTATTTAAAATGCTTGCTCTACTCCACAACATTAATGTCTTGTGCGGATATCTGTATTTTGACTTTCGGTTTTAAGTAAGCGATTTAAAAGTTCCCGAGTCCCAGCGGAGTCACACGTTGATTAACCGGTGGGAATATACACAATAGGCCTACCTGATATTGAACACAAGAGGGCAGTATAGCACTACGTATGACTCAGATTATTTTTTCTTCTTCTGAATTTTAAAACCATTCTGGCTGTTTTTGAACGTAAACATAATTCTTAAATGAAAAAAGGGAAAAACTGGTTTAATTATAATATTTGTATAATTTAATTTAGAAACAAATGATGTATAATTACATTTTTAGAAGATATGAGGCTTTTAGTGTTTACTGTTTACTTTTTTGACATTACTTTAATCTTTTGCCAAAGTTGCACATGCCTACTGGCTAATAAATGTGATGTATCTGTCGAGCTATCTGTATCTATCTGTTTCAAGCAATTTCAAGCATGCTAAGAGTCCCAAAAGTATCAAAAAAGAATGTTAAAGTTTGATTTGTTGCCACAGCAACAGTATCAAAGATATCAAGAATCCATTCACAGGTCTACATCTGCTGTATTTTTGCATTATACAGATGAAGTTTGAAGCAAATCGGTTAAAAATAAGAGGGTGATATCAAAGCATTTTGAAAGTGACACACTTCCTGCTGCCAGTTGGTGGCGCTATAACTTTGACTCACAATAGTCACATCCATGTAATCAGCCTCTTACAGTGAACACACTGCTGAAGTTTCATCAAGATCAGTTAATGTATGCTGAAGTTATAACACACTTCCTGTTTCACGTTTCTCGCCATAATTTTGTTTCCTCGCCACGGCCAAACCGTTCGAGATATCAAAAATCCCCTCGCAAACTTTCATCCTCAATGCCTTGACTTCATGCTGACCGAGTTTCGTGCCGTGTGTTTGAATTTTCTAGGAGGAGTATTGCACATTCCATTGCGAGCGTTTTAAAAACAAACCTCAATAGCCGACTTCCTGTTTGGCTGGGGTAAAAAGTAAGAGCGTGAGGTATAGATGAAACGATGAGATCAACATGTGTACCGAGTTTCATATTATTACATGCAAGCGTGTTTGATTTATGGACCAAGTGTTCGGACCCCGTTCCAGGGGGCGCTGTCTAGCCCCCCTGCCACACCCAGGTACCATCTTCAGCCTGGCTCTGATGGCTGTGGGATCTGACCTGTGTGCAAAGTTTCAAGAGTTTTCAAACCCGTTAAGGGCCCCAAAAGCCGCTAAGAGTCTCAAAATCATAAAAAAAAAGAATTTTAAAGTTTGATGCGTTGCCACGGCAACAGTATCAAAGATATCAAGAATCCATTCACAGGTCTTCATCTGCTATGTATTTACATTATACAGATTAAGTTTGAAGCACATCGGGTAAAAATAAAAGGGTGAGTTCAAAGCATTTTGAAAGTGACACACTTCCTGCTGCCAGTTGGTGGCGCTATAACTCTGACTCACAATAGTCACATCCATGTGATCGTCCTCTTACAGCGAACATACTGCTGAAGTTTCATCAAGATCAGTTAATGTATGCTGAAGTTATAACACACTTCCTGTTTCACGTTTCTCGCCATAATTTCGTTTCCTCGCCATGGCCAAACCGTTCGAGATATCAAAAATCCCCTCGCAAACTTTCATCGTCAATGCCTTGACTTCATGCTGACCGAGTTTCGTGCCGTGAGTTTGAATTCTCTAGGAGTAGTACTTCAAATTCCATTGCGAGTGTTTTATGAACAACCCTAAATAACCGACTTCCTGTTGGGATGGGGTAAAAAGTAATAGTTTGAGGTATATATGAACGATGAGATCTATATGTGCACCGAGTTTCATATTATTACATGCAAGCGTGTTTGATTTATGGACCAAGTTTTCGGACCCCGTTCCAGGGGGCGCTGTCTAGCCCCCCTGCCACGCCCGGGTACCATCTTCAGCCCGGCCCTGATGGCCGCGGGTTCTGACCCGTGTGCTAAGTTTCAAGAGTTTTTGAGCATGTTAAGGGCCCCAAAAGTGCCCGAATAGTCGTATAAATAATAATAATAATAATAAATATAGCTGCGAGCAGCGATGGCGGGCCCAAGCCGGAGGCACCGCAACCCCGGTTCCTTTAGTTACCTAAAGGCACCCGGGTGGCGGTGCCGAAGGCTTTGGCCCTTTCATGATTAAATGTTAAAGCGGCTTGCCATACTCTGTCATTTCGACTAGTCACAATTATGTTACAGATATCTTAAATGAAAATACAAACTATCCAAAGTGTAACGACTAGACAGAAAGACGTTGTTGATATCTACAATGTTAATTCCGGACAGGCAAACTTAGCTTTTAAATGTTAAAAGGGCTTGCCATACAGGGACGTAGGCTCAGAGAGAGGCTCACCATATTCAGACCAAAATATCTGACTTCCTCTTGGTCCGAGCTAATGACTATGTATTAGAAAGTTGTACGGCTTGAGGAGTACAATGTATATACCGATTTTTGTAACTGTAGATAAAACTAACAACCAATGTAGTAGCACTTCTCTTTTTTTGATTGGCTGATGCGTAGCAGGGTCGACTGCTGAACTCCAGGCGAGACGCGCTTGATTCTCACGTGAGAGCGGCGCGGCCAGAGAAATTGCGTATATTAAATATATTATTAATAGTTTTTCCGCATGAGAAATACAATGTGTGACGGGAGTGTGAGACAAAAGACTGAAACGAGTGACTGTCATGCTCAATGCGTGACACACTATAAAAAAATATTTCACACTGACTCCACATTTAGGGGGCCACAAGGGGGTCCAAGCTTGTTGTCGCAGGGGCACTGGCCCCCCCAGGCCCCCGCCTAGAACCGCCAATGCTCACACACACACACACACACACTTTCTCTCTCTCTCAAGAAGCAAAAACATGACTGCTAAAGGTTGTATCAGCGATGGCGGGGTAACATCACTTAACATCACGAGTGCTATTCCCTTAGGCCACGCCCCCTTGTCTCCCCAAAGTATTATAAGCAATCATGCGCATCCCGTGTGCAGAATGATGCACTTGAAGCAACACCAAGTCACAGCACGCAACGCTTCACATTGAAAAGAACATAGCGAAGGGATGGTATCTATAATCTATGCTTAGTAGGGCTGCACGATTTGGGAAAATGTCATATTGCCATTATTGAGCCAATATTGCAATTGCGATTTGCGACTCCGATATAATAAAATGGTTTCATGAGTCCAACTTGCTTGGTTCTAAAGTAAAATGCACACACAGATTAATGTTTATTTCTCAACTCAAACTAAAAACAACAACAACAATAAATGATTGATAACACCTATAATGATCAATAAACCATCAACCAAACCAACATTACAGTGATTCCATCAATTGAAAGCCATCAACTTTTTAAAAAATTATTACGCTTAAAAAAAATATATAACAGCTTTTAAATTAAGTGAACTTCAAACAATCCCCACATAAACCCATAATAAAAAACATATTTACCTGTGCCCTTCCTGTCTTAACAGGTACAGAAATTGAATAAAGTTATCAAACAGTCTGCGCTGCCTGAATCATAAATTATATATATAATAATCCTTATTAAAGCTACAAAAGTTCTTTACTCAAGATCAGTGAGTAATTTTCTAATTTCCCTTTGTTCTTTTAACTTTACTGAAAGAACGCTTTATTCGCTGCTGGCCCTTTAAGAGCACCCGTTGCCGAGACGCGGATCTCACACGCGCCTCATAGCACAACTCTTTTCATCCATAGACTTTTCTTATGTTATGAAGATACTAGACAAAATCACATTTTGGCATAATTGTGTGTGCTATTGTTCGTTCAAGCTCGAAAGAGAACTGTTTATTCTGGGCTGGCACACGGTCAGTGCATGCGCATTATGCGAGTCTCATCTATTCTAATCTAGGGCACTCACAGGCAGCTTTTCACTTCTTGTCGTGCAAAATGCGAAAAGGCATTTGAACCAATAAGAGGGGGATCTTGTAACACTAGTCAAAGATGACAAAAAAGAAGAGATGCTGCGCTAATAGCCCTACTTTGTTTATTTCATATAAAATCGCGGCATTTTGCGTTATATAATTGCATAGGTTTGAGATCGCTATTACGACTGCGATATAATTAATCGTGCAGCACTAATAGTGTATTCTAAAGGGCAATAAACACCACTCCAGCAAGATAGTCATTTTATGCAAATCATAGACCTTTATGCCTTATCTACAAATAAAGTATAATATTGGGAACATTGATCTTGAAGAGAGTGTCGTCTTGTTACTGTCGCAACCGAACGCGACGCGCTAATGCTGATGCATGGAGAATGACTGAGGCGAGATGACTTTCCGTTAACTTTAACTTAGAGACTAAAATATTAATTTTACCACACATTAAGCTATTGAATGACTTTAGAAGTCTTGGAATATAGTGTGAAAACTTGATTGTGCTTTACAGTTTTTTATGCCTTTAGTGGGGCTTAACAAAATAACACAATATGCAGAATGTCGGACGTCACTTTTCAGGCTAAACTGTTTTTATAGATAAAACTATTTACATTCGGCAGTCATGAAAACAAATCTCAGATAACGGTTGACTAGGTAACAATGTGTAATTTTGCGCCGGAGTTCTCCTTTAACTTACATTAGCTAGCTAACTACGAACGAGCTAACCAGATAACATTAACAAATTGACAAGCACTTACTGGGCACAGTGGGCAGAATGGCTCTTCAAATTACGGACGAAATTGGAGGTTGTCATCTGACTGTCCGCGATCTTAACGTTGCATGTCTTGCAAAGCGCTGTTCTTTTGCCATCTTGTTGTAAGAAATTCTTGAATCCAAAAGCGACGACGACCCTCGTTATCCCTCCGGCTGACATGTTGATGTGATCTGATGTAAGTGGGCGTGGTGTGCGCGTAAGGTATGAGAGGGCATGACTGATGATCTCGTGATCCAGTCATGACAGCGCTATTCTCAGCCTGCGCTCCAGCTGGATCAACTTTATTTTTTTTACATAATTTATATATTTTATATTCAAACTGAAAACATGATGTGATTAACACTCAAGTCATATTATTACATGCAAGTGTGTTTGATTTATGGACCAAATTTTCAGATCAAGTTTATGGACCAAGTTAATTTAATTAATAAACCTATAAAACTATTAATGCACTACAATTAAACTGGTTATATGCCTTTACTTATAAAAAATAAAAAACTTATTAAAAAAAATACCAGGCTTAAGGCATTTATTTTTTATGCAGGCCATACACACAGGAGTGAAATGGTTAAGACCCCTCCCCCTACAAACACACACACATGCACAGACAGGCAAAGACAGAGATGTAGGCTCAGATTAAGCAAGACCACATTCAAACAAACATATCTGACTTTCTGTGGGTCCTAGCTAATGAGTGTCAATTAGAAAGTTGTCCGGCTCGAGGAGTACAATATACATACCGATTTTTGTAACTGTAGATAAAACTAACAACCCTACTTTTGTCAAAAGGTGGCGCTACTGAGCCCTCACCACGCCCGTTTCTGAAACATTGCACGTGTCTACTGGCTAATAAATGTGATGTGTCTGTCGAGTTTCATGCATTTTGAAGCATGCTAAGGGTCTCAAAAGCATCCTAAAAGCATCCTAAAAGAAGGGTAAAGTTTGATGCGTCGCCACGGCAACAGTTTCAAAGATATCAAGAATCCATTCACAGGTCTACATCTGCCGTATGTTTACATTATACATATGAAGTTTGAAGCAAATCGGGTAAAAATAAAAGGGTGATATCAAAGCATTTTGAAAGTGACACACTTCCTGCTGCCAGTTGGTGGCGCTATAACTTTGACTCACAATAGTCACATCCATGTGATCGTCCTCTTACAGCGAACATACTGCTGAAGTTTCATCAAGATCAGTTAATGTATGCTGAAGTTATAACAAACTTCCTGTTTCACGTTTCTCGCCATGATTTCGTTTCCTCGCCACGGCCAAACCGTTCGAGATATCAAAAATCCCCACACAAGCTTTCATCCTCAATGTCTTCACTTTACGCTGACCGAGTATCGTCGAATTTGGATCAAAGCTCTAGGAGGAGTATTTCAAATAACATTGCGAGCGTTTTACAAACAAACCTCAATAGCCGACTTCCTGTTGGGCTGGGGTAAAAAGTAAAAGCGCGAGGTATAGATGAAACGATGAGATCAACATGCGTACCGAGTTTCATATTATTACATGCAAGCGTGTTTGAGTTATGGACCAAGTGTTCGGACCCCATTCCAGGGGGCGCTGACGAGCCCCCCTGCCACGCCCGGGTACCATCTTCAGCCCGGCTCTGATGGCCGCGGGTTCTGACCCGTGTGCAAAGTTTCAAGAGTTTTCGAGCATGTTAAGGGCCCCAAAAGTGCCCGAATAGTCGTAAGAAAAATAATAATAATAATAATAATAATAGAAAAGAATAATCCTAAGGAAAACAATAGGGCCTTCGCCCTTTCAGGGCTTGGGCCCTAATAATAATAATCCTAAGGAAAACAATAGGGCCTTCGCCCTTTCAGGGCTTGGGCCCTAATAATAATCGTTAGGAAAACAATAGGGCCTTCGCCCTTTCAGGGCTTGGGCCCTAATAATAAATATAGCTGCGAGCAGCGATGGCGGGCCCAAGCCGGAGGCACAGCAAACCCCGGTTCCTTTAGTTACCTAAAGGCACCCGGGTGGCGGTGCCGAAGGCTTTGGCCCTTTCATGATTAAATGTTAAAACGGCTTGCCATACTCTGTCATTTCGACTACTCACAATTATGTTACAGATATCTTAAATGATAATACAAACTATCCAAAGTGTAATTACGACTAGACAGAAAGACGTTGTTGATATCTACAATGTTAATTCCGGATAGGCAAACTTAGCTTTTAAATGTTAAAAGGGCTTGCCATACAGGGACGTAGGCTCAGAGAGAGGCTCACCATATTCAAACCAAAATATCTGACTTCCTCTTGGTCCGAGCTAATGACTATGTATTAGAAAGTTGTACGGCTTGAGGAGTACAATGTATATACCGATTTTTGTAACTGTAGATAAAACTAACAACCCCACTTTTAAGTATATATATGGTGCCTTTAGTGTTATTCTGCACGACGTGCAAAAACGTAACCCCCGCTTTTTTAAGTATATATATATATATATATATATATATGAAGAGTTCAGATGCAAAAGCCTCTAAATGCCATTTGAAATTTTCTTCTTTAATGATGATTTTTATCAAACTTGTATATTTAAGTTCAGTAATTTCACTTAAATAACAATTAATAGGTAATTATCATTGCCATTTAAGTGAAATTACTGAACTTAAATATACAAGTTTGATAAAATATCATCATTAAAGAAGAAAATTTCAAATGCATTTAGAGGCTTTTGCATCTGAACTCTTCATATATATATATATATATATATATATATATATATATATAAAGAGGGTTATTCTGCACGACGTGCAAAAACTTAACCTCCGCATTGACTGTCGAAGAGAAGTGTGCAGAAGAGCTTGCATCAGTGAGGGCTTTGCAAAATATATATACATACAAACACACACACACATATAAATGAGGTTAGTGTTTTACAATATTAAGGAAAGCAAATGTATTGAAATATAGCACATGAATTTTAAAATCATTCAGCTTCAATTACCAATTTGTAGTTTACCAATTTATCTTACTTTTATTTAAACCAAGCTATACATTTAAAAGATTAGGGTTATATGCATATTTTGTCATTTAAAAAAATAAAAAATTGTTATGCAAAAAGATAAGGACTTGCAGAAAAAATCTACAGTCAGCCAAACACACACACACACACACACACACATAAACGCAGACACCAGCAACCCCCCCCTCCCTCTTCCCCACACAGACACTGATAGAGACAAGATACACATCCAAACTGCAATATCTGACTTTCTTTTGGTCTGAGCTTCTTACTGTTAATTAGAAAGTTGATCGGCTTGACAAGAACAATATACGTGGCATGTTTTGTAACTGTAGGTAAAACGAGCAAAGTTAACACATTTTATGTGTCCTTTTTTAGTCATAAAATTATTTTCCTCGCCACGGCCAAACCATTCGAGACATCAAAAATCCGTCCGGAATTGAGCATCCTCAATGTCTTGCCTTCATGCACACCGAGTTTTGTGGTGATTGGTAATCACATGCGTTGTAATTTGATGTATTTCTCCTAGGAGATTTATTCAAACAACCCATAATTCCCAACTTCCATTTGACCTGTCATAAAACTTAGAGCACGAAAGTTGTTTGGCCTGATGTGATCTATAAGTGTACCGAGTTTCATATTATTACATGCAAGTGTGTTTGATTTATGGACCAAATTTTCAGATCAAGTTTATGGACCAAGTTAATTTAATTAATAAACTAATTATATAAAACTATTGTCAATGCACTACAATTAAACTGGTTATATTATGCCTTTACGTATAAAAAAAATAAAATAAAAACTTATTTAAAACATACCAGGCTTAAAAAATGTTTTTTTTTCTGCAGGCCAGACACACAGCAGTGAAATGGTTAAGCCCCCTCCCCCTACAAACACACACACAGAGGCACAGACAGGCAAACACACAGACAGAGACAGAGATGTAGGCTCAAAGAGACCATGACCATATTCAAACAAAGATATCTGACTTTCTGTGGGTCCTAGCTAATGAGTGTCAATTAGAAAGTTGTCTGGCTCGAGGAGTACAATATACATACCGATTTTTGTAACTGTAGATAAAACTAACAACCCCACTTTTGTCAAAAGGTGGCGCTACTGAGCCCTCACCACACCCGTTTCTGAAACTTTGCACGTGTCTACTGGCTAATAAATGTGATGTGTCTGTCGAGTTTCATGCATTTTGAAGCATGCTAAGGGTCTCAAAAGCATCCTAAAAGCATCCTAAAAGAAGGGTAAAGTTTGATGCGTCGCCACGGCAACAGTTTCAAAGATATCAAGAATCCATTCACAGGTCTACATCTGCCGTATGTTTACATTATACATATGAAGTTTGAAGCAAATCGGGTAAAAATAAAAGGGTGATATCAAAGCATTTTGAAAGTGACACACTTCCTGCTGCCAGTTGGTGGCGCTATAACTTTGACTCACAATAGTCACATCCATGTGATCGTCCTCTTACAGCGAACACACTGCTGAAGTTTCATCAAGATCAGTTAATGTATGCTGAAGTTATAACACACTTCCTGTTTCACGTTTCTCGCCATGATTTCGTTTCCTCGCCACGGACAAACCGTTCGAGATATAAAAAATCCCCTCGCAAACTTTCATCCTCAATGTCTTGACTTCACGCTGACCGAGTTTCGTCGAATTTGGATCAAAGCTCTAGGAGGAGTATATGACATTCCATTGCGAGCGTTTTACAAACAAACCTCAATAGCCGACTTCCTGTTGGGCTGGGGTAAAAAGTAAGAGTGTGAGGTATAGATGAAACGATGAGATCAACATGTGTACCGAGTTTCATATTATTACATACAAGCGTGTTTGAGTTATGGACCAAGTGTTCGGACCCCGTTCCAGGGGGCGCTGACGAGCCGCCCTACCACGCCCAGGTACCAGCTTCAGCCCAGCTCTGATGGCCGCGGGTTCTGACCCGTGTGCAAAGTTTCAAGAGTTTTCGAGCACGTTAAGGGCCCCAAAAGTGCCCAAAAGGTAGTAAAATAATAATTATTATAATAATAATAATAGTAAAGAAAAATAATCCCAAGGAAAACAATAGGGCCTTCGCCCTTTCAGGGCTTGGGCCCTAATAATAATAATCCTAAGGAAAACAATAGGGCCTTCGCCCTTTCAGGGCTTGGGCCCTAATAATAATAATAGAAAAGAATAATCCTAAGGAAAACAATAGGGCCTTCGCCCTTTCAGGGCTTGGGCCCTAATAATAATAATAATCCTAAGGAAAACAATAGGGCCTTCGCCCTTTCAGGGCTTGGGCCCTAATAATAATAATCCTAAGGAAAACAATAGGGCCTTCGCCCTTTCAGGGCTTGGGCCCTAAATATAGCTGCGAGCAGCGATTGCGGGCCAAAGCCGGTGGCACCGCAACCCCGATGCCTTTAGTTACCCAAAGGCACCGGGATGGTGGTACCGCCGGCTTTGGCGCTTTATCGCTGCTCACATCTATATTTATATTTAATATAAAGCCGGTGGCACCGCCACCTTGGTGCCTTTAGGGTTATTCTGTACGACGTGTAAAAACGTAACCCCCGCTTTGACTATCAAAAAGAAGTGTATTGTAGAGCTTGCATCAATGCGGACTCGATGCGCTGTGCGCTGTAACTCCATGTAGCTTTAAGCGCATCATTCTCCACTCGGGATGCGCATAAGCGTTTTGTGCCACACTGTACTGAGCCTTTCATATCATAATGCAGTGACGCAATGACAGATTACTAATTGCCTTTCTTGTTCTGTTCTATCTATTATATGTTGATAATAGATAGGACTGAGCACTAAAAACCTCAAACAAAGCACTAAAAACTTAAGCTGTTTGCTGTGTAGTCTGAGAATGAGCTGTTTGATTTGCACCCTCTTCCTCTTCACTGTCCTCCATAAAAACCAGCTATTCAGGTCCATGTTGTTCTAGAAAGTTTGTATGTTGCTGCCTCAATTAACATCTCTGCTATACATTTAAAACATGGCTATATCTAAAATAATTTATCTTTTTGATTTTTGTTATCTTGTTTTTCATGAATATTTTACAACAATACAAAGAGCAATGTGTATTTTCCATTAATATAGTTTGTAATGGCTTTTTTTGTCATAGATTATAATCATATATTTTTTGGATTTGTTATTTATCTTTATAATGAAGTTGTCTGTATTAAGTAGATTGTGTTTAACACACACAAGAGTGATTTATTAGTTCAACACATAGTTATAGAAATTCTACTTTATCTAAAAAAAACCCTGCACTTTATATATACACACACACACACACACACACACACACACACACACACACACACACACACACACACACACACACACACACACACACACACACACACACACACACACACACACACACACGTCTATATTACTAACAGGGGACTATCGCTCTATACTGGCCAAGAGGGGACTAGTGTTTCTGGTCATTTTGAAGAAAAAAAAATGACATACAAAATTCTCTTTTGAGGTCTTTTTTCATAATATAACTTTAAATATGCATTTTTTTATTTTTTAAAAAACATGCCAAGTGGGGACCTGAAACTCTGGCTGATTTTTACCTTACCAACAGGGGACTCATATAGCCTGCACTGGATCTATGTGTGTGTGTGAACACTGAAGTGAACTGGCAGTGAAATCTGTCTTTATTTTGTAACTTATACATATATACATATATACACTTATACACGTACATATATATATATATATATATATATATATATATATATGTGTGTGTGTGTGGGGGGGGGGTCATTATAATGCTCAAACAAGCATCAGAGATCACAATATCAATGTGTATAGATACATATACAATGTAAATTTAAAAAAAAAAGAATGACCAAAAAAAAAAAACAATTGCTTGAGGAAAAATCATTTAAATCTACAACGGGTAAAAATACAGACGGTCACATAATATTATGAGAAGATGACTCTTATCATTCATAATATTATTTTCATAATATTGTTTTTCTTATTTAACTCTCTCTAACTCTTGTATTTAACAATTTACTTGCCATTGTTATACGTGCCACGTCTATATTACTAACCTATACATTTCTATATTACTAACACAGCAGTATCGGTCCACACTGGCCAAGAGGGAACTTTGTGAACGATATCTATCCAACCAAGTGGGGACTTTGTGTGTGTGTGTGAACAATGAAGTGAACTGACAGTGACATG